>NC_135892.1:94786570-95386570 GCF_964194155.1 Cetorhinus maximus
CCATTTCTGACCCACCCCGCCCCACCACCACTAATTTTGAGATTCTCCCCTGCACTGCCACACCACCCCATCCCCTCCACCCCACCCACTTCACTGATGATGGTGACGTCTCAGAAGTCATTGACCTGAAAGGTTAACTCTGTTGCTCTCTCTACGGGTGCTGCCTGACCCATTGATTACTTCCAGGGGTTTCTACTTTAGTTTCCAATTTTCTGCCTCTGTAGTGTGCTTTGGTGCTATCCTTGGAGCCACTGATGTCTCTCAGTCCTTCATTCATGGCTGGAAGAGGGCTTAGAGGCATGAATATACAAAAGTGCTCAAACAAAAGCAAAATACTGCGGATGCTGGAAATTGGAAGAACAAACAAAAATTTGCTGGAAATGCTCAGGTCAGGCAGCAGCAGGTATTTATTCATTTAGGTACAATTCAGACAATTCCAACTACCCTTTAAAGCTACATTTCACAATGTTACAATATAATAAATCACTGTCATGACATCACCCACCTTTGGAATAAGCCAACCTCATTTGTTTGAGAGCTTTAAGTCAGAATCTAAAATTGTCCAAGTTTTCATTATGCTGATAACAGCTTAAACTGGAATCAGCTAGTCCACTTCAAACTAATCACAGGTTAAGGCAGCCTCACCGGACACGGATTACCGAATTACTAAACCACTCACCTTATCCTAGATGAGAAAGGCTTTTTAAATTAAAGCTTTTTAAATAGCAACACTCCCAATAAGGTCGGCATTTACTACAGTTTTCCCATTTCTGAGGTCTAGGCTCAAATCCAAACTTATGTGATGAAAGTCTCCATCTTTGATGGCCACAAGGATCCCGTGTGAATTGAATTTGGGAAGCCTCCAGGCCACATATTGGCATATTGGACAGACTAGACACATCAGGAAGTACACCGCCTCTGATACTGCATGCAAATGGAATAAATATTCCACCCCACAGTACTAGCACGCTCACCTTAATGAGAATGCGCACAGGCAAAAAAATAATGGTTACCTGACTCTCTGCATCTTTGATTTTACTTCCAATGCTGAAGACTATAAAAGCTGACAGAAAAGTTTTACGGGCTTGAAATAGGCAAAAAACGTTGAACTACAAAAAAAATAATGCAAGCATTAGAAAAATAACTGCACAGAAAACTCACCACATAAAGTATTCTTTCTTCTAATTACATTTAGAATTACTTTTCCAACAGTTTTTGAAGAGGAAACAGAGGGTCAAGGAAAATAAGGCGAATAGAAACACAGAAGGTGTGTGACTTGGAGGAGGACAGAAGGCGATTAAATGGCAGAAGTGATAATAGTGCAAGATAGTAGTGGACAACAATAAGCAAAATGAAAGGATGTATTACAAATGATGTGTAAACTTTGCAGCAGAATAACAGAGGGGAATGGAAGAATGGAAAATCTGGTAAAGTGCAGGGACTCCAGAATCGTGAAAGGAAAAAAGGCAGGTGATCCCCGTGTGCCGACCTGCCCGCGGCCACGCGCCGACCTGCCCGCGGCCACGCGCCGACCTGCCCGCGGCCGCGCGCCGACCTGCCCGCGGCCGCGCGCCGACCTGCCCGCGGCCGCGCGCCGACCTGCCCACGGCCATGTACATGTCAGGGACCCTCACTGTAAGCACCGTTTTCCCTGGTTCCATTCCTCCTTATAAAACTAGTCATCATCACATCTCCCAATTCAGACACAAGGTCATGTATCTCTGAAGTGTGAACCCCATCTTCCCCTCTCCACTGTTACTACCTGACGTGTAGCATCTTTCCAGCATTGTTTTATTTCAGATATCCAGTATTCTGCTTTACATTTTTTCCAAGAGGGTTGATTTAGATCAACCACCATAATTAAATAAAACTTTCCTACCACACGTAGGGCAATAAAGTGCTTGGCAGTTTCAGGACAATGTATTTTTTAATCAAGTGCAACGGCTGGCTATTAAAGAAAAATGAAATCTGTTGCTACATGGATTTAAAATAAAACATTCTCCAATACCATTAGCTTGAATATTCCCATCTCCAAGAAGAACTCAGCCAATTGTGTAAAAAGTCCAAACAGCTCAAATAGTCACACGTGTGGCTACAGCAACGAAAGAGCTGAAGACTGAATTATGTTAATGTTGCAATGTGTTCAGTGAGCTTCAATGACTTTTTTTAAAAAAAAGTACCGTAGGCTTTCAGCTGTCTAACACATTCATTACAAACAAATACACGCAAGATCAGCGCAGGACAATAACATAAAGACACAAAATAAACCTGAAACAGTTCAACAAAGTCTTGAAATGCAAAATCCAAGAATCCTGCTCGGTGTTTGAAAAAAAAGAGACAACACATTTTGCTGAACTGTTACAAAAATAACTCACTGGCAAAAAGCCAGGTATAGAATTACAAAATCATTCATTTCAACACCTACACCTTGCCTTTGTATAGTGTTCCTCATAAAAGAAAATATACTGAGTGCTTGGCGAGGCAGAAAAAGTAGACAGTAGGAAATGAAGTGGGCTGCGGGTTGGGGGTTGGTGGTGGTGGTGATGATGAGGGAGAGGAAAGCAGATCAGAACTTAATAAAATAGAAGGGTTTTAATAAAGGTTTAAGTCATCAGAAGGCAGCAGGGCAAGAATGTTTTGGAAAAGACTGTCATAGGGCAGGACAGTGTTGGAGTGCGACAGTGTGAGCACTACACGACCATTGACGAAACGGTTTTTTTTGTTAACATCACAGAGTTCCAAATACTTCCTGACTGCTAGTATAACTTTTATCCCATCTTGCAAGCTTGCATCCACAAAATCACTGGCAGCAGAGCTAGCAGTGCCAGGGCACCGGAGGTCTTAGTACCAGAGGTCTTATTACCAGAGGTGGACAGAGCGAGAGGCCTGGTGGGTGATGGGGAAGAGATGCCAGGAGAACCTCAAGGATCGTCCTCTGAAGGGAATGGGAACAAGTAGGCTGGGAGGTCAGTGCAAGGGTCTCACCCGGAGGACCTGTCAGCATTGTCACAAGAAGCTCAATAACCTCAAGGGTGGTGCAGGTCAGTGAATGCATCTTTGGAGGAATTCACACCCATGACAGCACCAATCTCTCACTTTGCTTAATGCAACACAATATCATCACTCATCCAGTAGCAATATCTGGCACTCAGGGCTCTCACTCAACATCCAGGCACTATCTCAACCTCACACCTAGCAATGCTGCCAGCCTCACATCCAAGCCTCTACATACCTCCAGCTATTCAGCTGTGGCAGGCACATTCACGCAAACACAGTGCTACACAATCACTGACATTCTGCCCTCGAGGGCAAGGTTGCAAATGACTGCTCAGAGCAGAGCAGAACTGGTGGGGGACAAGGATGCCTGCCTCTCTGGGGCCCCACCCAGATGGTTCTTGCCATTCTTGATTTTTTTGCCTTATGTCCCTTCTCAACTCCCAGCTCGTCTTCATCTTACCATCTGGCATGATGTGCAAGCTGCTGATGGTATGGCCATTGATCTCTTTGCCCTGCCTTCCACCTCACATCTCTTTCCTTCCCAGAACCTCCCTCTTTCTGACATTCTGCTGTCAGACACCGAAGACCTTCGACCTGCCCAGCCACAGAACACACGCAGCAGGAGAAAGAGCAATAGCACAGCACTGGAGAGACCCAATCACCTGATTTACACTCTCTGCCACCAGCTCAGATACTAACACTGGGAGACTGGTTCAGAGTTGGGGGACTGGTACAGAGTTGGGGGACTGGTACAGAGTTGGGGGACTGGTACAGAGTTGGGGGACTGGTACAGAGTTGGGGGACTGGTACAGAGTTGGGGGACTGGTACAGAGTTGGGAGACTGGTACAGAGTTGGGAGACTGGTACAGAGTTGGGAGACTGGTACAGAGTTGGGAGACTGGTATAGAGTTGGGAGACTGGTACAGAGTTGGGATCAACATGTGGTTAGTCACCGGGCACAAGTGGGCTGCATTCAGACCAAGAGGAAAGAATTGCCTGTGCACCAGTTCACCAGAGGGGGAGGTTATAGATGGAGAGTTTTGATGGGGCAGCATAACGCTGATGGATACACGACGAGATGCTGGGTGCATTTTGTGGCCTGCCAGATAGCCACCTGTCATCGTCAAGGAACATGGGCGAGTTCGACCCCACTAGACAGAAGGCATTGCACACAGCTTGCCTTCTCTGCAGCCACTTCTCTGTCTCCCTGTTGTGTTGCAGATCATATCTCTTGCTGTCTTTCTGTGGACAGGTCACCAAACCCTCTGACCTCCCTGTGATGATGAAGCAACACTCCTTGCCAAATCCAGTAACTCACCACAAAACCTTCAAAAATACTGCCAGGAATATTGAATAGCATAAGTTAGTCTTAATTAGCTTAGTTACAAGTTGATTGCCTGGACCTTTGAATAATATTAGTGACAGGGATCCAGTGGCTTTCATCTGCATATAGATTGGGCAAATCAAATTAGTAACAATACTGTAGAGAAGGAATTCCTGGAGTGTACACGGGATGTTTTTCTGGACCAATAAGTTGAGGAACCAACTAGAGAACAGGCCATCCTAGACTGAATATTGTGTAATGAGAAAGGAATAATTGGCAATCTAGTTGTGCGAGGCCCCTTGGGGATGAGTGACCATAATGTGATAGAATTCTTCATCAAGATGGAGAGTGACCTAGTTGATTCTGAGACTAGGTTCTGAATTTGAATAAAAGAAACTACAATGGTATGAGGCGCGAGTTGGCTATGATGGATTGGGAAATGTTACTTAAAAGGATGACAGTGGATAGGCAATGGCAAACATTCAAAGAGTGCATGGATGAACTGCAACAATTGTTTATTCCTGTCTGGTGTAAAACTAAAACAGGAAAGGTGGCCAAACCATGGCTTACAAGGGAAATTAGAAGTCGTATTAGATCTAAGGAAGAGACATACAAATTGGCTAAAACAAAACAAACCTGAGGATTGGGAGCAATTTAGAATACAGCAAAGGAGGACCAAGGGATTGATTAAGAAGGGGAAAATAGAGTAAGCTTGCACGGAACATAAAAACCGACTATAAAAGTTTCTATAGGTACATGAAGAGAAAAAGATTGGTGAAGACAAATGTAGGTCCCTTACAGTCAGAAACAGGGGAATTTATAATGGGGAACGAAGAAATGGCTGATCAACTAAATATATACTTTGGTTCTGTCTTCACAAAGGAGGACACAAATAACATACCAGAAATGTTGGGGAACATAGGGTTTAGTGAGAGGGAGGAACTGAAAGAAATCAGTATTAGTAGGGAAATGGTGTTGGGAAAATTGATGGGATTAAAGGTCAATAAATCCCCAGGACCTGATAATCTACATCCCAAAGTATTTAAGGAAATGGCCCTAGAAATAGTGGATGCATTGGTGGTCATCTTCCGAGATTCTATAGACTCTGGAACAGTTCCTACAGATTGGAGGGTAGCTAATGTAAACCCACTATTTAAAAAGGGAGGCAGAGAGAAAACAGGGAATTATAGACCAGTCAGCCTGACGTCGGTAGTGGGGGAAATTCTAGAGTCCATTATAAAAGATTTAATAGCTGAGCACTTGGAAAACAGTGGCAGAATCGGACAGAGTCAGCATGGATTTACGAAAGGGAAATAATGCTTGACAAATCTATTGGAATTTTTTGAGAATGTAACTAGTAGAGTTGATGAGGGGGAGCCAGTGGATGTGGTTTATTTGGACTCTCAGAAGGCTTTCGACAAAGTCTCACATAAGTGATTAGAGTGTAAAATTAAAGTGCATGGGATTGGGGCCTTGGTGAGACCACACCTGGAATATTGTGTGCAGTTTTGGTCTCCATATGTGAGGAAGGATGTTCTTGCTATACAGGGAGTGCAGCGAAGGTTTACCAGACTGATTCCTGGGATAGCAGGATTGACATATGGAGGAGAGATTGAGTCGGTTTGGATTATATTCGCTGAAGTTCAGAAGAATGAGGGGGGATCTCATAGAAACCTATAAAATTTTAACAGGACTAGACAGGGTAGATGCAGGAAGGATGTTCCCGATGGTGGGGGAGTCCAGAACCAGGGGTCACAGTCTGAGGATATGAGGTAGACCATTTAGGACTGATGAGGAGAAATTTCTTCACCCAGAGAGTGGTGGGCCTGTGGAATTCACTACCACAGGAAGTAGTTGAGGCCAAAACATTGCATGTTTTCAAGAAGGAGTTAGATATTGCTCTTGGGGCGAAAGGGATCAAAGGATATGGGGAGAAAGCGGGAGCAGGCTATTGAGTTGGATGATCAGCCATGATCATGATGAATGGTGGAGCAGGCTCGAAGGGCAGAATGGCCTACTCCAGCTCCTAGTTTCTATATTTCTATGATCCCTTTTGCAGCTATATAAATGTTCTTTGCCAATATAATTAAGTGGACCTGTCCAGGTTTGCAAAATATGTATTAAATCAGGCAGTACAGCTGCTTGATGTCATGATTTGACCATTTGGAAAGCTTTTGACATGCACCCACGTTATGCCCACCCTTATCAACATGGGCACTGCACTGGAAGCGGACAGAGGTACTGTGCACCCGGCTCAGAGGGCCTCTGGCTCCAGTGAAGCTGTGGAGCCCAAACCCATGCCACCTTTAAATCTAGTGCACTTCTGATTATATTGTTACTAATTCAACTCAGTTGTTGCTCTTTAGGAAGAAATCAAGATTCCACATGTACTGAGAGCTAAACAATGCCATTTTGTAAAAATAATATTTTGACTTTCACTCTTGTAAGCTCCTGACACTATCTCCTCCTTGGTGATGTGATTGTGTGAAGGACCATAACCATTCAAATTAATTCGTTCAGTCTTTGTGTAAGTTGTCTGGACTAGATACTCATAAAGCACATCCTTCCTTTTCGATAATACATCAATAGTTCATCTTTACCAAAGTTATACATTTGGGGTCCAATCACCTTGGACAATGTTTCTTGTGTTGAAATGAAACAGGAAATAGAAAGAATATTACTCCAAAATATCTGCACACAGCTGCAATGAAAAATGGATTTCTTCTCTGAAGGAGGAGGTGGTGAGGATAAAGTGTTGAGAGGAAAGCTCGTGGATTTTGTGGCTTAAATAGTGAATTCTATTCAAGATCAATTGAAAAGATTAAGCTGCTGCTGCGCCCCAATGAAACTCAAAAAACAACCTACATCAATCCCTACAATCAGTGCCCAATTGACTGAGGGACCCACCTCTCCAAATCAAGCACAGAAACTCATTCAATCCACCTCCCTTTCTGATAAAATGTCACAGACATGGACCGTTAACTCTTTTCCCCTCCACCAGATGCTGCCGGACCTACTCGGTGTTTTGCAGCATTTTTAATTTATGTTTCAGGTTTCTAGTATCTCTATTTTGGTTTAGTTTAACATCAACACTAAAGGTAGGTTATCACATTGCAGGGAGCATTTGAAGTCAGAGGAGCATTTGGTAGCAAAGAGTTAATTGCCTCTCATTTGTAGGTTATCAGTGGTGCAATTCCATTGTGGTTAACTTTTATATAGTACAAATTCAAACACATGAAAGAGTTGTAACAACGGTGCAGTAGTTAACTGCAACATTTCACACTTCTTGAGCTTCCAAACTGCTCCCACACAATAGCTACTGATTAAGACGACCAGTAAATGAACCTTCAGTTTAACATCTCATCTAATTTGGAAACTTGATCAAGCAATGCTCCTTCACAGTATGGCACACTGTGATTGTACTCGAAAGAGTTGCAATCTGTGACTGTTGATAACTCGAAAGAGTTTCACAGTATGGCATTGAAATTTCCGCCTGGGCTACATGCTAAAGTTCTCAGGGCAGAGCTGAAACTTAAAACTTCTAAGACAAGAAAGTGGAGCCAGTAAGCCAAGACCTGCACATTTAACTGTACTTTGAATGTGTCTAATTTTTTCATTTCCACCACTCCAGCTGGAAGAGCTTTCCAAGCATTGATCATTCTTTTGACCAAGAAGCTCTTGCGGACATTTGCCCCAAATTGTCCTCTCACCAGTTTTGGCCTCTTTCCCCCTTGGTCTAGAGCATTGTCTTAGAGTTACCTTAAGTTATACTATTTAAAGTCTCATATACCTCAAGAAAGATCCCCTTTTATTCACCAATGTTCAAGACTAAAGAAGCAAGTTTCTTCAGCAGTGAAACTGTAAAACACATGTAAACAAGCAGAGCGAAAATGTTTACTCGAATTGGAGAGTTCTTGTGTAAATTAAAAAATGTTTTTAAAAAAAGTAAAATCTGCTTCTAATACCTCAACTTGTTTAGTGATTTTATAATAACGCAATCCATTTAATTATTACTAGAAGGAACATTTTTCCCATTGGCTAACATTAGTGAAAAAGTAGACATGTGTAATAATAATTTATGAATGTTCAGCCCTCTACTGCTCCCTTTATGAAGCTGTTAACTTCTCACTAGCATACTCATTGGCCACCTGTGGCCCTCTGGTATCTCATTTGAATCACTGAATTCTTACGAAGGGACAGTTTGGAGCAGATGGTTAAAGTAACTTCTTAATGTAAAGCTTGACCAGCACTTGGAATGCTCTTCACGGAATGGAAATGAAAAGCCTGCACTCATTCAGGACACAGTTAAAGATGTTAGGCCTTACTCTATGATAGCATGCTTGTCTCTGAACTAGAAAATAATGGGTTGGAGCTCCACTGCAGAAACTTGAACATATAATCTAGGCTGGCATTTCAGTGAAGGACTGAGGGAGCATTGTCAACAGAGTATTCAACCACAGTCATTATTGAGCAGCCATGTACACCTAGTTCTAACGGATAGCAAGCACAAATATGAATCAAGAATAATTTTCTTCTTCCTAACCTGCTAGTACACAGGAAAATTATAGAACAATCAGTGCAGTAGAGACTGAAGAACAGAAGTGGAACCTTCCTGGTCTGTTCCTCACTGGATAAACATGGAGCTTTCAAGAATATCTCAATCACACTCAAATTCTGAAAGCGATAATGAATTCAGAACTCAAACAAGTTTAAAAAGTAGAACAGGTGCAGACTTTTATCAACATCCTGGAGAAGGATGGTTTCAATCTATAGTAACTGAGATATTTAACAGTAAACTGAAGCTGTTAACTCAGTCCTTTAAAACAATGCCATAGATTATTTTTATTTCAAGAAATTTATTAAGCTTCCAGCAGCAAAGTCGTAACTAAGGACTAAATGAAGTAGGTAGTACTTGAGTGAAGAGCTAAAACCCCAGCACCATATATTGAACAGCTTCCGTCTATGCTATAGCTTCTGGGATTGTGTACACAAGACCCAGTAATAGGATGCTTGGCTCTGTAGAATTGATGTGCACTGGGGACAGATAACCTGCATTATTGAACACAAAGGCCTGATATGAATATTACAGGGAATGTAGCAGATAAGAATCTGTATTGCTCACGGCCTAGGTTTGTTGAGGCCTATAAAAAACAATAGAGGCCTTTACCTTGTGATAGTTTCAATGCTTGAAAAAAACACTGATGTAGCTCCATATAGATATAAAACAAATGTTGCTTGGTTGACCTGTTTAGCCACTGGCTCCTAAGACTTCAAGGAAGTCTGTTTGATAAGTGCTTGAAGATGATAGCACGTTGGCCAAATGATTCTATTATGTATTTTATGATGTCCTTGGATTCACTGTTTCAACAATTACATTACTAAGTTGAGCGGGCTTACACCTTTCGGCTTTAGCAAGGGAATTTGAATTGATTTGTACCTAAACAATAGACATCTCTCATTTTTTTGCTGCTTCATAAAGGGGAAGAGTGAAATCAGAGGAAGGATGCTACACAGGTCATGCTAAGAATCTATGATGATTGAAACATGATACACCCTTCAAAATCTCAACTAGCTAAGTGACTGCATGAAACAGGTGAAGAACATCCATCAGCTAATAATGGTAAACTTTGGACAGTCACCTTATGAGATCTGAATATGAAGCCTCAAATTGGTTGTGTTTGTTTCTCGTCAGGTTTCGTGAGTCTCACGGAAAATGCATTGATTTGACAGCAATGCAGAGGGCAGTGCTAAAGCACCAAGTTCCTTAGTATTTGGAAAGTGTTACCAGCGTTGTGCTTTTTCTCTGATGCTCCATTATGAAGTGTCGTTGAGATGCACTGCAAGGCAATTGGCATGTGAAAAGAAAAGTAATCATGTAATATTAAATACAAGTCTTGATCCTGCTTGTCACATTTCAACCACTACAGCTTAGGCTACCTTTGACCCACTCAGAAATGCTACAGGACAACTTTTGTTTGTTAATTACATGACCTACTGATCCTAAAATATTGAACACAGCACAAAGATTAGATGAAAAAGCATAATTTTTTTAATATTCATTCATGGCATGTGCATTTTACTGGCTAGCCCAGCATGCATTGCCCATCCCTAATCGTCCTTAAAAAGGTGATGTGCTGCCTACTTGAATTGCTGCAGTCCATCTGTTGCAAGGACACCCACACAGTGCTGTTAGGGAGGGAGTTCCAGGATTTTGACCCAGCGACAGTGAAGGAATGGCAATATGGTGCCAAGTCAAGATGGTGTGCGACTTAGAAGGAACTTGCAGGTGGTAGTGTTCCCATACATCTGCTGCCCTTGCCCTTCTTAGTGGTAGAGGTCAAGTGTTTGGAAGTCTATGGAGGCTTGGTGACTTTCTGCAGTGCATCTTGCAGATGGTACACACAGCTGCCACTGTACATCAGTGGCGGAGGGAGTGAATGTTTGTGGATGGGTGCCAATCAAGCGGGCTGCTTCGTCATACATGGTATCCAGCTTCTTGAGCATCATTGAAGCTGCACTCATCCTGGAAAATTACGCTCCTGGCTTGCCTTATAGATGGTGAACAGGCGGTGGGGAATCAGGAGGTGAGTTACTCGCCACAGAATTCCAAGCCTCTGACCTGCTCTTGTAGCCACAGTATTTATATGGCTGGTCCAGTTCAGTTTCTGGTCAATGGTCACCCCGAGGATCTTCATATTGGGGGATTCAGTGATGGTAATGGCATTGAATGTCAAAGGGAAATAGTTAGATTCTCTCTTGTTGGAGATGGTCATTGCCTGGCACTTAAATGGCAAGTAACATTCATGCCACACATCAGCCCAAGCCAGAATATTGTCCACATCTTACAGCTTACAGTCATGGACGGCTTAAGTATCTGAGGAGTCTCGAATGCTAAACATTGTTTGCTGATGATTGCACGTCCCCACTTCTGACCTTATGATGGGGAGAAGGTCATTGGTGAAGCAGCTGAAGATGGTTGGGCCTCAGACACTACCCTGAGGAACTCCTGCAGTGATGTCCTGGAAATGAGAAGATTGACCTCCAACAACTCCAACCATCTTCCTTTGTGCTAGGTATGACTTCAACCATTTGAGAGTTTTGCCCGATTTCCATTGGCTTCAGTTTTGCTAGGGCTCCTTGATGCCACACTTGGTCAAATGCTGCTTTGATGTCAGGGGCAGTCACTCTCACCTCACCTCAAGTTCAGCTCTTTTGTACAGGTTTGGACCAAAGCTGTAATGAGGTCAGAAGCTGTGTGGCCCTGGCACAACCCAAACTGAGCGTCAGTGAGCAGGTTATTGCTAAGTAAGTGCTGCATGATAGCACTGTCGATCACCCCTTCCATCACTTTGCTGCTAACATAGTAAACTGATGGGGCGGTAATTGGCTGGGTTGGACTTGTCCTGCATTTTGTGAACAGGGCATCGGGGAATTTTCCACATTGCCGGGTAGATGCCAGTGTTGTAGCTGCAATGGGATAGCTTGGCCAGGAGTGTCGCTACTTCTGGAGCACAAGTCTTTAGTACTACTGTCTACTTGCGTGCCAAACAGCAGAGGCAGCATGCGATAGACAGAGCTAAGTGATCCCACAACCAACAAATCAGATCTACGCTCTGCAGTCCTGCGACATCAGTTCTGAACGGCGGTGGCCAATTAAACAACTCGCTGGAGGAGGCGGCACCACAAATATCCCCATCCTTAATGATGGGAGAGCCCAGCACATCAACGCAAAAGACAGGGCTGAAGCATTTACAGCCATCTTCAGCCAGAAGCGTCGAGTGGATAATCAATCTCTGCCCCTTCCTGAGGTCCCCAGCATCACAGATGCTAGGAGTCTTCGGCCAATTTGATTCACTCCATGTGGATACTGAGAAGGTTCTGGGCCCTGACAACAATTGTTGTGGATACTAGGGCAAGTAAAACTTTCAAGACTGAAAAATCGATTTAGGAAAGGGTATCCCGGGATATGGAACAAAGGTAGGAAAGTGGATCAGAGGTACATATCAGTTATGGTTGAATTAAATAGTGAAGCAGACTTGAGGAGTTCCAGCCTACTCCGATTCTTATGAAACAAATGAAAAGCAATGAGGTAGAAGGGAAGGCATTTTATGAAAGATCAGCTGCTAAAGCATGAGAAATGGAATACTGGAAGAAAGTTATTCATCCTTCATTGGGGAGGCGATGCTATTGGGGGTGAACGTCCATTTAGGTTGTGAACCTGCCGCTTGCCTTTGCTCTCCTGTGCCATAGGGAAAGTCAATTTAAATGGGAAATATGAGTCACTAACTGAGATGCCTCCGATCCCAATCCAAAAAGTACTCTCTCAATGATAAAGTTTAACAATGGCCACTTTATAAACTCAACTGTTACCCCAGATACATCAATTGGTTGTTAAGCATTTCAATCTGCTAGACTGAAGAGGAATAATACTATAATTCAATAAACAGTACACTGTCATGAGCGAGCAAACGTAAAAGGTTCTTCACAAATTAATTATTGACGAGTACAGAATTCTCCAGATCTTTAGCTCTGTTAATGTAATATATCAATAATAGATGATATCTGCATCACATGCTATGAAGAATTTGCATTGAAATGTTATCCTGTATTGTCTTTTTAGTGCATTACAAGAACTACTTCTGTTTTACATAGTGAAACCTGCAGTCAGTTGGCAAAGAATGATCTTGGAGAAAATAATCTCAGTACTGCCATGTGTTGGGAAGGACATATGACTAGGGTAGAGCAAAAGAAAGCCTCAGATGGAAGGTTTGAGAATCGGCTGACCGCTAGAGAAACAAATGGCATGCACCATTATTTTGATTGCTGATTAATGGGATGAAATCCCATGAAAAATTGTTTCTTTTTTTAGGGGGTGTACACAGGTCAGTCAGGCTAAGTAACAAAACTTCAGAACGGGGAGAGCAAACAGCCTTCTCAAAGCCTTGTGTCAATTTTGCTCATCCACTGGCCACTACAAGACACCCTGTAGCAGCCTGGCCAAGTGACTCCCTCTATATTTACTACTGCTTTAAAAAAGGCAAAGGGACAGATTTTCATGGCCCCATTGGAAAACAAACGGAAACGGGACCGGAAGAAGTTGGCTGCTGAGTCGGGGGAGGGGGGCAGCCAGGAAAGAGCAGGGCTTCCCAAACAGTGGGATGGGGTCGCAAGCCCTGAGACAGCAATGGCTTTTTCTATAGGTGGGTGTGGCCCAGTGGATAGATCATTGAGACCTGATTGCTGCTGCGGCAAAACAAACCTGTGAAAAGCTAGTTGTGTGTCTTCTTAAAAAAAAAACCTTGCAGTTTAATAATTTCTACCATGCTGAACTTCTCTCCCCACCCACCCACCCCCCCAACCTCACTGGATCTAAAACACCCCTGGCTCAAGCAGGGATTCCCGTTCAGGAGCTAAAGTACACCCCCACCCCCCACCCCAAATAACACCAACCAACTCAAATTGAAGCTACCTACCCAAAGTCACATGAAATCTGAGGCATCAACATGGGGCCACACTGGGAAAAAGTTTGGGAAGTGCTGCTCAAGAGGGCATAGACAGACTGATGGAATGCGCAGATGAAAATCAATTCAGACAGGTGTTGTGTGGTACATTTTGGTAGCGAGAACAAGGAGAGGCAATATAAACTAAAAGGACACAATCGGAAAAGGGATACACAAGTCGAGACCTGGGTGTTGATATGCACAAATCATTGAAGGACACTGGACAAGTTGAGAAAGTGGTTAATAAAGCCATATGGAACCCTGAACGGCTTTATAAATAGGCGCATAAGGTGAAAAAGGAAGCTATGATAAATCGCCATATTTTTAAAATCCTCTGGTTCGGCCTTAGCTGGAGATAGTGTCTAATTGCATTTTAGAAAGGGTGTGAAGGCTTTAGAGGTGGCGCTCAAAACGTTTCTGAGAATGGTTCCAGGATGGAGGGATTTCAGTTACATGGATAGATTGGAAATGCTTGCACTGCTCTCATTCAAGAAGAGTAGGTCAAAAAGGGGATTTGAAAGAGGTGATCAAAATCATGAGGGGTCTAAACAGATTGGCTGAAGGGTCGAGAACCAGATGACACCAGTTTGAAGTGATTGGCAAAAGACTCAAACATCAATATGAGGAAAAACTTCCTTAAGCAGTGCATGGTTAGGATCTAGAATGCACTGCCTGAGCATGTGGTGGAGGCAGGTACAGCCAAGGTATTCAAAATGGAATTGGTTAAGTACCTGAGGAGAAAAATTGCGGGGTTTACTGGGAAAGGAAAGGGGAGTGGGACCAGCTGAGTTGCTCTAAGAGAGCCGACACAGACACGGTGGGCCGAAAGGCCTCCATTCCATAAAGGAGCAATTAATATTTATAATCTGCTGCACAGGAAGAAGGGTAGTGAACTGTCTTTTAAAGTTGGAAATTGGCATGGAGGCGAGCCCACCAAAACAAAGTACAGTCTCACTCAGCATCACAGTTATCAAATTGAATGGGAGTATTAGTATGTAATGCACTTGAAATATATTACACACCTTAGCAACTTTAGAACTAGTTAACATCAGCTCAGGACTAAAACAACATTCTTTTGAAAACTACAATGATAAAACTGCTTTTTCAGATTGGACAATAAAGAGTAAAATTAAGCCAGTGCATTTGCCCTGATGTACTGATCTGATTTTCTGTATTTTGTGTGCCTGTTATCTATTTTCATTGTTAGAGGACACTGATTATGTTTCATGCATTATAAATCTTTCAGCTATACTAAAGGAAATTAAAGCCAAGATATGAATTTTTACTTTTCATTTAAGTGAAGTCCAGTATCTGTATGTAATCATTCTATGCATGGATAATGATTTGTCTATTTTTTGTCATTTGGTTTAATTTATTAACTGGATTCAGTATTTCCAATAAGGAACTTTCTTCACCCAATACTGAAAATGACACGCTACCAAAATGGCAGAATGGTTCTCATCTCCACCTCATGCCATGGCTTCTTCCTCCTTTCATTTAAAATCCTCATCCAGAGCCTCTCGCCGCAACAACTTGTTCCCATGTCTTCCTTTCTCTCTTCCTTTAACGTTCATATCAAACTATTTCTCACCCTTGACATGCTCCAGTTCCCTCTCAATCTCAGCTTTTGTATAAACTCCAAACCCTTACCTTTAGTTACCCCCAATCTTCACCATCTCTCATGGTCTCACTGCACCTGTGGTTTCAATAACAGATTGTAACCTCCAACAACTCTATCTTCTCCTTGCCCTCCTACTTTTAGCATCTGTAAAATAAACTTTCTCCAAGTCACTTAAAACTTCAGTCAAAATTCCTAAATCTCTCTCCTATGGCTAGCTGCTTGTCCTTACATCTGGGCAGCAGGTAACTGTCAACCTCTAATGTTATCTGTCTTATTTCCAGTAGAATTATCAATACCTCCTGCCTTTTACTTACTCTGGATGTAGACACAATTAATTCTGTAGCACTGTTAAATCTGCAGGATGAAAACTTAAGTGTACCTCATGCATAACTAGCTGAGTTATCTATTGCCAGGTCCGTCTCTACCATGTCAAGCATGACTATGCTTCTGTCACAGCTACGTCCCCTCCTCCCACACCACCCCACCCCACCCCCATAAATCCACCTAACACCTCTTCTAACTTTTGCTCACGTACAAGTGTGAGCAGCTCATAAGATGGATCAGGACCATCAGTCTTTGCTGCATCTTCCCCCTTCCTGTTGACCTCTCTCTGGCCCCGACCCCACTTCGCTTTGCAGTTTCTTTTAATCTCCCTCCATCTTCTTGAACCTCAGCCCACTCAATTGAAAAACACCCAACTCCACTTCCCAACTCAGAAGCAAAATACTGAGGAATCTAAAAGTGAGACAGAAAATGCTGGAAATACTCAGCAGCTCTGGCAGCATCAGTGGAGGCAAAAGCAGAGTTAACGTTTCAGTTTGAAGTTCTGATGAAGGACCATCACAACATGAACACTAACTCAGTTTCCCTTTCCACAGATATCGCCAGGCCTGTGAGCTTTCCTCCATTTTCTGTTTTTACTCCTCTTCCAAATCCCATTCTAACCCAGTGTCAATAAGCACTATCCATTTGAATCCCTCCAGGATAGTTTCCTTTACAGTTTGACCATGGTGCTTTATCCTTCCTCATGCTCTGTGACCTTCACAACATCTGTCACAGCTGGTCACATATTCCTTCAGTGTCTGCTTGGCCATCCAATTTCACAGGACTGCCCTCATGTTCCATTCCCACCTCCCTCATGGCAGGCACAGTATTTCATAAAGTGGTTTCGCTTCCTGTCTCTATATAATCACCTCCAGAGTCCTTCAAAAATCTCTCCTCTTCCTCATCGACATGTAAACCCTCAGCAATATTCTCCACAGGCATGGCATTGGTTTTGTGCACATGGCTTTAGCACCCATCTCTCTCTCTCTCTCTCTCCAACATCTCTTGGTTCATTAACCTCAGGTTGCTTGTCCAACACACTCTAGAAACTGCATCTCAACACGATGGGAAGGCTTGCATGCTCCTGTGGTCCTAACTGCTATGCTGACAGGAACTGCTGGCTAGGCCACCCAGTCAAACAATTGAAAAGTAGAAGCCAGACTGAAGACCAGTTCCCTGGTCCTCCTGATAACAGGTTGACAATCTGCCCATGTCACAATGCCTTTCGTACTGGAAAGAACCCAGAGATAAAACATTTGTTACAGACTTGCAAATATGATCATCAATTGTGATGCAATACACTTTGATGCAGTCAAGTGTCTTGCTCTGGACAAGCAGTTGAAGAAATGGGTTGCCTCACATGGCACAATCTGCAGGAGGCTAATTAACTTTCATCAGTCATAACATCCTCCGGCTCAACAGCACAAAGACTGAAATCATCTTTGGTTTAATACCACTAATCCCACTCCCTTAACTTCATCCATTTCTGTGGCTCCTTTGAGGCTGAACCAGACATTTCTGAAACTCACATATTCCTTTGTCATCTCCATATTCCACAACCCTAGTATAAAACCAAATGCTGGAGACCTGAAGTAAAAAAAAGTGCTGGAAAAACTCAGCAGGTCTCTGTCTGAGGAGAGAGAGAAACAGAGTTAAAATAATTTGCAAAAGAAGCAAATGTGACTTGAGAAAAAACTTTTTCACACAACAAGTGGTTCGGGTCTGGAAAACACTGCCTGGAAGTGTGGTGGAGGCAAGTTCAATCGATACATTCAAGATGGCATTAGATGACTATTTGAATAGAAACAATGTGCAGGGGTACGGGAAAAAGACACTAAAGAAAAAGAAAATTGCACTAGGTCGTAACGCTCATTTGGAGAGCAGGTGTAGACACAAAGGGCTGAATGGCCTACTTCTGTGCCATTAAAATTCTGTGATTCTGTTTTAAGTCCAATATGATTCTTAAAAGCTGAAGAAAGGGAGAAATATGATGGGCTTCATGCTATTGATAAAAGGGTGGGTGGGGCAGGGGAAGGTCAGGTAGAACGAAGGGCACGGCCAGGTTTAGGTTAGAAGACAGGAGAGATTAAATAACACCACCTTGCTCTCAAGCTCACATTCCTGTCCTCAACCTGCTGCAATGTTCCAGTGAAGCCCAATGCAAACCTGAGGGACAGTACCTCACCTTCCCATTAGGCAATTTACAGCCAGTTCACTAACTTAAGATCAAGAACTCTGTCCTCAATTTTAATTATTTGCCAAGTGCCAGTCTGTATCTTTTTCTTCCCCATGTTTTTGCTTCCTGGCTGAGTTCTTTAATCTGTTATTAACACTTACTCTGGACCCATGCTTAGTCTCTTTACTACAACCATCACCACTCCCTTTGACTTTTGTTCCTTGACATCTTTGTTATTTGATCCCATCACATTTCTACCTCCCTTCAATTCTGAAGAGTCATATTGGACTCAAAACATTAACTCTGGTTCTCTCTCCACATATGCTGCCAGACTTGGAGTTTTTCCAGCACTTTGTTTTTATTTCATGACTATATTGCCGACCTTGATGGTCTTGCATCTTTCACCCTTTATAAACTCCTTGCCCAAAACTCTGTGTTTCTCCTGCACTTAGTTGCCTATCAGCCTATTTATAAAAGGACACCCTCATTCCCCAATACTTACATTTTCAGATCCTATTCCATAGCTTTAAATTTGTCCAGTCTCACTTCTCTTTACTGTATTCTGCTCAACTCCAGCCTTTATTGCAGCCATCCACCCCAAACCCCCCCCCCACCCACCATTTCAATTCACAATTGCCGACAAAACCTCCACCTGCCAGGGACCTATACTCTGGTAATTCCCATCCTAGAACTCGCGAGTTATCGTTCCTCTTTTAAAAACCTTCTCAAAATCCATCCATCTAACAAATTACCCCACCTAACTCAATGAGTCCATTTCTTTACCACTGTTCACAAATTACCTTGAGAGTACTTGTTTGACGTAAAAGGCCCTATATAAAACTTTGAGCTGCTTTTAATATCATCTGCCTATAAGTTCTGGTTTTAGTTTACAATGAACAAAACTGGTTCAGAGAAATCGAACACTGTTCTGGATTAGAGGAAGGAACAGGTAGTGGAACTGCATCAAGAAGCTGAGTGCCTCAGGGGTCAGTGGTAAGGCTGCCACTGTTGCTTGCATTGCATATAATACCATGATCATTTTTATCCCGATGTCTATGAATTTAAAAAAAAGCTGTCAACATCAAATTCTACTCCTTGGCTTTCATTCAACAATTCCTTCTTATTTCAATATTAGAAACTCTCCCTAGGTAATCATGGGTGTGAACTCACATCATCACTCGACAGCCTAAAGAGCTGGAGCTATGCCACCTTTAACACACTAGTACGTTTAAAAAAGGTTGACAACAGTTGATAAGCTGGCTTTATGCCAGTCTATTATATGACCTATTGCCATGGTGATATATTATACCGTGCCAGTTGGTAAGCCCAATGATATTATAAAAAGCTCATAAGCTGATGTCAAAGACTCCCAGCAGCTCAACTTAACTACAACGTAGAAGTCCTGCAATCTTACCACAATGTAGGAGACCCATGCACGACATCGAGCAGCATGGAATTAAGCTGGGGCCGACTGGGAGGAGCTTGTGGCCTGGATCAGAAATCGGTGCACAAGAAACAAACAAATTGTTGCACATCAAGCAGCATGAAAATGGAGGATGGCGATTAGCAGAGCATCTCCAAGAGCCAGTGTGACGGCTATACAGAAGTCTTGTATTGGAATAGGTGCCATGTTTTAGACAGGATATTTAATCCAAGGCCCCATCTGCCTGTCCAGATGCCATGATAGATCCTATAGCAATATTTTAAAAAATTGGAAAGCTTTCAAAGGTCCTTATCAATATTTATCCCTCAACTGCCACCAGAAACAGTTCATCCCAGCCATTTATCTCATCACTTGTTAGGATCTTGCTCCACTCAAAATGGCAGCTACATTTCCAAGAATGCCAACTTTAAAAACACAGAAGCTTTACCAAGCTTAGCATTTTAATTCTTGCTGCGTCATTCCCTAAAAACCATGTTGGGCAAAGAAGAATCTTAATTATTTCCCACTGCCCCTCACTCATTTTCTCAACACCCCCCAACCTCAGTGAACTACAGTACTCTGGGAACTGGCCACCTTACAAACCTTCATCCAAATGTCAACCTTCTATGTGAGAGCTTTGACAGCAAGTGTCAGTGGTTGATAGTGGTAATTTGACTGTGGGAGGTTTTGCAGAAAAGTCAGGTATTGACCATTCATTGCCTACACAGGCTTATTTCCAGGCAGGGGTACTGGATAATGGACTGCCACATTCATGATTTTGTCCTTCCAGGAGATGCCCAGGATGCGCCATAAACAGCAAAGATGAAAGTTGTTGAGCTTTCTTTCTTGATGTCTGTAAGCCATCCCTGTTTCACAACCATATAACAAAGGCCTCAAATCAAGATCTTGGCTATCCTCTCAGAAACAAATCTAAGTATTTTGGCACTCATCAAACAGAGGCAACTTTACTGCCTCAGTTATGTTTGCAGGATGGAAGGAGATCGTATATCCAAGGATTTTCAGTATGGTATGGCGGCCTGAGCCAGAGACTGTGCCCAAAAATCTCTATTTCAAGGATGTTTGCATTCATGACACGAGAGTCCGTGACATTGATTTCCACAACTGGGAGTCACAACTTCAGATGGAAATGGTGACATCACCTGTGAGCTGGCTTGTGTCACCATGATGATCAGTGGCCAGAGTGATTTAGCAAGAGGGACTTCATTTGTGGCTCTTGTGACAGAACTTGCTTCTCAAGGATTAATCTCTTCAATTATCAACAAAAGTGCAATTTAGGAGGTTACTCCATCCCCAACAGATTGGATTTGCTGCTTGTCCATCATCTTATGTAAATGGATGGATGCCCGATGACAACATGGATAACAGATAGGACAAGAATCCTGGTTGAATATGTCTTTCCTATCCCTGGAGCATGAATGTTTACTATCAGCCACACCGCCACCTTATTTAGTGTTTACTAGTGATCAAACTTTGTCTGAATGAGCCAACTGTTCACGAGATGAATTCAGTGAGCCATCAGGTAAGGTTGCAATGAAATATTATGCACAGATAGTGTCAGGAAGTTAATAGAATACCTTTAGTCTTGATTACCAATGGTGCCAGGTATCATACTGTTGAGCAGACATTACAAACGAGTTGTATACACACCATGGCGAGTTCATTTAGGTGTCAAATGTGGCTCAGTTGACAGCACTCTTGCCTCTGAGCCAGAAGGCTGTAGGTTCAAGTCCCACTCCAGGACTTGAGCACAAAATTTAAGGTTGACATTCCAGTGCAGTACTGAAGGGCTGCTGCACTGTCAGAGGTGCAATCTTTCAGATGAGATGTTAAACTGAGGCCCTGCATCCCTCTCCGGTGGATGCAAAAGATCCCATAGCACTAGTTCTAAGACCAGGGTAATTATCCCCAGTGTCCTAATATTAACCCCTCAATCAACATCACAAAAGCAGATTATTTAAATACTATCACACTGCTATTTGTAGGACTTCACTTTGCGCAAACTTGGTACTGCATTTCCTACATTATAGTGACTACACTTTGGCTATAAAATGCTTTGAGGCGTCCAGTGGTTGTGAAAGGCAATTAATGCAAGTCTGTCTTTATTTGGTGAATCCATATGGTTTGTGTTGTTCTGTTCAAACTTCACTCATGTATTATATCTTGCCATTTCTAAAACCAAAAAATTGCCCTTGGTTTTTAGGGTTATTTGTGACTGTATTGAGGTAATAGCAAATATTTTAAAGCAGACATGGCCTGTGGCTCATTACAATGGGTCTTAAGGGCAAGTCACATTAAGATTCCTAGTTTCTGAAAAGCTTCAGAGAAAAAGGATTTTTAAAAAAAATAAAAGCAAAATACTGTGGATGCTGGGAATCTGAAATAAAGGATTTTAAAAACCAATTTTTTCCCCAAATGTTTGGTGCTTATGCCACATGCATAAGCTCTCCCTCAACCCCAAAGCCTTCTGCATTCCCAAGGACAGCCACAAGATCTTTAACCGTGTAGATCATTGCAGGAGCCAGGTATTTGTGGGTACATTGATGAAAACCCGTCATACTTATGGTATTCTGCTGCATTTCAAAATCCTGACAGAAGAATTCCATCTACTACAATGGAAAAGCTGCAAGTGGTCATTTTAAGTCAACTGCTTGACTCTTAGCTGTTTAGCGAAATAGGAAATGAAGGTCTCAGTAACTGCTCAATGGTGCAAATGCAGGATTTTTTTGTAAGGTGAATGGAAAGGAAAACCCAAAGAGCCTTATTTAACTTTGCAATGAAACATTATTAACATTATATAGATATACGCATAGGTATAACCCAGTGATTAGTGAACTGCAACTTGAACTCATGTACCACCACGATGTAGATTGTTCGTAGATTGCAATATTATTGATCACGACAATTCCTTATTGTACCATGAACAATGCTCAAGACCAAGCTAGTTGTATGACAAAATTCAACCTGTAACCATGACAAAGCTATTTTGAAAAACAAAGACAAAACTGTTCAAGAGATATTAAATGATTCAAGGGAATTTGGTAGAGTGCAAAACAAAGGTTTCAGGCAATGTTGGAAGCTGAAACCCTGACGTAGGTTGACTTCAGAAACTCACTTGGATTTCACATTCTGATCACTAACTGGTGGCTTTTTCTGAAAGGTTTACATGGACATTAGGTGACAATAGGATTAGACTTGGCTATGGGGTGTTCAACACTGAGTAGAAGACGGCTTGAGAGAAAGGGCCTTTTAAATGAGGTACAGGAGTGTTGCAATGTCCAAGCTGTGTTCCAGCTCTTCATGAGGGGAGAAAGCTCAAAATCAAGCTCAGTTTCAAAAATTATAACCAAATAAAGAGGGGTGACCTGATAAGAGGTTTTTAAAATTATGTAGGGTGTTGACAGTGTAGATATAGAAGCTGTTTCTACTCAAGTCCTTAATATAAAATGGTCAGCAATTCCAATAGGCAATTCAGGGGAACAATTCTTTATCCAGAGAGTAGTTAGAATGTGAAACTTACTATCAGAGGAAGTAGTTGAGATGAACAGCTTGATGCATTTAAGGGAAAGCTGGACAAATACCTGAGGGAGAAGGAAATAGAGGAACATTCTGATAGGGTGAGATGAAGCCGCTAAGTGTAGAGCTTAAAAACACCAGCATATGCTCTAAATAGTTTATTTCTGGGTTGTACCTCTATGTAAATAGGCAGCAGGATTTTTAAAATGGTTGCTGTTTCATGTTTTATGTAAATAAATATAAAATACATAAATATATATACACATCTCCAAATGCTTCATGATCTTCCAAAACAAAGCTTGCTCAACTTTTCTAAAAGGAAAAATCCCCTTTCCTAAACTCTGCTCAGTTCATACGTTCCTAAGGTTCTCTGAGGCCTCTTACTGGCAATGACAATCTCAGTGACTGTTTCTTTCTGCCTTTTTCTGCCAATGCAAGATTAATTTGCCCTATTTTGTTAGGGATTCTCCTAGCCTCAAAAAACTTACTGCAGTTCAATTCCACATTGCTCCTTTACCCAGAGATTCCTCCTTTTGAGCAGTGACTCACTTTAGCTTCTTTTAAATTCTCTTGTTCAATTGTGATTTAAGGTAAAGGCAAAATACTGCAGATGCTGGAAATCTGAAACAAAAACAAAAAATGCTGGAAAAACTCAGCAGGTCTGACAGCATCTGTGGAGAGAAAGACAGAGTTAAGGTTTCGAGTCCGTATGACTCGACTGAAGAAGAGCCATACGGAGGACTCGAAACCTTAACTCTGTCTTTCTCTCCACAGATGCTGTCAGACCTGCTGAGCTTATCCAGCATTTTTTGTTTTTGTTATGATTTAAGGTGCTGTTTTTGCCCTCGGCACATTAACTCTTTATTAACCATAAGAACATAAGAAATAGGGACAGGTGTAGGCCATACACCCCAGTCAGCCTGCTCCACCAATCATTAAGATCATGGCTGAACTCCTGCCCCATCCTCATATTCTCCAACTTCTTTAGTGCCCAAAAATTTATTGATCACAGTCTTGAACATATTCATTGACTAAGCATTCATAGCCTGCTGGGGAAAGAGAATTCCAAAGATTCACAGCCCTCTGCATCTCAGTTCTAAATGGCCTTAGCCTGAGATGATTAATCCTAGATCTAGATATCTAGCCAAGGGAGACAGCCTCTTAACAACTATGTTCTCGAGACCTCCAAGGTCATTTTCATTTTTCTAAACTCTAGAATATAGGTCCATTCTATTCAATCTCATCTCATAAGACAGCCCTCCTCATCTCAGGAATCTGCCTAGAGAACCTGTGATGCACTCTCTTTAAGGTAAGCATCCCCTTCACTGGCAGAGGAAACTAGACCTCTGCACAATACTCCAGGGTGATGTATCACCAAAGGCCTGTACAATTGCAGCAATTCCTTGCAATAAAGGCTAATATACCATTTGCCTTCATAATTGCTTGCTGTACATGCAGGTTAATTGCAGCCTTGTACCGTCTCCTTTACTCTAGGCTTTGTTGACCTTGAGACATGACCCTACTACTCACAGCAATTCTTTTAACATAAGAACATAAGAACTAGGAGCAGGAGTGGGCAATTCAGGCCCTCGAGCCTGCCCCGCCATTCAATATGATCGTGGCTGATCTCATTTCGGCCTCAACTCCAATTTCCCGTCCTCTCCCCATAATCTTTCAACCCGTTACTAATTAAAAATCTGTTTATCTCCTCCTTAAATTTATTCAGCTTCCCGGCATCAACTGCACCCTGAGGTAGTGAATTCCACAGATTTACGACCCTTTGAGAAAAGTAATTCCTCCTCATCTCTGATTTAAATCTATCATCCCCTAGCCTAAAACTATGGCCTCTAGTTCTAGAATGCCCCACAAGGGGAAACATCCACTCCACGTCTACTTTGTCTATCCTCTTTGGCATCTTGTATACCTCAATTAGATCTCCTCTCATCCTTCTAAACTCTAGCGAGTATAGGCCTAAACTGCTCAATCTCTCCTCATAAGACAAGCCCTGCATCTTTGGAATCAATCTAGTGAACCTCCTCTGAGCCACCTCCAATGCAACTACATCCTTCCTCAAGTAAGGGGACCAAAACTGTCCACAGTACTCCAGGTGCAGTCTTACCCAATGCCTTGTACAGTTGCAACAACACTTCCCTATTTTTATACTCTATTCCTTTAGCAATAAATGACAAAATTCCATTTGCTTTCCTTATTACCTGCTGTACCTGCATACTAGCTTTCAGCGATTCATGCACGAGGACACCCAGATCCCTCTGCACTGAAGCATTCTAAAATTTTTCTCCATTTAAATAATAAATCGTCTTTTTATTCTTCCAACTAAAATGGAATACCTCATGCTTATCCACGTTAAACTCCATCTGCCTAATTTTGGCCCATTCATCTAACCTGTCCATATCCATTTGTAAATTTCTTATTTCTTCATTGCAACTTACTTTCCCGCCTATTTTGGTGTCATCTGCAAATTTAGCTATAGTACCTTCTATCCCTGAATCCAAGTCATTAATATAGATTGTAAATAGTTGGGGCCCAAGGGCTGAACTCTGTGGCACCCCACTAGTTACAGCTTGCCATCCAGAAAAAGGCCCATTTATCCTGACTCTTGCTTTCTGTTGGTTAGCCAATCCTCTGTCCAAGCTAATATATTACCCCTAACTCCGTGTGATCGTATCTTGTGTATTCATCTTTTGTGCGGCACCTTATCAAAGGCCTTCTGGAAGTCCAGATATACTACATCTACACTTTGTCTACCATTATCCACTTTGCTTGTCATATCTTCAAAGAACTGTAGCAAATTAGTCAAACACGATTTACTCTTCATAAAACCGTGCTGACTCTGATGGATTGCATTTTGACTTTCCAAAAGCCCCTTACTACTTCCTTAATAATGGATTCCAACAATTTTCCAATGACAGATGTTAAACTAACTGGTCTATAGTTTCCTACTTTCTGCCTCCCACCCCCTTTTTGAATAAGGACATTATATTAGCATTTTTCCAATCCACTGGAACCTTTGCAGAATCCAGGAAATTTTGGAATATTATAGCCAATGCATCCACTATTTTCATTGCCACTTCCTTTAAGACCCTGGGATGTAGGCCATCAGGTCCTGGGGACTTGTCACCCTTTAATCCCAATAGTTTGCTCAGTACTTCTTCCTCTAGTGATGGTGATTGTTCTAAGTTCCTCCTTCTCTATACCCTCTGCACTGCCTGTTACTATTGGGGTGGTACTAGTGTCCTCCACCGTGAAAACTTAGGCAAAATATTGATTCAGCGTCTCTGCCATTTCTGCGTTCCCCACTATTAACTCCCCAGTCTCATCCCCCAAGGGACCAACATTCACTTTAGCTACTCTCTTTCCTTTTATATACTTGTAGAAACGTTTGCCATCAGTTTTTACATTTTGCGCTAGTTTTCTTTCATAATTTACCTTTGCTCTTTTTATTTTTTTTAGTAACCCTTTGTTGATCTTTAAAGTTTCCCAATCTTCCAGCTGGTCACTGACCTTTGCAATTTGGTATGCCTTAGTTTCTGCCTTTATGTTATCTTTAACTTCCTTGCTTAGCCATGGATGCTTTTTCCTCCTCTTACCATCTTTCTTTCACTTTGGAATATATTTTACTTGGGAGGAATTGAATATCTCCTTAAATATCTGCCACTGTTCATCAACTGTCCTACCTTGTAGTCTTCCTGCCCAGTCCACTAGGGCTAAATCTGCCCTCATGCCTACGTAGTTACCTTTGTTTAACTCCAGAACACTAGTGTGAGACTCAAGTTTCTCGCTCTCAAACTGAACTTGAAATTCTAGCATGCTATGATCACTCTTCCCTGGAGGATCCTTTACTATGAGATCATTAATTAATCCCATCTCATTACACAAAACCAAATCAAGAATAGCCTGCTCCCTGGTTGGTTCCACAACATATTGCTCTAAAAAACAATCTCTAATACACTCTATGAACTCTCCCACGAGGCTACCCTTGTCAATTTGATTAGCCCAGTCTATATGCATATTAAAATCACCCATGATTATTGCCGTGCCTTTCTTACATGCTCCCAGTATTTCCTGGTTTATACTGTGCCCTACTGCTGAACTACTGTTTGGGGACCTATAGATTACTCCCACCACGGACTTCTTTCCCTTGCTATTTCTTATTTCTACCCAGACTGACTCTATGCCTTGCTCTCCAGTGCCTATATCATTCTTCACTATAGCACTGATCTCTTCCTTTACTAACAAAGCTACACCACCTCCTTTTCCTTCCTGCCTATCCTTCCGAAATACTGAGTACCCTTGGATATTCAACTCCCAAACCTGTTGCTCCTGTAACCACGTCTCAGTAACCGCCACCAAATCATACCTGTTTATCTCTATTTGCACTGTTAACTCATTTGTTTTATTCCGAATGCTACGTGCATTCAGATACAAAGCCTTTAAGTTTTCCCTATTGTCAATTGTCCTTACTCTCATATGATTCTTTGGTGCAATATGGCGTTCACACACACTGTCCCTTCCTTTCACTTTTTGGTAACAATCAGCCTCGTCACTAACCTGCACTCTTACCCTCTCCTTAAACTTTGATTTTTTATATTTCCATGCAACTGAACCCTCCCCCCACACTATTTACAACCCTAGTTATGCGATTCACCAGGGTCCCAGCATGATTCAAGCGGAGCCAATCGGAATGGAATAGCTCCCTCTTTCCCCAGTATTGGTGCCAATGTCCCATGAATTTGAACCCATTTCTCCCACACCAATCTTTGAGCCACACATCTACCTCTTTAACCTTATTGACCCTGTGCCAATTAGCTCGTGGCTCAGGTAGTAATCCAGAGATTATTACCTTTTTGGTTCTGCTTTTTAATTTACCTCTAGCTGCTCGTATTCCCTCAGCAGAAACTCTTTCCTCGCTCTACCTATATCGTTGGTATCTACATGGACCACAACAACTGGATCTTTCCCCTCCCACTCCAAGTTCCTCTACAGCCCAGATGAGATATCCTTAACCCTGGCACCAGGTAGGCAACACAGCCTTTGGGACTCTCGATCCTGGCTACAGAGAACAGTATCTATTCCCCTAAATATACTATCCCCGATTACAACTATATTTCTCTTTCCTCCCCCCACTTGAAAGGCTCCCTGTACCACGGTGCTATGGTCAGTTTACTCATCCTCCCTACAGTCTCCACTCTCGGCCACACAGGGAGCAAGAATCTCAAACCTGTTGGATAAGGGCAAGGGCTGAGGCTCCTGCAGTGCTACTTCATGGATCCCTCTACCTGCCTCACTCATAGTCACACCCTCCTGTCCCTGACCACTGGCCAAATTTAAGGTAGTTAATCTAAGGGGTGTGACCGTCTCCTGAAACAGTGTCCAGGTAACTCTCCCCCTCCCTGATGTGTCGCAGTGTCCGAAGCTCAGGCTCCAGCTCATCAACTCTGAGCCAGAGTTCCTCGAACAACCAACATTTGCTACAGATGTGGTCACTAGGAACCAAATGGGGTCCACCAGCTCCCATATCATGCAGCTACAACACATCGCCTGGCCCTGCATCTCTAGTTTGTTTAATTCATTTTTCAATTTGTTTCTAAATTTCTTACTGGTCTTTGGTTTATCAATCTGTAAAATATTTCTCCTATTTACCTTTAATCTGAAAGCAAGTTAAAATAGAGATTCAAAATACACTTTTTAAAATCAACTGAAACTTGCTGTCTACTGAGTTGAAGCTGAAGTGTTAGGCCTCTGATCCTGGGCCCTAGTAGTCACTTTTAATCTGAAATCAACTTAGAATAGGTAGTTCAAACTACCAGTTACTTACCAACCAACGAGCTTACAGTTATCCTGTGATGTCACTCTTTGTTTTTTTTCACTCGGCAACAATGACTGCAGAGGACACTCTTCCCAGACTGCTTCACGGCGACAGTGACTGCAGAGGACACTCTTCCCAGATTGCTTCACGGCGACGGTGACTGGAGAGGACACTCTTCCCAGACTGCTTCACGGCGACAGTGACTGGAGAGGACACCCTTCCCAGACTGCTTCACGGCGACAGTGACTGGAGAGGACACTCTTCCCAGACTGCTTCACGGCAGCAGTGACTGCAGAGGACACACTTCCCAGACTGCTTCCCGGCGACGGTGACTACAAAAGACACTCTTCCCAGACTGCTTCACGGCAACGGTGACTGCAAAGGACACTCTTCCCAGAGTGCTTCACGGCGACGGTGACTGCAGAGAACACTCTTCCCAGACAGCTTGGTTTACTCTACGGTTTATAAGTTCTCCTGTTATTCTATACCTCAACTGAAACACGCACTCCCTGATCAACACATCTTTGGAACTTTTTACTTTTTATTAACAGGATAAAATTTTATTGCACAGCAGGGAACTACGCTCTGTTTTTTATTTCTAGTTTCCAGAGTTCTCCGGCCTTTGTGCTTTACTTCACATGTACTATGCCACAAACTCTCAACAGGGAATCCCCTTGTAACTAGATGATCTCCATGTCAAAGCTGGATCATGTAGTGCAAGATGTTCAACTTCTGAAAACTACAAGTACATTGAATGTTGAATGACAGTCACTAAACGCAAATGGAGAAACACATCAGGGAGAAAGTAAACCTCCATGATAATGGTGGGGACATTTCAAAAGAATTTCATTGGCTGCAAAGCTGAAGCAGTCAGAGTCCATACGTAGCAAGACCTGGAGAAATTCCAGGCTTGGAGAGATAAGTGACCCACATAAGTGCCTGCCACTGACCTTCTCCAATAAGAGAGAATCTAAACATCTCCCCTTGACATTCAATGACATTACCATCACTGAATCCCCTTCTATAAACATCCTAGGCATTACCATTGACCAGAAACTGAACTGAACTAGCCATAGAAATACAATGGCTACAAAAGCAGGTCAGAGGCTAGGAATCCTGCAGCGAGTAACTCACCCCTCAACTCCCCAAAGCATGTCCACCATCTACAATGCACAAATCAGGAGTGTAATGGAATACTCTCCATTTGCCCGGTTGAGTGCAGCTCTTACCACTCAAAAAGCTCGATAGTCCAGGACAAAGCAGTCCCCTTGATTGGCACCCCATCCACCAACTTCAACATTCAATCCTTCACTACCGATGTACAGTGGCAGCAGTGAGCACCATATACAAGATGCATTACAGCAACTCACCAAGGCTCCTTCAACAGCACCTTCTAAACCTGTGACCTCTACCAACTGGAAGGACAAGGGCAGCAGATGCATGGGAACACCGCCACCTGCAGGTTCCCTCCAAGTTACACACCATCCTGACTTGGAACTATATTCCTGTTCCTTCACTGTCGCAGAGTCAAAATCCTGGAATTCCCTTCCAATCAGCACTGTGGGTCTTCCTGCAACACATGGACTGCAGCAATTCAAGGCCACACACCACCGCCACCTTCTCAAGAGCAATTAGGGATGGGCAACAGATGCTGACCTAGCTAGCAACACCCATGTCCCGTCAAAGAATACATTTTTAAAAAGTGCTTGGGAATGCCCTGAAGTCACAGCAGGAGCTATATAAATACAAGCTTATATTTCCTTTCTAGGACATTCCCATCTAACAACAGCAGCTTGCATTTATGTAGCACTGTTAACCTAATAAAGTGTCCAAAGCTGTATTCACAGGACCATTATCAGACAAAATCTAATGTTCAAGAACAGATCAATGAATAACACTGAAAAGATATTTTTGATATACATTAGTGCCCACAGGGGTGCACACAGATGAAAGGGGAAATAAAATTCAATGTTCTGTTTTGTTGAGGCAGTACAACAGCAGCAGACCAACCAATCCATCTGGATTCCAAATACTACAGGCGTTTGGTGTACTGAGGTTTGCATGCAGTAATTGGAATAATTCTAAGCAGCAATTAATGCCACCACAATTTCAAAAATGCAATTAAATTTTAATTGAGTCAAGTTATTAAACACTAATTTTGCCTTGGTGAAATTGAACTAGAAGAGAAAGATGGAAGTAGTAAACAGTTTTACTTTAGAAAAACAATCACTACACAAAACGTATTAAAGTCTGGTAGCTCTCTCATTCACCAAAACTGCATTGCTAACTATGATTTTATTTGATGTCAATAAGCGCAGAGTGCCTTGGTTAATCATGTTTGTTTTAATGACAGATACAATACAGCAGTATCGTCCTTAACAAGAGTTCAATGTTATCTTGCGTCACATCGGGATTTGAGATTTAATTGGCTGAGGAGTTTCAGGTTAGAACATTGGCGTTAAATTAAATTCAGTACAAATCTAATCCCGCAGATGTATTTGATCCAGCTGACAGGGCCAAAGCGCCAGTCAGCGTGCCTATCAATTTGAGACACTTATTCGCAATACATTCTGGTGATATTCACATGCATGAAATAAAAACAGAAAATCCTGTAAATGCTCAGCAGGTCAGGAGCATCTGTGGAGAGAGAAACAGTGAACGTGCCAGGTTGATGTCCTTTCACTGGGACTGGAAAAAGTTAACGATGTAACAGGCTTCATGCAACTACAGGGTGATAGGTTGGAGATTAAATGACAAAAGGGATAATAGTGCAAGGGGGAAAGGGGGGATGATACTAGGACAAAGCAAGTGGAATATTAAAGGTTAGTTGTATCAGGTTACACTCAATTGAGGTGGAGTTGTAAAGGTCATTACAGACATTGTAAAAGTCATTATGACACTTAATTTACACACACACATTTAGTCTACAATTCAGAGAACTTATTAATAAGTTTATTTCTATTTCTTATCGCAGGGCGGCTTTATAAGATGGTGGGGACAATTGATCAGTCTTCGTTGGCAGTCCCTCGATTCGAGGATGATGTCCACTCAGGATTGAGGGTTTTTGCTATTGTTCTTCATGTTAGTGAAGAGGCCGATTCTCAACCCATAGGTCTTTGGGTTCATGGGGCAGGATGCCCCATTAGGTAGTGGAATTTAAAGTGCAGGACTTTTCTTCCCTTCTCTGCTACCGCTCTGTCTCATCATTAAGACATGATTTAGCTTGATGGACAAGTTGTCGCCATTTTGAATGATTGGTAGCAATCTCCTCCTGGTCACTAATGTCAATGCTGCTGCACTTCAAGGAGAGCTTCAGAGCAATGTTTTCTTTGTCCTCCCCTGGAATGTAGGCCATTTGAAAGTTGAGAAAACAGGATCAGGTGGGGGTGGCACTTTTTGACCATCTGGATACAGTGCCCAGTTCATTGTAGTTGATTTTGCAGGAGTTTTGCCCGAATACTTGTTGAGTTGACTTCAAAGACACAAGTGTTGCTTTGACGGTCCTCCCACAGGGTCAGAAGGTCAGTGGAGGCATTGCTGATGGAATTTCTCTAGTGCTATGTGTCGCTGATACACAGTCCAGGTCTCACTGCAGTACAGGAGTGTGGTGATAAATGGGTCTGCTCTGTACACAAGGATGTTTAGAGGTCTTCGTCGTCAAAGAGTCACTGCTGCAATTTGTAGAAGGCCAAGTAGTCGCAGCTGATCTGGTGTTGGATCTCATCAATGGTCAACTTTTGAGAGAGGTGGCTGCCAAGATATGGGTAGTGCTCAACACATTCCAGTGTCTCTCCTTCAACATATATTGGAGGTGGAATATTCAACTGGAGGTTTATTTGAGTTTTGTTTTGGCAACATCCAAGGACAGGCCAAGTTTCTTGTATGTTGAATTGAAGAGAGGCTTGCAAATCAAGTGCAGAGTGGACAACATCATTGCAGACACCTGCAAATTGTAGTTCACGTATGTCTACAGTGGTCAGTTCAGTTTTAGCTTGAAGGCGACGGAATAGAGTTTTCCATCTCGGCAGTATTCAATACTGATATCAGGGGGTTGTTGATCTTTGATGAGGTTAATAGCCACCATCAGGTAGATTTTAAATAGTATGAGGGTTAGCACACAGCCTTGCTTGATTCCGGTCCAGATTTAAGTAAATCTATATCAGATCTCCCACTCAAGATAGGTAGTAGTTGCAGTTGTATCGTCATGGAGGTGGGGTTTTTTTTTTGGGGGGGGGGATCTTTTTCTTCTCACGTCTGTCGGATAAGGGCATTGAGTTTTGATGTGATCAAAAGCCCATTAAGCTTTGAAGACCTCAACTGCAATACCACCAGGCACCTGATGTTCAGCAATGAAAGGAAAAATGGATTATGCACGAATAGTTCATTTCTCAGCAATCCATTACTCAGAAACCGATCAACCATCACATGACAGTTGCAAAGGTTATGCCAGTCCTTAAAATTCTACAGTGTCCTTGTTCACCTTTCTGCAATGTTTTATGTGGAGACATCACCCAAATCTAATGGACATCGGAAAATCTCAAAACATAATGGGCAATCTAATAAATTGTAGGAAGAATAAGTAGCTTGGAATGTCTCCAAATAGCAAATTATGCTGAGATGTATGCCTAAGCGTTTGCACCAAAATTTCCAGCTAATTTTAATAGACATGTAAAACCTGGTGTAAACAAGCTATGCTCACAAGAAATGTGTTTCAGCAGAGGTTTTGCTGAATCAACTAATTCGGATATAGAATTAAAACACGGCAACATAGCTACACCTGAATTTTTTTGTTTCTTTATTGAAAATTGGCATAATGTCATGCCTATAGGAGCAAGTTCCAGGGAAACTGCGCTGCAGTTAGCTGTGAGCTTTAGGCAGTAATCCAATCCAATCCTGAACTTATACTGATGCTCATAAATCATTTAAGTGCTACCCTCATATCATTATAGCAAATATAAGCACAACTGCCAAGATGATTTACTGGAACTCAAATCAGTTGCCTTACTTTTAAGATCACAGAAGTGTATCAACCTAAAATTCTTTATATCCACAGTATTGTTATTTTACTTTATGATGTCAACAAATCTGTCTGGTTTGGAAACTAGCATTGTGTAATATTGAATTCATCCTTTCAAAACATTTGATTATAAATTTGCAGCTTGCTTTCATGGAGATAAATTGGAATCTCTCCCCTTGAAGTAAGTAATTAGAATTATTTACAGGGATGCTTCAGTGCACCTGGTCGCAGAGTAGGCTACAAATTCCAAAAGGATAGAACATCCCAGGAGTACTAGTAGTCTTTCTATAAATTTAGTCGTCTTGTGTCCAGTGCTCATCTTGTGCTCAGTGCTGCATTGTACCTATTGAAGGTGTTGAAAAATCACATATGTATACCACATATTAGTCTTCAACTGAAATGAGGAATTGACTTCAAAACAAACATTTGTGAGAACACATGAACAAATCAAAAGCAGTTCAATTTTGTTATTAAGTAGCAACGAGAAAGCAGGAGACTGGGCAAACTACTGATTTTTCTTTTTAAAAGCTACAAACCCCGAATTGACAAGCTGCAGGGAGATACTCATCTGATCATTCACAAGAAACAATTCAAGTGGGAAATTTGAGACCCCATCTGGAATTTACATCAGAATAAAATTCCAGAAAAGGATATACAGCTGTCCAAAATATGCAGCCATTCTCCTGGTGAAATCCCTGGGAAATATTTTATTTTAAAGAATTAATGCCATTTATGCAGATCACTATCTCATGACATCCCATAAAACTTCACATTCAAACAAGGTATTGTACTGTAGAGGTGCACTTGTGGTTACATAGGCAATCTATGCACAGCAAGGTCCTACAAAATGTATTCTCAAACAGTTAACTGTTCCTTGTTGGTTGAGGAATGTAGGAAACTGGAAGGAGCACATATTTCTCTTTAAAAAAATTCCAATAGCACACATATCAACAAAATAAAATCTCCATGTACTAGACAAAAAGGGGTCTATTTAATGTCTCATCTGAGAGATAGCACCTCTTGTGATTCACTCCTTCTGTACCCACTTCACTTTGGGCACAATATACGCTTTAAACACTGTCCCTTCTGAATCTGATTAACACCACATTGAGGGTAAGTTGATTATATAACAGGCGAGTGCTTCCTGTCCCTCCCACTCATTTGTCTATACTTAAGCACTATCTGGTTATTGATGTAGCTGTGCTATTTACCCAAAGATTTTTTTTTGCCAGAAACAATCACAAAATACATAATTCAATGTCTGCAGAAATACCAACATTGGTGGATTTTGGGCCCATACCCCTCTCAGAATGCTGAAACAGATTATCCGCTTACAGTGGTAACAAACTATAGGACTTTTTTTCAAGCTCGTAAACTCCTGGATTTCCATCTGATTGCTGATAAATCTCAGCTCCTGAACCTCCGGAAACACTCTCCCCTTGTTGCTAAATATCCTACTTTGTAGATATAATAAGCTTGTTATCTATCCTTGGATTTAAAAAAAGAGTTGAATTTCAACAGGGATATGAAAGAGAAATTTGGTTCCCCAGAGTGCCATATGAATATCCCAAAATATAATAAAACAGAACTTGTCCTTTTCGGTCAGCAAAAACCAATGGCCCAAATAATACGCTATGCTATATGACAGAACACCCTTACAAGAAACACTGGCCCAGGGTGTGCTGTTGCAATAACAGCAAAGCTACCAGCTTGTGTCATCATTACTCCACAAGCGATCTGTGAGAATGCTTTAACATGATTGGGTCCTTATCCTGCTTGCTGACATCCCTATTATTGCATACCTGGAGTTCCAATCTGGCACTAATCAGGAAAGCAGGAAACCATACCCTAGAGAGAGATTGCTAGATCTTTATGGGATGCAGTTGCTTTGCTGTTGACCGCTAAATCTAGCCATGGCCTCCAAAGCACTGAGCAATGACATGGGACAGCTGCTCATAAAACTCAATATTTCATGTGAGGCTATCCCTGTCGTATTTCTGTAATTCATATCACCATATCACTCAATCATAAGCAAATTTCTTGTGTACAAGTATAATTAGACTCACTGTCCCCAAATGATTTAACTTCCAGTTGAATATTCCCTTCTCAACAGTGACAGCAGACCACAAATAAGTTAAAGTAAACTACAACAACTGAAAACTAGGGGCAAGTGTAGGAACATTGAAATATTAATGATTCTTATGACTAGGATGATTTACATCTAAGGGGATGGTAGCACAATGATAATGTTACTGGACTAGCAATTCAGAGGCACAGACTAATGTCCAGAGACAGTTCAAATCCCACCACGGCAGCTGGGGGAATTTAAATTCAATTAATAAATTGGGAATAAATTGTTAGCACAGTATTAATAATCATGAAACTATCATGTTGTTATTAAAATGGTTCACTGCCCTTCAGGGATTGAAATCTGCTGTCCTTACCCTGTCTAGCCTCCAAGTGACCCCCTTCCCAGAGAAACATTGATTCTTAATGGCTCAGCAAGCCACTCAGTAAGGGCAATCTGGGATGGGCAGTAAATGCTGACCTTGCCAGTGATGCTCATTTCCCAAGAATGAATAAAAAATGTAACATTTACAGTTGAAATTTTGCCGTCACGTATTTTGTAGTGTCTTGCAAGTTGCATTCAGAACTTGACTTGAAGGATTGCAACTAATGCCGTTATTCTAATGTTTGCAGGTTTATTATGAAAAACATGTTTTAAGTTGAGAACATTTAAATTAAAGAAGTGTTTTGTAGCAAAGTATTTTGCCAAGAACAATAGAGGCAAAATAATTCATTTTACCACCCCAAGTCCCTCCCAAGTTTCAGATTTTGTGACGGTGGGATTAATGTGCAAACTAAACAGATGGTGGAGCCGGCCTATTTGCTCGAAGATTAGGATTGTTTTTTTAAGAAATTGTAATTGGTATTATTTTTCTTCAACAGGGCATTTGATAGTTCTTTCCTTACTGATTAGAACTAAAGGGATCTGTAAGGTAAAAGATGAAAACTCCTGATTAAGAAAGTGCACTATAAGCCAAATAAAAGCAAAAAAACCATAGCTAAAACAGTGCCTGTCAAAGAAAAACAAAGTTAATGTTCCAGGCCAATGAACTTTATCAGAATTGGAAGAAGTTAAGAGGTGTAACAGGTTTTAAGCAAGTGGCAAGAGAAGAGGGAAGGGGAAAAACAAATACAAAGGAAGACGTGCGATAAGATGGAAGGCAAGAGAGATTAGCTGATAGTAATGGGAAAGGAAATAAGTGAAAGATGGATCTAGATGAGGTGTAAATGGCAACAGCAGAAACATTACCAAGAGCTGCTGTATGAAAAAATGGGGACATAATCTGAAATCATTGAACTCTATGTTGACCCCGGAAGGCTGTGAAGTGCCTAATCAAAAGATGATGTGCTATTCCTCAAACTTATACTGAGCTTCGTTGGAACAGTGCAAGAGGTCAAGGTCAGAGTGGGAGCAAGGTGGAGAATTAAAATGACAGGCAATCAGAAGCTCCAGGTCATACTTGCAGGCTGGACAGAAGTCTTTCACAAAGAAATCATCCGATCTGCATTTTGTATTTGTAATGTAGAGACGACCGCATTGTGCACAGAGAATACAGTATGCTACATTGAAAGTAGAATAAGAAAATTACTGTCACCTGGAAGGAGCATTTGGGGCCCTGATCAGTGAGAAGCAAGGAGTTGATAGGACAGTTGTTTCATTTCCTGCACCTGCACAGGAAGGGGCAGTCATGTTGAAGTTGATTAAAAAGCAGACCAGAGTGGCATAGAGGGAATGGTCTGCTCTGCATGTAGATAAGGGAAGAGAAGGAAAGATGTAGTTGGTGCTGGTATCACACTGCAGGCGCCAAGAATGGGAAGGATGATTTGTTAAATGTGGAGGCTGGTGGGGCGGATAGTGAGAACAAGGGAAACCTATCCACATCTCTGGAAGGGGGGTGGTTGATGGTGAGAACCATGGTTCTGGAAATGGGATGAGACCTTTCGAGGGTCCTGTCACCATGCTGGAGGAGAATCTTCAGCTGAGGAAAAAGGAGCACAATTGGAAACACTGGTATGGAATGTTGCATCGGAACAAATATGAGACACAGAGAACCTGGAAGAAAGTAACAGACTCCTAACAGGAAGCAGGGTGTGAAGAAGTGTAACCAACATAGTATCAGTGGGCTGAAGATAGCAAAAGTCAGTGATGGACCATGTGAAGCAAAGAGACAGCAAAGTTAATGAAATTTTCCAGTTCGGGATGAGAGCAGGAAGTGGCAGCAATGCCAACATTAAGATACTGGAAAAAGAGGCATGAGGGAGTGTATCCAAGTCGGACTTGGGAAAAAATGTTCCACATATCTGATAAAAAAAGAGGTATAGCTAGGATCCAGGAACACCTTTTATTAGAGGAAGTGAACGGAATCAGAAGGAGGAGTTATTATAAAATAACCTGAGCACTTAATGCATTACAGGTGAGATTTTATATTTGATGTTTTGCCAGCTTAATATTGTACCTCGAACAGATGGTAATCCCCAGTGAAATCATGCCTGCAGCTGATTCCTGTTCCCAAATATGAAAGAGAGGCATGCTTGCAACAACATAATTTCCAACTCATTGCGTGTAGGGTCACAGCTGAAGTGTCAATCATCTGAATTATGCCAACAGTTACTAAGCATATTTCTACCCCTGGCACCCTTGCATATTCTTCGTATATTCCACCATTTCAGGTCAAGTATGGCTGTCTACAGATTGCTGGGCAACAAAGCTGTCAATGTAGAGCTCCTGATGAACTGATAGTCCCAGCCAGTTTTCTATGACTTTGTGAATTTACCTCTTACCAGGGTACCTCACCCATCTTTGCACAGCATTCCTGTGCATGGTAGGAACTGATCCTTGCTTTCCCCACTCTGTGTTTACACTTCTAACTTTGGTTCTGGACTATAAATTGCTTTGAATGCCTTTAACACCACTCTTTGATAATGGGATAAATGGTATATGTTTTTAAAAAGGGACTCATGTCAGATTTACACTCCACGATGGTAATATATCTAGCAAGCTATATGGCTAAAAGCTCGTTTACTGATAAGACACACTGTAACATCAGTCAAGGTAAGGATTTGATCACAAGTTTTAACAGCTGAAAGTCCAGTCTACCATCACTATAATTATAAAACTATTCTCTGGGACTGGATAGGTTTCTTACTCCACAGTTCCTTTTTTTAAAAAAATTTTAGCAGAAATACAATAGAAACCTTTTGCTTCTTTGATAGCACACTAAGTACATCGAGATGTTGCTTCACCAGTCAGTTTGACATTCATCTTCATTTGCTTCCCCCTATCCAAAAAAAGTATTATTGCTGGAAGGTGTGTGAGATAAAATCTTAATGGATTTTCAGACTTGCCTATCCTCAATAAATCTGGCCTAATCCACTTCACACTGCTGTTTGAATCGCTATAAAGAGCAGTCTAGAAATGAGAGAAGAGTAGTAGTAATAATAATAATTTAATAAAAGAGAGTGCCAAATCAATTTGCTCCAAAAATAAAGCACCTAAGTGTTGGATAATGACAAGGCAACATTGGAAGAGCACATCAACCTACCACAGAACCAGTTGGAAAGAGGAACTCAAATGCTAGTTAGGGGGTTGCTCAATTTTAAATGGGCAAATTATTTTTGATTCCGGATATGAACTGTCAAATGATGGCAAACTAATGAAGGAAAAGCAGAAGTTCTTACTGTTATTTTCTTCCAATGCCAAGGAGAGGAAAACCGTGTCAGAGAATTGAAAAGGTGCCAAAAGTGACACCCTTCTTTTTAAAAACAAGGACACCATGATATACCACAATACCACAAGTTAATTGGTGTTCAATGGTCAGTAAACTACTTAGAGTCAGTAATGCAGATTCAAACTGCAGGATCAAATCTTGTTCCTATGTTACTAGGTTCTTAAATTCCAAAGTACTTGGACAGGTCAACATAGATTTCCAATAGGTGTGTTGTGCTTAACCAATGTCATGGCATTATTTACAGAAATGAGCAAATAGACTAAGGAAATGCATTACATCTAGCTTACATACATTTTCAAAATGGAACATCTGGAAAAGATGATATTTAGGAAAACAAAATATTTGCACATGATAGAGATATCTGGAGGTCAGAAAGCAAAGTGTAGCAGAAAAAGACGTTCTCATTAGAAAGAAGAGGCTACAAATGTTTTATAGGAGTCTGTATAATTACTATAGCTACTATACATTAAGATTTCAGAACTGCTGATGACATCAAATTAGTGTACAGGAAAGTAAGGATGGGCTTGTGATGGACGGATAGAAAGTAGAATCGGCAGGCAGGTGTAGTTCAGTGTGCAGAGGAGTATAGTAAGTTGTATGTTATTGGCACCCTCCCAACTAGAATTCTCTAGTTACTGGAATTTCTGACAGCAACATTTTATTTTTAAAAAGACCAGTCACTTTCAGTGTTCACAAAATGCATTCTTTTTTTTTTAAAAATAAAGCAAGTCACAAGAGATTGCAAATCTGCAGAAATTGTTCTTAGGCTTTACATTGAAAAATTATCGGGTCAGTTTTTCCTGGCCTAAGATATACTCGCGGTGTCAGCTTGGTCTTCAGTTGCTGTGCTTTTACTCTAATGCCTTGCTGTGCTCCGGCCCTTGACTGCCCAGCTGCTTCTCCTCTACCTTCAACCCTTAAAGATAGAGCAACACCTTGTCTTATGTCTGGAGTAAAGTCCCTGTTAATGAGCGTTTTTGATTAAGCTGCACCACCCATTCCCCTTACATGCTAGACAACAAAGATTATAGTGGACATATTGAATGACAAGGCTTTAAATGGAGTGGGAAAGCAGAAGGACCATGGTGTGCAGATACACAGGCTATTAAAGACAACAGCACAATAAATATGGTCATAAAAAAAGGGCTCATTAAATCCTTTGTATTCTATGCAACAATACTAAACTACGAAGAAGAGGGTTAAGCGATGCGATTGACTCTGAACTGTCCTTTGAAATGTCGTAGCAAGCCACTCAGTTATGTTAAATCACTTAAAAAAGTCTAAAAGGAATGAAACCAGACAAACCAACTAGCATCGACCTTGGCACTGAAAACGACAAACTTAGCCCTGTTGACCCTGCAAAGTCCTCCTTACTAATGTCTGGAGGTTAGTGCCAAATTTAGGACAGCTATCTCACAGACTAGTCAAGCAACAGCCTGACAGTCATACTTGTGAATCATACCTTACAGACGATGTCCCAGACACCACTATCACCACCGGCAGGTCAGACCCAGCAGAGGTGGCTGGTTTACAGTTGGGAGGGAATTGCCCTGGAAGTTCTCAGCATTGACTCTGGACCCCATGAAGTCTCATCGCATCAAGTCAAACATGGGCAAGGAAACCTCCTGCTGATAACATACCATCCCCCCCCCCCCCCCCCCCCCCCCCCCCAAGCAGTGCTCCTCTATGCTGATAACCACCGAGGAAGCACTGAGGGTGGCAATGGCACAGGATGCACTCTGGCTGGGGGACTTCAATTTCTATCACCAAGAGTGGCTTGGTAGCACCACTACAGACCGAGCTGGCCAAGTCCTAAAGGACGTAACTGTTAGACTGGGCCTGAGGCAGGTGGTGAAGGAACCAATAAGAGGGAAAAACATACTTGACCTCATCCTTACCAACCTGCTTGCTGCAGATACATCTGTCCATGACAATATTGGTAGGAGTGACCACTACACAGTCCTTGTGGAGACAAAGACCGGCTTTCACATTGAGGACACCCTTCATCATGTTGTGTGGCACTACCACTGTACTAATTGGGATAGATTTCAAACAGATCCAGCAACTCAAGACTGGACCACCATGAGGTGCTATGGGCCATCAGCAGCAGCAGAATTGTACTCAGCCACAGTCTGTAACCTCATAACCCAGCATACCCCCCCACTCCACAAATACCACCAAGCCAGGGGCTCAGCCCTGGTTTAATGAAGAGTGCAGGGGGGCATGCCAGGAGCAGCACCAGGCATACCTCAAAATGAGATGTCAACCTAGTGAAGCTACAACACAGGACTATTTACATGCCAAACAGCATAGACAGAAGGCAATAGACAGAGCAAAGCGATTCCACACCCAACAGATCAGATCTACCCTCTGCAGTCCTGCCACATCCAGTCGTGAATGGTGGTGGACAATTAAACAACTCACTGGAGGAGGCTCCACAAACATCCCCATCCTCAATGATGGAGGAGCCCAGCACATCAGTGCAAAAGATAAGGCTGAAGGATTTGCAATAATCTTCAGCCAGAAGTGCCGAGTGGCTGATGCATCTCGGCCTCCTCCAGAGGTCCCCAGCATCACAGATGCCAGTCTTCAGCCAGTCCAATTTATTCCATGAGATATCAGCCAAGAAATGGCTGAAGGCACTGGATACTGCAAAGGCCATGGGCCTTGACAATATTCCAGCAATAGTACTGAAGGCTGGTGCTCCAGAACTTGCCGTGCCCCTAGCCAAGCTGTTCCGGTACAGCTACAACATTGGCATTTACCTGACAATGTGGAATATTGCCCAGGTATGTCACGTACACAAAAAGCAGAACAAATCCAACCTGGCCAATTACCGTCCCATTATTCTACTCTTGATCATCAGTAAAGTAATGGAAGGGGTCATCGACATGCAGCCATCAAGCTGCATTTGCTTAGCAATAACCTGCTCACTGACGCTCAGTTTGGATTCTGCCAGGGCCACTTAACTCCTGACTTCATGACAGCTTTGCCTCAAGCACGGGTAAGAGAGCTGAACTACAGAGGTGAGGTGCGTGTGACTGCCCTTGACATCAAGACAGCATTTGACCAAGTGTGACATTAAGGAACTGGAGTCAATGGGAATCAGGGGAAAACTCATCGCTGGTTGGAGTTATACTGGCACAAAGGAAGATGCTTATGGTTGTTGGGGGTCAGACATCTCAGTTCCAGGACTTCACTGCAGGAGTTCTTCAGGGTAGTGTCCTAGGCCCAACCATCTTCAGCTGCTTCATCAATTACCTTCCTTCCACCATAAGGTCAGAAGTGGGAATGTTCATCGATGATTGCTCAACATTCAGTACCATTCATGTCTCCTCAGATACTGAAGCAGGCCATGTCCAAATGCAGCAAGATCTGGACAATATCGAGGCTTGGGCTAACAAGTGGCAAGTAACATTCACACCACACAGATGGCAGGCAATGACCATCTCCAACAAGAGACAATCTAACCATCACCCCTTGACATTCCATGGCATTACCATCGCTGAATCCCCCACTAACAACATCCTGGGCGTTGCCACTGACCAGAAACTGAACTGGACTAGCCATATAAATACATATAAATACTAACGCTACAACAGCAGGTCAGAGTCTAGGAATCCTATGGCGAGTAACTTACCTCCTGACTCCCCAAAGCCTGTCCAACATCTATAAGGCACAAGTCAGGAGTGTGATGGAATACTCTCCATTTTGCTGGACAAGTGCAGTTCCAGCAATACTCAAGAAACTTGACACTATCATGACAAAGCAACATATTTGCTTGGCACTCCATCCACAAACATTCACTACCCCCCCCACCGATGCACAGTGCCAGCAGAGTACACCACTTACAACATGCACTGCGGGAACTCACCAAGCATCCTTAGACAGTACCTTCCAAACCCACAACCGCAACCATCTATAAGGACAAGGGCAGCAGACACATGGGAACACCACCAGCTGGAAGTTCCCCTCCAAGCCACTCACCATCCTGACTTGGAAATGTATTGCCTTTCTTTCATTCACTGGGTTAAAATCCTGGAACTCCCTGCCTATCAGCACTGTGGGTGCACCTACACCACATGGACTGCAGCTGTTCAAGAAGGCAACTCACCACCACCACCTCCTCAAGGACAATCAGGGATGGGCAATAAATGTTGATCTAGCCAGCGATGCCCACATCCCATAAATGAATATTTAAATAAAAGTGTAGGGTAACTTGGGGTGTTACCAAGGTTGTAGGGACTTGGAGCCTTTTCATTAGAACTGGGATGATTAAGAGGTGATCCAACTGAAGCCTTGAAGGTTATGAAGGGTTATTACAGTGATAGATTGCAAGGCAAGAAGTTAAAGATAACCACCAAGAATTGAGAGATAAAGTTAGGAAACATTTACTCAAGGGGCTGTTAGGATGAGAAATTCTCTAGCACAAACTGCCACTGCAGTAGTCTGTCGTACCTCTTAAATAGGAAATTAGTTACATGGACACAAGGGGAATATTCAAGAGTCAGGGGAGTAGAAAGAAAAAGTGAGACTGCCAGGAGAAAAACCATTACTGAAGACTTGATGGCATGTTTCTGTGCTACAACTTGCTACAAAACTAAATTTGACAGTTACTAGATATCTGGGTTAGTTGAACACAGGGTTAATAAACACCATGGTGTTATTGAGGTATCCATTGGAAATCTGATTTGTTACAAAAACAACATTCTTAGAGATGAAATAATCAGCCTAATTTGTCTTAAGTGCTAGACCGAAGCAAATGGCGATCAGCACAATAAAAGATAGCGCTATTTTCCATTTGTATTTCAACTCTTATTAAAAAAGAAATAGGCCTTGAATCCAACATAAGGAGTCATCAGAATTCTTACAAGAATGTTTTAGAACAACATAAATCTTGCTTGAAGTTTCATAGAGTCTCGTCTCATCATTATGCCACGAAGCTATAGAAGTAATTGCCAGCAGCTGTCACATTTGTTCCTAGCCCACAATGTCAGTGGAGAAAGAAACTATCAAAAAATAAAAGAGAGACAATGACAGAGTATAGATTAAATACCACAGTGGTTAGATGTAACATCTAACATTTTTTTAACCAGGGTCGGATTAATACACAGGCCTACTGGGGCCCAGCCAAACGTGGGGCCTCACCACAATGAAAAGAAGCTGCACCAACCTTCAAATCAACTTCATTTTTAAGTGTACTTTCTTATGACAGGGTTTGCTTTCTTATTAATGTGGTATATTAACATTGTACAGGCCTAATCTTTTTACGACACATTTGTGTTTTTAACTACTTTGTGGTGGGAGTGGTTAGGGTGTAGAGAGCATCAAATACAGCCCCAAGACCTCTTAATCAAGCTGTGAGGCAATGCTATTTCTGTCATAATATACACTTGCTTAGTTTTTGAAAAATAAATGTTTTGGATTAGGGGAGAGCGGATTTTAGTAAAATAAGGCAGGATCTGGCCAAGGTAGACTGGAAACAGCTACTTGTGGGGAATTCTACAGAGGAGCAGTAGGGGGTGTTCAAAAAGGAAATGGGGAGGGCACAGGCTCAACATGTTCCCTCTGGGGTGACCGGAAGGAGTAACAAGCCCAGAGAACCATGGATGACCAGAGATATTCAGGATACGATGAGAAGGAAAAGAGAGGTTTTTAGCAGGTACAAGGGAAGCAAATCAGCGGAGGCATGAGTGGAGTACAGAAAGTGCAGGGTGGAGCTTAAGAAAGCAATTAGGAGAGCAAAGAGGGGATATGAGAAAGCTCTGGCTGGTAAAAGTAGGGAAAATCCCAAGATATTCTATAAGTATATCAATGGGAAGAGGATAACCAGGGAAAGAGTAGGGCCCATTAGGCCCCAAGGGGACAATCTATGGGTGGAGCCAGAGGACATCGGTAGAGAGTGTTGAACGAATACTTCACATCCGTCTTCACCCAAGAGAATGAGGATGAAGGTATCGAATTCAGGGAGAGAGACTGCGAGGTTCTTGAGCTAATTGATATAGGGAGTGACAAGGTATTGGAGGTGTTGGCAGACTTAAAAGTGGACAAATCTCCAGATCCGGATGATTTGTGTCCCAGACTGCTGAGGGAGGCAAGGGAGGCTCTGACCAAAATTTTTCATTACTCTCTGGCCACAGGGGAGGTGCCAGAGGACTGGAGAACAGCTAATGTGGTTCTGCTATTTAAGAAGGGTTGTAGAGATAAGCCAGGGAACTACAGGCCAGTGAGTCTCACGTCAGTGGTAGGGAAACTATTGGAGGAAATTCTGAAGGAGAGAATCTATCTCCACTTGGAGAGGCGAGGTTTGATCAGGGATAGTCAGCATGGCTTTGTCAGAGGGAGGTCATGCCGAACAAATTTGACTGAATTTTTTGAGGAGGTGACCAGGTGTGTAGATGAGGGTGGTGCAGTTGATGTAGTTAATATGGATTTCAGCAAAGCCTTTGACAAGGTCCCACATGGGAGACTTATAAAGAAGGCAAATGCACATGGGATACAGGGTAATTTGATAAGGTGGATTCAAAATTGGCTTAGTTGTAGGAGGCAGAGGGTGATGACAGAAGGATGCTTTAGTGACTGGAAGCCAGTGTCCAGTTGCGTACCACAGGGATCTGTGCTGTTTCCCCTATTATTCATCATTTATATAAACGATTGATGGGTTGCATCTAAACTGGAGGGGCACCAATGTCCCGGCTATGAGGTTTGCTAGTGTCACTTGGGAGGGTTTAAACTAGTATGGCAGGGGGGTGGGAACCAGAGCAATAGGTCAGCAGGTGAAATAAATGACTGGGAACCAGTGAATATGGCCAGTAGGACTAAAAGGAAGGGCAGGCAGGGAGAAATTACTGAACACAGTGGGACTGGGGATCTGAAACAAATGCATTTCAATGCGAGAAGTATAACAGGCAAGGCAGATGAGCTTAGAGCTTGGATTAGTACTTGGGACTATGATGTTATTGCTATTACAGACACTTGGTTGAAGGATGGACAGGATTGGCAGATAAACGTTCCAGGATTTAGATGTTTCAGGCAGGATAGAGAGGGATGTAGAAGAGGTGGGGGAGTTGCACTGCTGGTTAAAGGGAATATCACAGCTGTACGACAGGAGGACACCTCGGTGGGCTCATGCAGCGAGGCAATATGGGTAGAGCTCCGGAATAGGAAGGATGCAGTCACAATGTTGGGGGTTTACTATAGGCCTCCCAATTGCCGGCGGGAAATTGAGGAACAGTTATGTAAGCAGATTTTGGAAAGATGTAAAAGCAATAGGGTTGTTGTGGTGGGTGATTTTAACTTTCCCTATATTGACTGGGAATCACTTAGTGCTAGGGGTTTGGATGGTGCAGAATTTGTAAGGTGCATCTAGGAGGGCTTCCTGAGACAATGCGTAGATAGTCCAACAAGGGAAGGGGCAATACTGGACCTGGTATTAGGGAATGACCCCGGCCAGGTGGTTGAAGTTTCAGTAGGGGAGCATTTCGGGAAAAGTGACCATAATTCAGTAAGTTTCAAGGTACTGGTGGATAAGGATAACAGGAGTCCTCGGGTTAAAGTGCTTAACTGGGAGAAGGCTAATTATAACAATATTAGGCAGGAACTGAGGAATCTAGACTGGAAGCGGATGTTTAAGGGCAAATCAACCACTGACATGTGGGGGGCTTTCAAACGTCAGTTGATAAGAATTCAAGACCGACATGTTCCTGCTAGGATGAAGGATAAGCATGGCAAGTTTCAGGAACCTTGGATAACGAAGGATATTGTGAGATTAGTCAAAAAGAAAAGGGAAGCATTCGTAAGGGCTAGAAGGCTGGGAACAGATGAAGTCCGTGGAGAATATAAAGAAAGTAGGAAGAAACTTAAGCAAGGAGTCAGAACGGCTAAAAGGGGTCATGAAAAGTCACTGGCAACCAGGATTAAGGAAAATCCCAAGGACTTTTGTACATATGTAAATAGCAAGAGGGTAGCCAGGGAAAGGGTAGGCCCACTCAGGGACAGAGGTGGGAATCTGTGTGTGGAGCCAGAAGAAATGGGAGAGATACTAAATGAATACTTCTCATCAGTATTCACCAAAGAGGACTTAGCGGTCGAGTTGTCTAGGGAAGATAGCTGGATCATGTTGAGATCAAAAAAGAGGAGGTGTTAGGCATCTTGAAGAATATTAAGGTGGATAAGTCCCCAGGGCCAGATGGGATCTACCCCAGAGTACTGAGGGAGGCAAGGGAGGAGATTGCTGGGGCCTTGACAGAAATCTTTGTATCCTCACTGGCTACAGGTGAGGTCCTGGAGGACTGGAGAATGGCCAATGTTGTTCCATTGTTTAAGAAGGGTAGCAGGGATAACCCAGGAAATTACAGGCCGGTGAGCCTTACATCAGTGGTAGAGAAATTATTGGAGAAGATTCTTCGTGACAGGATTTACTACCATTTGGAAGCAAATGGGCGTATTAGTGAGAGGCAGCACGGTTTTGTGAAGGGGAGGTCGTGTCTCACTAACTTGATCGAGTTTTTCGAGGAAGTGACAAAGATGATCGACGATGGAAGGGCAGTGGATGTTATATACATGGATTTCAGTAAGGCCTTTGACATGGTCCCTCATGGCAGACTGGTACAGAAGGTAAAGTCGCATGGGATCAGAGGTGAGCTGGCAAGATGGATACAGAATTGGCTTGGTCATAGAAGACAGAGGGTACCAGTGGAAGGGTGCTTTTCTGAATGGAGAGCTGTGACAAGTGGAGTTCCACAGGGATCAGTGCTGGGACCTTTGCTGTTTGTAGTATACATAAATGATTTGGAGGAAAATGTAACTGGGATAATTAGTAAGTTTGCAGACGACACTAAGGTTGGAGGAGTTGCAGATAGTGAAGAGGATTGCCAAAGGATTCAATGGGATATAGATCGGTTGGAGACTGGGGCGGAGAAATGGCAGATGGAGTTTAATCCGGACAAATGCAAGGTAATGCATTTTGGAAGGTCTAATACAGGCAGGAATTATACAGTAAATGGCAGAACCCTTAAGTGCATTGACGGGCAGAGGGATCTGGGTGTACAGGTCCACAGGTCACTGAAAGTGGCAACGCAGGTGGATAAGGTGGTCAGGAAGGCATGTGGCATGCTTGCCTTCATCGGCAGGGGTATTGAGTATAAAAGCTGGGAAGTCATGCTGCAGCTGTATAGAACCTTGGTTAGGCCACACTTGGAATATTGTGTACACTTCTGGTCACCACATTACCAGAAGGATATGGAGGCATTGGAGAGGGTGCAGAGAAGGTTTACCAGGATGCTGCCTGGTCTGGAGGTTATTAGCTATGAGGAGAGATTGGAGAAACTCGGATTGTTCTCACTAGAGCGACGGAGATTGAGGGGCGACTTGATAGATGTTTACAAAATTATGAGTGGCATGGACAGAGTAGATAGTCAGAATATTTTTCCCAGGGTGGAAGAGTCAATTACTAGGGGACACAGATTTAAGGTGAGAGGAGAAAACTATAGAGGAGATGTGCAGGGCAAGTTTTTTTACGCAGAGGGTAGTGAGTGTCTGGAATTCGCTGCCTGAGAAGGTGGTGGAAGCAGGTACGATAGTGGTGTTTAAAAGGCAGCTTGACAAATACATGAATAGGATGGGAATAGAGCCCGGAAGTGCAAAATGTTTTAGTTGACAGGCAATGTGATCGGCGCAGGCTTGGAGGGCCGAAGGGCCTGTTCCTGTGCTGTACTTTTCTTTGTTCTTTGATATAGATGCGTATGTGGGGGGTAGGATTAGTAAGTTTGCGGATGACACAAAGATTGGCCGGGTTGTTAACAGTGAGGTTGAGTGTTTTGGGCTACAGGAAGATATAGACGGGATGGTCAAATGGGCAGATAAGTGGCAGATAGAATTTAACCCTGAAAAGTGAGGTGATACACTTTGGAAGGAGTAATTTGACAAGGAATTATTCAATGAACGGCATGGCACTAGGAAGTTCTGAGGAACAAAGTGACCTTGGCGTGTGTCTCCACAGATCCTTGAAGGCAGAGGGGCATGTTAATGGGGTGGTGAAAAAGGCATTTGGGACTATGGTTGGTGCAGCTTCTCTTCATTGTGGTGAGGCCCCATGTTTGGCTGGGCCCCAGTAGGCCTGTGTATTAATCCGACCCTGGTTAAAAAATGGGCCTATATCAATTGAGGCATAGATTACAAAAGTAGGGAGATCATGTTGGAATTGTATAGAACCTTGGTGAGGCCACAGCTGGAGTACTGTGTGCAGTTCTGGTCGCCACATTATAGGAAGGGGGTGCAGAGGAGATTCACCAGGATGTTGCCTGGGATGAAACATTTAAGTTATGAAGAGAGGTTGGATAGACTTGGATTGTTTTCGTTGGAGCAGAGAAGACTGAGGGGCGACCTGATTGAGGTGTACAAGATTATGAGGGGCATGGACAGGGTGGAGAGGGAGCAGCTGTTCCCCTTAGTTGAAGGGTCAGTCACAAGGGGGCATAAGTTCAAGGTGAGGGGCAGGAGGTTTAGGGGGGATGTGAGGAAAAACTTTTTTACCCAGAGGGTGGTGACGGTCTGGAATGCACTGCCTGGCAGGGTGGTGGAGGCGGGTTGCCTCACATCCTTTAAAAAGTACCTGGATGAGCACTTGGCACATCATAACATTCAAGGCTATGGGCCAAGTGCTGGTAAATGGGATTAGGTAGGTAGGTCAGGTGTTTCTCACGCATCGGTGCAAACTCGATGGGCCGAAGGGCCTCTTCTGCACTGTGAGATTCTGTGAAAGCTTTGAAATTTCAGCCCTTAGGACTTGGTACTAACTCAGCAAACATCCAGAATGGTGATGTAAAATGTATCTGGCCAACCTTTGCCAACCTGAAGAGGCATCATTTGCACCCCTGTGTAAGCAAAAAAGATTTCTCCCCCACTCCAACGCCAAGCTGAGTTATAAGCATTTCCTTCTTCACAAAGTCAGAAAGTCATCACACAAAGCATTTTAAACTGTTGCAATGTTAGGCAATGCTGCAAGTTCCTGCAGATTTACAAGGTTAACGATGACCCTTTGATCCTTCAAAAAAAGTGTTTGCTGGATGTGCGCATGGCACTAGCAAAGCTGCAACCCTTATGTCAATGACTCACCCACAATGATGTAGATTTCCAGAGCTCAACGACAGTTAAAGACTAGCCATACATGTCCACATCAGGATGATGCTCTCGCCCTTCTCGTGGTGCAAGTCACAGGAGAGGCAGTTGTTGTTGAAGTAACTCTTGTGAATTGCTGCAGTGCGGCCACAGTGCTGGAAGGAGTTGATGACGAATCCAAGGAGTATGGGTACCAATCTAGCAAACTGTCCTGACCAGGAGGGTGTCCAGCTTCAAGTGTTGGTGCATTTGTGCCTGTCCAGATGAGCAGTGAGTAATCCATCCCATTTCTGACTTGTCTTGTACATGGAGAATCTTTGATGAATCGGGTGGCGAGCCACTTGTTGAGTATACCAAGCTTTTGTTCTTCTCGTGCAACGATTAGGTTGATATGGGTGGTCCAGTTCACTTTCTGGCCAATAGTTACTCTATGATGGTGACGGTAGGGGATTTGGTGATGGAGTTTTGTGGAAGGTCAAGGGAAGATGGAGAGACTTTTCTTATGTTTGAAATGAAAGAGTTATACCAACAGTAATAAAGGACCTTTATGTCTGGAACACATGTTTTGCACTGAACAAGACATTCATTCCAATGTAGCTTGGGGACAGTAGCCACTCAATCAGAAGAGACTTTGCTGAATATATGAGTGAATCAAGTTGCTCCTTGTTGGAATTAGTGTGCAATATGAAGTCCTAAAGAAACACCTTAAAATGGATAGAAAGTATGGATATATAGTTGTCTAAAAATATATCTTTCTCAGTCACAAATAATTGTTGTCTTTTTTTTTTAAAAAAAAGGCTTCTCTAGGACCAGTTCATCCATTCGTCCCCGCCAACTCCAGCAAGGAGTGTCCTAGAGCAGTTCCATTGAAAGCAATGGGGCTAAAATTCCAACCAGCCAGAGAGAATTGAACTGTTGCCAAACTCCAGAAAGCTCCATTATTCAATGACAAGAAAAAAAACAACTTGCATTTATATAGTGCCTACAATATAATCACGAAGGACTTCACAGGGGCAGTCAAACAAAATTTGATACGGAGATTCATAAGGGAGATTTTTGAGGCAGGTGACTCACTGGGAAGGTGCAGTATTTGCTTTGATTGAAGCTGCTCTGCAATGCCACTCCATCAAGATTAGTGCCTGGTCTAGCAGATGAATCTCTAAACAATGATGTTTTATTCTCCTTTTATGTATAATTATTTTCACAAATTTGAGGTACTTTGATAAAAGGTGTTCCATCTAGATTTTCTCTCTCAAACTGTTCAATTCCGAGCTTTGCTTTCATTTATAACGGTGTGTCAGTAGTTTTCATGATCCCACTGCAAGTTAAAAACCTGGCCACCGTTAACATTTGAACACATCCCCTTGATGACCAAGTTTCAATATTTCTCGATGCAATTGTGGCCACAGGGATGACAGAATGAGTAGGAGTGAATGAGAGTGGAGAAAGCTCTCCCTACCAGACTAAATGTGGTACAATCAGCTCCAGAAATCAATTAACCAAATTTCAATCCTATCCATGGCATATGTGTAAGTAGGGCAAAAGAAAATAAACCCACTGGTGCTGAAATGTTGTTTCTTCAAGTTGTACATTCACAAGTATTGGATGAATAAATGCATTAAGTGAATCAGGAATTTGGTTCTGAACAGACTTAGAGAGGGTTAAAATAATTCACTTCAAGTCTTTCATGCCGCCTTACAAAGCCCTTCCAATATATACACAATTAAAATACGTCTGTGTGGTTAACTTGGAAGTTGGATGCAAATGTGTTTTTCATTATTATATCCAACTAGAATTCCCCTGTGTGAGCAAGGATTGCTCCATGACAGTCTGTGTTTGAGAAGGATTAGGAATGGCTGTTTGTAGATTGCTGTTCTTTTCCTCGTATATAGTTAAGACACAGCAACCTTTTGGTAGCATTGGGCTATTACTCACGTTTGAGCTCAAACAAACTTAATATATCCAAAATCAACTCCAGTTTCTGAACACTTCTATATTTACTATGTACAGAAATACATCGGATGATTGAAACTCGGTTGCATAGCAATAGATTAACAGTGATCCAGTAGACAACATGGTTCAGCTCATTGACATCACTTGGAGCGAATCAAATTCAGAGTCCGTACACTTGAATGAACTAATTGGGAGTTGATTCCTTATGTTTCAATACTTAAGATATATCTGGTCAAAATCTGCAGTAGCTGCCTTGAAAATATAGAACGGATATCTGGCACTCATTCTAAGACAGCAAACTTATGGAAAGGGCTCAGAGGACGTCTTCAAATTAGAATAGGCATTTGAACTTTCCAAGGTTAGATTGCTACCTTTGAATTGCTGTCCCCTGTATTAATTATTGTTTTTAACATTATGGCTTTTGTTTTATTTAGTAGCTTTTATTCAATTTCCCTTTCAGATGTTAGCTGTGGCTCAGTGGCTGCGCTCTTTCCCTTAAATCAGAAGATTCTGGGTTCAAGCCCCATGCCAAAGATCTGAACACATAGCCCACTGAGGGGGTGCTACAGTGTTGTGGATGCTGTCATTCAAATGAGACTTTAAACTGAGATCCCAGCTGTGTTCTGAGGTGGACATAAGTAGAACTATTCAAAGAGGAGAATTTTTTTTTAATATAAGTATCTTGACCAATACTTATCCCTCAACAAAGCAATACTGTAACAGTTAAATTAATAATTCATCTCATTGCTGGTTGTGGGAACTTGCCATCAGTCGGCAGTGTTTACTTATGCTATAACAATGAGCACACTTTTACAAAATACCACAATTACCAAGTAGTTAATTGGCTGAACAACCTTGAACATTCTAATGTCATGAAAGAGACTATATATTGATTGGCAGTAACAATTCATCTCACTATTAACTATGGAAACCAATAAAAACACTGGATAGAGAATATAGATGTGTGTACTTGAATATGTAGGTAGACAATAAGAGGCAATGAATTCCTATGTAAGTATTTGAACTAAAGTTTGTACACTAATACAGAGTGCTGATTTCAATCATAATGGATGCAAGCTAATTTGTCCCCACTTTTAAAACAAAAAAGAGCGGAGATGATGAAAAAGGGTTTTGGCAGGTCCCATAGCACCATTTATAATGAATGTTAGCCCTGTTATAGCAAAGTACTTAGCTATAATCGTTCTGGCACGCTCAAGATGTACTTTGTGCCATTAAAATTTCCTTGATCCAATTCCAGTTGATACACAATCGAAAAATGAGTAGGAAAGAATGAGACAAAATATTATGCTGAGACAGTACTGTCGATAAACAGTGTTCATTAAGGTCAGTCTCTCTTTATTCATCCTGAAATTGTGCTCAGGGGCTGTGTGCGTTGTAATACAAAATGCTAATATTGAGCTGGGTGGAACAGCACAAACCCGGATTTACAAATGGCTTTTTGATAGGGTGGGTGAGGTGGGGTGCAAAAGACTGAACCTCAAGTTTGGCCGACTGCTCCTGTTTTACACACCTGACTGCTCACAAAGTACTTGACCTCAGCTTGGTTTTTACTGTCCCAGCATTGCTCTACTGAGGAGATTTACTCCAAAGAGAACACTAGAAGAAAAAAAAAGAGATGGAATTCATTCATTCACTTGCTCATCACAACTTGAAAAGGGCTGGAAAATTTCAACACACATAGGATGCATAAAAGTCTCTGAGGATTATGCGTGCTGCTGCGAAATAATGTGCAGTACATTTAGAAACAAAGTTACAGATTTTCATGTCAAGTCATTGTTAATATAATTGCACATCATGCAAGCCTCACAGTGAACGTGTGTCATATGTAGCAGACCCACAGATGTTAGCTTGACTCCTTTTTTCATTTGGTTCTCATTATTGACTCAAACTGACTCGAGTACTTGACTGAGGAAAACGACCATATCATTGTTTTCAGACTTCAGTCTATGACTTAACTGAAATACATCTGCCAGTACAAGAAATACCAAGTGCCTCTTGGCGCCAGGACTGGCGCCGTAATATATGACTAGCACTCGGGATTTTTTTGATTTAAGAAGTTTAGTAACCCCCAGAAATCTATTTCACAGAACTCAGACTGTGACTAAATGTGATTCACAAACATCACTATTAATTCTTTTTAAATTCTTAAAATTTATTGCAAAATATTCACGCAAATCAGCATCTAACTTGAGAGGCATTGTTGGAAAGCAGACTAACTGCTGTAACAGTATTTAACCCTCTGAATGGTGGAACAATCTCCATTTCACAATGTCGTTGAGGTACACACTTTGAATCCCCCCACATCATCCTCTAGCAGTCATACTCAAGTTGCTAACTGAGAAAGTCTCCCTGCTGCTGGGGTTATTTTCATCACATGACTTGCCAAACTTTAATTTTATCGATGCTCGTAAAAGACGCATGATCAGTTAGAATTTCGTAGTCTACAAGCAACATTTTTTGGGCAACTTTGCCGTTTCCAGGCCCATCCCCTAAGAAAACATACAAGACAATTTTAGTATTGTTCTGCCACCCTTCACTTTTGCTGGGTGTGTGGGTATGTGAAGTAAAATTGGCACTCCCACATCACTCAGCTAAGGGCCAACCAGCCATTACACGTTTGCATCAATGTGCCTCAACTGCAACCCAATACCATCCCTCATTGGACTAGTGTCAGTAGTTTCATTGCTGACATTGGGCCTTCCGAGGGAGATTATCTTTAGCCCCCCTCAAACGGTGAGCAAAAATAAGGTGTCCATCCCATTAGTCCAGCCAAGCCAGGTTCTAAAGTGAAAGATGTAGTATATTGAGAATTGCATTGTGCACTTTGCCCACCTAAAGCTACCATATACATGTACCAGCAGAGGCAGTCTAGGAGAATAAAAGAATCCATGTTTTAACCATCTGCAGTTCTGATTCTGAACGCATCTTGCTGTTTCTTCCCAACTTCACAAATACTAATTTGTTAACCTAATACCCAAGCCTGTGTTGATATTCTTACAGGAATGATAATGATCAAGTTATTAGGTCAATATATACTATTAGGTTAACAATCTTTTGTGACCTTGTTACGGAACATCCATAATGCATAACTGTTAATCTCAATTGTATGTCTACTTTCCTTAACTTTACTAGAATGGATTCTTCTCCTCATTTGAATATTTAACTTCTCCCTTTGCAAAGTATTCTCCTCTTGAAAGGGTGGTTTAGTTTTTAGGGTACAGTACTTACTGCAGTTACTTCAACTCCCATGATGTAGAGTATCACCCCGGGGAGTTTTCCATACCATTTAGTGTCTCCGGGGGTAAGATTGAGATGAGGAATCACATTTTTGAGGTGCAGCAACTGCAAACTTTTGTACCACGATTCAGAAAATGTTTATATAAGTCAAGGTAGTATTTTGCTCTTATGAAGATTTGCCCAACATACATCAAAGAGCGGCCGATTTATTCACAAGTGATGAAAACCTTACGAAATATATTCAAGCTCACACTCAATACATCTGTACCACCTTTTTCTCTAGACACACGCCAACCTTTACAAACTGTAATTTTGAATCCACATGCAATTCATTTTAAGCACTGAAACTCAACCCTTTCATTTAGGATTTACAGTACAAGCCATGTTACACGCTTACTGTTCAGAGGGCGAATTATGAATGACAGAAGTATCAATTCAAGTTACTACTGTTGAGGTTGATCGTGCACGTGCATTCATCAATTTAATATAAGCTGACACTTATTCTATACCTGCATATTGCATATCCACCTACCTTCAAAGTAATATTACTGATAACAGCTCAAGTTGTTGCACATTGCGGACAACTGTGAATGAATTCTGGAAAATCGTGACAAATAATTTTACGGGGAATTTACCAACAACCGCTTAACGGGCTTACCGTGTTGGATGTCTTTCATCTCCAAGTGAAGACTTGACATTAAAATTCCAACAGCTTGAGACCTCTTGTTGTTCAGAAGTTTCACAACCTGGAGCAAGAAAGAAAGAAAGAATCAGTTGTTGGAAAGCAAATCAAACACACATCCCATTTTATAAAAATAATGTCATTTTCAGGTAACTGAAGGATTTGTCTTTGAAAGTGTCTTTCATTAACACCTTAAATGATGGTGGAGCCCAACACAATCAGGACTAGGAATACTTTCATCGTGAAGGCCAATAAAGATCAAAATTCATAAAGAAAGGGGCACATTTTTAGACACTCATCCAACAAACTGAACATGTGAAACAAGCTCAGACAAGTTTTGAATACAGCATTGTTATCACACAATCTACTTTCCTATAAGTGTTCACAGTAAGACTGGTCTTCTTTCCTCTTCTCTCCTGAAAATCAGAACAGAAGAGCACAGGGAACTGGGTACTACTAGAGGTTAGTGAATGAACCTTTCAACTTTTCAGACCTATTCCAGATCGAAGTCCAGACTGATAGTGGCATTCAGTGCATTGTCCACGAGGGTCCTTTGTGAATTGTATTTGGTCAGTCTCATCCTTGTTACACCGTGGAATTGTGCATTGTGCACAAGTTAGCAAAGAGAGGCAATACATTTTGAGAGGAAAATTAAGAAATATAAGCAAAGTCACAGAAGTGCACGGATGACCTAAGTTTTTAGATACATAATTCTCCCAAAGAGCACTGCCAGTCAATAAGCCAATAGTGCATTCCGGTTTCTATAATAGCCAAATGGTAATAATGGGCAGAATTTTTCCGTCTGCGAGCTGGGGGCAGGGCCCGCTCGCCAACGTGAAGATAACATGGGATATTCAGGAAGGCGGGGGGGACAGCGCGGTCAGCTGACCGCCCACCGACCTGTCAATGGCCAATTAAGGCCATTGACAGGATAATTAAGCCAATTAAAGGCCCTGCCCGTCCAACCTTGGCGGGCAGGCCAGGAGCCCCAGCGGGCTTCTGAAAAAACAGGAAACCTCATCCACCGGCGGGATGAGGTTTCATGCCTGTTTTAAAAAAGTTTGTGATATTTATTAACATGTCACATCTCGTGTGACATTGTCACATGAGGGGGACATGTTAATAATTTTTTTATTTTTCAACTTTCAAAAACTGTCAGCGCTCTCCCTGAGGCAGCACTTAGTCTCAGGGAGATGTGCCCTCTTTAGCGCGCATGCACGAAACAACACACTTTGACAGTTGGGGAATCCCTCCCCCACCCCCGCACAGGAAGTGCATAGTGCTTCCTGTCGGGCGGCCCGCTGGGCGGGCCAACACTCAAAATGGCGGCAGGGCCCGTTTCAGCAGCGGCGATCGGTACCCCGTCCGCCGCCAAGCCGGTGGGGCCCGCTCACCCATCAAGGGCAAAATTCTGCCCAATGAAACTCGTACAAGACAGTGGTTAACCACGGTTAGAGTATCATGTGCAGTTTTGGGCAGTGTGTTATGGGAAGAACATTAAAGCCAGAGACCCTACAGGGTGGATTCACCAGTATGATGCAAGGAATAGGAAATTACTTTTAAGAGGAGACATTTGAGATACTGGGACTATTCCCGTTGGTGCAAAGGCAATCTTAAGAGGGGATTTTATTTAAGATTTTTTAACAATATTGCCAAGAAATAATATAGACATGAGAGGCCTTTAGCTTGGAAAAGGAGGCTAACGACCCTGTTTGACAACAAGCTCCTTCTCCTAGACAACTTTAGTTTCAAGTGCGGAAACGCCTAGAAGACAATTTGTTTTGTAATTTGGTCAGCAACAAATCCGAATAACATTATAATCTTGGAAAAACTCAGCAGGTCTGGCAGCATCGGCGGAGAAGAAAAGAGTTGACGTTTCGAGTCCTCATGACCCTTCAGCAGAACTGAGTAAAGTTAGGAGAGGGGTGAAATATAAGCTGGTAAGCTGGTTTAAGGGGGGGAGGGGGGTGTGGGGGGAGAGAAGTTGGGGGTGGGGTGGTTGTAGGGACAAGCAAGCAGTGATAGGAGCAGATAATCAAAAGATGTCACAGACAAAGGAACAAAGATGTGTAAAAGGTGGTGATATTATCTAAACGAATGTGCTAATTAAGAATGGATGGCAGGACACTCAAGGTACAGCTCTAGTGGGGGTGGGGTGGAAAGACTGACAGGGTATTACAGTTATAGATTTAAAAATAATAGAAATAGGTGGGAAAAGAAAAATCTATATAAATTATTGGAAAAAACAAAAGGGAGGGGGAAGAAACGGAAAGGGGGTGGGGATGGGGGAGGGAGTTCAAGATCTAAAGTTGTTGAATTCAATATTCAGTCCGGAAGGCTGTAAAGTGCCTAGTCGGAAGATGAGGTGCTGTTCCTCCAGTTTGCGTTGGGCTTCACTGGAACAATGCAGCAAGCCAAGGACAGACATGTGGGCAAGAGAGCAGGGTGGAGTGTTAAAATGGCAGGCGACAGGGAGGTTTGGGTCTTTCTTGCAGGTGTTCTACAAAGCGGTCGCCCAGTTTGCGTTTGGTCTCTCCAATGTAGAGGAGACCGCATTGGGAGCAACGAATGCAGTAGACTAAGTTAGGGGAAATGCAAGTGAAATGCTGCTTCACTTGAAAGGAGTGTTTGGGCCCTTGGACAGTGAGGAGAGAGGAAGTGAAGGGGCAGGTGTTGCATCTTCTGCGTGGGCATGGGGAGGTGCCATAGGTGGGGGTTGAGGAGTAGGGGGTGATGGAGGAGTGGATCAGGGTGTCCCGGAGGGAATGATCCCTACGGAATGCCGCCAGGGGGGGTGAAGGGAAGATGTGTTTGGTGGTGGCATCATGCTGGAGTTGGCGGAAATGGCGGAGGATGATCCTTTGAATGCGGAGGCTGGTGGGGTGATAAGTGAGGACAAGGGGGACCCTATCATGTTTCTGGGAGGGAGGAGAAGGCTTGAGGGCAAATGCACGGGATATGGGCCGGACACGGTCGAGGGCCCTGTCAACGACCGTGGGTGGAAAACCTCGGTTAAGGAAGAAGGAGGATGCATCCGCAGTAGTTTTTTGTTTTTATAACATTAGAATCTTGTCTACTTCAAATTTCAGAATTGAACTTAATGCATTACACAATATTATTCCATATCAAAACTATTTTTGTAGCACATATAGTTAAGCATTCTAGATCTAGGTAAGAACAGCTTATCTGACTAAATAGTACTTTGCTGTGCAAAACAGTAAAATGGTACATACTGCTGTACAATATTACAAGAGCTACTGGCAATGGCATTGAGATTTATGCAATGATGGAACACATGTAATAAACACACAGCTCCTTTCTCCCACCCAACACAAGATGAAGGACATTTGTGCTGGAAGTTTAAATATCTCCATTTTACATTAACAACAAACTCTCTTTTGAGCTAGCATAGTTAGATTGAGAGCAAAGCTCCCTTTACTCAGCTCCAGCTTCCAAAGAACATCCCCACTGGAGTTACCAGATCTGTTACATGGGTCTGAATGAAGTTCCACTAAGAACTTTACATCACAGGTGTTATAATATGCTGCACAGTGGTGATTCCTCAATGAGATCCTGCAGAGTTGTATGTTTAAACATGAACCCTTGATTGTTAACTTTAACTATTTATAGATCCAAGGTATAGCCATGCATGGAGCAGTTGTCTCCATGCAGCCTGGCTTCCAGAGTGTTCTTTCTAGACTGTTCCCCCAGAGTCTATTACCATGTAGCTCTATACATCATACTGTGGGCGGTGCTATGCTCAAATCACATGTTAACCCTTACTCTACTGAGCATCTTTACATTACAGTAGCACGCTGCAGGCACATACCACAACAACAGGGACGGTTTGTTCTTTGTCCGTAGAATGGTTACAGCACAGGAGGGAGCCATTCGGCCCATTGTGTTAGTGCTGGCCCTCCGAAGGACCAATCCACCTAGTGTCACTCCCCTGCCTTCACCCCGCACATTTTTCCTTTCCAGATAATAATCCAATTCCCTCTTGAATGCCCTGATTGAACCTGCCTCTTTCACACTCTTAGCCAGTCCATCCCAGATCCTAAGCATTTGCTGTGTAAAAAAGATTCCCCCATGTTTACATCAAAACCTTCAGGTGAGCCATCTTTAATCCAATTCTCACACGTGTGTGCACACACACACACACCACTACTTGACAATAAATTCCAATAACATTGAGAAGTATTATATCTTCCTGACATAGTGTTTTACACAAAGTTAACATAACTTCCTTAATTTTGTACTCTATGCCCCTAGCCGAGGGTGCTGTATGCTTTATTAACTGCTTTCTCAGCCTGTCCTGCCGCCTTCAGTGATTTATGCACATATACACCCATGTCCCTCTGCTCCTGTGCCCCGTTTAGAATTGCACCTCCCTTAGCAATGCACCATTTTATATTGTCCCTCCGTGTTCTTCCTACCAAAATGAATCATTTCACACTTACCTGCATTAAATTTAATCTGCCAATTGTCCACCCATTCCACCAACCTATGGACTTTTGAAGTTCTACACTACCCTCCTCAGAACACAATACTTCCAAGTTTTGTATTGTCCAAAAATTTTGAAATTATACCCTGTAACCAAGGTCTAGGTCATTAACATGCAACAGAAAAGAGCAGAGGTTCCAACACCAACCCCTGGGAAACTCTACTGTAAATCTTCATCCAGTCGGTAAATCAACCAATTAACCAACACTCTGTTCCCTGTCACTCAAACCATTTCATATCCATTTTGCTAGTGTCCCTACTGTTTCATGAGCTCTAACTTTGCTCATTCTTTATATAACCTATTTTTAAACCCAAAAAGAATTGGGCTTTTTATTTTCTTTTAAAATAACTGTGTGCATATTTTCAGTGAAACATGTACTTTAACTTGTCAAACTGTGCAACCTTGTGAGGCTATTGTGCATAGGTAGGAACAACTCACTAGACATTACAAATGCTGCTTTTGCTTTAAACAGATGGTAAATCCTGCTACTGCTTGAAGACTTTCACTTTCACCGGAAGTCCCAAGCAATTCACTGTTGAAAGAGACGATACTTAAGTATATGAAGCTTTCTTCAGTGATCACGTTAGTCTCAAGGCCCTGTTTGGCATTTATATTGATCCTGCACTGTTTCAGCTTGAAACAAAAGCTTTTTTGGTGCGAAACAAATTCTAGAGCAGACTGATGTATTAGCTACCTTGAAAGTTATTCCTTTAGTGGGCAATACTTAGAAAGGAAGGTGGCGTGTTTTATTAACTGACAGGTCTAGTAATTCATTTCTTTTACCACACTAAATAAAGCCTTTCATCAAATTTGTTTTAATGGCATGATTTGGGTCAAGTTTCCTCAGAGCTGATAAAAATCTGCGACAGCCATCAGGCACTAAGAACTGAAATATTAGCCACCTAATGTATGAGATTATTGACAAGCAGTCCGAAGCTTGAGATTTTTATGAATGTTCATACAAAGGCTTGCAGGGTCCAAAGGTTTTCCTTAATGCAATAATGTCATTCCTTTGATACACCCATTTTGTCAAACAATTTAAAAAGGCTCAACCGACTTTAGTCATTCCATTGGACTTTTACCAAAAAAGAAAAAAGGTAGATTCCATCTTGATAAAAGATATTTTGCCTTTACAAAAAAAAATGCAAATAATGTCACATACTTTCAACATTCTTTCAAATTTGTACAAATATTAACTAAGAATCAGTCAACTTGGCCGTCAGTAAATGTATTACATTTCAGTTTAATTAATGGTTTTGGTCCTTCAAAAATATAACCTCGGAGCCGTCTGAGCGTTATTTGCAATTATGTACAGGCAAAAAATAAAATTTGAATTTTGTTCCCGCAACACTATCTAAAGGCATGGGGGTTGCATATAATGTGGGATAGAGAACTAAATCAGGCTTCTTGAGTCACAGCCCCAAATATCCACCATAGCTTTCAAAGTAAAAGGCTTCCTGTAATAACATGAGACCACGTAACATGACGATATAAAACATGCTCTCTGTTTCAGGGAAATGCTCACTCTTAACCAATTTTCAATTTTTGTATCCAAACGTGTTGCATTCCTTTTGATATCATCCTGATCAGATCAGCATGTTTACAAAGCAGCATGAAAAACAAGAGGGGAAAAAATCCAACAGGCCATCATTTCGGCCCCATAAAATAAGTTGTGGGTCTCATCCCAAGAAAGCAAATAAGGGTAAACGTTCCAAGATAAAACTCAAATTTCCTCGTGGCCTTACTTGCCACACCCTTAAAGTAATCAAGCAAAGACTCCAGAATATCAACATTATGAACAATACTTTACCAGACATATTTTGTTCCTCAAGACAAATCATCTCCAAACAAATGAAATCATACCATTACATGATAAAATAAATAATGTACGTCTCCAATCTTCATCCCCATTCCATATTCACCTAGCTTCTTTTAAACAAATCAGTTAGTACACTGGTTCTGATGCAACCAATTCTGCACTGGTGGGAGCTGGGGGGGTGGGGAGAGAAAGGATTCATCCTGGTCTAGTTCTCATGTCCTCTAGTTCTGAGGTCATAGCTAAATGCAATAAACTGCTTGTATCCACATTGCCCTACATTAGAATATTCTAACTTCTGTCATCGTCACAAGATGCTTACTATGGGGTTTCAGCTGCACCTAAAGTTTCAGCCAACATTCTCACTATTTTACAAACAGCGCAACCTGCTGTTCTTGGTGTTCTGGGTTAGGATGTTTCCACCAATGGCAAACAAACAAATATGGCTCAATGTTCAGCAAGCACAAAACAGCAAATAATAAATCTAAGTGCATGCAAGACAATGTTTCCCAACTTCGGTGACAGCATACTGGTTCCTAAGAAATACCAGTCTCGGCTACCCTCATGCCCTCTCAATACAGCCTGGATTGCATATGCAGCGAATGATCGCTCAATACATTAAAGTCATTTTCTTACTCCAATTTTGTCATCTTTTCCAGTGGTCAGCCATTCACTTGGTGCACATATCTCCATGTTTTCTGTTGTGATGTAAATTACATTTAAGCAAATTAAAATTCTACCATCATCCCTTAGCCCATAAAATTCTTCCATGATTCCTTACTTCATAATTCTTAAAATGCCCAATCCTCTGTGGATGCATTGAATTCCCTTTACAATAGTCACCAAGTCACATTGGTATAAATGTTTGGTATTTATTAATTCATTCTTTCTTTTAAACACAAAAGTCTAAAAAGCTAGCAATTTAGAAGAAAGTTATGCAGAGCTCCACAGTTAGTATCTCCAGACATGCCTCCTTCTATTTGTATCAATTTTCCATGTTCTACTGGAATTTTAGACTGGCTAATTATTCCACTAATTCTAGGGCCCGTAATCCTATTTAAAGCCCAAAGTCTTATCAAATGCCAATTGAAACTTCAAGTCAGTTATACTTTTTAATATCAGCTCTGGTCAAATCAATGCTTTCATCATTAATTCACAGCTATCGATACATCGTTCATAAGCTTGGCTGTGAATCAGACTCTCATATCTGGGAGACAGCTTTGCTCCTTCAGGTATAGAATTCTGCCCCATGCTCAATTTCAACAATGGATTCAGAACACTGGGCAGAAGAACACTTTCCAAAGCTTCTAAAAACTCGACTTAAGTATATGAAATGCCCACAAAATCCAACAAGCTCTCAGAATGTTCTCAGACTTCTATTGATCCTACACTGGTGTTATACTCCAATTATATGTCAAACAGAAGAAGTGGTACGTCAGTCTCTTCCTCTCTTCCCCCATTGTGTCCTGAAGTTGTATGGCCAATGTGATCAGTGACACAACTGAGCCCTTGGTTAGCTCCACAAAATAATTCCAGCATATTTCAAAGACATAAAATCTAATGATTGCTAGTCAGACACTTGATCCCTCACACTTTGTGGAAGCCACAAATCAGAAAGCATCATTTTAAAAGGAAAGGCCCCAACCACAACAAATCATCAAGAACATTTTCATGACTGTAATAAAGAATGACTGTTATTACACAGCAAGGTGAAGCCACGTGTGAGGCCAGCAAACAATCTAAAAATATTAAATATTAATGGAGGTGTACATAATACTACTTCAGAACAATACAAGAATCGAGAGCAATTTAGAGCGTTTCCTGGTTATTTGGTCCAAAGCAAAATAATCTCAATTTTTGTGCAGATGAAATATTCTGATGAAAGCATATCAGTATTTTTTATTTTTATTTTTTTTTACAGGAGTCCTAATATGACCGAACTACCCAAAAACATCAGTAATTCTCAACTGCAGCTTTGGCACATTTGTAACCAATTTGAGAGCTCATTGATATTCAGAACAATCTCTAATCTTGTTCTAATCCATGACTGCATAGTCAAGTGCATAATGTGCAACTGTATACATGTTTCACTTCAGATTGTCACTGTAACAGTCACATTTCCCATCTCCGATCACAAAAATGACACTGAAGACTCCAAAATGAAAAAAAAAACACTCCATTTTCGAGAATTCATTTCTAGAACTTAATCAAGGTTCTTTGCTTTCATACGAAGAGCACCACCAGTAGCTGCATAAACTATTGCAAGGCAACAGAACTGGCCCTCATCTGATATGTAATTTCCAGCAGGGAATCACAGCATGCTAGTCAGGCTCATGAGCACAAGCTGATTCTCCCCTTCATAGCCTGTAATGCTTCAAAATGCTGTGGGGTTGGATAACCAAGCAGGCAGCAAGGATTAAAAATTCTCTCATTCAGTTACAAACCACGTAGCCTACTAATTTCACACAATCACTGCGAGAAGCATCTTTTGGCACCCAGTGATCCAAAATGGGATCTGAAAACAAAAGGAAAGCTTGGAATCAGTTGTATTCCTAACAGGCCACAGCCATCATGATGGGGCTGGGGAGTGGGGATGTTGGAGAAGGGTTGCGAGGCAAGGAATGCAAGGACAGCAGTAGACTTCCTCAATGCTAAAAGATAGACTTAGTTCCTTACTAAGAAAAACTATTTGGTTTGTTTAATGCAAAACAGGATAATGAACTCCAGTCAGTTTAAATTCATAAAGGTACGTACATCTGTATCAGTAGCATCTATATATGTTAACCTTCCCTTGCTAACTGGAAAGGGCATCATATAGTCATTGCAAGTGTAATTAAGGGCATATATCAATTACAAAATACTAGATCATTTATGAAAGCAACTATTATTTCCTGATCACTTTACAAATGATACCACACTTGAGAAATCAGTCAATGGCGTGTGTGTTTTGGGGGACAGTAAATAGGGTAATAGTAAAAACCAGTTAGCAGTTTTATATTCCAGCTCACTTGCTTTTCCCCTGAATTTCATGGAAGAGCAGCTCGGTGGAGTGGAATGTTCCTCCTGTGATATGTAGGAAGTCATGGACACACCATGTGTCCTCGACAAACACATCTGCACTAAGTGCCATCATCTGCAAAAGCTTGAGCTCTGGGCTTTGGAGATCAAGTGACAGCTGGAATAAGTGGTGCATCCATGAGGCAGAAAACTACATTGGTAGCATGTTTGGAGGTGGTCACAGCACAGGTTTGAAGCACATAGGCAGAAAGAGAATGGTGACCACCAGGCAATCTAAGAGAACCAGACGGGTAGTGCAGGAGTCCTGAGTTAATTTCACTTGCTAACCGGCTTTCCATTTTGGATACCGGTGAGGGTGGTGGTTCCTCAGAGGAGTACAGCAAGAGTCAAGTTCGTAGCATCTCTGTTGACTCAGTTCCACAGCAGGGGAGAAAGAAAAGTGCTAAAGTGATAGGGGATTCGTTAGTTAGGGGAACAGACAGGCATTTCTGCGGCCGTAGACATGACTTCAGGATGCTTTGTTGCCTCCCTGGTGCCAGGGTCAAGGATGTCACAGGACTTCCTTCTGGAGAAAAGTGAACAGCCAAAGGTCTTGGTCCATATTAGTGGCAAAACATAGGTTTGATGAGGGATGAGGGCCTGAAATCAGATTTTATGGAGTTAGGAAAGAAATTAAAAAGCAGGACCTCAAAAGCAGTAATCTCAGAATTATTCCCAGTGCCATGCGCTAGTGAGCATTGGAATAGGAGGATTGAGCAATTGAACACATGGCTGGAGAATTGGTGTAGGAGGGAGGGCATCAGATTTCTGAGGCACTGAGACTGGCTCTGGGGCAGGTGAGACTTAGTACATGATGAATGGGTTGCACTTTAGCAGGATCGGGACTAACATTCTTGCAGGGAGATTTGTTAGTGCTGTTGGAGAAGGTTTAAACTAGAATGGCAGAGGGCCGGGAACCTGAGAAGGAGCTCAGATTGGAGGGAAGCAAAACTGGTAACAGGATGTAGAAAAGTGGTAAGTGAAGTTAGAAGGCAGACAAAGCAAAGGCAAGCATCAAATAGGGTCAGAATGCAGAATAACGTTAAAAAGATAGAGTTAAGGGCAAGCTATCTGAATGGATAACAGCACTCACAATTAGGTAGACAACTTGAAGGCGCAAACAGAGGTCAATGGGTACAATTTAATTGCCATTGCAGAGACATGATTACAGGGTGACCAGGACTGGGAACGGAATATTCTGGGATATTCATCATTTAGGAACGGTAGGCAGAGCGGAAAAGGAGGTGGGGTAGCACTGTTAATAAGGGGCGAGATTCAGTACATTAGCGAGAGAGAATCTTAGATCGAAGGATCAAGATGCAGAATCAGTTTGGGCAGAGCTAAGAAACAGCAAAGGACAGAAAACATTGGTGGGAATTATTTAGAGGCCACCAAACTGTAGTGACGTTGGGCATGGTATAAATCAGGAAGTTAAAGCTGTGTATAACATGGATAATGCAGTAATAATGGCCGGGACCCGCCGCGGGTGGGTATGGAAAAATCCTGCCTAATGGGTGACTTCAATTTACACACCAACTGGGTAAACATAATTAGCACTAGTGCTATGGAGGGTGAATTCCTCGTGTGTACAAGATGGGTTTCTGGTGCAGCACGTTGAGGAACCAACTAGGGATTGGGCTATTTTAGCTTTAGCATTATCTAATGAGAAAGGGCTAATCAATAACTTTGCTGTAAAGGAGCCATTAGGAAATAAGTTTTAAAATGGTATAGTTCATTCTGAAACTAGGGTCCTAAACCTGAACAAAGGAAATTATGAAGATACGAAGGGCAAGTTGGCTATGGTGGACTGGGAAAATACACAAAGATGTGACAGTAGACAGGCAATGCCTAGTATTTAAAGAAGTATTACATGGTCTGAAACAAATACACATTCCCCTAAGAAACAAAAACCCAACAGGAAAGGTGAATCAACCATGGATAACAAATGAAGTTAAGGTTGCATTAGATCAAAGGAAGTGACTTATAGGGATGCCAGGAAAAGTGGTAAGCCTGAGGATTGGGAGCAATTCAGAACCCAACAAAGAATGACCAAGAAACTGATAAAGAAAAGGAAAAGAGAATATGAATGCAAGTGGTGAGTAACATAGGTGGACTGCGAACAGTTCTTTAGGTATATGTAAAGGAAAAGATTAGCAAGGACAAAGGTCCATTGCAAGTGGAGACAGGAGAATTTATAATGGAGAATGGGGAAATGGCAGAGAAACAAAACAGTTACCTTGCATCTGTTTTCATGGAGGAAGATACAGAAAATCTCCCAGAAATACTAGGGAACCAAGGGAGTAGTGAAAATGGGGAATTGAAAGAAATAATATTAATAAAGAGGTAGAACTTGAAAAATTTATTGGTTTGAAGTTTGATAAATCCCCTGAAGCCGATGAGTTACATCCCAGGGTGTTGAAGCAGGTGGCTAGAGAGATAGTGGATGTATTGGTGGCTATCTTTCAAAATTCTAGAGATTCTGGAAATGTTTCTGCAGGTTTGAAAGTAGCAAATATTTAAGAAGGGAGGGAGATAAAAAAACGGAACTACAGACCTGTTAGCTTGATGTCAGTAGTCGGGAAAATGTTAGAATCTATTAGAAAGGATGTGAAACTGGAGACTTGGAAAATAACATGAATGGTCAGAGTAAACATGAATTTATGAAAAGGATATCATGTTTGACAAAGCTGTTGGAGTTTTTTTTGAGTATGTTACTTGTAGCATAGATAAAGGAGAACCAGCGGATTTGGTGCATTTGGATTTTCAAAAGACTTTTGATAAGGTCACACACAGGAGGTTTGTAAATAAAATTAGAGCTTATGGGATTGGGGGTAAGATACTGGTAGGAATTGAGAATTGGTTAACAGAGAGAAAACAGGTAAAAATATGCAGGCCATTTTCAGGATGGCAGTATGTTATACTAGTAGGGTACCGCAAGGGTCAGTGGCGGGGCCACAACTGTTCGCAATCTATATAAATGATCTGGATATGGGGACCAAATGTAATATTTCTAAATTTGTTGATGGCACAAAATGTAGGTGAAAATATATGTTGTGAGGGGGATGCAACAAGGCTTCAATGTCTTGTTGCAATTGTATAGAGCCTCGGTGAGACCGCACCTGGAGTAGTGTACAGAGTTTTGGTCTCCTTATCTAAGGAAGGATATCCTTGCAATAGAGGGAGTGCAATGAAGGTTCACCAGTCTAATTCCTGGGATGGCGGGATTGTCTTATGAGGAGAGACTGAAGAAGCTGGGCCTGTATTCTCTCAATTTTCGAAGAACAAGAGGTGATCTCATTGAAACTTACAAAGTTCTTACTGGGTATGACAGGATAGATGTGGATAGCATGTTTCCCCTGGCTGGTGCATCTAGAAACAGGGAACACAGTCTCAGAATAAGGGCGGGCCATTTAAGTCCGAGATGAGGAATTTCTTCACTCAGAGGGTGGTGGATCTTTGGAATTTTCTACTGCAGAGGGCTGTGGAAGCTCAATCATTGAGCATGTTCAATACAGAAATCGATAGATTTCCGGAGACTAATGACATCAAGGGATATGGGGATAGTTGGAAAAATGGCTAAGAGGTAGATGATCTGTTTGAACAGTGGAGCAGGCTCAATGGGCTGAATAGTCTACTCCTCCAGCTCCTATGTTCCTTTGGAATAGAAAATTGGCTAGAGTGCAGAAAGGGGCAATGGCTCATTCTGTACCCCCACCTCAAGATGGAAGTATATCCCGTTGTGCTTTTCCTTTTTAAAAACATTTCTTTTGCACTTTGAGCACGTAGTTACACTTCAAAAGCCATTTCGCACAATCTCAGTTTCACTTAATATCTCTCCATATTGCTGAGGAGACTCAAGCCAAGATTAGTCCCCACATGATACCCCTAATTTCCGCCAGAAATCAAAATAAATTGGTAATTCAAATACCAGAACAATCTATTTAATCATTGGACACCAATGCTCATCAGTAAACACATATGCTCAATTTATTCTCCATTAGCTGAGTCAACAAACATTTTAGGAGGATAATGCATTACAGATGTACAAGTGCTAATAAATCCCTAAAACAAATCACTCTGCAATAAGGCAACATAATGGAAGGCCTGGGGCTTTTGAGAACAAATATGATCAATTTATAAAAGAGCATCTATCAATACAGCAGTAGGTGGTTAAATGGGCCAACTAATTCTTCCGCTGCACCCACCCCTCACCCAAACTTCAGTTTCCACCCCCCCCACCGCCCTTTCACGCTCTTGTAAAAGTACCAACTCACATTGGAAGAGTTCCACAAATGGTGCTTCAAGTGGTCCCTCACTTACGTACAACCTTAACCAGGAAATTCTGGCAGGTTATTCAATTACTGGAGTAAAGCAATATGCCCAATCATGACAACATGTACTTTGGTGCAGTGGTTAGTCATTAGAGGTCAGAAGCAAAAAGCCTAGCTAATATTTCCCTCCTTGCCAAACAGTACCCTCATCATTCCAGCTTGCTCATTTAAAATAGACTGAAATGGACAAGATGTAACATCGTGGCAAGTTTAGTTTGTATCTACCGCACATTTTCACGCCATTCAATGAATTTCATTGCTGAGGCAGAGATTGAGGTGCTGCTTACACTGAGCCAATGGCAAAATCAGACAGCGCCATTTGGATTTTTGTCCCTTGTCTGAAGTTGCTGTACCACGTGTACAATTAATGGCGAGTGCCGTTAGCCTCACTGCTATTCTGACAGGAAAATCTAGGCTACATCTTATACGTGACATTCTCGCAACATTAACCAAACACTTCATTAATTACATATTAAGCCGCATTTGTTAACCGCATGAATGCAGGCAAAATGTTACAGGGTTTGTTCATGCTAATCTTTAAAAAAATCCATTTCAAAATGGGGGTAAGTGCTAGATTTTGCTTTAAAATTAAACCTTTACTCTTCAAGGCGATCAAGATTTTACACCAAAACAAATACAGAGCTCAGTGCTGAGTTTCTCAATATACAGAGCAGTTTCCTTGATGGCACATCACCACGAATGCACCCAGAGCCATCTGGATGCGACATTCAAACAAGGGCATGTTGAAGATGTGACTATTATCCGAAGGTGTGGTGAATTGTTGTTTTGAGACTACTGGGCTCCTGCTCAGAATAACCCACTGGCAGCTCAAGTTATTAATACTGCTTACAGTAACATTCCATCACAATGGAAAACCAATTTACCTCCAGCACCTTTAGGCAAAAGCTCATCGTTTGTGTGGGTGGGAGGGGAATGCAGATAGCACTCCTTAATCTCATTCATATTTAGCATGTGATTTGGCATCCTGCAAATTTAAGACAATCTCACTAGCAATAAGTAGATCTTAGTGATAAATAACTTGGAAAAGTTTAATGTAACCCTTCTAAGAACTATATTTATATTTTTTAAATAGTTCCAGTGTCAGCATGCAATGTTCAGGTAGGGAACAAAATCTTGGCTCAGCACCACTCTCATTCCTCTCTCCAAACGTCAAATTAGTTTCCTAATATTTTACACTGGACTAATTTGCCACTTATCACCTTTCGTCTTTGAAAACTTCCAATAGTTTTGCACTTCTGCTTGGCATCAATTCTCTCTCACGCTGTCCAGGATGCCAGACCTCAGTTCATCCAACTTCCCAAAGGGGTAACCAATGTCGGAGTTTCCAATGACCTGGTTAAGAGCTGAACAATTCCTTCATCACAGAAACGCTGCCAGGATGTTAGGCATTCTCCTCTACAGAAAAGCAGCTTTTCACATAGCGATTGCGTACAGGAGATCTAAGTCACTCAATTAGTCTACAGTTTAAACCACATCACACTCCAGTGAGGTGAGAACATGTTCACAGCCCATAGTCCTGATAATCCCATGGTTGATTTAAGTCAACCTTTCAGCAGAGAGATGGCTGTTCAACTAAGGATGGGCTGCACTATCTTCAGAGTCGCGCTTATTTGATTTGAAGGAGCGTTCAGACAATCATGCCTATTTTTCCTGTTACCTCTCCATGGAGAGAATGTAATCAATCTCTGCCCCCATTTTCTTTTTTTTTTAAACAAAGACAGACCACACCAAAGTTTACCGAATTAATTCCTTCAACAAAGAAATAATTACCGTAATGACCGAAAAGCTCCCCTCAATCTTCAAAATAACCATACAATGATGCACTTCACTGTAAGAAAGCTAAGGCAGATATTAGGTAACTTGGCAGTCAAAAAGCCTACAGGAGTGGGGTCAACACTTAAACAGTATCCCTTATTAACACATTCTACTTGTTTAAAAAAAAAATCTTTGGCAAGTTCTCCAGGCATTTTTGACTCTTCCAGCCATTCCAATCGTAGAATTAGCCTCTATGTCTAGACCATGGAAACAGGCCATTCAGTCCAACACGTCAGTGTGGTGTTTATGCTCCACATGAGCCTCAACCTCTTGTACTTCATCACAATCCTGCTCAATAAGTAAATCACTTTGCCAGCCTGGAAGGCAAGTTCCACCATACTACAAAGACTTGTGCCCTGGATACAAAGAAGGGGAAATTTTGCTAGGTGGATTAACTTCAACTTTTTAAGTTGCCAGAGTTTACGGTATCGCATAGTAATCCAGAGGTTCTAAGTTCAAATCCCACCATACCTCGAGACAAAATGTCCGCCTTGCCCTCCAACACACTGAGCTACTCTATGCATTTCTACGATAGACTGCAGCAACTCATCCAGCACTCTTTAAACAGCATCTCCTTCATCAAGAGGTCAAAACCTTGATACCACTGTAGGAGTTTCATCACAAGAATTGCAGCAGCGGAAGAAAAGAAAAATCAGTTCGGACCAATTCTCTTCTTTCCCAGTTTTTACTGGTGTTCCATTTAAGGTATACAAGACCAGTTCGGACCAGTATTCTTATTTACCAGTTTTTAATTTTCTTCTTGTTCTGGGGGTACTAGCTAACCCCCTCTTTCTCAAGGGAACCAAAAACAGGCAATGAATGCACTCTGCACAGCACTGGCCAAGTCAGAGAGGGTCTTTGGAAGGAGAAAAAAACCAATGTTCTACTCCTGCATAGGGTTAGAGCCCAAATCTCACAGGTGGTGTATAAGGCAGGGGTGGAAAAACAGCCAAATCCTATGTCTATTCCCCCCTTTCCTCACTTGAAATGATCCCTGATGGTGTAAGCAAAGATCATACAGGAGTAGTAACTAAAAAAGCTAAACATTGGACTGCAATAGATACATTTCTGTCAGTATAAACACTTAAGCTATGCCAAAGAGGTAAGATAGCAAAATGAGATTAAATTCTTGGCTTCATCAGCTTCAAACCATCCTGATACCATCAGACTGTTGAGGTGAAGGGACAGGATTCAGAAACATTTCCCTTTATCCACACAGCTGCTCACTTTCCCTGGCTCTCTTAAATCAGGAGCGCATCAGTGGCTAAAAATAAAATTGGACCTCAAAACTACATGTAAATTCAGAGCTAAAATCAGTTCTAAAAAAAAATCTATTTCTATGTTCAAGAAAAACAAGACAAGGGTTTGAGTCAAACTACTTGACAACCCACAATTATTTGCACAATTCGCAGGCACCACTTTTATGTGGCTCACCATCAGATTCACAGTTAAGACAGAGACAAGCCTAGTTATTTGTTTTTTTTTTAAATTATTTATGGTATGCCTAGTGGAATCCTTTGCTGGTGGGGTAATAAAAATTGTTAGTGATTACACAGAGAAGCTGTGACTGTTTTTAGCAAACGATTCCTTGGTGTGCAACCCATGTGAATCTTCAATTAATCACTTCAACCTTCAGGGACTGACCATCAGTGAAGTAACTATTGATTTGCTTTTGGGCCTTGCTGTATACACATCTACGAGTGAAGGATTGGCATTTTCGATACAGGAAGTAATATAGTGCATAGACTAACACCAATTCAGATTCCCAGTCTGTGGGGCTAACTTTCAGCAGCAAAAGAAACAAAGATTGGCCTGTAATACTCATGGTGCAAACAATGCGCCACATATCCCATCTCAAGGTCCAATGCTTGGTAAGAAAATTGTGAACCTCTGGGGGCTTCTAATAAAATTTAGGAGCAATGCCGTTCCTTTTTATTGATTGACCATTCCAAAGAAAACCTGTGAATTTATTAATGAAAGGACAATTGAAAAAATGGGCTTGACGTTTTGCACAGGTCTGTGGTTCGCATGACTGGCAAAGGAAGGCAGGTAAAATTCCACTGTTACAAAACCATCTGCCCCAAGGGTCTGGGGGCTGGACTTGACGTCCCCCTGCTGGGCATGTTTTCGGCAGGGGCAGGAGCGCATAAAACATGACGGGTGGATAACCCGTCCTCCCGCCTATACTTTACCCGTAATACAGTAGGGGGGTGGCCCACTAATCCTTTGGCCTATTGAGGCCCTTAAGTGGCCTATTAATGGACCTCAATCTGCCTCCATTACAGAGGAAGGCTGGTGAGAGTGAAGGTAATGTGGGTACATCCTTTGTTGGGGGTTGGGGGGGTGGGGAGGGGGCTGTCCTCTGCACATCAGGGACACCTCCTTAAGATCATAACCCCATCCTCCTCCCCTTTGTGTATCCCTGCCTGGCCTCCAAATTCCACACATTGCTGTGGTTGAAGATGGAAGGGCATATTGCGAGAACAGTTAATAAAGCATACGGTATCTTAGGCTTTATTAACATGGACATTGAATACAAGAGTAAGGAGATCACATTAAACTTGTAAAAGACACTAGTTAGGCCTCATCTGGAGCACTGCATCCAGTTCTGGGTGCCATACACAAGGAAGGATGTGAAGGCATTGGGCGGTATACAGAGGATATTCACAAGGATGATTGAGATTAAAAAAACTGTAGCTGTGAGGATAGATTGGAGAGGTTGAGTTTGGAGAGGTCGAGACTGCTTTCCTTGAAGAAAAGACAGCTGAGAGGACACTTGCTGGATGTATTCAAGATGCTGAGGGCATGGACAGGGTAAACAGTGAGAAACTGTTCCCACTCAAGGGAACATCAAGAATTAGAGGGCACAGGTTCAAAATAATTGGCAAAAGGAGTGAAAGTGATGCAAGGAAAATTTTTTTCACCCAGAGGGTGGTTGGAGTCTGGAACAAACTTCCTGAGAGGGTGATGGAGGCAGGCTCAATCGACGTATTTAAAAGGGAATTGGATTGCTACCTGAAGAAAGAAAGAAAGAAAGAAAGAGTGTGCAAGATTAAGGGATAAGGCAGGGGAATGGGACAAGGTAGAATGTCAGAGCCAGTGCAGATTTGATGGACTGAATGGCCTCCATCTGCACTGTAAAGATTCTGTGATTGTGGTTCTGGAGTCACATGTAAGCCGGACCAGGTAGGTAATGCCACTTTTCTTCCCTGAAAGACATTTAGTGAACCAGATGGGTTTTTACAACAATGTTAGTCATGGTTTTTATTATTGAGATAAGCTTTATATTCTAGATCTACTAATTGGATTAAAATTCCACCACACCAGCTGCCATGGTGAGATTTGAGCCCAGACGCCTGCAAGGACCTCTGGGTTACTGGTTCAGTGACATTACCACTAAACCACACTATTCGAAGTGTTTTGTTATTCTTGCTTTCAGGAAGAAAATAATTAATCAATCTCAGAAGGGGGAAAATAAAATAAAAAACAGACTTTACATAATCCGCTTAATTTGACTAGCCAGATATATCCTGTTAATTTGGAACCTTTCCAAGCACGACACCTACTGTTGTCTCAAACAGCAGTGCTCTACAGGCAAATAATTTAAGCTGGCTCACTGCTGTATTTGTTCCTGCCCCAAACCCCACGGCAGCTCAGAGACCAGCGAGGGTTTGCCAGCTTTAGAGATGTGCACTAAATATTCAATTTTAAGGTGCGCGCTAAATATTCAAGGTTAACATCATTTCAATTACCCATGAGCAAAGCAGGCACTTATTTGCCTTTACTGCCCAATATCTAAACGTCCAGTAGCCTACACCACAGATTGTAACCTTGTTATGTGAACTGCATACTGTAATTTTATTACCCCTCCATGGATTTTAGGTGTCACTAGCTAGGCCAGCATTTATTGCCCATCCCTAATTGCCCTCGAGAAGATGGTGGTGAGCTGCCTTCTTGAACCGCTGCAGTCCATGTGGTGGATTTTGACACAGCGACAGTGAAGGAAAGGTGAAATGGTTCCAAGTCAGGAAGCTGTGTGGCTTGGAGGGGAAATTTGCAGGTAGTGGCGTTCCCATGCATTTTCTCCCCTCGTCCTTCTGGGTGCAAGAGGTCGTAGGTTTGGAGGTAGAGGTTGCGGGTTTGGATTTAACACGCGCATGATTCCCATCTTCCACAAAGCAAACCGATGCACTCTGGTGAGATGATACCAGTTGTAACACAAACCAATTTGTTTATGCAAGTGAAAAAAGTAACATCTAACTGTGGTCCTAATGGTCTTCAGTCCCACCTTTTAACCGATCTTAATGGTTCCAACAAGCTCCAGGAAGTTACTGAAAGTTGACAGGGGTTGAAAAGCGGTTGGTTGACATGAATGTGTGTAAATGCAGCAAGGTTTGAGAGTTGCTGGAAAAGCAATGGTGCCCATCCCTCAGTACTGCAGTTGAGTGGTTCACTATGCTAGGAGCGTAGCCTTAAAGGATGTACTTGGTGTCATACATTCTATTATACCTTGTGTGTATCTGGTACATGAACCTCTGGAAGTCAGAATAGGTAAACAGAAACTGCTCTTCCTTCAAGATCCTCTGTGTTACAAGCTCTTGTGTAGTGTCTGTATGGAACTAAATGTAACATGGCTGCCCCCATGCATTCCCTCATGGCAGAGGTCACATGACTATGACAAGCCAGGTAGGCTTCAAAACCCAAACACCCACATTTTCAATACGAACAGCAGACAACTTATCAATATGTAACTTGAGTTACCCACTATACCACAACTGCTCTCATGCATTAACAAACAGGTTTGTTATTCTCATCAGCCTCTACACATGTATTGCACACAGTCGTTAAGTCATGCAGGTGTCAATGGTATGCATGCATTGTCATTGGCTGTTTGTCTGGATGTTGTTCCTTCTCCAGGGAGTGTCTCCTGTAGCACTACTCATTATTGTGTTAGCTGCTGTTATTGTTCCGTTTCTGTTGTTGGGTCCTGTGGACCTCAGAATGATGGTCATTCTGTATTCTGTGCAGCTGGTGAGATCCCATCTTCCTGAGCGGCCACCTGTGAAGGAATAGCTTCTTTAGTTGCTCACATATGTGCCAGTATGTTTGGTCATTCACTTCCACCACGTACATTCAAGGTGACAACTACATGTCCCAATTTGCCACGTGGGCTGACGCCTGTTGAGAGCATTGAAGGTTTGTACCCTGACTGGCTCTCCAATGCTCAACTCTGACAATGGTTTGGCAGTCTTGGCAAAATGAGACTTGGCTGCTGTTTCATCTTGATTTTTTCCACTCATGCCTGTTACTACTTTTGGCTTCAGTAGCTTTTCTATTCGAAGAGTAGTTTGGGTGCGACATGGCATTATTCTGTGCACTGGACTACCTCCCATGCATTCAATCTGTGTGTTTCTCCACTCGAGGATTGCCTTGTATACATCTGTGCTAGATTCGCTCAATTTCATGACAATTCCTTTGGCGAATTTCATTGCCACTTCAGCCTTTCCATTCATCTGGAAATAGTGTGGAGATGACATGTCGTGCTGATTTTCCCAGTCCTTTGTGAAGTGGCCAAACTCTTCACTTGTGAACTGAGGGCCATTGTCACTCATCACAATGTCTGAAATACCATAATGACTTTAGTGTGCTTTCAAGCATTCTTCAATTTCTCCTGTCATTGTTGAAGTCAGCCGGTTTACCTCCCAGTAGTCAGAATAGTAGTCTACTATGACAAGGTAATCAGTTGCTGCTGTAGTGAAGAGGTCTGCTCGCAACTTCATCCATGGTCTGTCTAGAGTGTAATGCATCATCAACGGCTCTCTAGCTTGGTACTCGTTACAAGCACCGTACTGGTCACTACGGTCTTTAATTTCACTGCTCATGTTTGGCCATAGAGCACTTCTCTTGTCTTCCTCAGACTCAATTCAATTGCTTGATGGCTTGCACGGATGCGCTGCAGCATCTCTCCTTAGGGGTGACTCTATTTCCTTTGTACAAAATGCCACCTTGGGCGGTCAATTCATCTCGCTATGCCCAATATGCTCGTGACCACAGGTGTGCCCTCGATACTCTCAGGCCATTCTTTCATCACTACTTTCTGCAGCACTTGGAGAGTTGCAAATTGTTGGGTAGTTCACTTAACTTGAGTGAGGTGCTTGTCTGTCAGATTGAATGTCTCTGCTGGGTTGATGACTTCCAGAGCATGTCAAGCTGCTACCTCCTGTTCAATCTATGAGATTTCACATTATTGTAGCATCCTCAACTTTCCTCATAGAACGTGCTGCACTTGACAGCATGCTGGCAACATACATCTGTTTCCCCTGCTTGTATGTCATGTCCAGATGATACCCCTGAATGAAGTAACATTCTTTGCAGGCGCTTTGCAGCAGATACTAGCAGTTGGAGAAAAATGCTTCGAAATGGCCTATGATCAGACTCCACTGTTGCTTTCTCTCTCACACGCAGGTATTGATGAAGATGCTCATAAGTGAAAATAATAGCCAGGCACTCTTTTCGATCTGGGCGTAGCATCAGTTTGTGTTAGTGCCCTGGGTGCAAATGCAATTGGTTACCCATGCTGCATTAGAGTTGCTCCAAGACCTGTCTCGCTGGCATCACACTGCAAGGTGACTTCATCATTGACGTCACAGAACGCCTGTACTGGCATTGACGTCACTAGTTGTTTGATTCGAGTGAATGTTCTTGTTCTATGTCCCAATACCATTGCACATCCTTGGCAGTGAGCTTGCGTAATGATTCACACTCTGATGACAAAGTAGGCAAAAATTTTGCTGAATAGTTCACGAATCTAATGAATTGTTGCACTGCTTTCACATCTGCTGGTCGCTATTGCAGCTCTTACCTTGTCAGGATCTGGGTGAAGACCTTTTGCTGTCAGTACATGACCTATGCACTGGACTCCAGGCATCTTCAATTGCAATTTTTTCTTGTTCAACTTCAGGTTCATCTGGCGAGCTCTCTCTCTGGCAGTCATGTTAAAATCTGATCATGGTCAGCTATGGTTTCTTCCATTATGTCTCCACATCCATAGACTAGCAGGTCATCCACTATGAATCCACTCCAGGAAGATCACTGGCTACCTCCTACTGCCTGCATTGATATTTTTCTGGAGCCATAGAAATGCCAAGCAGCACATGCAACCATCTGTCTCACTGAAACAACATCCAGAATGTAGTTAGAAAGCTGCTGTTTTCATCCAGTTTCACTTGCCAGTAACCATCCGCATGTCTTGGGTGGTAAAGATCTTTGCCTCATCAATTCCTTCGATGGTTCACATGGGTAGTGAGATCTCTTCAGCATTTTATTTAGAGCCTTTAGGTCTAAACGTACGCTCAGCTTTTCAGGTTACTTCACTGTTAACATGCTGCTAATCCAGTCTGTAGGAATCGTCATTTTCTTGACAACTCTCTTTTCTGGCTCTTCAACTTGTTTTTCCAAGCTTGACTTGAGGGCAGCTGGAACTCTTCTTGGTAGATGCTGCGTTTATCTTAAACTCTCAGCTACTTAAGAGATGATATTCTCCAGGTAGACATCCAAACCCTGTAAACACATCTTTGTACTCCTCTAGGATCTGTTCAGCAGTGAGTGGTTTTGTGTGCTGTGACCCCAAATCGATCTATGTTCTTCTGGGTTCCATGCCCAAAATATTTTCTCAGCAGAAGCTGCCAAGAATTGCTAGCTTTTTCCATTCTTGTCACAGAATTGCACCATCTGCTTTTTTTTTTACCCTTTTTAATGCTGGATGATTGTCTTATCAAACAGAATTACCCAGAACAATGATTTTCAAAGGCACACCATCTGCAATGGATTCACCATCGAGATTACAGAGGATTTTAATACCAAAAAGAAATCACTTGTCCTGCCAAATGTACCAAGAACTCAAATCCAGTAATCAAAACAAAAAGACACCAACACCTTGAGGTGGAAGGTATTTATTAAGTACCTGGTTAAATTAGATGCTTTCTTCCCCCCACCAACAACCACCCCCCACCCCCACCCCCACAACTGCCCCATTAATGGGTTATACTTCGGGGTCATTTATAACATTTCATCTCTGCAGCGCGGAGGAGAGATGCAAGTGACCTCTGACCCAACTTGCCTCATAGCTCCTGCACATGCAAAATCATAATGTATTAGGTAACAGAGGGTGTCTGTGGGATGTCATGAAAATATAATAATTTTCATAATATTGTTCATAAGATTACTGGTAATATGAGACTTATATTATGGAAAAAGTAAAGTTGCAACGGCATATTGGGATAATGGAATTTACATTGACATAAAGGAGATGGGATTATGTGAAAGGAGAAGGAATTCTAAGGTCTACCAAGTATGAAAATCCTCCAGCCTCTAGATATCACGTCCACAAGAACTGAAGCTAAGAAAACTCTGAATCTCCCTGTCCAGGGTATTGTGTACTTTGCCTGGGTCTGTTGAAATCTATCTTGTTTCACTGTTGCCTTAATGGAGGTGTAACTGGGAGCTAGATTAATTAGGGGATTTAGGAGTTATTATAGTAGTAATTTGTAGACCTATGCATGTGCTGAAAATCTTTTCTTCTTTAATTAAATATTTAATTTAATTTTCTAAAAAAAACCTCAGACTCAGTGGTCTTATTACTACTGAATTCAAGGCACGTATCTCGAAATAAAGTACAAATTGCAAACAGTTGTGGCAGCTGTTTCAAGTTTCCCTCTGGGACTTGAGCAGATTAGCAATTACCATCCGCTGTGCCACAACAGATACGAGTTTCTTTTCTGCAATACCAGCTCAACTTGTCCACATGAATTCTCTCTAGCTGCTGGTAAGGCTGTTGAAAAGACTGCAGTCTTCTTAATATATGCAGTTAGGAACAAATCTGCCAAGTGTTACTAAGAGGAAAACAGCAAAAACGTAATTTTATTTTAACAAGGCAACCCCTTGTGAAAACATGCATTCAAATAAACAGCTTGCATAAATACCATGTGTGCCAAATGCAAGGACACTAGCCCCATTTGTGCACCCATTGTTATTTGACAAGAAAAGTTGGCTTCCCTCATCGAGATTGGCGCTGGTCAACATAGACTCACTGGATCAGATCTAAAAGCAGGACTGGATAAAGACAGAATAAAGTTGATGAGATGGCATAGCTGGGTGGAAGGTGCCAGAAACAGAAGCATTCTCCTTGCACTTTTTGCCTTTAAATGAATGAGGCAGAAAAAATGGTAAGACAAAAACTGATGGTTTCAGAGAGTCAAGGTTTAAACATTTACTCTGAGTTAAACAAAACTATTTTCAAAAGGAATTGTTTGGGACAAGCCTGGCAATCAGTGTTTCAGTTTCCTCATTACAGTCAAGATCCTTTTGTCAAAATCATAGAATCAAATAATAATATAATAGCAAAACAGAGGGAAGCCATTCAGCCTCTACAATTGCACTGACCATCAAAGAATAATCTGGTTAGACCCACTCCCCCCTGCTCTTTCCCCATATTTCTGCAATGTATTTTTCCTTCAATATTTACCAAATTCCCTTCTGAAAACTACTATTGAATCTGTATCCGCCACTTCATCAAATCCTAATCACTCATTGCATAAGAAAAACTCTCCTCAGGTAGCTTCTGGTTCTTTTGCCAATCATCTTTAATCTGTGCCCTATGGTTATTGATCCTTCAGCCATTGGAAAGAACCTTCTTTATTTACTCTAAACTCATCATGATTTTAGATATCTCTATCAAATCTGCTTTTAGCCTTCTCTGCACTAATGAGAATAACTCCAGCTTCTCCGGGCTATCCACATTGCTGTAAATCCTTCATCCCTAGAAACATTCTAGTCATTCTAGGTCTATTCCCTACCCTGCCGAAAGCCTTCATGTTGTTCCTCAAGTGTGCTTCCTGGACCAGCTGGGTCCAAACTAGGTGTTTCAATAGAAGGGTGAAGTCTCAGCATAATGCATTCTCTGGCTTGAGTTGAGCATTACCATTGCTGCACTCATGGAACTACTGCCATTGGAAAATGCAATAGGAGTGGGGTTACAAAACGTCTTACTCAACATTAAAAATAATGAGATTTTACTTGTAAACGCTAAGGTAAACAGTTAATCTGGTTGCCACAGATTCTGTGCTCAGTTCTGTTCTGTAACTTTGGAAGAGGCTTCCTGTTTCTTTATGTGCACATTGTGGAGGTTCCTTTGCCACATGTAGTAACTAGGGAGATGATTGTACCATCCACATCTGGGCAACCGATATCCAGGATGCCTGGATGAGTGCAGCTCCCAAAACACTCAACTTGACACCATCTAGGGCAAAGCAGCCTGCTTGATTAGCACCCCATCCAGAAACATTCACTCCCTCCACCACCGACACACAGCAGCAGCAGTGTACACCACCTATAAGATGCACTGCACCAACTCACCAAGCCTCTTTAGACAGCACCTTCCAAACCCACAATCACTACCATCTAGAAGGACAAGGGCAGCAGATAGGTGGAAACACCACCACCTCGAAGTTCACCTCCAAGCCACTCACCATCCTGACTTGGAACTATATTGCCGTTCCTTCACTGTCACTGGGTCAAAGTCCTGGAATTCATACAAATACATAAAGCAAGTGTCTGCCTTAAACTAGAAATTGCTGCAGTCGATTAAGTTTTAACATTTAAAAAAAAAAATTGCAATACAGAGGATAGTCACCTAACAGAGGGAAAATCAGTTCATATTTCAGCAGAATCCTTCAAACCTCTGTTGCAATGTTCTGTTATTAACTCAATGTTTTTCTTGTAAAATGTAATAATATACAATATTTAAACCAGAATACCCTCAAACCACATAATTTGCTGGTCTGCTTCCTGTGACATTGGGATGGAGACAGATGCAATAGTACAAACATGGAATGCTCACTGCCAGTCTGTACTACTGTAGGCACGAGTTACAAAAGGTTTCCATTTAGAATTTAATGACTTATCTTCCACGAAAGGAACAAGAGCCTAAACTTAAGGGAAAATTATTTTTGGTTTTATAAGGAAAATTTTAAGCCGTTTCCAAAATGTTGCAACAACTAAAAGTGTTCCAGACCTTAAAAAGCAATAAAATTAATACTTTCAGCATTCAGTTATTTTCAAACCCTACCCTGTTTCCAGATCTCTTTATTCCTTCTTTTATTCAGTCACCTATCCTCCATATTTTTAAACAATGACATAATTTCCGCTTCAATCACTGACTCTGGTATATGTTCCATTGTTCTGCGTCCATGTGTAAAAAGATACATTCTCCTGCTCGCCTCCCAAATCTCTTGCTTTCCTCCCAAATCTCTTGCATCTAATCTTCCAGCTATTCCCACTCATTCTGGACCCTTAAATTACTGGAAACAGTCCGTTTCCATCTCCTCCATCCTACCCCTTCACAATTTTGAAACCCTTTATCAAATCAACCTGCAATCATCTCTGATCTAATTAAGTTTATGCTTCACATTTGTATTCCTTCATATCAGGCAGCCTCCTAATCAAAAACAAAAATAAAATAAAAATACCTGGAAAAACTCAGCAGGTCTGGCAGCATCTGTGGAGAGGTACACAGTTAACGTTTCGAGTCCGTATGACTCTTCAACAGAACGAAGTAAAAATAGAAAAGAGGTGAAATATAAGCTGGTTAAAGTGGGGGGGTGGGGGTGGGACAGGTAGAGCTGGATAGAGGGCCAGTGATAGGTGGAGATAACCAAAAGATGTCATAGACAAAAAGTCAAAGAGGTGTTGAAGGTGGTGATATTATCTAAGGAATGTGCTAATTAAGGGTGGAAAGCAGGACAAGCAAGGTACAGATAGCCCTAGTGGGGGTGGGGTGGGGTGAAGGGAAGGGATTGAAATAGGCTAAAAGGTAGAGATAAAACAATGGATGGAAATACATTTAAAAATAATGGAAATAGGTGGGAAAATAAAAATCTATATAAATTATTGGGGGAAAAAGGGGAGATGGGAAAGGGGGTGGGGATGGAGGAGAGAGTTCATGATCTAAAATTGTTGAACTCAATATTCAGTCTGGAAGGCTGTAAAGTGCCTAGTCGGAAGATGAGGTGCTGTTCCTCCAGTTTGGGTTGAGCTTCACTGGAACAATGCAGCAGGCCAAGGACGGACATGTGGGCATGAGAGCAGGGTGGTGTGTTGAAATGGCAAGCGACAGGGAGGTCTGGGTCATGCTTGCGGACAGACCGAAGGTATTCTGCAAAGTGGTCACCCAGTCTGCGTTTGGTCTCTCCAATGTAGAGGAAACCGCATTGGGAGCAACGAATGCAGTAGACTAAATTGAGGGAAGTGCAAGTGAAATGCTGTTTCACTTGAAAGGAGTGTTTGGGTCCTTGGACGGTGAGGAAAGGGGAAGTAAAGGGGCAAGTGTTGCACCTTCTAGGGTTGCATGGGAAGGTGCCGTGGGAGGGGGTTGAGGTGTAGGGGTTGATGGAGGAGTGGACCAGGGTGTCTCGGAGGGAACGATCCCTGTGGAATGCCGCCGGGGGGGGTGGGGGGCGAAGGGAAGATGTGTTTGCTGGTGGCATCATGCTGGAGTTGGCGGAAATGGCGGAGGATGATCCTTGGAATGCGGAGGCTGGTGGGGTGATAAGTGGGGACAAGAGGGACCCTATCATGGTTCTGGGAGGGAGAGGAAGGTGTGAGGGAGGATGCGCGGGATATGGGCCGGACACGGTTGAGGGCCCTGTCAACCACCGTGGGTGGAAAACCTCGGTTAAGGAAGAAGGAGGACATATCAGAGGAGCTGTTTTTGAAAGTGGCATCATCAGAACAGATGCGACGGAGGCGAAGGAACTGAGAGAATGGGATGGAGTCCTTACAGGAAGCAGGGTGTGCGGAGCTGTAGTCGAGGTAGCTGTGGGAGTCGGTAGGCTTGTAATTAACATTGGTGGACAGTCTATCACCAGAAATTGAGACTGAGAGGTCAAGGAAGGGAAGGGAAGTGTCAGAGATGGACCATGTGAAAATGATGGAGGGGTGGAAATTGGAAGCAAAATTAATAAATTTTTCCAGGTCCAGACGAGCCTCCTAATCAATCTGTGCTCTGCCTTTTTATTGCCTCAGTATCTCCCCTGACCATGGAGCCCAAAACTACTTCAAACGTGCCCTAAGACTTTATATATTAAATCTTAATTTCTATATTCAAAACCTTTTGCCACAAGGTCTAGTACCCCATTTATTTTTTTTAATGCCTTCAGCCACTTGAGGTAATGCTTTTCAGGTCCTAAAAAGCCAAATCCTTCTAATTCACTCAACTTTCCCTCTCCAAAGTATAAATAATTGCTTATTTTTAAGACCCAAATGCAGCATCATATCCCACTTGCTGACATGCAATTCCATCTGCCCCCCCACTTTGGTTTTTTTGCCCATTCCACCATCTTATCAATATCCCCTTGCAATTGCCTTTGGACTCAACTATTTGATTCTTCTACTTCAGTATTGTCTGCAAATTTGAACACTACCCTCTCTGGTCATGCATCCAAATTATTGGGCAGAATTTTTCCACCCAGGATTAAGACCCATGGCAGGGGTGGGGAGTGTTTCCCGCCATGGTGGTCGCTTGGAATTTGCACCATGTCGCCTGACCCCAGCTTCATTAAATAAATCATTGGGGGGGGGCGCGGTTGGTTTTGTGATGTTCTGCACAGTGGGGCAGACTGGATGGCTCAGGCCTCACCATCACATTACGGGCACCGCTTTTAAAAAGGCGTCTGGACATTACTGACCCACTGTTGAAGAAAGATGAACCCCCCTGAAGAAAGAAAGAAGATGGACCTCCTGGAAAAGGAAGATGGACCCCCTCAAAGACACTGAACTTGGAACATCCACCTCATAGAGGCCCCGCCCTGCCCCCCCTCCTCTATCCGCCCCTACTGCTGCATGTTCCAGGGTCCATGGTCACTGGTGGCCTCCATCCTGAACTCCGCAGGCAGCCCCAGGCCTTCTTCAGACAAGTGCCAATATGTACACACCATGTTGGTCCAGCTGGGGCAGTGTGATTTGCCGCTGGTGGCGTGGATGATCGGATGGGGGAGGGGGGTGCAATTCAGGTCGGCCCTTCACCTGCATCCCATTAGCAGGACGCAAATCGGTTTCATGCCGGCTTCTGGCGGGAATTGTGACCCACCATGGAGTTGGAGCGGAAGATCCCGCTGTCATTTCACGTTGGCGTAAAACCAATTTTTGGAGCTCCAGCCGCATAGACCCCCCCTCTCTCGACTGCCATTAAACTCGCTGCGGGGGGGGGGAATTCTGCCCATTGATGTGACAATGAACAGAAATACTTTGGGCAGCGAAACAGCCTTTCCTGGTTTTCCAGGTTGGCATCGCTCACACTTTGTCATTCCCACTGATACCACATCTAATGTCTCCCTGGAGAGTGACTGCTCCGAATTTGAAACAGAATGTAGAGCCGCCCATGACTGCACGGCTTTAGGACCAGTGTGAGGCAAGTTGTTCAAATTATTTAAACAACAAGTTCATGTGTTTATGCCAAACTGGTCATCGTATACACCAGCAACCTAGGTGGAAGTTATAGACCTCATCTCACCATCTGAAGAGACACAAGGAGATCATCTTATAGTCTGGCCAACTAACCACCAAAAACAGATAGAGTCATTCACCTCACAGCAGTTTACAAAGCAGCTTCCATCTTAACTTGCCTTTTAGTCGCATAGTTCAAAAGCAATTCATCATGCAAAGCATATTGAGAAGTTTTGAAGGCATTTTGCATTTGGAAGGCTTTCTTTTTCCAACTTTGTTTTGAAAGAGTGTGAAGAAAGGTGCAACATGTGCCAATGTGCCCCTGTACACTGCGATATCAGAGCAAATCAGAAAATAAAATGAACGATAAGAAAAGGCCCATTCAGCTATCAGGCTCTTTGCTTATATAGGCCAGGAAAAATCTTGCCTAATCATAGTCTCTATTCAATGCAAACCACATGCAACTGTCCAGCAAGGAATAACTCAAACTTCCCTCTCAGCCCAGGAAATAATCAAACAAGGCTTGCTCTGCTCAGATCACTTAGAATGCTCAAAATCTTCCTTATATTTCGCACTTGGCCACACAGCTTAGTATTATTGGAATCTATTTTGTGACCCCGGATTCCCCACATCATTTGAATTGGGCAATACTGTAAAGACAGAAATACTTCAATAGTCGCTGTCCCTCGGTGCCTTTTCGAGTTATCACCACCTTCTGCTTTCTATTGCCAAACCATTCACAACTGTGTGGGAGAAAACATTCTTTTCCAACTGTAGTATCGCTTGAGGCTTGCTCAAAGCCAGTAATCTAATCTTAGTTCAGATGATAAACTGCTTGAGCTTTACTTTCGTGACATCCAAAGCTCTCAATTAGATTACTGCTTAATAACCATTCCCAGGTTGTCATTGCTCCCTTTATAACCTCGTCAACAATAAAATCAATTTTACATTAGCTGTTGGTTTTGAAAATCTTCAGCATTTACTATGATTAATTGGACAATTCACTTAAATTTTGAACTTTTTTTTTACCTTACTAGAGGTTAAGGTATCACACTTCGTAACAATTAATTTCATGTCCTAAAACGGTTTTCTCAAAGTGGACAAGCCAACTTTGAACTCAACACCAATTCCTGTAGGAGCAGTTGAGTTCCTTTGGATAGACACTCAACAGCTCCCTTATGAAATTAAACAGATAATTTATCTATAATATGAAAAATCTCATCTTCATACACTTCCTTTCAAACTCCACCATTACAAATTCATATACCCACATTTATAATGAAGCTTCTTCTGTATACCTGTCATGTTGTAATTATATCCTTCTCCCGGTGGATGTGACTATAGTAGTACCTATGATGTGTCATGTCATGATATTTCAACATAATGAGTTTAAGTGGACAGTTTCTAAAACAATTCGGAATAAAGCTACCTATAATGGAAACAGAAAAATGAACCAAACATAACAGGGGTTGAATTAAGTCTACATGCCCTAATCCAAATATTTCTACGCTTAAACCTTGCTTCATCAGAAGAATATATTGTTGGATCCAGTGCCCTTGGTTCATTGGGGCTAAAGGATCCAGGTTGCACGCTTGTGTTGGGCTGACCGAGTTGTTTCAGAGGCAGAGAATATCAGGAGATCATTGTTAGAATAGACATACGCTGTTTATTTACAAACTGAACTCAGCAGCTACACTTGTGTGCTCACAACTCAAAACTCTGTCTTCACTCTTCAGTGTCTAACTCAAAGAGACTCTCTCAAAGGTAGCCTGCACTGCTCTGCTATTGGGTATTAAGATCATGTGATCTTACATTACACTACTTGTCTTAAAGGTACTTTACACATCAGATTACTATATACATTTAGGCTCAGCCTCCACGTGTAGAGATTCAAGTTTTTCATTGGTATTAAAATTCCAAAGGCACGTATCAGGAGGATAAATGGATTTCTATCACACAAGAAGCAATAAAACAATTTTCCAAATGCATTTACTTTACAACCGCAGTGGTACAAAATGATTTCACTCCACTCACGCTGCAATTATGTGCAAATACAGCACAAATCTAGAATCTTGGCCCAACCACTGTGATTCAGGTAGGATTAAAAACTGAACCCTTTTTGAGTTTGCAATGTAAATCCATACAGTGGTATGAAAATTTCACTGCAAAATTCTAGCAAAACTGATAGGTGAACAAAATTGCTAAAACAATGAACAATTTACCATCTCAAAACTGAAGGTTGTAGTGAAGCTTTTCTAACAGCAATAAAGGCTAAATGTAAAGAATCCTGCAACAACATTTTACTTACTTATAACTTCTTCCATACAGAATCCTCTAATGATTAACTGTATATTATTGAAGTTATATGGCAAATTTAATGCAAACCGGTAATAAACCATTCAGAATGCACTTTCACGTCCAGCGATTTAACTGTTGATGTGGACCTGAAGGAGAGGAAGCAGACAAATATTCACCAAACTGCTTCTGCCCCACAGCTAATTTTTTGAACTGGACAAATGAACTTTCTCAGCATACTGCAATCGAGTTTCTTTTTAAAAAAAAAAATTTCCACTGATGAGGCACAACTAAGAAAAATGTTGCAAAATCGATGTACATTACTTAAAATCGACCCCGCCTACTTGAAAAAATATCTAATTGTGCAAGCAAAAACATTCATACTGAGAGCTTCTGTACTATCTAAACAAACCGATCTTAAAATCCCCATATGCTCCAAATTTCCTTTATAAACAAGGTTCTGTCAAAATTAATTTTCCTCTGTTAAATTGTGGTCCTTCATTATGTGGCAAGCCATTAAAGACAACTGCATACTATAGAGGTTGTGTTCTTGCAGAAGTGACAAGTCATAATCTGACTCCAGTGGTTAAACAAAGTAGAATCAAATAAAATTCAGTAACACCAAACATTCAACCAATTTGTGCTACCTAAATTTTGCTTTTTGAATTAGCAGAAATGATAACAGCATTCCCACTTTCAGTGCAGGTAAGATGACAGTGCTGGATTTTGACTGTATAGCCCATCCACATTCAAATGGAAGGGATGGAATTGAACTAACAGTGGAGCAGACAGAACTGAAAAGTCATAACTTATTTTCTAGAGATGAAAAGGTAAGATGGACCTGCGTTTCTATGGTGCTTTTTCACAACCCAAAACACTTTACAACCAATGAGGTACTTTTGAAGTGTAGACACTATTGCAATATTGTAAAGGTGGCTATCAAGTTGCACAGAGCAAGCTCCCATCAACAGCAATGTCATAATGTTGAATATTTAATGTTATTGAATTTTATTTGATTCTACCTTACCCATTTCACCACTGGAGTCAGATTATAACTGGTCACTTCTGCAAGAACACAGCCTCTATAGTATGCAGTTTTCTTTAATGACTTGCCACACAATTGAAGGACCGCGCTTTAACTGAGGAAAAATAATTTTAACAGAACTTTGTCTTATAAAGGAGATTTGGAACATATAGAAATTTTTATCAGTTTCTTTAGATAGTCCAGAAACTCAATGATATGAAGGATATTTTTGTGACATTGTTTGAGGTATGAAATATTGGCTAGGATACCAGGGATAACACCCCTCCTCAAAGTAATACCATGGGATCCTTTATGTTGAGCCAAAAGTGAGATCTGACCTCAGTTTAACCTCTGATCCAGAAGACTGCATTTTTGAGAGCCTATCACTTCCTCAGTCCTGCACTGGAGCGTCAGTCTAGATTTTTGTGTTAGATCTCTGAAGCGGGACTTGGACCCAAAACTTTCTGACTCAGGGGTGCGTGCTAGCAACTGAGCCATGGCTGGCCCCTGGTATGAGCCTATAAAATTGTGCAGCTTTCCAACCATAGCCGACCTTAAGCATTTGGCAATTTTTTTCGTCTATAACCTTGACATTTAAACAGATGGAACCATTCAACCCCAAATTATGGCAAAAGTCTGCCCATTATGTGTACATGAGTTTGTGAAAAAAAGACTTGGAGGCTATTGACAAGCCTGTTTTAAAAAAAATGTAGAAATTTCAATGTGGTTGCAAACACAGAACGATGCAACTTTCACTATAATGATGCTGAGCAATCATCATCTTTGACATAAATTACTTACATTTTGCACCAAAATGCAGCAGCTGGTTAGATTTAAAATTTGAGAGATGCCATTAGGTTGCAACAGCTATAGGGATGATCCTGCAGGAACAAGGTCACATTTCTCACGGCCCCCACCCCCAACCCACAAATATAGTACATTGATTAAGAAAAATAATGCAAGAAACATTTTGTAACGCAGGCCCAATGGATTCCCCAAATCAAACAAACACTCACTTCATATCAAGGGAAGGGAGGGTTTTTAAAGGTTCAGGCCGATTCTCACCAATCATATGTTCTCAAAAAAGCAATGGTGCTCTGGAACTGCTGACGCAGACAGTGAGGTAAAGGAGGATTGGAATGGTTTGCAGTCAAACACATCCTTCCCAAAGAGGTGTTATTGAAATACCAATAGGAAGACTATGCAATGTCCTTTGGACCTAATGACAAGTGCATAAAGGGGCTGGCAGATTGGAGGAAAGTTGCCAAAGTCATGTTTTTCAGCAGGATCCCAAATGCAAGCTCCCTCCATAGTCATTACTCTACCGTGTCCCCTCAAACCTTTCATTTAAACTTACAGCCACACTTAAATCTTAGATGGCAATATAACAGTATGGCATACATACAGGATATGACACATATAGACCATGCTGTGACATTGAAATTGAAGTCCATGCTGTGCAAAGAACCAACTATATCACAGTTTCTGGGTTCAAATCCTGAAAGTCCCTTCCTAACAGCATTGTGGGCCTATCTACACCAGATGTTTGCAGTGGTTGAAGGTGGCAGCTCATCACCACCTTCTCAAGGGCATTAGGGATGGGCAACAAATGTTGGCCTTTTCAGTGATGATCACATCCCAGGAATAAATAAAGGAAAAAAATTCCCTCCACCTTGGCTGCATACTGCATGTCAAGTGATTGACAAGCCAGAGGGCTGCAGAGTAGCCACAGGAATGTCAAATGACCTCCTGCATTGTGCAAAATGTAACAGTGATTGTTGTCTCAAATTCTGGATGATGCAAGTGCTCGATGTATCAAATAACTGTGGTACCAGTAGATTTGCCTGGAATGCATTTTTAAAATTTTCCTCTTCTAGCATGGAAACCAGTGATGGGTGTTTTGAAAACAAATTTATAAGTCAAGTGCCTTTTGAAAAGCAGCTTTTCGTTTTTGAGAGCTCTAGTATACAATAATGCGACTAGCATAAACAACCAATTTCTGTAGGCAGACTGAATGTCATGCAGGAAAAACCCCATAGAAAATCTAGAGCTGCACAATGTGTTAGAGCCATGAATGCAGGTGGCTAATACCAACTGCAGTCTATTACAAGCGGGGTCCTACTGAGATTGCAAAGACCTTTCCCAGTTCCCATTCACCCAATGCTGGGGTGGTCTATTCCCTTCATTTGCAAAAACCTGAAGTTACAAGTTGAAAAACCTGCAATTTAGGAATTGACTGCCATGTTCAGCTCATTAGCTCATGCACGCACATCAATATCTCAGAAGAGCCCAATGGAGAATGATTTCGTATTGTGCAAAAAAATCTGAAAGCTACTTACAATGATCAAGGTTCATGATTTTGTTATGCGTGGCACACAGATGACATCTCCTGCAAATGATCTTAAAATCTTAATTTATGGCCTTCCATGACCTTTACTGAAATGGGGGGAGGAGGCAGGGAGGGTGTAGAGGAGGAAAGCAAGGTAAGACATTAATTTGGACTAAAGACTCCAGCTCCTAGCAGCCATGAAAGAATTGCAGTATAAAAAAATATATAAAAATAAAAATATATAAATAAAAGTTTTTTATATATATATATATATATATATATACACACACACACACATATACACACATACATATATATGGTCTGTTTAAAATTAGTCATATTCAATTAGATTACGAACCTTTTCTTCTAGTTATTTTCATATTGTGAATAGTTTGCAATGCTGTCTTATTGAGCTGTGCAAGGCATCAGGTTATTGTAACCCGAAAACAAAACTAGACAGGGAATTAAGTTTGATACTGATGTGCTTAATTTTTTTGGAAAGGGTGGAATCCCAACTGAAACCAATGTTTAAGGTGTAACCTTCAATTAAAAATAAAACCTTATCCTCCAAACAATGTAGCTCAAACCTCAATGAGGTCATGAGTTCAAGTCTGACTGTCAAAGGACATTCAAATCCACTTTGCCTCTCAGGATGGAGTATTACTAGTGCTCCCAGTTAATGCTCAATTTCTATGCAGCATAGTCGTAAAATCTGTCACAGAGCCGGGGGTGGGAACTGCCTATCCACCGTTTATTACACAGATAAAGAGAATTTTGTTTAGAAAATGATATGCCCCAGTTTGTACCATTTTACTGACAGATGCAGCAACAAATTTAAGGAAAGCAATTTAGAACGACTTGTAAAAATAGCAAATTAAAGAAATACAAGCTTAAAATGAGAACAGCGAAGATAAACGTGGCAAGGGTAAAAAGATTGGTTGTATGAGCAATGCCAAACAGCTAAGACAGTCCTTTGATCTCATTCTTCCCCATTACAACAAAAAGACATGCATTTATGTAGAGCCTTTCACAAATTCAGGTGGTCCCAAAGCGTTTTACCACCGTTGAAGTACTTTTGAAGTGTTATCACTGATGTTATGTGGGAAACAAAGTCAATTAGCACACAACAACATTCTACAAACAGACAATGACCAGGTAATCAGTTTCAATGATGTTGGGCGAGGGATAAATAGTGACCAGGACACCAGGGAGGGCTCCTCGAAATGGTGTTAAGTGATATTGTACATGAATATGAGAGGATAGAGTGGGCCATCTTTTAATGCCCCATCCAAATAACAGCACCTTTGACAGTGCAATGCTCCCTCAGTACTGAAGCATAGGTTTAGATACGGTGCTCAAGTCTAACGGATAGAAACCTCTGACTCTCGGGTGAGGGTTATCACTGAGCAAAGGCCAACAACTATGCAGGCCATGTTTCTTAAAAGGAGTTCCATGCTCTAGCCACAAATCCTTCCTGGCCCCCTGCCAAAAAGGCTTTCTATTTGTCTTAAATTTGTCTTTCTCAACATGTCCCTATTTTTCCAGATGCCTTTGTGTACCTGAAAGTCAGATTGTAGGGCGCATTGTTCTTCATAGGGTCAAGCCTATTGATGTGTGGCAAGGGGGAAAATGGCTAGAATCAGAGAAAGCAATCCCAAATCATCAGTAAAAAATCTCAGTCCTATAAACCTCTACAATGGAACTTGAGTTATTTATACACTATAAACTGTACTGAATGGAATTGTAAAAATAGCAGCAAAAGTGATAGAATTCCATACAAAACAGAATTTGATTTGCAGTTATCTCAAGACTGTAGCACTGCTCATGACTCATCTCCTTTGCATCAGAGTTCAGTCTTACCACTCTTCTGTGCTTTTCTAGATTTTTGATTTAACAAGCTGAACACAATACTCAAAGAACAGCCAGATCAGAGAGAGGCATCCACCTTCAGCTAGAATTTTTGCAGGGTGGAATTCAACTGATTTACTAGTATACAGCATAAGCTGAAGTCTGCTTTGCTGATTTGCAAACCCAATACGCAAGGAATTGTGAATGCAAGCTCTTGATCAATTAAGGTTGGACTAAACAGGTTAGAAAAACTAGTCCATCCTACAGAAATCCACGAGTGAGAAAAATGGCCTAATTGGGAAGGGGAGGTTATTAAGGGCATTCTTTTCAAGAGGTCTGGATTGCATCATGCACATGTAAAATTTACCTTTGAAGGAAAGTAAACCATAGATACAAACATCCACAAAGATCAACTCAGTTTCTTCCTAACACAAGGGTCTTTGAGAAAACTAACGGGACCAAATTGCATTTTACAGATAGATCCAACAGGACCAGATCTCTACTGTCCCAATGTATTTTGTTATTTGTAAATCAGATATGCATTCGGTCCTTCAACTAAGACAACATAAACTAATTGCCATGGTAGTCTATCCTATTCATTCACTACACTTTGACTTTATCTACATTATATATTTAACCTTCCACTTTTCAAACTACTTTATTGCATTTCCTACAGCTCCACCACACAAGTAGGTGATCTATGCCTGAGCTTCCAAATAAATCTCGGATCAGGCATCATAAATGTAATGATCGTATGCATTAAATCTTCATTAGAATTTTCTTCACTTCCACTCATCAGACTGGGGCTGTTCCTGTTGACAGGAAATATTGCATCAGTCTGCACCACTAAGAATCCTGAAAACAGGAAAATGTTTATGTAACACTATTAATCTATAGTCCCAAACTTTCACGTCAACATTCCCTTAACACCTCCAGAATTCAAAAACATTCAGATGCACGAAGATGTATGGTCTTCACAATATTATGATCCATCAGTTTTAGATAAGGCAAAGTATTCACCCATTTACTACAAGACCCAGCTACCACACACAAAAAGAATTGTAGCAATGCGCACAAGGCTGATAAACCAGCGGTAACTAAGGACAAAAAAAATAGAGTATCCAGTGAAAGTCAAGACTTGAGATAAAAAAGGAGATACAAGAGCCTGGCTAAAAGAGAAAATATGTTGCATAGTATAACTCAGCACAAGCACGGGTAATTGCCAGGGAGACATAGCATACTATAGACTTTGCCAAGACTAGAAATAAAAGGCTTTCTAAGTCCATTAGATCTTCATAGTCCTTTAAACTTACCTGACTTGGAATCTTAAAAGCTCAATGGAAACCATAAAGAGCATTTGACAGTTTAAATTTACCAGAGATGCAACGTGCAACAAAAAGTACAAACTTTGCGCAATTATTTTCAGCTAGTTTAGAATCAGGAGGATAATTTTATTTATCCGAAACAAACCTTGGAGATTTCTTTGGCAATTACCTTCATAGATCTTTGCTGGATTGCTATACCAAAGGGGAAACACTGCAGACAAATCCCTAATCTTGACATGACTCAAATGCACAACAGGTTTCAGTTTAGGTCATCATTTTAGGAGGTAATAGGTGGAAGCCAGTGAATGCAAAGATCGAATAGTGATCTTTGGTCATCTCAAAGCAAATTACCACCACCTTTCCCCCCAGGAGCAATGACTCAAAAGTTGACAGATGAATTTGCCTTGGTAGCCCAAGCATCACACCCATTTGACTTTCCCAACAAATGCCTGTTTAAGGCTTGCAAAGATATACACAAGACAACAAAAGGAAAACTAAATGAAAAACACATGCCTCTACACATTTGTACTTTAAACCATATGTTGGCATATCACAAAATAAGCTAGTTTCTTGCAGCTAAATACGTGTATGCTTAATGTGTGTCCTTTTGTTGAGGGTTGGGCTAATGCAATTGAAACATTGTAATAGTCCTGCATCCAAGTCAAATCAGGCAATTATGCTCAGCACGAATACTGGCATGGTACAGCCAGCTTTGAAGTTGCAGTATCCTTATTTGGACTTGCACAAAGCTATCTATCCAAAAGCAATTGTCTACTTCAGTCTCCACATAAAGTAAATATTGATATATTCTGGTGTTTTTTTTTGTCCATCAGAGGATTTTTGTTTTTAAAGAACAAAATGATCCCAACTATTTCTTTAGTGATTTTCCAAGCTGTAAAATGTTCACTATGCCACCATGTATGCAGTATACATTCAAGTTCATGAATTTTACTTTGCTGGGCAATAAGGTCAAAAGCAAACTGCAGCTTTCAGTGATTTGCAGTCTGCATATAGTAATCCCTTTATTTACTTCTCAATTGACATTAACGTTGTGGACACCAATTAACAAATGTATGCCTGGGATTTGGGAACATTTCAATACAGAAAAACAAATGAACATAGTCCTGAAATAATACCCAGTAGGTCAAGTTAGCAAGAAAATCAATTGAAATTAAAAAGAAAACTAGCCAATCTCCTATAGTGTGACACAAAAGTAGTCTGGGTGGCAATGTATACAACCAAGCATGTCACCAAGGCCACTGCTACAGTAAGCCCAGGTAGCTGTAGTTAATGTCAATTAGAGAGCAGTAAGTTTCCTGCAAGTTCCAGGCTCCAGTGCTTTTATTTCCAAAAATAAAAATGACAACACCTCAGCAACTCTCAAAAGCCCATATTGGCCATGTACAGATTTCCCACGTGTAGTAATTATAGTTTTGATAAACGTAAGACTGTAGCTTTAAGAATAATTCTGTGCTGTAAGATCGCATGATCTGTGTAAACCAATTAGTTAGCAGTGCGGGGGAACCTCTAAGAGAGAGTTCTTCTTTAGTTTTAGAGTTAGGTGCACACATTTGGTTGCCGCCGCCGCCTTGTAAATAAAGTTCAAAGCTTCCACCAAGAAAAGTGGCCTGGAAAATTCTAAAACCATGTTATTACTGATGGAGAGCCACAGGTTATAAAGTGGTCTAGCAAGCCACTCAGTTGTGTCACACCTCTAAGAACAAGCTCAACAACAACAAAAAACTGGATGAACCACCTGGTATTGTCTTAATCAGCATACATGACAAAGACATAATTAGCCCAGTCTCCCAACCTAATAGCACCATGGGTGTAACAACACCACATGGACTGCAGCGGTTCACCATAATCTTCTCAAGGGTAACTAAGGGTGAGCAATAAATACTGGCCTTGGCCAACACTGCATGAACAAATAAAACAAAACGTTGCTGTAAGGGTAATATTGGAATGTCAATGTGAGAGAAGACTGCCACACTGCCACTGAATCAATTGGGAAAAACATTTAGAAGATCTTGCTCCTTGAAGGTTGAGTGTTTTCTGGCATTTTTCTTCCAAGGACCAATTACCCAGTCTTAAGTAAAATTGCTTCCTTTACATCTCACAAACACATTTTGGCAAATAATATTTATTGGGGGGTGGGGTGGGGAGGTGGTGGGCAGGTCTACCTTTACTGTCCATCTTTCTAGAGACATCAGTTTTTATAACAGATCAAGAAATGTAGATGTATTTGATCAAACTAACTTGCCTTTGACCTCCATTACTAAATATTTTGGAAACAGTGCTATTCCCTCTTATAAGTCACTTCCCCCACCCCCCCCCCAACACCCGCCATTCAACAATCACGGTCATCGTCCTTGAAGAAAACCTACCCTCCCCCCGCTGTCCTTGCATCCATCATCTCTAACTTCCCTTTCCCCTCTCTCAAATCTCCAAAGATGTTTCATCCCAGATCTATGCCCATCTCTCTCAAAATCCCACTGCTTGATCAGATTTCCACTCCTCTCCCAGTTCCAAAACAGTTTTAACTAAAATCACAAATGGTATAGTACTCATAATACAATATTGTTTCTTGTTCCCTCAGCTCTTCTATAGCCTGACATTGTTGAGTACACCATGCACCTCTGCATTTTAACTTGGTGAGACTGCCCATGTTTGGCTCCATTCTTTGGCAGACTCTCTACCAATGGGAACCCTAGATCATCTCACAAGTCCTCCAAAGATTCAGCCTTGAGTTTTGTGTTTAAAATCCTTTGAGCCTCACCCCTTCCTATTTCTAACCTTCTACAGTACCACAATCTGCCCACACCCTCAGTTCCCACCCCCCCACCCCACTCTGTGTCCTCTGTTTCTTCTAACTATCAGAAGGATCTTTTTGTTCCTTAGTAAACCCAAATTTGTTACTTCATGAAAGCAACTTCAATACAAAACATTGGCAGCTGAGTCCCGGCATAAATTGCTTAAGGCTTGTTTGTTTCTTTTTAAAGATAGACAAACATCAAGGAAGGATAACATTTTTCATTCAAACTATCGAAGGGGGCTCCTTAGCCAATATTTATGTTTAATATAGATCTTCTATCTCTGCTTCCTGAGTTGTGTGCGCCTGTACAGTTGTGGTAAATGCAATACACAGTATCTAATAATAAACAGTTCAAAAATATTCCTGGAAATTTGGACATTGGGATCTTTGGAATCTCAGATTAACTGGCATAATAAAGTGAAGGGGTATATGCTAGATACAAACACATTGTTTATTTTAGTCTTTTAAGACGTGATCAGAAGGAGAAGATGAAGATGGAAGATGACAAGGGCAAGGACAATTAATATTTTCAAACATCTCTACTAGCCCCTAATCTATTCAAGGAATGCAGTTATGCTACCTTAAAAGAATACTCCAGGGTACACTGGTGTTTTAGTCATTAAAATGAGTTAAGATGCAATCGCTGGAATGAATTCCATCATTCCACTCAACCACACTGGCTTCAATAACACAAGCAAACTGCAGTTCCAAACGAGCAGAGATATTATTTAATTACATGGAAAACATAAAATACACACTATCAAGCTTTGCTAGAATTTTATGAAGGATCCACGATAATGAAATCGGATATTATCCATCACATGGATTTTGATCTCAAGGTATTTATGGTTAAATAAACAATAATAATTCACATATTAAGATAAGAACATAAAATCATAAGAAATAGGATCCCCAAGATAGCAGAACACAAATTATGACCTGGAATTATACTCAAATAATTCAAGCGTCGCTATCCAAAGATCTTCCACTTCAGAATACAATTTGCATACTCAAACACTGCAGCCATTGTAATCAAACTCACAATATTGTTAAAAATATCAGTACAGACTAATGTTCAATTAGCAAAATAGTTATGATTCTGAATCTCCGAATCCTACCCCACCTTATCATTTTCAAAACATAGCTGTCCATATCAAATATTAGACTCCAGCTTTTTAGAAGGACTAACACCTACACAAAAGCAGCACTTCACGAATGGTGCAAAGACTGGTTAGCCAATTCACTGTTATTAACTAGCTAGACTTGCACAATTAAGTCAAATACGAGGACCTGTTTTCAGCTCAGCAAATCAGGAAGATACATTCAGAAGGGGATAGGAGCTTCTATATTTTGAGGTGGCTGGAGTGGGTAAAAATTAAATAAGTTACACTGAGCTACAATAGGGCTTGATGTAGGTAGATTAAAAGCACAAAAGTCAAGGAACTAGATGCTTGCCTGTCTCCAAAAGTGGGGAATATTTCTGCATATCTCTAACTGCCCTTCAGTAGTAGTTGCTGCAAACAACTAACAGCGCAAGTCATCAGAATAAATTCACAGGATTGAATTAATTTCCATGTAGGCTGCAATCAATATTATTGTGCAACAGCAATTATAAAAATACACAAAAGAAAACCAGAAAAATCAAACTAGCATTTCAGATTAGCTATAGCCTGCAGTTTATACAGCAATGGTTTGCAACATACTTACTTCATTGTTACCACCTGGAACAGTTTTGCTTTTCAACACATCTCCTTAGCCAACGGGTTTAGTATGTTTAGGGGAAAAAAAAGTTCAAATACTCCATCAAAGTGATGTTCAAACAACTTTTGTAGTAGCAAAAAAGTCTTGCTTGTGGAAATGTTAAGCATTCTTTGACAAATGGTCTGGACATGCTGAATTGACATGTATTTAAAGAAATCCGATTCTAGGATGCAATCCCTACAGATAATCAAAATGAAAAGTTGAGGCATGTGCAAAGGCATCCATCATTGATATGCTGCCCCTTTAATAAGCTTAATGAACCAAAAATCTCATTTTAGTAAAGTTAAGGAAATACATTTGTTGGTGCATTTGTGTGGAGACAATCCTTGTTTATTTAAAGAAGCTACATCACAGAACAAAAACAAAAACAGAAATACCTGGAAAAACTCAGCAGGTCTGGCAGCATCGGTGGAGAAGAGCACAGTTGACGTTTCGAGTCCTCATGACCCTTCAGCAGTTCTGTTGAAGGGTCATGAGGACTCGAAACGTCAACTGTGCTCTTCTCCACCGTTGCTGCCAGACCTGCTGAGTTTTTCCCAGGTGTTTTTGTTTTGGATTTCCAGTATCCGCAGTTCTTTGCTTTTACATCACAGAAGACAGACATTTGCCCCAACTGGCCTATGCAGTGTTTATGCTCAACACAACCCTCCTCCCACCCTACTTCATTGAATACTATTAGCATAACCTTCTATTCATTTCTCCCTTATATCCTTATCTAGCTTCTCTTTTAGTGCACCCATACTATTTGCCTAAACTCCTCCTTGCGGTAGCAAGTTCTGCATTTTCTCTGGGTAAAAGAGGCTTCTCCAGGATCTGAATTAGAAAAAAAAACATAAACAACTTACTTATATCGCACTTTTAACATAATAAAACATCAAGGTGCTTCACAGGAGTGTTATAAAACAAATTATGACACCAAACCACCCAAGGCAATATTAGGCCAACACAGTAGTTAAGTTTTAAGGAGTGTCTTAAAGGACGAAAGTGAGATAAAATGGCAGAGAGATGTAGGGAGAGCTTAGGGCCTTAGCAACTGAAAGCACAGCTGCCAATGGTAGAGCAGTTAAAAATCGGAGATGCTCAAGATGCCAGAATTAGAGGAATGCAAATATCTTGGACAGCTGTGGGACCAGAGGATATTACAGAGATAGAGACGGACGAGGTTATGGAAGTGTTTGAAAACAAAGATGAGAATTTTAAGATTAACGCATTACCTGACCAGAAGCAAAAGCAGGTCAGTGAGAACAGCAGCGACAAGTGAACACGACCTGCTGTGAGCTAAGATGCAGGCAAGGAAGTTTTGGATGACCAAGTTTACAAAGCGTAGAATGTGGGAAACCAGCCAGGACTGCATTGGAATAGTTGAGCCTAGAGGTAACATAGGCATGAATGAACAGCCAATGAGCTGACACAGAGGCAAGGATGGACATGTTATTCAGGTGGAAAGAGGCAGTCTTATAGTGATGGTGCAAATATGTAGTTCATAGCTCATCTCAGGATCAAGGTTGCAAATAGGCTGATTTAATTTTGGATTGTTATGAGAGGGGGATGGAATCAGTAGCTAGGGAACAGAGTTTGGAGGTCAGTTAAAGTCAATTTTACAGTTATAAGACTGTGACAACAAAATAATTTATCACAACTCTGTTGCCAACAGCATGCCTGATTATAGAAGTCTGATTTATTGAAGATTACACTTATGCTTAAGAGTTTCAGCTTTGGTTGACCAACCCCCATAATGTCCACTGACAGTATCATAATAACATGAATGAAGATATTTTAAGTTAATACTTTTAGTACAGTGCCACTTTCATTCATGCACTATAAGAAAATGGTTAACAAGTATGGTAGCCACCTTGGATACATTTATAAACAAAGGCCAAAAAGTAGGCAAGATTAACACTTGAGCTCTGAGCACACAGCTGAAGAACATGGTTGAAAATTAACAATTTAGTCTCCTCACTTAAGTCTTTGACTTCCCTTGCAGTTGTCCCTTAAAAATTAAATTTTAAATTTCAAATTTAAGTGTCAGAGGGCCCCACAAAAGAAGTTGGGATTTTTAAATCACAGTTAAATTACATGCAATATGTTTGGCACAATAGTACAATACAGTTCAACAGTTTTCAACTTTATCATAGTACTTTATTCAGCATACTGAAATGTTAAAAGAATCAACCAAAAAGTTCAAAAGGATAATTTTAACATCTTGCATATATCTTCAACACAGGCCTATAAATTCCAGAGTTTCCGCAAAATAATCGGATAAAATGCATAATACTGGGCTTTGTCTTTCATATTTTCAAAGTATATCATATGGTCTCTCTCCTCTCCCAGTACACACACTGTGGTCATGCTTTTTCCTATTGAGGAGACCATTTTTATCCTGGACTGCTGTATATCTTTAGCTATAACTCAGCATATTCAAGCATGCATATGCTAACAGAATGTATATAGCTACAAGTCAAACTTAGCCAATTAAACTTTGTCACTTCATCCACCATCTCCCCAACCCCCTGCAGCTACACACTTCTCTAGCCAACAATGTCATCAAGCAGAAACATAAATTTTCTCAGCTATGCAAAGGCGGCTGTTAGGAATTCTGAAGAGGTTAAAGAGAGGTGTGCAAGTAAGCTCTGTTTTTTAAAACTTTGTTCATGGGATGTGGGCATTGTTGGCTAGGCCACCGTTTATTGCCCATTCCCCGTTGCCCGTCAGAAGGTAGTGGTGTGCTATCTTCTTGAAACATTGCCGTCTGTGCTGTAGGAACACCCACAGTGCTGTTAGGGAGGGAGTTCCAGGATTTTGACCCAGCAACAGTGAAGGAATGGTGATATGGTTCCAAGTCAGAAATGTAGGGGTACTTGCCGGTGATGGCGTTCTCATTCATCTGCTGCCCTTGTCCTTCTAGTTGGTAGAGGTCACGGGTTTGGAAGTTGCAGTGTACAAATTGCTGAACCATAGAAAGGGATAACCGCAAGGAAAGTCGAAGTCTTAAATGAGGAGACTAAATTGTTAATCTCGAACCATGTTCTTCAGTTGTGTGCTCAGAGCTCAAGTCAAATAGTTAATGCCCAAGTCATTTATGCTAGTCACCATTTCAAAGTTGCACTCTGTGATGTTACACTCAATTTAGAACTATACAACAAATGATGATCAAGGAGGAGTTTAACGGTATAGATCAAGACTGAAATTTGAAATTGCTGCATAAAATTTGCATGTGCATCCCAACAATAACATGGTTCTAAGATAGAAGGTGGTAAATTTGATGAGATTATTCAAACGTCAATCTCAAGTTTATTCTTCTGTAGACTTTAGTCAGATGCAGGACAGTGCAACATGGACCCCTTTTTATCTTCCCATTCTGCTTCATGTTTAGCTCCAAAATATAAGTCAACTTTAGTTTAATATGCAGCTGACATTAGTAAACTTCATTTGTAGGGTACAATTTGATATTGGGTTCAATTGTGTTAATTTTGCCTGAATATTATATCATGCATTCCCTCACGAAGTGAAGTCATTAGGTTTGTGCTGAGTGTATTTTTTTTCCAGTATTTCCTGGCATTAGATGCAGCTGCTAAATACAAGCCAGATCTACAACTCACTGTTCCATTGAGAGCCCTACCACTCTTTCTTCACAGTAGTCGAATATCAGAATATCCCATACCTCACTTGTTTAACAGAGAACTACAGTTTGGAATGGTTCTTGAGACTTGAAACTTTAATGGGTGGCACTTGGATTGTCCGACATCAGTAGATGCAGTTATAGTTTCTTAGCATGCCCTTTCTGGGTGTAGTGTTATAAATGGTTAGTTCATGGTTTGTAATATTTTAGAGGTAATTTTTAGATCTGGGAAGATTAAAGTTAATGTAGAAAATGGGATAAATGCAACTAAAGCAGCTTGAAAACTATTACACTTAAAAGGTTGAGGCCATATTGATTTAAGGGATTAACAGCTAGAAAGGCAAGGTCATAAAAGATGGACTTACTTAGCTGGAGAATTGAGATAAGGTGTGTCTACACTGCTTGCAAAGAAATGCAGCCCAGAGAGTTCTTTTGTTTTGAGAGTTACAATTAATTTTAAAAAGTGAGTTCTGGGAGGCTACGTCATTATGCAGATGGGTGGAGCTTAAGAAAGTTCTAGGGCTTCAATTTATCTGTGTGTTTGCCAGGGGGGGTTGAGTGTTCTACAACAGAGTGCTGTTGTTAGCAGGCCCCAGGCAGAAAAGGCATTGCAATTAGTTGGGTCTGTGCAGTTAGGGCTCAAGAGAAGTCTTGGGGAGCTGAGAAGATGGCAGAAGGTCATTGGCACCATACTGGAAAGGGTTAGGGCTCGGAAGAAGCCCTGGAGCCATTTATAGCTTGGTGTAGTTGGGGAGATTGGAGCTTGCTGAAATCCAGGGACTGTGTCAGCCCAGTGAAGCTAGCCAGCTATTGAAGAGCTAAAATTACACAACTAGAGGCTGGAGTGCAGAGTCGGAAATCCTGGGGAATGGAATTTCGGCACACGAGGCTGAAACCCTTGGTGTGCAGTCATCGAGGCAGCCCAAGTCGGAACGGCTTTTGAGGGAATTCAGAGACTTGATCTTAAAGTGAAAAGCTTGAAGACCTTCACGAGAGAGACAGAGTTTCAATGAGTTTGGTTGACTCACTGTTTACTGACGTCTGGATGCATTACAGAAAAATCCATGAGATCTGCCTTGGTTGTGTTTGCTATTTATTGTAGCGTGCTGTGTTTGACCATAGTTTGCTTGTTAACTCACATGTGCCTAATATTAACTCAGAATTTTAGAGTATAAGGTAGATATTGTAAATTGTTTTTACTTGACCTTGTATGGTAAAGTTTATTTTGTTCAAAACTCATGGAATCTTGGGCCTTTATTCTCTTAGCAAGTGTCTTGAATCTCAAACTTTGTTATTAGCATTAATAACAAATAGTTATTAGTCCCTAACTGGATGGTACCAAATATTGGGGGATCTGGTTAAGGATCATAATATCAACTGCCCATTTCCTTGAGCTTTGTTAGTGTGCTTAGTTACTCTACCCTCAACTAAATTTTTGCAGCCTCTGGCCATTCAACATACAAATAACAGATCTTCAAAAGAGCGCCATGAGAGCTCACTTCAGCATTTCAAATACTCCAATCTAACCGAAAGGAGGACTGGATCCTTCCCATTTTGATCTGGATTTATTTTTATTCCAAGGAGTTCAACTTTGTAGTTGTGTATTTGCATTGTTGGGCAGGCATCTATTTTGAGTTTACTTTCTCTTAACGTCCCACCACTTTGAGAATGGCACATGGAGACAGATTTAATATAAGTGAACATTCTACGTTCAGACATTCAGAGGGATCAGTGTAACTACAGGAGTAGCGCAGGCAGCAATTGTCATTTAATTTAGAAAGACAATTAGCTCAGATACTTTGCTTCTTCTGGTTGCACTCATGGAACCTTCCAGGCTTGTTGCCATGCTTATGACACTGGGGGCAGAATTTTACAGCCCCATTTTGGCGGGGTTGGAGCCTTAAAATGCGGCAAGACATTCTAAACCCCACTGGCTTCGGCGGGAATGTAAAATCCCCCCGGCCATAAAATTTCACCCAGGGAATATTCAATTATAAATGTGGACTAAATACTATTCACAGATATGCACCACCTAATTCTAAAGAACCTTTTCCAGTTTAGTTTTTAAACAGGACATAGTTCCAAATATCACAGTTCCATAGATCAAAGAGGGAGAGACTAATTCACTTGTTCAAATTTGCTCAATGAAACAAACTGCTGTGAACTTTATGGTATTATGCTTCAACTGTGGTTAAAACCAGCTGTTTTTCAAATTATAATCATTAAGACAGTTCATGGGGGTAAAACCACTTTCGGAAAGTTTTGTCCCATTAGGTAATTTTCATGAAAGTATATTAAATAGTTGAAGTCCAAATTTCCAACTGGTGCATTTTATTCCAAATAGATCCAACAAAAAATGTTAACTCCTTGCCTCTGAGCTTCTATGGCATCTTTTCTAAATAATCTATATATACAACTATCTGTTGTGTGTTATGACTTGGAATGCAACATGAACATGTTGGCACAGGATCAGTCTCTGAACACTATGCTCCTGTGCACAGTGAGCATTTACCTTTGGATTATTTATCTGCATCAGTGGATCAAATAACGCAGTACCCTCTTCTTTTTAGAAACAATTTTCAATACAAGAATGCATATTTATTACCACATTGTGTACATTTATGATGCCGAGTTGCAAAAGGTATCAACCACTCTTTGCTGTTGCTGACCAAGTAGACACTTACCAGATCGCCACTGTGGAATGCAGAGTTGTGCTAATAAAGGGACAAGCACAATTTAGTGACAGTACTTTGCTCCCTTTGCTGGAAGCGGATTCTGCATTCCTAAACAGCAATCCAGTAAACGGCTGCAGCAGGACCCAGTCTGGCAAAGCCATATATGGGTAATACATATTGTTAAACCGGTTTCAAAAGACCAGAAAGGTATTCCAAACACCAATGTTTTCCCCACTGGCAGAGACATTGTTATCAAGCAGGCATCTTGCATTAGATCGCACTCCAGCAAACTGGAGAAAACTGATGGGGTGACAAATTTCTTCAAACTTTTCCCTTCAAGCAGAACCTTAAGTTAATTGACCGAGGGAAAGGTTAAAGTCGCTCAACTTAGCAGGCAGCCTGTATGATCGGAGAGCCATTAAAAAGGGATTGTATTTTCCTTCAACATTTCAGCCCACAAATTTTGCAGATGGGGGAAATAGAAAGACTTCAATAGTTACGAATAATCCAATCGGGTAATGTTTGCCTTCCATTTGGCATTGGATGACTGTGCACTGCAAGACCTGCCGGATGATGATGAGTAGCAGCAACAGAGTTGGGGTGGGGTTGCTTGGATGGAGGTCAAAGGTCATGTGATGAAAACTCCAGGAATAAGCTCAGAGTTATACTGAGCATGACCTTGCCAGGCAATGTCCTTGATTATTGTCAAAACGAAAGCATGTTGTGCCACACCCTCAAGAAGTACAAGATCAAAAAGTTTGTCACATCTAAGCAGCCCTTCCACAAATGGGTTGAACTAACTTGGTCTGTCATATCCTGCATGGCAGAGCAACACCAGATACAGAGCACTCATTGCAGTTAAATAATATGTTTTCCCTGAGACTCGTCAACAGCAACAGTTCTAATGAAAGGTCCTGAAACGTTAACAGTTTTTCTTGCTGCTGTCTGACCAGCTGAGTATTTCCAGCATTTTCTGTTTTAATCTTCAACAGAAAAAAAACTACCTAAGCTGGCAAAATCCTTTCAACTATCTAGGTGAAACCACTAACAAAGGTACGGGAACAAAAACAAAAAATGCTGGAAAAACTCAGCAGGTCTGACAGCATCTGTGGAGAGAAAGACAGAGTTAATGTTTTGAGTCCGTATGACTCTTCTTCAGAGCCTTTTTTTTTTGCCTTTAACAAAGTTATGGGTGTTTTCAATGGAAAAACAAAGGGGAGGGGAGCCAAACAATGATAGGCAAAAAAAGATTGACAATATTGAACAAAAATACCCCTGACAGACTTCAAACCAGCATCAGTATTTCTCCAAGCCTTAGCCAAGCTTCTCTTCTGGGAACACTCTAGAAAACCCTCTTCCCAACATACTAAGCAGATGAGTTTTTCTGAAATTCTGGCGCTTCATTTATGGAATTACTGGCATTTTCTAACCAGGAGATATTATCTTCTTTAAACCACATTAGGATCATCCTTTGCCACATCCAGCCTAATCCTGGAGTACTTTGGGAGCAATCCTATTCACCCTTCATTGGCCGTATGGTTTCCTGCATCAGACGTTTCATTATTTTTCTTACTATCTCAACCAACCTGCCAGTTATCCCCCATTACTCCAACTTACTCAATTTTGAGTCATTGCATGAACATCATTGGTCATAAAAGCTAAACAAGAAAGATAGCTTCCACCTTCAAATTTTTCGGCTCCAATCATGTTTTTTTTAAAAAACCCTTTCCATTAAACCAATTTACAATTTCTTCCAACCAGCTTGTCATTTTCATTACTTCTCCCACCTAGAATTTCACCCCTTCAATCTATCATAAGTTCTTGCCAACTTTCCTCAAGTCATTCTTGCACTCAAGTTTCCATTGCCTCTTCACTCATTTTCTCCCAATCTCCCCCTTACAGAGGGGTCACAAGAGAACAGGGAAAGCTACGACAATGACAGCTTTTTCATGTCCCACCCTGTTAGTTGATCTCAAAGGGCAACTGGACTTATTGTCCCAGTGAGATGCAAAAATCAAACAAAACAAAGTTTAAATTGAGTATGTGATAATGAGTGGGGTCTCCATACTACATGGTATAAAGAAGCAAAAAGAGCTTTGTATGAAGTGTGACAAGGAGAACTGTGCACAGAATGCTTACACACATAGAGCTCAAAGGATTCAATGACCGAGACCCAATTCAGGACAACATACAAGAGTGATTTTGCCTTGCTGGCCATCAAAAGGAGTGAGGCAGGCTGGGGACACCTACAGAAGTCACATTTCCATAGCCCAATGAGCTAGATAAGCATAAGTGCAAGACCAGTTGTACATTTTGCTTCATGTAGTTTCTGCTGAAAGATATTAACTGTCTTCAGGCAACTTGCACCAGCCTACAATGTTGTCCATGATGTCAAGACTACCAATGACTGGACAAGTGTAATTGGTGTATTAATAGTAACATGAAATAACCGCATAGGCTACACAGTTAAATTCAATGGGATACTGGAATAATGACAGCAGGACTCCCCAAACTGTGGGAGCTAAACCCCTTCCCCCACCCCTTAGGAACCGGGGGCCCATGAAGTTTGAGGAATTAAAATGAAGTCACACTGGGATAAAGCTTGAGAAGCACTGGATTATAGAACCAACTACAGAGGGGGAACCATTTTCCTAGCCAGGCTGGGTAAGGACAGCAGATTTCTTTTCCAAAGGGACATCAGTGAACCAGATGGGTTTTTAATGACAATCAATGATAGTAATGATGACCATAAAACAGGCCAGCTTTCAATTCCAGATTTTTAAAAAAAATTTGAATTTAAATTCCACCAACCACCATGGTGGAAATTGAATTGATGTCCCCAGGGCTTTGCCAGTAAGCCACCATCTCCCCCTAAAGCTAATGCAACACCATTCACTATTTGGTGCATTTTTTTTCCAGGTGCTCTTGGTCAATTTTGTACATTGATGCCCTCTGAATTTGAAATTCTGTCTGTCCTTTTGTAGCACTTTGGCCACTTCATCTAGCTCAGCTACCCTCCAAAAGAGTGGGGAGAAAAGTATATATATATATATATATATATGCCCCTATTAGAAACATGTTGAACTGCGCTAGAATATCATTGGTCATGTAATAACTTCAAGCAGTACAGGAGTTCTAACAGGGTAATGGAATGAACCAAGACCACATCTCAAACTCCTAGTAGCCCATTTATATTGCTACATTCATGGAGATTAGAAAACTTGTATTGAAAGAGGGGGAGTGTACAAGCTGCCCATAAAGACCTAGTGGTGTTGGTCTCCTCTTTCCCAATGCAATCTCCAGAAGTCCACTAATAGTGGTGACACTAAACAGGCCAACCACATTCGGGTATTTTCAGCCAGCAAACTAGCAAGTTAAAGGCACTGAATTTTTGATATTTTTTTTTAAAAAGAGCACAAAATAGGTGATTGGAACATGCACATGGGACTAGGGTAGAAACCGAAATGTCAAACCTTTAAAATATTTTAAAAAGGTGTATTTGTCATGGGAGAAATGACATTCCACAAAAATAAAATTGCTTTTTTTTCAGGGCCAATGAGGGTGTCCACCAGCAATTAACAACTTATTGTGGCCATGAAAAACCCAGTCACATCTCATTCAACAAGATGTAATCTTTATAAGGGTCTTCACAGTGAGATGAATAGTCTAAAAGAGTTTTCTTAAGTTCAGTGATTCCTACTTGATTGCAGACTGGCAGGTGGGGGGTGGGGTTGGACGGGGGGTGGGGGAAGCCTCAACAATGACCCTCATGGAAAAGTGTAGAATCACTGACAGCAACTTCTGGATTTTCATGTTTAACTAAGCATGCATGGATGTCAAAAATTGGCGTATGGTGTCGGGGGAATAATGACGATGAAGGCTGACAGTTTCATCATTACTGCAAAATCCAGGCCATCGTCCTAAATGAGCATCTGAAGCAAATAAATGATAATATTTTACAAGTTTAGCAGAGGGAACAGGCATCTGGATTAATGACAGCAAGAATATTGGTGTCACCAGTGGTTTCAGAATGATACCATATCCTTTGGGTGTAAATATGAAAGCCAGAGGAGATCTGCATTAACAAAACAAGCCAGCAGAGCGCTAAGTTGAATCTTTGTAAAGGCACATCAACATTGTGTTAGTTTTGACCAAAATGAAATCAAGACAATACAGTTTAGATGCTGCAGCATGACTTTAGCAATCTTAATCTTTACATCTTTGAACGCAACTGTCGGAAATGTAAAGTGTAGAGTTGGTAAAAGTAGCATTGTTGGGTTTCACTCAACTTCAAATATCTCCAGCCTACTGGCATTGCCACTTCAATTAGCCACAAAAAAAAAGACAGAACTTGCATTCATATAGCACCAATTCACATCTTCTGGACATACTTAAAGTGCTTCACAGTCATCAAATCACTATGGAAATGTAGTTACTACTTGTGTCAAGGCAGCCCCATAAACTGCATGACCAATTATTCAGGATGCAGGAATACTCCATCCCCTTGGGGGATTATAGAAATCAGCAGCTGAATATCCTTAAATGACGACTGATGATTACTCAACTTTTCTTCACCTAGCACTTCAGCTGCAGGCACAGGACATTTTTGGTACATTACTCTTCCCTGTATGGGCATTCAACTTTGACTTGGTTTAGACTGTTTGGGTTACCCCAGGTACATCAGTACGAAATGCTAGAAGTCAAAACATTTAAGAAATGTGTAGCTAGCCAGCCAATATGTGAAAGAGAAAGATGGATCAACATTTTAGCTATGCCCATTCCTCAGAATCTCCTGAATGGCCTCCTATGTATATCCAAGGGCACATTTGATACTTCCTTGTATAGGATTCCGCTAGGATTACTTCACAATCTAAGATCATTTACCTGTTTAGTTTTTGTTTTGCTGTAGGTATCTAAAATTGGCTTTTTCCTCTCCTTGACAGCTGATTTCGAAAAGTAATTTTCCAGTTCCTGGATATTAATGGAGGGTTCTTCTAGTGCTGCCCAAATAGGCAATGTTTCCGTTTCCCTGTATGTATACAAAGAAAAAGAAATATTTGTTTCAGATTAACAAATGTTCTTAAATTCATAATAACTTCTTAATTTTAAAGAAAAATGCAAGCGCTGACTTGTGAATTATTTTGGCAACAATCACGCCAGACACTCGGGCAACTGGGAGGGGAATGCTTCCTTTCAATGTCTCAGACGTAAGTTGGACAAGGAAACCTTACAAAAGGCACAATGTAGTGGGGAACCTGCAATCGCAAATTCACTAAATTGATTGAAAAGCTCTTAAGGTTAAATACTTTTCAGAAAGTGTTGCTAGCAGCTGCCTGCAAATTAAACTCCGATAATCTTCCAGTCATTACATCATGTCTTAAGCGAATAGATCACAGATGTTGAACATGATATCCGTCACCAAAACAAAACACCTTCCAAAACGGCAGCAGTTTGGACATATTTTCAGCCATGTAATAATTAGCAATTAAGCATTCTACTTTTTTTTTACAGCAACGTACAGAATTAAACACAACAAACTCAATTTGCGATTTAGACAAACGTCTTGACATTTAATCCATCAAAGAATCAATTCCGCTAAATACTTAATCTGGATTCACTCCCACGCAATTTCTCAAATTATTTTAGACTTCGGTTCCAGCCAATTTTAGTTATTCATACTCACGGCTATTCCACTGTACACCAAGTGACTCAAAAGGGCAATACATTGCTTTACATCCAGCTTTATTGACAAAGAGCAGGTAGGAATAACAATTGCTGAATGATGAAATGGTCAAGTCTGAGCTGCTACCTAGCTCCATCTTAAAGTTTAAAGCATTGTGGGTCAGAATGGTACTCCACTTTGGGACCTCCTGCTCTGAAATGGTGCAAGCTTTAACTGTCCAGGTTTTTTTTTTAATGTGATTATTTTATAGAAATCATAGAATGATACAGAAGGAGGCCATTCAGCCCAAGATGTTTGCTCTGGCACTTTTGTGGAGCTATCCAGTTAATTCCAAACCCCTGTTCTTTCTCAATGCTCTTCTCTTTCCCCCTTCAAGCATTTATTCAATTATTTTTTGAATGTTACTACTGAATCTGCTTCCCCCACCCTTTCCGATCATAAATACTGTAAAAAAAAAAGTTTCCTTATGTTGCCCCTGGTTCTTTTGCCAATCAACTGAAATCAGTATATTCTGGCTGCTGACCCTCCTGCCCTGGTGTTACAACTGCAAGGTTTTATAAGATGATGTTTTGGGCTTTCTTTAACTCAAGGTAAAATGGAGTATAGTGAGGAGGGACATGTGATCTATGATTTCTGCCCGATAACAAGCTCATGTGGCTTGGTTACCAAGGGAACGGGGAGCACAGCTTGAGACTTACTGAGAGCAAGATGCAAAATGTTCACACCTGAAGCAAAGGCAAGAGCAGCTGGGCTAACTATGGACAGATTTTTGGAATCAGTTTTTGGACAGAGAGAGAGGGAGAGGGAGGGAGGTCTCACAAGGACAAAACACAGTGGTTGATGTGGTCAGGCGAGAGGGGAAGGCTGCTGCTCCTTTGTGAGCCATTAGAGGAGATGGTGGCACAGTGGTAATGTCACTAGATTCATGATCCAGAGGCCCAGGCTAATCCTCAGGGTACATGGGTTCAAAACCTAAAATGGCAGCTGGTAGAATTTCAATTCAATTAATAAATCCTGGAATATAAAGCTCATCAGTAATGGTGACCAAGAAACCATCATTGATTGTCATTAAAAACCCATCCGATTCATTAATACCCTTTAGGGAAACAAGTCTGCCATCCTTAACTGGTCTGGCCTACATGTGACTCCAGACCCACAGCAACGTGTTTGACTCTTAAGTGCCCTCTGAAATGGCCTAGCAAGTCACTCAGCTCAAGGGCAGTTAGGGATGGGCAACAAATGTTGGCCTTTCCAGCAACGCACCCACATCCCATGAAGGAGTAAAAAAGAACCATGGGAGGAAGGGTGGTCTTTGGTCAAAGAGATGCATCCTGTGACAATTTAAAGACTCTGGAAGATTTGCCCTGGCGAGACTGGGAGGAGGAATTGTCAGAGTGACCCTTGTTGCTAGTAGTCAATGCGGGGATTCTCCAAAAACTGATGGAAATACCTTCCGATGGTCACTTGACGTTACAACCTGGGGAAGCCTGGAGCGGGAAGACATTGGAAACTGAGTGTGACTGTGGACTATTTCCAACAAAGACCGTAATTCCATGGAGAATGTGTTGTGATGTATAAATATGCAGCATGGGGTTATCGGTCAAGTTACAACATTAATAAAGTTTTATTTCCCCTTGTAGTTTGGAGTATTATTTACCTACTAAGTAATGTTTAGTCAATATTACTTTTTGTGAGTTACAGTGAAAGTCTTAAAGCTTAAAGGAATTGCATAACAAGATTTCAATTGGTCACTGGGAATTCAATTATCTTTCTAAACAGTCTCAATGGTCACTGGAAACAATTTCTTTCTTGAAAGGCATTCATGACATTAAATGCCTTTATCAAATCTTCCCTTAACCTTCTCTGTTTTAAGAATATCCACCCCAGTTTCTTCAGTGTCTCCACGTAACTGACATCCCCCATCCCTATTACCATTCTAGTAAATGTGTTCAGCACCCGCTTCAAGGTCCTGACATCTCATGTGGTGCCCAGCATTGTATACAATACTCCAGCTGAGGCCTAAGAGTTTTAGAAAAATTTAGCACGGTCTCCTTGCTTCTGCGTTCCATTAAAAAAAACCCTTGGGTTTAATCAATATTTTTTCATTAAACAGCCTTCTCAACTTGCCCTGCCACCTTCAGAGAATTGCGTACTTCTATCTCAAAGGCTTCTCTGTTCTATGTCTCCCTTTAAAATTGTACTATTTAGTTCATATTGCTTCTCCTCATTCCTCCTGCCAAAACACATGACCTCACACTGCTGGTTTAAATTCCATCTGTCTTATGTCTGCCCAGTTCATCAGCGTAGACCAAATTTTATCTGCAACTATCTGCCTTGGTACCGTAACTCTCAATGTCATTGCCTAACAAATCTATCAACTGGAGTTTTGAAATTATTAATTGATCTAGTCCCCGAGGGGAGCATGCTCCAGATTTTCACCACCCTTTGTGCAAATAAGTGCTGTTTGGCCACTCATTTATATTCTTTAGATTTGCAACTGGAATTGCACAATATCAAGTTACGTTCACTTGCAAGGAGATGAGACAAAGGGTATGTTGGAATAACAAGACAAACTCTAAAAGAAATCCCAAGTAGTAGATAACTGCAGTCAACATTTATAGCCATACAGCAACAGGCCATCAATAAGAAGCATTAATCTCTCTTTTCTGCTCAAGAAAAACAAGAAGAATGCAGGACCTTCGATGGATCACTGGGAAGTCAATAATTCCGCACACTGGTGCATTCACCGACATTATATTCACGTATAATGGCAATCACTAGTTCTTGATCATATATCAATCCTGAAATGAAACTCTAATCCGAAAAAAAGACAAATTTCAAATTGCAGGTGCTTGCAATTTTGAATGATAATAAATGCATATTGGTGATTAAAGTACACTGACCAGTTAAATAGCTTTTGTTTGTATATTCACATCAGAAACACTTGGGGAACAAAGAGAGAGGAAGTTGACAACTGTTTGAAAAAATTCTTTAAAAAAGGCAAAAAAAAACAAACGGTCGTGGTCAAGAAGCACAAACTTAGTACTCCAAGGATAGGTTTTTGTAAACCAATTGGAACCAACCATTCTAACGATGCTCAATGCAAGCTCAAGGAACAGCATCTCACGTCTTGAGTAGGCATTTTTGCAGCCTTCCAGGGTCAACACGGAGTTCAACAATTTCAGACCATTATCTCTGCTTCCCCATTTTGTTTCTTTATTCCTTTGCAGGTTTTGGTCTTTATACTGTTTTTCTCATTTTTGCTCTCAGATGGCAGCTGTTCATTATCTTGCCATTCACACCCCCTCTGGACCCATCTTTACTTGTCCCATTCGTACGCCCTTTGTCTCTGCCCCATGAACTCTTTTGTCATTTAATGTCTCCCGCCTTCCACCCTATCACAGACCTTGCCTTCCATCCTCTCCCATCTCACCTGCACAAAACCCATCATATTACTAACTTTTCCTTGATGAAAGGTCACAAATCTGTTTTTCTCTCCAAAGATGCTGCCTGCCTAATATTTTTGCCATTTTATTTTTTGCAAACCAATCGTTTTTGCTGGAGAAGCCATTTTTTATTCTTTTCATCAGAAATGTGTCACAGATCAATCTGAATTGCAAGTAAACAATGTTAAGGTTTCAGATACAGTAGCACTGTATTATCACCATGAGCCCACAAAATACAAGGAGGGAGGCCCTGTCACCATATGTATTAGTCTTCAAGCAGACTCAGATCTGAACTGTCTGCTGCTGCTGCTGAAACTGTGACAATAACTGCTGAAACTAATTTATATCACATCAGTGCCCATATGCTACAAGATGATTTAACTTCTCTCTTTGCCTTTGTTATATTTCCAAAATGCAAGAGGAGACAGTGCCGAATTGATGATGCAATATCAACGTGAGCACATTTCTCTTTGTAAATAGACTGTGCTTGGCAACGATCCTTGAAAGCCACAATCACCCTGCTGTTAAAATTCACAGAACAAAAGCCAATCTTACATAAACAACAGGATTAAATTGAGTACTACAAGTAAACAAAATCAATCTGAATCAAAACCTGAACTCACTTCCCAGTGCTTTTGCACATGAGACAATACATAACAGCCCTCTATAAACCCAATTCCATGTTGCAAACTCTCCATTTAGGATTGATTACCCTTTTTACATTTGTGCTACAAACTTGCTGTGAAAAATGTCACAGCTATTGATCGTGTGTAAATGGTGGGGAGTTATTTTGGCCCAGATTTTGCAATGGTAATAGTAACGAAGTGGTCAGCGATCGTTGTCAGTGCTGCATTAAAACTGACACCAGCTTCTGGAGTCCGCACATGTGCAGAATAATGTAGAGATCTAGAAGTTGCTATTAATGATTCCACCTTTCACTAGAAAGCGTGTTGTTAAGGTACTCCCAGGTCACAATTATAGAGATGAGAATTTCAACTCAAACTGTTAGTCTTGCTGTAAAAAACTTGAAAAGTTACCCCTCATCGAATTGGGTTAACTGGATTTTTGAAGGCTTACCAACTTCATAATTACTGCAAAACACCCTCCTTTGCCCTGAAAAGCTAATATTTCACTCTATCTTTACAGTGCAGAAGGAGGCCATTTGACTCAGAGTCTGCACTAGCTTTTTGAAAGAGCATTCCATCTAGTCCTACTCCCCTACCTTATCCCCATAACCTTGCACTTTCAGGTAGCAATCCAATTCCCTTTTGAATACCTCAATCGAACCTGCCTCCACCACCCTTTCATAAAGTTTGTTCCAGATTCCAACCACCCTCTGCGTGAAAAAGTTTTTCCTCACTTCACACTTACTCCTTTTGCCAATTATTTTGAATCTGTGCCCTCTAGTTCTTGATGCTGTCTTGAGTGGGAACAGTTTCTCACTATTTACGCTGTCCGTACCCCTCAGGATCATGAATACCTCTATCAACTCTCCCTCAGCCTTCTTTTCTCCAAGGCAAAACAGTCACAGCCTCTTTGAACAATCCGCATAGCTACAGTTCTTCATCCTGGGAATCATTTTTATGAATCTTCTCTGTACTCCCTCCAATGCCTTCACATTCTTCCTCAAGTATGGCTCCCAGAATTGGATGCAGTACTCCAGATGAGGCCTAACTAGTGTCAGACTTGTAGAATGTCAAATCATTCCATAAATCAAAAAAATTCCACTTCATTTAAAAAAAAACAATTTTAGTTCACTGAAAGTTGAAATTAAAAGTGAAGGATATTCAGTGCTTTTAACTGCCTGGTTTGCTTCATATGAACACTTCAATGTGATTGGCTCATTGCCTGCTTGCTGACATCATTGCTGGACACATCAAGACATCTTGTTGATTTGGCACCAGGTTTAAAATGGTCACCTAGAAAAGGGAAAAACCCACACCAGAGATTGCTATTAGATCGTTATGGGCAGCTTTCTTCACGGTCAATGGTGTGCATCCTTGCTTCTCCACTGACCACAAATTACAAGCTATTTACTTTGATTGAATATGTAGTTATTCCCATTTCTTTCTATTTCCCGAGGCTGCAACACAAACAAGTGCGTGGGAGCCCAATTCTCAACTACAATATGTCCTGACAATAATATATATATATATATATATATATTATATATTTGCTATTTGTAACTATGAGCAGGATATTGAGGTCGGCGAGCAAGGGGCGTGGCCCGCTCACTGACGCGTAAAATGACGCAGGATGACATCTGGAGGAACTCCCAACGTCACCCTGCGTCATTCCAGTTTTCAGGTCGGCGGGGCCACAGCTAAATCAGCCGTGTGCCCGCCGACCTGTCAACGGCCAACTCAGGCCATTCAAAAAGTAATCGAACTCATTAAAGGACCTGCCCGTCCAACCTTAAGGTTGGCGGGCAGGCCGGGAGCCCTGGCGGGCTTCAGAGAAAGCACGAAACCTCATCCACGGGCGGGATGAGGTTTCATGTAGGCTTTAAAAAGTTTAATTAAAGTGATGGACACGTTCCAACTCATGTGACAGTGTCATATGAGGGGACATGTCAGGGGAATTTTATTTTTCTATATTTAACATTTTTGAATTTGGTGCCGATCTCCCTGAGGCAGCACTTAGCCTCATGGAGATGAGTGCGCTTCTTCGCACGCGGCTTAGGGAGTCTCCCCCCCTGCCCGCACAGGGAGCGCATAGTGCTGACAGTGTGACATTGGGCAGGTCTTAATTGGCCCGCCTATGTAAAGGGGGCGCCGATCGGAGGCACGCCTGCACGCACCCGCTCCTGAACTTCCCCCCCACCTCCCGACGGAGGGAAAATTCTGCCCTATCCATACCATTCTGGAGAATGCACCAATATGATGCAACGCAGAGGCTCCACTGGACATAATGCATACAACCTTGTGGAAAGGAGGGGAACAAATGAAAGCCATTAGCTTCAGTGTTTACTGCCTCCACGTTCATCAGAATAAACTAGTCAGGACCAAGAATGACTTGCAACTCCTGTAGAGCTCATCACACACGATCAGAATTTTTAGTGGATCTAATTTTACCCTGTGAGGCATTAGAATACCTTACCTTACCCTCAGGTCAATGCGTATTTAAGACAATTAGTCCATATTCCTTAATATGCCAGTTACAAAGATGCAATGTATATTTCCCAATTGATCAGAGCCTTCTCCACAGAAACCTTGGGTATCATCACTTGGTAGTTTTTACTTACCTCCCTGCTATCTGCACCTACCCCCACTCAAACGCTCCCTATAAAGGGAATAACTCCCCACTGCTTAGAATCAATCAATCACTGACTTGTTTTTGTTGAAAATTTCTTGCACAAATCTAAATTGGTGCTCTCCCACAAACCTCTCCTCAATTCTTCTCACATTCCCCCTAGTGTTTCTTAGCTTTGGTTTTTATATTACAACAGTTAGAGTCAGAATAGTTCACCCATTTTTAGGCTTGTCTTTGTAGTAGATAACCAATCATTAAATGCAACATCTGCACTCACAATATAAGCAGCATTTACAGGTAACCGCCAATGGGATGTGTGGTATTTTCTGGCCGTTTTACCTCTGGACCCTCCCTGCAGCAATCCTGATGACATCATTCCCATCAGAATTACTTCTCCAGAGCATCTCTCTAATCATAGCCATTCAACGCAGTGGTCTAAATACCCACTTCGAAATTGAATTTTGACCACATGACTTTGGCTAAGACATGCAAGGGGATTTAAATGATTAACATTCTCCACTTGTACATGTTTTGGGATGTTGGTCACATCCCCATCATTTAAGTAAAATATGATATCCTTCATGCGAAAAAGCATGTTACAACGTATTCTTTGACACCCTATTCAAAACTATAATATCTGCATTTCTCCATTTTTTTGTTAAATCATCTATTCTTTGAATGTTACATTGCTTTGGAAGAGTCAGCATTGGCACAGCTGATTCGCGTGCACTATTTTAAAAACTTTCACGCATTTAGACCCAACAGCAACTTGCATTTGTCTAGTGTCTTTAACATAGTAAAGCGACCCAAGATGTTTCACAGGAGCATCAGACTAAATTTGAGACCGAGTTACACAAGGTGCTATTAAGGGAGATGCCCACAAACTTGAACTACAAGAATCAGGAGAAGGTCATTCGGCGTCGAGTCCGCTCTTCCAAATCGATAAGGTCATGGCTGATTTGATTGTGGCCTCAACTCCACTTTCCGGACTGTCCCAGTGTGACCAACCCCCACCTGCACCCTCCCCATAACCCTTGACTTCCTTATCAATCAACAATCTATCTATTTAACTCAGCCTCCACTGCACTCTGGGAAAGAGAATTCCACAGACTAACGACCATCAGAAGAAAAAAATCTCCATCTCTGTCTTAAATCAGAGAACCTTAATTTTTTAAACTGCACTCCCTAGTTCTCGACTCTCCCTCAAGGGGAAACATCCTCTCAGCATCTACCCTGTCAAGACCCCTCAGGATTTTGTATACGTTAATAAGATCACCTCTCAATTCTTCTAAACTCCAATGGATGCAGGCCCAGCCTGTCCAACTTTTCCTCAAAAAGATAATCCCTTCATGCAAAGAATCAGTTGAGTGAACTTTCTCTGAATTCCTTCTGATGCAGTTATATCCTCTCTTAAATAAAGGAGATCAAAACTGCACACTGTACTCTAGATGCTAGGTCAAAGAAGTAGATTTTAAGGAGCATCTTAAAGGAGCAGAGGAAGAGAGGTGGAAAGGTTTGGGGAGGAAATTTCAGATCTTAGGGCTTTGGCAGCTGAAGGCTCAGCCACCGATATTGGAGCAATTAAAATTCGGATTGCTCAAGAAGCCAGAATTGGAGGACCACAGATATCGTCAGAGTACAACGCTTACTTGATGCCAGCACTGCCATGAGTTACACGCTGCAGCCCATACCCGCTCTTAGCATTGCAAAGCTGAACACAACATTAAACTACAGGAAGGTCCTCACCCACTCCCCACCTCTGCCAGTATTCCTTAAAGAGATCATGAACTACTTGCAGGCTAATTTCTGGGTTATTTATTCTGGTTGCTGGTGCAATTCTACGCATTTTGGTGAGTTTTTCATACTTGTCTAAAGTTTCTTTAGTCTACAGGGAGTGGTCCGGCTAGTGCTGGAGTGTCTTTTTTCATGACTGAATGGCTTGTGCTGAAACTAGTTGCTTCCAGATATGTGTGCCCTTCACTCGATTGTTACCTCAGCAAAAAAAAGAATGTAAGTTGATGAGGGTAATGTAGTTGAAGTGTTGTATATGGACATTCGAAAGGCATTTGATAAAGTGCCACATAATAGATTTGTCAGCATAGTTAAGCCCATGGAATATAAGGGACAGTGGCAACATGGATATGAAGATGGCTACTGACAGGAAACAGTAATGGTGAATGGTTGCTTTTGGACTGGAGGAAGTAATACAGTGGGGTCCCCCAGGGATCAGTACTAGGACTATTGCTTTTATTGATCTATCTTAATGGCCTACACTTGGATGTGCAAATTTTGCACATGACACCAATCTTTGAAGTATTGTGAATTGTGTGGAGGTTAGTGAGAGACTTCAGGAGGATATAGACAGGCTGGTGGAATGGGTGGACACAATGAATTTGATGCAGAGAAGTGCAAGATACATTTTGGTAGGGAGATCAAGGAGAGGCAATATAAAATAAAGGATACAATTCTAAAGGGGGTGCAGGAACTGAGATACCTGGGGGTCCATGTGCACAAATCATTGAAGCAGCAGGGCAGGTTGAGAAAGTGATTTAAAAAAAAAGGCAGACAGGATCCTGGGTTTTGTAAACAGAGGCATTGCATAAAAAGCAAGCACATTATGATGAACATTTATAAAACATTGGTTCAGCCTCAATTACAGTATTGTTCCCAATTCTGGGCATTTAACTTCAGGAAGGATGTGAAGTCTTTAGACAGGGTGCTGAACAGATTCACAAGAATGGTTTCAGGGATGAGGGGCTATAATCATCATGTGGATAGATTGGAGAAACTGAGGATGTTCTGTTAGCAAAGTGATGAGAGTAGATTTGATTGAGGTGTTTATATTCATTAGGTGTCTAGGCAGAGTAGAGAGAAAAACTGTTCCCACTGATGGAATGCTCAAGAACTAACGGATACCGATTTAAGTTGATTAGCAAATGAAGCAACGGCGACATGAGGAAAAATTGTTTACACAACTGAGTGTTTAATATCTGGAATGCATTGCCTGGGAGTGTGGTGGAAACAAATCCAACTGTGGTTTTCAAAAGGGAATTAGATAATTACCTGAAGAAAAAAATATTTGCAGGATTATGGGAGGAGGGCAGGGGAGTCAAACTAACTGCGCTGCTCCTGTAGAGAACTGGCACAAACAACAGGTAGAATGGCCTCATTCTGTGCTGTAACTATGCTATGATTACAGCAAAATACTGCAGATGCTGGAAATCTGAAAACAAAACAGAAAATGCTGGAAAAGCTCAGTAGGTCTGGCAGCACCTGTGGAGACAGAAACAGTTAAGATTTTGAATCCCTATGACTATTCTTCAGAGTTAAAGAGGGAGGAATGTGATGGATTTTATACTGTTTAGGAGGAGGTGGATTTAAGTGGAGATCAGGGATAGGTAGGTGCTCAGGAATGATTTGACAAAGGTGTCATGGACACAAGAAAAGGGAAGCGTTAATGTTAGTGGTAAAGGACTAAAAGGGGTGCTGATAGTGGCTTAAAGGTAAAGTAATGTCTGAATAGCAGAACAAAGGTCAGTACTATGGGAAAGCAAAACATAAGAAGTGATAGATGGGGGTAGTGTTGGGAAAAACAATTGGATTAAAAATGGGGTAAAGACGGAGGAGAGAGTTCATGGTCTGAAGTTGTTGAACTCAATGTTAAGTCCGGAAGGCTGTAAAGTGCCTAGTCGGAAGATGAGGTGCTGCTCCTCCAGTTTGCGTTGGGCTTCACTGGAACTTTGCAGCAGGCCAAGGACGGATGTGTCGGTATGAGAGCAGGGTGGTGAGTAGAAATGGCAAGTGACAGGAAGGTCTGGGTCACGCTTGCAAACTGAGCGAAGGTGTTCTGCAAAATGGTCACCCAGTCTGCGTTTAGTCTCCTCAATGTAGAGGGACTGCATTGGGAGTACAGGAGGCCAAATTGAAGGAGGTGCAAGTGAAGCACTGCTTCACCTGAAACAAGTGTTTGGGGCCTCGCACATCGAGGAGGGAGGAGATCAAGGGGCAGGTGTTGCATCTTCTGCGAGTCTATGACCTTGGAGAATTGCAGGGCTGGAGGGGGTGAGGCTGTGGAGGGATTTGAAAACAAGGATGAGAATTTTAAATTTAAAGCATTGATTAACCACGAGGTAAAGTAGTTGACACTGATGGATGAACAGGACTTGGTGCAAATTAAGGAATGGGCAGTTTTTGACTACCTCAAGTTAATGAAGGATAGAATGTGGAAGGCTGGTTAAGAGTGTGTTGCAATAATCAGGTGTAAAGCTAACAAAGGCATATTTGAGAGTTTCAGCAGCAGAAATTTAAACACATGCATGGATTTGTTTTCCTTCATTTCTAACAATATTATTTAGGTCACAAGGTGCAGCTTCAGAAAGCTGGTCAAATGGCTTCAGTACATTAAAAAAAGATTTTATGATGCTGAACAGCAGCATGTTAAGACTCAAATTTATACCCACAATTTCTCACAATGCTTCCCAATCCAAACCTATAGCTAGAACCTATGTAGGAGTGAAGAAACGCAGTCACCCTGAGCTAGTCTTGCACATCTTCTCCTGCAAAGACCTAAAAGGGTATTGGCAAAATTGTGGGACAAGGCATCAGTCTGCACCTTAGCTAGGTTATGAAGCCCAACATCACATACAAAATAAATCCTGTGTAAAACTAGAATGAACTTGCATTACTGGAGTGATAATTGATGACATTATATGATTATATTCTATTAAGTAACATTTAAACATTGCTGCATGGCTACCAAGGAATTTGTTCAACACATTTCCAGTCACGTTTGAAACTCTGGCACCACTTTCATTTGCATTTCCCAAAGAAGTGGTATTAACTGAGCAAAAATTCCAGAAATCTATAGTTGTTCAGAAGTTCAATAGGCATGACGACCAATTAAAATCCCACAAAGTGGAACAAATACATTTATATAATGTTGCTAGAGTCCAGATATTTGAGATATTTGAAATATCTCGAAAAGATTCCACGATATTTGAAATATCTCAGGAGGTTCATCCAGCAATGTTAGTAAAAGTAGTCACATTGTGCAGCTATAGACAACATAATCATCTTATCACCTTTTGTGACTTAGCTGAATTCTTGACCAATAGAGAGGTTTCATTGGACGGGATGGATCAACCGCAACTTTCCTTGGTAATTTGTCTTTAGTCATTCCCAATCCAAAAATTCCCGCTGGAAGAGGTGGTGGAAGGAAACCACAGCCTGGCAGAGGAAAGGGTTGTGCTTGCAGACTCTGACCTGCTAGGGGAGGTGGAGGGATTTCTGTCCCAGGTAGAAGAGAAGGGGGCAGCACAGAGCCGGGCAGAGGGGGAGGCGGAGGAGGGAGCAGAGAACCAGGCAAAGGGGGAGGGGGAGGGGGCAGAACAGAACCAGGCAGAGGGGGAGGGGGAGGGGGGAGCACAGAACCAGGCAGAGGGGGAGGGGGAGGAGGGGTGGGTAACGCAGAGCCGGGCAGAGGGGGAGGGGGAGGCGGGGTGGGTAACGCAGAGCCGGGCAGAGGGGGAGGGGGAGGCGGGGTGGGTAACGCAGAGCCGGGCAGAGGGGGAAGGGGAGGGGGTATGGGTAACGCAGAGCCGGGCAGAGGGGGAGGGGGAGGGGGAGTGGGAAGCACAGAGCCAGGCAGAGGGGGAGGGGGTATGGGTAACGCAGAGCTGGGCAGAGGGGGAGGGGGAGGGGGTATGGGTAACGCGGAGCCAGGCAGAGGGGGAGGAGGAGGGGGTATGGGTAACGCAGAGCCAGGCAGAGGGGGAGGGGGAGGGGGTATGGGTAACGCAGAGCCAGGCAGAGGGGGAGGGGGAGGGGGTATGGGTAACGCAGAGCCAGGCAGAGGGGGAGGGGGAGGGGGTATGGGTAACGCAGAGCCAGGCAGAGGGGGAGGAGGAGGAGGTACGGGTAACGCAGAGCCAGGCAGAGGGGGAGGAGGAGGAGGTACGGGTAACGCAGAGCCAGGCAGAGGGGGAGGGGGAGGGGGTATGGGTAACGCAGAGCCAGGCAGAGGGGGAGGGGGAGGGGGTATGGGTAACGCAGAGCCAGGCAGAGGAGGAGGGGGTGGAGGAGGTGGTGGCGTTGGGAATACAGAGCCAGGCAGAGGTGGAGGAGGTGGGGGAGGAGGGAGCAGTGTGCCAGGCAAAGGAGGTGGTGGAGGTGGAAGCTCACAACTGGACAATACGGGCAGATGTGTGATGTCAGCAGATGGTAGAGGGAGAGCTTCACTGTCAGCCAGAGACAAAGAGCCTTGATTGGATAAAAATTCTGGTGAAAATTCTTGTACGTTTTGATCCGATGTTGTAGACACAGAAAGGGGTACTTCACTTGAGTGAGCTGTCAACTTTTGTGACAAAGTACTATACGGATGCGTTGGAGTTTTTGGCTGTGATGAAGCTGCAGATACAGAATGATCCTGAGACAAAGAAACCCTGCAACTTGGAAGTGGAGGTTGTGACGACTGTCTATCAAATAAAGGCACTTGATCAGTTGTATATTCTTGTGTCGGGGAAGTCTGTACAGATTTAGCATCCACACAAGAAGTCTGTAAACTGTAAAGAAAAGTCTGCGCATCTGTTTGCAGATGAACATCAGAAGCAGCTTTTGAGATTACATCCTCACTACCAGATCCGTGGTCCTTTACAGTCCTCTCTTGGTCTAATAGGGCAGAATGCTTCTCCAGTTCAGCTATTTTGGTCCTTAGCTGTTCAATTGTTTGCTCAAGTTTCTGGATAACGGCAACCTGCTCTTCCTTCAACTCTGGTGGTTTTTCTTCATTATCTTTCTGGAAAGGAAGTTGCATCACCAGCATTAGATTTAATTTACATCACTAGCAATTTTCACAGCCCATAAATCATCAAAACTGAACACACTAAACAGAGGAACACAAGATTGAAACAAGAGTAGGCCATTCAGCCCCTCGAGCAGGTTCTGCAATTTAAGTAGATCATGGCTCATCTGCATCTCAAAGCCATTCGCCCACCTTTGCCTCAGACCCCTTAATGACCTTGTGTAATAAAATCAAAGTCTTCAAAACTTCAAACTCCGTATCCACAGCATTTGGGAAAGAAAATCTTAGGCATCACTACTTTGCCTGTGAAAAATACTTCCTGATTTTGTTCCTCAATAGCCTTGTTATGCTTCCTTGTACTAGATTCCACCACAAGAGCAAAGTTTCCCCATATTTGCCTAATCAAATCCCTTCATCATTTCGAACAATTAGGTTAGATCACTCCTTAACTGGCAAAACTTAAGGGACCACAGTAGCCAAGTTTCTGCAATGTTATCATTCATCCCTTTCAGTTTGGATATAATTCTGAAGAGTCAAAGTAATAACCAGCTCAATGTCAACATATCCTCAGAGATTTAGACCCCAGAACTGAATACTAGAATGCGAAGGCTATACACAACTGAAATATGACTTCCTCACTTTTGAACACCCAACTTCTTGATGTAAAGGCAAACATATCAACCTAGCTTTTAGTGATCTATGCAGGTGGACTTACATTTTTTTCTTCCTCCACAGCTCCTCATCTCTCACCATTCAGAATATTTTTGATTCATCTTTTAGATTCTTGGACTGTACATTTTCCCACATTGACCTCAATCTGCCAGTTTGGCCACTCATCTTTTCTTTTTGTAACTTCCTGCCACCATCTGCAGAACACATTTTGCCTTCCCACTTAATGTTGTTTGCAAGCATAGACATACAACTCTATTTCTTTATCCATGATGTTAATAGATACAGCAAAAGGTTGAGGCCCCAATACAGAATATAGGCCCCAACACAGAATATAGGCCCCAACACTACTACACACATCCCACCACAGAATGGTTACTTTATTCCTACTCTCCACCTTTTGCCCCCCAACCCATTACCAACTTGGTTCACAAAGTTACTTCCAGTTCTGTATACATTCATTTTGCTTTTAATCCCATGTAGAACTTATACACCTTCTGGAAATCCATACAGACAACATCCTTAAGCACTCATCTATCCACTATATGTGGCCTCTTTAAATAAAAAAATCACCTAGATGACTTACCCTATTCTTCACAAATCCACAATAACTGTCTATAATTAACTCATATGTCCAAGTGTTTTGTTACTGCCTCCAAAGATAGATTGTCACTGCCAAAAGCTCATGGATCTGTAGTTTAAACAGGTTTCTCCCTCTCTCCCTTCTTAAACAATGGAATAACATTTGCAATTTTCCATTCTTTTAATCCCCTGGGGTGAAAACCACCAGTTCCTGGAGATTTGTCTGTTTTAAGCCCTATTATTTTCTCCAGTTATCTTCATAAACCCAGTAAGCTCCATCTCTTAACATAGTTTCAGGTTCCTTGTATCATTGTTATTTTATCCTCTTCCTCAACTATGAAGCCTTATGTAACAAGATTACCATTTCATTTTATTCCACGATAGTGCTGTCTACATCAGTTTCCAATGGACCCGTATTCTCCTTTAGCATCATCTCTATTAAAAACTACTGCTGCTAGCTTTTAATATCCCTTGCAAAATTTTTCAACTTCCCTGTCTCTATTTCCTTTCTATCCTTTTGTTACTTTCTCAAACTCTTTGTTCACTTGATTTCTGTTTTCCATTGTATTTGTGCAAATCTTTTCTTTTAGCTTATATCGCATCTTACCTCATTTGTTGACCATGTTTGCTTACTCTACAAGTGGAGCTTTTTTTTCTTTTAGGCATATATAATGGTTTTATGTTGTACCAAATAATTATTTGAATACTGCCCACCGTCTGCCTGTAAGTTTACCCATTAACAGTTCTGCCCAGTTTATCATGGTCAGTTCATTCCTCATCCATTCAAAGTTTGCCTTGCTTAAATTTAAAACTTTAGTTTGGGACTTTCTATTCTCCTTCTCAAACTAAATGAGCTTCAACCATAGTATGGTTACTATTTGAGTAATGCTTCCTTACCATCAGATCAGTACAGAATTCAGGCTTGCTACTCATCACTAAATACTGTCTGGTCTGTTCCCTTGTCAGCCAGTTCTAAGGCATATTGCTCTGGATAACTATCCCAAGTACATTATAGACATACATTGCCTTTTACTACTTGGGCTGCTTTTCTCTCAGTCTGAGAGGAAATTTAAAATTTTCTATAATATGCAACTTGTTTTTGCATCAGTTGTGCATTTAACGTTTCTAAATTTATCCTTGGAATGCAGAAGACATTTATTGTCCACCCATAGGTCATTACGCAAGAGCCAATGTAGAATCGCCTGGCCACAGTGACTATTTTTTTTCTTTATTCTTTCATGGGATGTGGGCATCACTGACAAGGACAGCATTTGTTGCCCATCCTTAATTGCCCTTGAACTGAGTGCTTTGCTGGAGGGCAGTTAAGAGTTAACCACATTGCTGTGGGTCTGGAGTCACATGTAGGCCAGACCAAGTAATGATGGCAGATTTCCTTCCCTAAAGGACATCAGTGAGCCAGATGGGTTTTTACGGCAATCAATGATAGTTTCATGGTCACCATTAGTGAGATTAGCTTTATATTCCAGGTTTATTAATTGAATTCAAACTCCTCCATGGTGGGATTTGAACCAACATCCTCAAGGCATTTGTCTGGGCCTCTGGACTACTAGTCCAGTGACTTACAAAAATGCCACCATCTTCCAATCTATTTGATAAATAATATCCTGGGAGCTTTAAGAGTTAATGTGGAACTGGAGTCATATATAGGCTAGGCAACCAGAGGACCTGAGTGAACTAGTGGGTATTTGTAACAAAGCACACTTCCCATGGTAGCCCAGAAACAAAATGGACTTATTTTTTAAATTAAGCTTCACAATTTACAACTTTTGGGTTTCCATCCAGTACCATAACCACCCAAACAGCTTGCATTTTAAAAATGCAACATTTTATTTTTTAATGAAAAGTCCTGCAGAATTTTTGTAAAAAAGTTAAAATTTCAATAGCTGAAGTAACCCAAGACATCAAGTGGACCTAGATTTTGTTCGATTGTTTTAAAAGGACTCTCCATGCCCTTATAGAATTCTAGAATGTCGAACCAGCCAATTCTATTCCATATTTTTCTGGACCTCAAATGTTCTGAAATTTTTACAAGTGCCCATTTCAATATTTTCCTCCTGCTTCAATTGTTTGGCATAATGCTTGGGATTGCATTTTACTTTCTATCCAAACCTTGCTTTCTTGCTCATCATTTAGAGGAAGTTACAATTGAATGTCAAAGCATCCAACTTGCATTATATTTGTCAAAGTTCAGTATAGCCATGCCTTGTTTTGGCAAAATAAAGTCAGCAGCATATTATTATGGGCAATGAAGTGGAATCTAAAAGTAATTTATGAGCACCGATTCATTAATCCCCCTGCCCCAGAGGAAACCGTTTTAAATTTAAACAGAATGCACTGACCATGCTTCACATACAGAGAGCTAGTGTTTCCACTTTGGGCACAATTGGCGTTTTGGACATAAATTGTACTGAAAATCATGCAAGTTTTGAGAAGGTCTCTCCTCCACTCCCCCACCACCTTGATCATAGAAATTTACTGCAAGTAAGGACACCATTTGGTCCATCATGTCTGTGCCAGCCTCCAAGTAGTCATTCAGTCTTATCCCAATTTCCAGTTCTTGGTCCTCATCAGTTATGGCATTTTAAGTGCATATCCAAATACCCTTTTACTTTCTACCATCCTTTCAGGCAGTGAGGTCTAGATACCAACCACCCTCTGGATAAAAAAAATTCCTTTCTTATGTCCTCTAAACCTCCTACCCCTTATCCTAAATCGATGTCCACTGGTTAGGAACCCCTCAGCCAAGGGGGATAGGGTCTTCCTATTCACTCTAGCTAGATTTCAATTTTATGCACTTCAATTAGGTCTCCTCTCAGCTGCCTCAATTCTGAAGAGAGCAACCCTAGCCTATCTATTTTTTTCCTCAATTAAAATTCTCTAGTCCAGCAAACATACTGGTAAATCTCCTCTGTGCATTCTCTAGTGCAATCCCATTATTCCTATTGCGTACTGACCAGAATGGAACGCAGTACTCCAGCTGTGGTGTAACTAGTGCTTTATAGAGTTGCAGTACCACTTCCCAACTCATTTGTTCTATGCATGGGCTAATCAAGAAAAGTATCCCATTTGTCATCTTCACCATCTTCTCTACCTTTCCAGCCACCTCTAAAGGATCTGTGGACATGTACCCCAAGGCCCCTCTGCTCATCTACACTTCAGTATCCTAACATTGATTGTAAATTCCCTTGCCTTGATAAGCCTTTCCTACATACATTACATCATTTCTCAGGATTGAACGCCATTAGCTACTGTTCTACTCACTACTAGTCCATTGATAACTTCCTTTCTTCTTCATCATCATCATCAACCACACAGCCAAATCTTGTATCATCTGCAAACATCTTAATCATACCCTCTACATTCACATCCAAATCATTGGTATATACCACAAAATACAAGGGACCCAATACTGAGCCCCACTGGAAACAGCCTTGTAGTCATAAAAACACCCATTGACAATTCCCCTTAGCTTCTTTCAGTTTCCACTCAAATGTATTTGCATTTCAGCTGTCAAATCATTTATGAACCAATGAAATCAGATAGCATTTTAGAATGTATTTTTTAAATTGCTTTAAAAAATTCTTCGATTTATTGGTAACTTGGTGCGACTTAACAAACACAATCAAATGCTTTGTCATAGACTATGAAGTATATATAAATGTTGTTTACGTCTATATATCTATCGAAGATTGTTCTGAGGTTAAACATTCCCTCTCTTGTTTCTGCTCCAGGTCTACATCCAGACTGTGTTTCACCAATTTTTGCTTCAAATATATTATTTCTTTCTATTATGATTTTCAAGATCACTTTAATAAGGTGACTCATTAAAATTATAGTTCTAAAATGATTGCACTCCATTGCTTTAGGTTTCTTAGGTAACTTAAATAATGAATGTCTCAAGTCACTTGGAATGTATCCTTTGGTATATATTTGATCACAAATTTCTGTTATCACTTCTAATTCTGTTTCTCCAAGGGCCTTCAGATGTTCTGTTGTTACTTCATCTATGCCTGGAGCTTTTCCTGCACTCACCAATTTCAAAGCATTCTTCATAATGTTTGGTCTTTCATTTGTCTCCATATCTTGAGGACTCCCTTGAGGATCACTGTACAATTCACTTATATATTCTGTCCATCTTTTTGCTGCTGTATCGCTTTAAAACAACATTTTACCATCTTTGTCTTTTATGTATCCACTACCTGTCATTATCCTTTTCTGTTTATCCGTCCAAAGATTTCACCTCCTGGTGCATAACTCTCAAATTTCCGGCTCCAATACTTCATCATACATCCTGTTATGCCACTTCTCTTTAGCTGCCTGCATGTATTTTTATTCAATCATGTTTATCATCAAAAGTTAACAGAGGTGTTGCTGAAATGCGACATTAACAGTAAACATGAGAGATTCATCCAGAGCCTATATTGGGATCAAATAGTGAGCATCAGGCTAGAACATGGACAATTAGACATGTTTCAGGTGAAGAGAGGAGTATGACAAGGTTGTGTATTGTCGCCAAAACCATTCAATCTGCATGCAGAACAAATATTCAGAGATGTACTTCCAGGGTAAAGATTGGAGGCATGAACATAAACTTATGGTGTGCAGACAGCACAAGTGGTACTTTCAGAATAATATCATAGATCAAATAAAATCTAGAAGTTTAGAATGTGGATTGAGTATGAACACCAAAAAGACACAAACAAATGGTAGTTAGAAAGAATACATTGTATGAAACTAGAGTGAAGATTGAAGTAGATGGTGTCACACAGGAACAAGTACAGAAGTTTATTTACTTGGGACAAATGATAACAGTAGATGGTAGATGTGATGCCGAAGTCAGAAGCAGCATAGAGACAGCCAGAAGTAATTTTATGAAGATGAAGGATATCTTAACAACAAGAAAACTCAAGGTTGTAAAAAGGGAAAAAAAAATCATAAGATGCTACTTTCTATCCACTTTCCTGTCTGCCTCAGAGAGCTGGACAATAAGTGAAGATCTGTGGAAGAAAATAGAGCCCGTTGAAACGTGATAAGACAGATGCTTAAAATTCCATAAACAGACCATAAGACAAATGAAAAGGTGCTTGAAATTGCAAGAGCAAAATAAAAACTGTAAAAAGTGACATCCGGAAAAGAACACATCAGTAATTCAGCCATTTGGTCCGAGCTGAAAAACTCCAGAGATCTCTTTTAGAGGGCAAAGTGGAGGGCAGCAGAAAGAGGGGTTGTCCTTGACGTAGTTGGATGATAATGTCACAGAGTGGTTGCAGATGAGCTGCAGCGGGTGTGTGAGGATGGTGCAAGGCAGACGAGCGTGACACCACAACAAATCTCCTGGTCAGAGTAGCTACAAGCAACAGCAGATGCAGTTTGATTGATGCAGCTGAAAATGAGTTTATCACAAAACTAAGCATTCAACCAGCGTCTAGTTCAGCACCTAAGGAACCAGATGTTAAATGACGGAAAATAACTTAAAAACTCCACAGAGCCATTTGATAGTTATATTGGTGTACAGTAGTCAGTTTGTTACTAAATTGAAATATATTCAAGAGCTTTTAAAATGTGCCTATTATTATCCTTGCACCTAAGCAAAAAAACAAACAAACATTTTGGAGCCTTCTTGAAAGCCTATTAAGCCAATTTGTGCAAACGCGCAGAACATCACTCAATTCATTCCGAGGTCATGACTAGTTTTGTGGCAGGGTCAGCTTTAGCACAAGCTTTTTAAAAACTGGCACAAATGATCGCAGGAGTTCAAGTTGCGCTGTTCATTATTTGCGGCTAAATTTCTGACCTTTTGCATTGGTTTTGGTGATTTTAGGTGAGCCGCGCTGATTAAACAGTTGAACAAAATGGAAACTGTAATTCTTAAGTGCAACCTTTCTCAGCATGACAGTGTATTCAAATTATTTACTTTTCAAAATAAATGCTTTACAAATTTGGAAAGGTGGGGGTGGGTGGGGGGAGGTGGGGAGAAAGGAAATGAATTTCAAATGTCAGGCTGCAGGATTGTGCCGCTGCAGAGGGACCATGGTTAAAATAAATGCTACAAACACTCTTTTTGAGTTATTAAAAAAAAAATAGCTGTCGCAGAATTAAATTTCCAGGACAGCAGAACTAGGAAAAATGAATCACAAGTCAGATGGGGTGTCAGAACTGACATGTTTGGAGAAGTTTGTTTGCACATTTCCGTGTGTGCTGCCACTTATCCCAGTTGTGGTTATTTGTTTCGAGTTTAGCAGAGGCAGATACTAGGAAAAGTCCCACAAAATTTCATTTCCTGGGATCAAAATTAACAAGGAAAAATCCCTTGGTCAGGGTCAGATTGAACAAAAGCAAGAAGGCGGTCTGAGTTGCAAATCAAAATACATCAATCTGTTTTTCCCAGCTAGATGGAAACCTAAAAGAAATAAAACAGAAAAAAAAGTAACATTTTGACTACTGTTTGAGATAGCAGCGTCTATCGTACGTTACTTTGTTTTATAGGGCAAGTTATAGAGAAAAATCAACAGTTATCACTATTGTTCAGTCACATGAATGATTCAAAATAAACCAGCTTCTGGGTGTGTCACTGAGCTCATCTTCCTGAGTGTTCATTGGTCCCATCTACTGAAACGTTGCTAGAACACACAAGATGTAGTTCTTTAAAACATGCACGTCATATATCAAAGGGGAGGCATTGTTACACCTTCTGGGTTACACTGTTGCACAAGTAGATATCAGGCAGTAGGCAGCGATTCCAGAATGGAAGGGGTGGGTGGATACATCATCTCAATGTTATTTACAGTACAAAAACAGGCCATTAAATCCAGAAGTCCATACCGGTGTTTATGTTCCATACGAGCATCCTCCCAACTTGCAATTATGATTGGTTGGTTGTCATGGATGAGCCAGAACCTTTTCCAACTTAATGCTAGCAATAGTGATGCTGTTCTGAACCAGATGGTGCACAACCTTGATGACTTATTTCACCTCAAACTGAACTACAGACAACCCACATTAACCATCACCAAGGCTGCTCATTTTCATCTTGTAAAATCCGCCCTTATCTCATCCTTTCAAACTTTTATCCACGCATTAGTTACCTGAAGCCTCAAGTGCACCCACACACACACTTTCCAATATGAACCGCAATTCAACCAAAAAGATTTGTTCCTCTCAATAGTCTGCCATAACTCATTTATCTGTATGTTCTATCCTCATCAATTGCCACTGAATCTTCCTTAAAGCATTGATTTTTAAATTCTTACGCTAGTTTAAGAATCCTTTTATAGTAGTCTACAGCACCCAAGGGAGAAACTTAATCCAGCCCATGGCAGTGGGAAATATGGCAGCCAAGCTCCCTTAATCGTGGGAAAGGCAGTGTGCCAGTGATCTGGCAACAGGTAAGTGGCACATGGGGGAAAACTCACCCACTCATCATGGGATGGCAATTAGGCTCATTAATGAGCCAATTTACACCAATTATCCCTGAGTCCACTGGAATTTAGTGGTGGCCCAGGGATTAAATGAGAGTCATACGGCTTTCCCGTGCCTTCCAAAAGCCATGCCCAGCAAACCCCGTCAGTTTTAATAGCAGCTTAGCAGGATGGTACCTCATTGTCAAGCACTCAGCCATTGAGGGGCCCAGGATCTGGAAAGGAGGGCTGCTGAAAGTTGACTCTTGCTGTCGACACCCCTAACACTTCCCTCTCCTGTGACCCTCTCTACACAACCTCCATTCTGTCCTCTCTCATCTGATTCCAAGGGTCCAGTAATGCTCTCTGATGTGATGGAAAGGGTCATCAACAGTGCTATCAAGTGGTATTCGCTTGCCAATAGCCTGCTCACTGACGCTCAGTTTGTGTTCCACCAGGGTCACTCAGCTCCTGACTGCATTACAGCCTTGGTTCAAACATGGACAAAAGAACTGAACTCCCGAGGTGAGGTGAGAGTCACTGCCCTTGACATCAAAGCTTCACTTGACTGAATGTGGCACCAAAGCACCCTAGCAAAACTGGAGTCAATGGGAATCGGGGAAAACTCTTTGCTGGTTGGAGCCATACCTAGCATCAAGGAAGATGGTTGTGGCTGTTGGACGTCAATCATCTCAGTTCCAGGACATCACTGCAGGAGTTCCTCAGGGTAGTGTCCTCAGCCCAACCATCTTCAGCTGCTTCATCAATAACCTTCCCTCCATCATAAGGTGAGAAGTGGGGATGTTCGCTGACAATTGCAGATGTTCAGCACCATTCATGGCTCCTCAGACACTGAAGCAGTCCGTGTCCAAATGCAGCAAGACCTGGACAACATCCAGGCTTGGCTGACAAGTGGCAAGTAACATTCATGCCACACAAGTGCCAGGCAATGACCATCTCCAACAAGATAGAATCTAATCATCGCCTCTTGACATTCAATGGCATTGCCATCGCTGAATCCCCCACTATCAACATCCTATGGGTTAACATTGACCAGGAACTGAACTGGACTAACCATATAAATACTATGGCTACAAGAGCAGATCAAAGGCTAGGAATCCTGTAGCAGGTAACTCACCTCCTGACTCCCCAAAGCTTGTCCACAATCTACAAGGTGCAAGTCAGGAATATGATGGAATACTCTTCACTTGCCTGGGTGAGTTCAGCTCCAGCAACTCTCAAAAAGCTTGACACCATCCAGGCCAATGCAAACCGCTTGATTGGTACCCTATACACAAACAAACATTCAGTCCCTCCCCACCACCAATGCACTGTAGCAGCAGTGTGTACCACTTACAAGATGCACTGCAGCAACTCACCAAAGCTCCTTCAACAGCATCTTCCTTATCCTTGACTGCTACCATCTAGAAGGACAAGGGCAGCAGTCACATGGGAACACCACCATCTGAAAACTCCCCTCCAAGACTCTCCTCATTGTGACTTGGAAACCTTCACTGTCACTGGGTCAAAATCCTGGAACTCCCTCTCTAACAGCACTGTGGGTGTACCCACACCACACGGACTGCTGTGGTTCAAAGTGGCAGCTCACCACCACCTCAAGGGCAATTATGGATGTGCAATAAATACTGGCCTAGCTAGTGATGCCCACATCCCATAAATGAATTTAAAAAAAGTCCCTGCTGCACTACCAGCAGCAGGCACCGCTCCATGTAGCACTGCCGGTAACGGAGAGTTGCTGACCTCCAGCTGGTCAGCAGCTCTAGATGGGTGGGATTTCCAACACCAGTTTTCTAAATCCTGGGGAAGGTGTGACGCTGGCCAGTTAAGTGCCCAAGACGCACTTAACTTGGTCAGGCCAACCCCACGGACGCAGGTTTCCCAATGGTTCTCAGGAACATTAAATTCTGGCCCTTGCTTCTCACTTTGGCCTCTTGCACATCTCCCTGCCCACTCTACTATTCATAACCAAGTCTTCATGCAGGCATCTTGACTCTATGCTCAAACTCAACTGAAAAGTTCCCTAGCCTTGCTACTTCTCTGTACATCAAATTCCTCTTGCTCAAACCCATTACATTGCCATACCTGTGATCACCCCCCTCAACTGCTTGGAATCGGTCTCTACTCTTGTGAAGTGCCTTGGGATGTTGACTATGTTAAGGGTGCTACATAAATGCAATAGATATCCTTTTTTTCCCTCATTGTATTTTTTATAATTGTGAATGTTCAAGTCTTATACAAAATTAGCAAAAGATTGCTAATCATCACCTTAAATAGTTCAAGAACATTGTGAATTAAAAGCAAACATGCATTAAAGTAATAAGCTCTGGTATTGTAGGTAGCAGTGCTTTGAAAGTCCGAATCAGGGTTACTTCTACTGCTCGGGATTCTGGGATTTCTATTGTGGCTTTCAGAATTATGTTCGACAATTTTATCCGTTCATCATTGGGCTCAATAGTTCATGCAGCTGAACATTTTTAAAAATTCATTCACGGGATGTGGGTGTTACTGGCTGGGCCAACATTTATTGTCATCTCTAGTTGCCCTTGAAAAGGTGGTGAGCTGCCTTCTTGAACCATTGCAGTCCACATGGTGTAGGTACACCCATAGTGCTGGCAGGGAGGGGGTTCCAGGATCTTGACTCAGCTACAGTGAAGGAACAGCAATATATTTTCAAATCAGGGTGGCAAGTGGCTTGGAGGGGATCTTGCAAATGCTAGCCTTCCCATGTGTCTGCTGCCCTTGTCCTTCTAGATGGTAGAAGTCATGGGTCCAGAAGGTGCTGTCTAAGGAGCCTTAGTGAGTTTCTGCAATACATCTTATAGATGGTACACACTGCTGCTACTGTGTGTCGGTGGCGGAGGGAGTGAATGTTTGTGGATGGGGTGTCAATCAAGTGGGCTGCAATTCAAATTTTTCTTTTACATTTTGTGATTTCATCCATTTTTCCACGACAAAGACACATTATTGACCTTGCCAATCATACTATTTTATGGTGGACAAGTTTTCCTCAAAACTGTTGTTACACTAAAGTTTATACACAAAAACTCCCTGATATCTGGAGTATCACAACTGGCATCAGAATACAACAAAAGTGGAATGATACAAAAGTCCCTGAATTTTATTACTGAACATCAATCTTGATCACATTTAATCTGCCAACTAATGTCCTCCAGCAGAACTACAGAAAATTATATTCCCCATACCAACCAACCGTAATCTACTAATTGTATCAATGCCATTGCTATTGAATGGCAGCTTCCAAATATTTGAACTTTTCTTCAATTCTAAAAGATGTTACTGGCAAGAGGGAAGCATTGAATTGCATCAGCTTTTCATTTATCACCTACTTCTGAAATCTGCCCTGTACAAATAAATATCTAGAATTGACTCATTGTCTGAAACAGCACGGTGACATAGCTTTCATTATTCTTTCACTCAATTCTTACGCTGAACAGTTAAAACTGGGTCTTTTCTTCCATCATCTTATACTTGGCTATCAGAGACAATAATGGCAAAAATAAGATAAACTTGACAAACAAGAAAATAACTTAAAAGCAAAACCTTGCTGATGCTGGAGACTTGAAATACAAACACAAAATGCTGGAAAAAACTCAGCAGGCCTGGCAGCATCTGTGAAGAGAGAAACAGGGTTAATGTTTCGAGTTCAATATGACTCGGAGCTCTGAAAAGGAGTCATATTGGATTCAAAACATTAAATCTGTTTCTTTCTCCACAGATGCTGCCAAGGCTTGTGGAGAAAGAATGGGAGCTTTCTACTTTTATAGAAAAACTTACCCAGTTGAGTACTAGCTTAAAAGCTTGTTCCCATTATTGCAGCCAGCAATCAGAACAATTTGTAAGACTCTACCCTGTAAGTCATGGAAAAATGATCTCCGATGTGATCCTTGAGGCAAAAAGGTGCAGACCGGTCAATGCAAATATAGGAAGCATATATAGAGTTGAAAACGAGAGAGACAATTTTCTCCAAATGGATTCTGATAAAGTAATTCAAGCACTTAAACAAGTTTTCTGCCTCTCACTACCTGTCTGATACTTTACTCAGTACTTGATGGACCACAACACTGGGAAAGCATCAAATGACGGTCAGTTGCAGGTTATTTAATGTATGGAATTGTTAGAAACCTAAAATGTAACAATATGATACACAATATTACTTTTTAAGGGAGTGGCAGAAGGTAAGGGATTGATTATTTAAGACAACTAAATCGACATCATTGTAAAATTTAGTTTTGTTAAGGTGAACAACCCTGACACTTCACTCTACCACCATTTAAAAGTATTTACATTCAAGATTTATTACATTCAGTACCTGCTTTAGAGGAGTGGCGTTGGGGGAATAGGGAAGGTGGAGGTGGTGAAAGGGGAGGTGTATATGCAGCATGTGTAGCCACATGGAGAGCAGCAAGTTTTGGTGTACAAGTACTATATTTGCCAGGCTGCAAGACCCGCCGGGCCGCAAAATGCACCGGAATATTAACAAGAAAAATTTGGGGGAAAATATTTTAGAGCATATAGGTATTTATTAATATTTGCAACACTAAACAAAACTAACAATGCAGCACAAAGTTTTACTAATCGTAGAAGGCCAAAAATTCCTCTTCACTGCTATTATATGAACTGCCACTTTCTTCAAATAGCACATCATCTGCACTGCCATCTAGGACATTTCTGATACCGCATCTCTTGGACCGCTTCATAATTGTCTCCTGTTTTACTAATCACCATGAATTTCTCACTCACTTGTGTACCTGTGAAATGGTGGACTGTTTTATTCGCCCAGTTGGTGTCAAGTTGTGACTTGGAGCTTCTATAGGTCCAGTCAGTTCACAAAAAATGCTTTCCATGGCTGGTTTATGCAAATGTCTAGAGGCTATAACTGGCACACAAGTCCACCTGGAATCGCAGCTTGCTGCATCTTCAAGTCCTTCACCCTCCTTTTTTTGCAGCCTCGGTTATACTGATCACACACGAATAGGGCTGGCCAGGTATTTTACTGATATTGTTTTAGTGCCTTTAATGTCCATAGTTTGGTTCAAGAGAACATCAAAGTTCAAGGGAACTTCATCTATATTGTCTATTTGCCCAAGTTCAAAACACATTTTGTTTTGCTCTTGCATTTATCATGAACCTGTGAAATTCAAATATCTTGGTTTTGTATTCAGCCAGTATCTTCTGTGCTATCCTGGTTTTAGGACACATACTCAAGCCTTGGCCTTTATATAAATCTGTAGCACCAAGATATTGCCTCATCAAAACCTTGGTGTTACAGATGCCACTTGCTATCACTACTCTTCTTGCTTCACATATAATCATTTTGGTACATATAGAAATTCCATTTGCCTATGGTCTATTATCAAATTTTTCACCTCCTCTTCTAACTATATATGGTAATTTTGCAGCATGCCCATAAGAAGCGTGCTTGACTGTTTTTATTTTCACAACTTTTTCCTCTTACTTGTTTCATTCCTGTATCATTTTCTTGGTTGGAGAGCCAAAACGCCTTTCAGCCACTATTCCCAGGCTCTTTGCTATACCTTAACACTTCCAGTTTGAGTCCTATGTTATATAAACATCATTTTTGTCTTGACTACCGCTCCACTCTAGGATAGAAAATTACTTCTGCTGTTTAATTTTTTGGTGCAAACTCGATCTGCCTCAAGGTCTCTGACCAAGGTCACGTTTAGCTGACTGCTAAACCTCCATGTTTAATTGTTTGACTTCTGCCTAGAATTCTTGGAATGAAGCTCAACTTGCCCATGACCAACACCTTATTCAAAACTCCCATTTCTCAATTCTTTTGGAAAGGCATCTTGATTCACATGGAATAATTTTTCCCAGCTTCTTAGCTGCCAACCATCTAATTGAGCTCTGTACACCATGCACACCACCCAGGCATTTTCCTACTGGACCTCACTTCTGCAGTTTAGTGATGCGAATTGCTTTTGACAAGCAGAGTCTCAGTTTTTCCAAGTCATCCAATAGCTTGCTTCGATTCCCTCCCAGTCATTATACCACATATGTGGACAGCGTAATGTGCAAATCAATCACTGCACCCTCTTTGGCCAATCATGTGTCAGGCAGTAATCCAAGGTGTTATATAACATTTTCTCTTTCATGAAATGTCAGAGCAGAAACAATAGCTTTTAACTCACTTTTGCACTACAAATATTCCATGTACTTAGCATACCAAAGAGTGCTATTAAATTACAGAGCAAGGGGGAAAAGTCAAGAGTCTAGACTCCTGGGTGAAAGATTTGGCTCCTCTTCGAGAAACCAAGATTCCCCTAAAGTATTAAGCCATAATGATTAAGCATCACAATCTTCAAAGAGAAGGAGGAATGAATGTAGTGGCACAGGTTCAGTGTAAGAACCCCTGGTGTATTGTTACAAATGCAATAAAATCTGTCTTCACTTTGGCTGGCAGATGTAAGAATGTATTATTTTATCGTCACGCTATAACTCAGTTTCCTTCTTTAACCAAAAGACTGCATTTCAAACAAAAGAAAAAGTCATCCTTTCCTGAAATATGGTATGAGTAGTCGAAAAGCAGCCAGCACATAAACTGATCTTTAACTCGAAGTTGGCATTATACTGGAGACATTGGTCTCAGACCAGTATCTGGTGGCTGCGCAGTGCAATATCCAAACTCAGTGCATCCTCTTATGGGTTGCGATGAACTCAGCAAGGGGAACATTCTTGGATATACAGGCATACAATTCCCCTCCTTGGGTAACTATTGTTAAATGCTGAGAAGGAGCATAGTCCCTCCATTGCATTAAAAAATAATCCACATAAAGCTTTTGTTTGTTACATGAAAGGAAACTCAGTGGAACATCTGAAAACGTGACACCCTGAGCGTACAGCACATGACTTCAGCACACTCCAGGAACTAGATGAGGACCTGACTAGGGAATTGTTTCCTCAATTTTATATTAACATGGAGGCTTCACACATTGAAAATTTGGTCAGATATGAAAAGAGGTACAATCAACAACCTTGTTTTAGTTGATAAGACGGACAATCTGATACATCAAGACTTGGGTGGCAAATATCCTTACCCACTGTTGCCATTTTCTTTTCTCAAGAATGAAGAAAAACTCATCAAAGGAGGAACCTTCTGGACACAATCCAATAGCACAAATATTAAAAAAAAATCTGCATCAACTTTGTGAGATCACATTGATGTGGTTGTGTATAGGGATCCAAATGGCTTTCATTTGGAGACATTTGTGCCAGTAAACATTGATCTTGTATAAATGCAATATGATATCCCTTCAGACTTGCACAGAACTCAAACTGCTTTCAAAAAAAGATAATTCATTTTTCCAAATCGCACTAGTCCTGGAACAGAAATCCCAAACCACATAAGCGGTGGTTCGTCTGCCTTACTTTGGCTCCCTCTTTTGGTCTTTGATGTCACTTTAAATCTGACCACAAGTTTCCATTTATAGGGCTATCTGAAGCACCATGAACTTTGAAGTATATAATTTGTGGCTCCCTCAGTAACAATCATATAAAGCATCCTCTAAGACTCAATTCGTACAGCCTTATCAAAACAAATCTGCTAAAATGCAAAGCTGTTTATCAAAATGTGGCCAGTTTTCTAACGAGAGCAGATCAGTGATACTAAAAATGGGAGAAGGGTTTTAATATTTCACAGAGCACATACATCATGCACATTGTGGAGAATCAGAATGAAGCAACAGGAGGCACACCATGCTGCTCTAGCTCTTTAAGAGCGCTATCCAGCAAGTCCCACTCTGCTGCCCTTTCTGCACTGCCCTGCAGCTTCACAGAATTGTTATTAAGCAGCCAATCAGCCCATTGGGTCTTCGCCAGCTCTCCAAATGAGCAGTACACCCAGTGCCATTTCCCCCACCTTCTCTCCATAACCCTGCACATTCTTTAAAGACAATAATCCAATTCCTTCTTGAATGCCTCAGTTGAACCCGCCTCCACCACACACAGGCAGCACATTCCAGACCTTAAGCACATGCTGTGTAAAAAACTTTCTCCTCATCTCTCCATTGCTTCTTTTGCCAATTATATTAAATCTATGCCCCCTTGTCCTCTATTCTTCCACTAATGGGAACAGCTTCTCCCCCACCTGTCTCCAGACCCCTCAATTTTGAATACCTCCATCAAATCTCCTCTCTAAGGAAAATAGTCCCAACTTCTCCAGTCTATCTACATAACTGAAGCTCCTCATCCCTGGAATAATTTTCGTGAATATTTTCAGCACTCCCTCTAATGCCTTCACATCTTTCCTAACTTGTGGCACCCAGAACTGGATGCAATACTCCAGCTGAGGCCAAACCAGTTTCTTCCCTTGGAATATGTATCCAATTCGCTTTTGAAAATTATTGAACCTGCTTCCACCACTCTTTAAAGCAGTGCATTCCAGATCACAACTCTGTAATAAACCTTGTCTCGGGTTCTTTTGCCAATTAACATATCTGTAATTTGGTTACCGATACATCTGCCAAACCATAGGAACATAGGCGTAGGCTATTCAGCCCCTCGAGCCTGCTCCATCATTCAACGAGATCATGCTGATTGTCTACCTCAATGGCATTTTTCTGTGCTATTCCCATATCCCTTGATGTCAGTAGTATCTAGAAATGTATCAATCTCTGTCTTGAACATACTCAATGATTGCGCTTCCACAGCCGTCTAGGGTAGACAATTCCAACGTTTCACTAGCCTTTGAGCGAAGCAATTCTTCCTCATCTCAGTCCTAAATGGCTTACCCCTTATTCTGAGACTGTCTCCCCTGGTCCTGGATGTGGAAAACTATCTGCTTGTTCCCTGTCTAGCACCTGAAGAATTTTTCAAGTTTCAATGAAATAAGCTCATTATTCGAAACTCTAGAGAATACAGGCAAAGGCTCCCCAATCTCTCCTCATAGGACAGTCCCATCATCCCAGGAATTAGTCTGGTGAACCTCGACTGCACTCCCTCCATGACAAGTAGATCCTTCCTTGGGTAAGGAGACCAAAGCTGTACAATAATACTCCAGGTGGGGTCTAACAAAAGTTCTATACATTTGAAGTGAGACATCTTTACGCCTGTATTCAAATCCTCTTGCGATAAAGGCCAACATATGATTTGCCTTCCCAATTGCTTGCTGCACCTGCATGTTGGCTTTCAGTGACTTATGAATTAGGGCACCCAGGTCCATTTGGACATGAATACTTCCCAGTATCTCACCATTTTAGAAATACTCTACACCTCCATTCTGCCTACCATAGTGGAAACCTCACATTTATCCGCATTATATTCCATCTGCCGTGTTCTTGCCCACTTACTTAACCTGTCTAAATCCCCTGGAAGCCTCTTTGCATCCTCCTCACAACTTTCACTCCCACCCAGTTGTGTAATCTGCAAACTTGGAAATATTACATTTGGTCTCCATACCCAAATCTTTGATATAGATTGTGAACAGCTGGGGCCACTAGTCCTTGTGGTACCCTGCTAGTCACAGCCTGCCTACCTGAGAATGACCCATTTGTCCCTGTTTTCTGTCAGTTAACCAATCCTCAATTTATACCAGTGCATTATCCCATCCCACATGCCCTAGTTTTGTTCACTCACCTGTGTCATACCTTTTTGAAAGCCTTCTAAAAATCCAAATATAGCACATACAATAGTTCTCCCTTATATATTCTGCTAGTAACATCCTCAACAAACTCTTAATAGGTTTGTCAAACATGATTTCCCTTTCATAAATCCATATTGGCTCGGTCTAATCCCACCATTATTTTCTAAGCATCCAGTTATCACATCCTTTACAATAGATTCTAGTATTTTCCCTACCGCTGTTGTCAGGCTAACAGGTCTGTAGGTTGCCCATTTTTTCTTTCCCTCCTTTCTCAAATAGCAGGGTTACACAACCTGCAGGCACTGCTCTAGAATCGATAGAATTTTGAAAGATGACCAATGGATTTACTACCTCTATCGCCCTTCCTTCAATACATTGGGATGTAGGCCATCAAGGTCTAGGGGTTTTAACAATTCTCAGTCGCATTAATTTCTTCAGTACTACCTTTTTTTTTATTAATACCCATGTCTTTCAGTTCCTCATTCTCACTAGTCCCTTGGTTCTCTTATTTCTGGCCCAGATGTTGTGATGGTAATGATGACAAAACTATTGGCATTCATGATTATTATTACATTCAACCTGACAGGTGAACATGCACAGAAGAATGCGGAAATCCAGAATTTGCTGTCAGTGATTCTATGCTCTCCAAAGGGTTGTGTTGCATCACCCTCAGACTGCAATCCATACACAGGGAAAGACAACTTTCACTTCACATTGTTGTTAGCCTTGCTTTAAGAGCCCTTGAAAAAAAATTACACCTGGTTGAATGAGGTGCAACTGGGTGTTTAATCGTGTACTAAGTTCATAATTAAGCGGCTGCACTTGTGGTACATGTTGCACCAGTGCAGCATTAGCTGGCTTGGATGAGGAAGTGGGCGTGGTTCTGCACAAACCTCACCCACAATATGCAGGCTGCTCACCTAAACATCAACCAACATATCATACTACCAAGTTTATAATTACTCCTGAACAGCCTCACCAGCCCTGAAAAACTAATTTTACATTTGTGGAATGTCAGTTATGTCCCCTATGATAAGGCATGTGAGATACTGTTGTTTTCTTTTTTAAAAATCAAAGCATAGAGTACAAAAACAAGGAAGTTATGATGAACCAAAACAAAAATAGCTGGAAAAACTCAGCAGGTCTGACAGCATCTGCGGAGAGGAATACAGTTAATGTTTCGAGTCCGTATGACTCTTCATCAGAACAGATATTCAGAACAGACAGAGGTTATGATGAATCTTCACAAAACACTAGTTTGGCCTTAACTGGAATACTGTGCCCAATTCTAGGCATCACACTTTAGGAAGGATATGAAGGCTTTAGAAAGGATGCAGAAAAACTTTACGATAATGGATCCAAGAGTAAGGGATATCAGTAATGTGGATAGATTGGAGAAGCTGGCACTGTTCTCCTTAGAGAAGCAAAGGTAATTAAGAGGAGATTTGATAGAGGTGTTCAAAATCATGAGGGGCTGAGATAGAAGAGGGAGGAGGGAGAGGATGTTCCCTTTGCTGGTGGAGTTGGGAACCAAAGGACACAGATGTAAAGTGATTGACAAAAGAATCAAAAGTGGCACGAGAAAACATTTAAAAAACATGCAGTGAATGGTTGGGATATGGAATGAATCTGCCTCAACCAGCTTTCAGATAGTGCAATCGTGATTTTCAGAAGAGTGTTGGATAAGCACCAGAAATACAAAAAGTGCAGGGCTGGGGGAAAAGGGTGGCAGTGTGGGACTAGTTAAATTGCTCTTAGAAAGCCAGCATAAACATGATGGGTTAAATAGCCTCGTTCCGTGCTTTAGAACTCAACCATAATAGTCAAATGTGATTTACCTTCAACAAATCTGTGCTGGCTGACATTTATCAACCCATTTTGTTCCAAGTAACAATTAATTTTGATTGTTGTCTGAAGGTTATACATATAGAAATAAACTGCAGCTCAATTCTGGCTATTAGAAACAACATGTGTAATCTCACACACTGTACAGCAATATATTTACTTCAGTTAAAAGGTCCCAGGACACCCCTGGTCTCCAATTATTTTTCAGTTAGCTGACATTAGTTAATTTTGCAACTTAACATTATCAGGGATGATAGTGGGTGAAGGCAAACAAGGTCTGGATTTTGTGTGACAAGCAATCATGCTCACATTATACTGCAAAGTGGCATTTGAGGGGCCACAAAATTACAGCACTCGATGACCTGTAGTGAAATGCAAATACTTCAAGGCCACCTCAATCTTTACATATAATGTCATTTTTCAGTTTGAAGAACTGGTATTTACATAATTCAGCACTGGCTGATAATCTAATTCTTGTAGTTTCTTGATTCCAATAATGTTATTTGTGATTAATATTTAAAACAGATGCTAGTCTTGATGCAAATGGCCTTAAATGTGGTCATTATAATATGCGCACAGTGAAAACTGCCTTATGTTTAAACTAAAAAGTTACCCAGTCAAAAATCAACAGCTTGGGTAAGTGTTTATGGATTTACTTTTGTACACTCACTTTATTTGCAATCCTCCAGACATGTGGGTTATAAACTGACAAAACAATTACAATCAAGACTCACATGCATAGTTGTACCATCCACACAGCAAGACATCCATGATGATTGACTCCAATAATTAATATTTTTGGCTGCAACTCGATTTTTGAGGCGGAGGTTGAAAAACATTTCAAAAGAGAGAAATTCCATAATCAAAAATGTCAGAATTCTGCCAAAAGGCAGAAATTTCTTATCCCTGTGTAATTTCCCCCATGTTAATTCTACATCAGCGAGCTGGACTCCAGGAGTAATGTCAGTTTAGCATTGCACTGCACCCAATTCATCACTGTCACCTCCTACTGAATTAAAATTCTCATCAAGTCACACTACCTTTGAAGGACTCTCATGATTCTGCATGCAGAGATCGATCTGTTATTATTACGAAAACCTCCTCTTCCCCCTCCACCCCCAACTCCAAATACTGGAGTGTGCCCCGAATGCTTGGAATGAACAATTCCAACATTAGACACTGGCATAGACTGGTTGAGCTGAATGGCCTGTTTGTGTGTAGATTTCATGCAAACCACAGCAGAATTGTGTGCCCACTTTATCTTCCCCAAACATTCACTCCATATTTCCTGTTAATTATCTTCTACTCCTGAAGCAAATAGAAAATTTTGATTTGGAAAAATTTGTGTATTGTCCTAACCATGCCTGTACTGTGGAAGGATTCTACTCAGATTGTCCTTCTCCCTGTCGTTTAGTTGATTGAAAATGGATGGTGGTTAAGAGGGGGCCAATCTCTCAACAACACCTTCCATAAATGTCACAGCTGACTGATTTAAAAATATTGGAAATAGGATTATGATAGGCTGCTTTTTGATAGTGATGAATCAAGTGGTTGCCTCATGTGTGGGCCATTTCTATGTTTTGCAAATATATGTAAAAGTTTTGGATTTTTGAACTACATGACATCTGTGCACACCTCAATTTTAAAAATCTCATCCTTGTTTTAAGATCCTTGCATGGTCCTGCCCGTACCGATCTCTAATCTCCTTCAGCCCTACAACCCTCTTGAGATATCTGCGCTCCTCCAACTTTGGCCTCTTGAGCATCCCCAATTTCGATTTCTCACCAATTGGTGGCCAGGTCGATCTGCCTAGGCCCTAAACTCTGGAGTACACTCCTTACACCTCTCGGCCTCTCTGCCTCAATTATCTTTCAAGACGTTCCTTAAAACCTACCTCTTCGACAAAACTTTTAGTCATCTGCCCTAATGCAAGTGACTTGGTGCCTTTTTTTTATATATATAGTTCTGTGAAGCACCTTGGGATATTTTGTTAAAGAGCTATAATACAAGTTGTTGTTATTGTGAATGCGAAAGTAGTGTTCTGTGAAGTTCTGAGTCTAACTTTTCCCCCCAATTTCAGTAGATGCTTCTCCATTATTCAGTGTGTATTTATATGCCACTTACTCCCTAAACTCAATGACACACATCGAACTTGAACTGTCATGTTTATGGGTTGAGTAATAATACAGCTCAACAGAATTACTTTCGCTGCCAGCAGAGGGAAGCATTACATAATATACTTCAATACATCTACTCATAACTATCACCATAGCAACCATTACATGCCGTTTCAGTCATGTGTCTATTATGTCTAGTTAGTTTTGATATAGCATTTCGTTTTCTAACATAACTGATACAAGTGCCTCTCCCTCAAGTGCCAAATATTTGAATATTTAAAATGTGCTCTAAGTTCTTGGAATCAACAATCCTGACACTGAAGTATAGCAGAAATGCATTCTCACTGAGTCTCCTCCAAACATTTACTCACATTTGCTCTTGTATCAAGATTCAGGGGATGGGAGTGGAGAAGGGGAGCACCATATTACAAAAATGAACATGGGCTATATTATGACACAGCCAATGGCAAAGGGAGTTGTTCAAAGCCCAGAGGGAAACTTGAAACAACTGTCATAATCTATTTTTGCAATCTATAATTGAGGTGCAGACTTTGAATTCAATAGGAATAAGACCACAGAGTCTCATGGTTTTTATATAAAACTAAATTAAACATTTATTAATTTAGCAACAAATTAAACATATACACATGGTTACAAATTACTACCATAATAACTTTTTAACAAATCCCCAAATTAATCATCCCCTGATAAATCTCCACTAAGGCAAAAGGTAACCTATAAACTTTAAACAGATACCAGGAAAAGCACATTTGACCTTAAGAATTCGAAATGAGGCAAGTTGGTCGGAGGTATACAGGCTGGTTAGGTCTTAAATGTGTCTACCTCATACACAAACTCCTCTCTTTATATACCTAGCTTTCCCCTTGAATATAAATTTTCCATTGTATCACTAGGCCTTTTGAACTTCAACTCTTCTAACAATAAAACCCTTTCATAGCGCCAATCTGATTAGTAAACTGAAAAAATAAACATTATTCACATTGTTTGGCTTCTTCTAGCTAGGTGCAGGATTTTACCCACGACCTTGAATGGTTTGGTCAACAAATGCAAATGAACACTTTACCTTACTGATCACCCAATTAACACCTCAAAACTACAATACATCAAAGCACCCAGTTTAGTTGGCTTTAATCCAATTAAGACACACAGACACACACCTAGACACAGACCCCCACTAGCATTCTATTTTTAAAAATAATTTCCAATAACATTATACACATTAATCTCTCTTCAGCACATCCATTTTAATTGTACAGCAGAAAGCAATTTCAAACCACAAGCGAACCGAGAATAATCCTGCCACCCAGTAGCATTCCCAGAGGCCTGCTGTCACAGCAGGACCATAAACAACAATTTATGAAGTGTTATTGCGCACAAAACCATGTTTTTTTGGGGGAAAAAAACCCTTAAAACTAGGTCAGGGCCTAGGAATTATGCAGCAAGTAACTCAACTCCTGATTCCCCAAAGCCTCTCCACCATCTATAAGGCATAAGTCAGGAGTATAAGTGGAGTTACTCCACTTGCTTGGATGAGTGCAGCTCCACCAATGCTCAAGAAATTCAACACTGTCCATACCAAAACAGTCCACTTGGTTGCAGCCTATCAGCTTGAATGACCGTGCACCACTGGCAATAAACATATAAAAATTATTAAAGGGCTTGACAGGGTAGATGCCGAGAGGTTGTTTCCTTTTTTGGGAGAGTCTAGGTCCAGAGGGCATAATCTCAGAGTAAGGGCACACCCATTTAAAACAGAGATGAGGAGGAATTTCTTCTCTCAGAGGGTAGTCAATCTGTGGAATTCCTTACCACAGAGGGCTGTAGAGACTGGGTGATTAAGTATATTCAAGGCTGAGATAGACAGATTTTTAATCAGTAAGGGAATCAAGGGTTATGGGGACAAGGCAGGAAAGTGGAGTTGAGGATTATCAGATCAGCCATGACCTCATTAAATGGCGGAGCAGACTCGATGGGCCAAATGGCCTCCTTCTGCTCCCATGTCTTATGGTACTCTGGGTTCAATGTGTACCATCCACAGCAATCATTGCAGCAAGTCACAAAGGTTTCTTCAAAAGCACATCCCAAACCCTTGATATCTACTACTCAGAAGGACAAAGGCATGACACTAGGAAGTTCTGAGGAACAAAGGGACCTTCGCATTTGTGTCCATAGATCTCTGAAGGCGGAGGGGCATGTTAGTGGGGTGGTGAAAAAGGCATATGGGACACTTGCCTTTATCAATCAAGGCATAGATTACAAAAGTAGGGAGGTCATGTTGGAGTTGTATAGAACCTTGCTGAGGCCACAACTGGAGTACTGTGTGCAGTTCTGGTCGCCACATTATAGGAAGGATGTGACTTCACTGGAGGGGGTGCAGAGGAGATTCACCAGGATGTTGCCTGGGATGAAACATTTAAGTTATGAAGAGAGTTTGGATAGATTTGCGTTGTTTTCGTTGGAGCAGAAAAGACTAAGGGGCGACCTGATTGAGGTGTACAACATTATGAGGGGCATGGACAGGGTAGATAGGGAGCAGCTGTTCCCCTTAGTTGAAGGGTCAGTCACGAGGGGACATAACTTCAAAGTGAGGGGCAGGAGGTTTTGCGGGGGTGGGGATGAGAGGAAAAACTTTTTTACCCAGAGGGTGGTGATGGTCTGGAATGCACTGTCTGGGAGGCGGGTTGCCTCATATCCTTTAAAAAGTACCTGGGTGAGCACTTGGCACGTCATAACATTCAAGGCTATGGGCCAAGTGCTGGTAAATGGGATTAGGTAGGTAGGTCAGTCAGGTGTTTCTCATGTGTCGGTGCAGACTCGATGGGCCAAAGGGCCTTTTCTGCACTGTGAGATTCTGTGATTCTGATTCTGTGAAATTGTTGTTCCCTTTGCTATAGGTATCCTTGCAAACTGTCCTGATGAGTGCAAGACAAAACTAATTAATTGGATCTAAAGAGATTTGAGGTAACCTGAGAACACAAACTGCTACGTGTCATGTCCAAGTTCTTTCTTTCTTAATATTGCTGTACTCAATAATAAATGACCTCGGTGGATGCTTGAAAGTTTAATTTCAGCCAGTCTATCCAGCTCAATGTAGATGATTCAATGGTAGATCTGCATGATCTTTCCCAATTAAAGGCCAGTTAGGAAAATGCTGGCCAGTGTAATCTAGATTGTGTAAACATACCTAAACTTTGTTTTAAAATTCCCATCTGCTACGTTAATCAAAGGCTTTGCTAGATAATAATTATTTGACAAAACCATAATGGACAGCATCCCTCCAAAAATCAAATCTCTATCTTTGAAAATTCATTCAGGTTGTTCATTGGGGATAAGTCTATCTTTCAACAATGGTACAAAACAGGCAATGTCAAGTTAACCACCCATTAAACACCACACCCAATTTTTCCTTTCATTGATCAACCATATCATCTGTTGTACACTATCACACAAAGTGAAAAATGATTAGCAGAGTTTTTTAAAATTCAATCACAGCATGTGGGTGGGCGTCCAGCATTTGTTGAATTACCCTAGTTCGGATGGGGTGGGGGGGGCTGCATTTAGGAGTCAACCACATATTGTGTAATATTGTCAACCATGTTGTGGTTGACTGTAGGCCAGCAGATTTCCTTCCCAAAAGGCATTCGTCGACCAGATGAGTTTTTACAGCAATGGTTTCACGGTCATCATTGGACTTTTAACTCTAGATTTTTATTGAATTCAAATTGCACCATCTGCTGTGGTCATTAGTTTACCAGTTCAGTGACAGTGCCACTACACCACCACCTCCCCACACATATTAATAGTGCCTTTACTATTTTGAATTGGAGTTAGCTCATTAATTCTGTTAAGAACAATCTGAAGTAGGTTTCAACACTTCCCATAGAGTAATTAAATCAGTTTTGGTTTCAAAATTCAAAACTATTTAGGGGCTTGTCTTGCATTGTTTTGACCATATTCACTTGTCCTGCATCAAAAATAAGGATTGCACTTGTTTTTTGCTTTAAGCAAAAATTCCAGCCCAAATTTGTGAGCCACAGTCTGACATTTTCACTTGTACTCGCATACTCGCAACTAGTGGGAAGCTAGCTAGATTCAGCGGGCTCATGGGAATACCATCTCAAAAATTCCTTTCCAAGTCACGCACCAAGCTAACTTGAACATATATCAACCGTCGTTCCTTTATGGCCACTGAGCCAAATTTCTGGAACTCCCTATCTTAACAGCATTATAGGAGTACTTTCAGCACACTGACTGCAGTGTTTAAGGTGGCAGGTCACCACTACGTTAAGGGCAAGCGGGGATGGCCAATAAATGCATTTCCAGTCTTCAAGTGGGCTGCTTTGCCCTGGATGGTGTTGAGCTTCTTAAACAAACATTGTTGGAGTTGCAGTCATCTGGGCAAGTGGAAAGTATTCAAGCACACAGCTGGCCTGTGCCTTCTAGATGGCGGAAAGGCTTCAAGGAGTCAGGGGGAGAGCTACTCTCTCCAAATACCCAGCTTCTGACCTGCTGCTGTAGCAACAGGCTAGTTGGCTGGTTCATTTAAATTTCTGGTAAATATTAACCCCACAGATGTTGATAGTGGGGGATTCAGCGATTGTAATACCATTGAATGTCAAGGGAGGCAATGTGATTCTGGTCTTGTTGGAAAGAGATTTTGGCTGGCCCTTCCATGGGACAAATATTACTTGCCACTTATCAAGCAAAGTCTGAACATTGTCTGAGTCTTGCTGCCTCTGGGCGTGGGCTGCTTTGTTATCTGAGGACTTGCAAATGGTACTAAACAATAGGCAATCATCAGCAAACATCCCACTTCCAACCTCAAGATAGAGGGAAGGTCATTGATGAAGCAGCTGAAAATGGTTGGGCCTAAGGCATCCGCCTGAGGAACTCCTGCAGTGATGTTTTGGAACTGAGATTATTGACCTTCAATAACCACAACCATCTTCTTTTGTGCTAGTGTTATGAGACTGTGCCTTTTTAATTTTGAAAATATGATTTTTCAGCTTTAAACTGACTGGAACTTACGCAATTTGAACTGAGACAGAGCAAACTGCTTAAAAACACAAGGCCATATTCCAAGTTGAATATGAAAAACCAACAAAGCAACATTTAAAATCTACACCTCAATGGCAAAGGACACTTAACTGTATATATTTTTTGTTATTAGACTCTAATTCCCATTATTTCTGATACATGTGCACATGTGCCTGCAGTGTGCATACCCTAATAACTGTATGAAAACCCAATGTTCGACGTTGCATTTTTATTCTTGGATTTAGTGGTTAATAAATTTGCTTCTTGACTTGAGAAAACATCATTTGGTTGGCTCCTTATTGCTCACAGCTTAAATAGTTAAATACATTCTAACCTGGAAAAGACAGATCCTCATGAAAAAGCAACTTATGTGTTTGCTGTGACCAACCATGGGGGTTGAATAGAGAGGAGCCAGTTCACCCCTTCTCACCTGAGTCCAACCAGACCCACAACAATGTGGCAAACTGCCATCTGAAATAGCCTATTCAGTTGTACCAACTGCTATGACTGGGTAAGAATAAAACCTGCCCAGTCGACCCTGAAAGGTTCTCACCAACATCTCAGGATGTGTCTCAAAATTGGGAGAGCTGCCCCACAGATTAATCAATATTCTTAATTATACCTTTTATCCAATATCCCAGACTCTTCATCACTCTCCCTGGGAATGCCCTGCGATCAGGACAGACCCAGCAGTGTATATACAATCAGGAGGGAGTGGCCCTGGGAGTCCACAGCATTGACTCTAGACCGAATAACATCTATGGTATCAAATCAAATATGATCAAGGAACCCTCCTACTGATTACCACCTACCACCCTCCCTCAGCTGATGAATCAGTACTCCACATTGAACACCACTTGGAAAAAACACAGAGGGCAGCAATGCACAGAATGCACTCTGGGTATCGAACTTTTCATCAAAACCAGCTTGCAGCATGACCACTGACTGGCTTAATGGTACAGTGAGAGAAATGCTGGGCCATGAGATTGCACATTATGGTCGAATACAATTCTGCTGCTGCTGATGGCCCACTGTACCTCATGAAGGTCTAGTTCTGAACTGCTAGATCTGTTCTAAAATTATCCCATTTAGCACAGTGGTACTGCCACACAATGACAGAGGGTTCAGCTGAAAGATGGGATTTTGTTTTCACAAGAACTGGTGGCCTCTTCTACTAATACTCATGGACGGTTACATCTGGGACAAATAGATTGGTGAGAGAGGTCAAGATAGCTTTTCTCTTGTGTTGGTTCTCTCATCACTTGCTGCAGACACAGTCTGGCAGGTGTGTCATTCAGGACTTGGCTAGCTCATCAATCATGGTGCTATTGAGCCACTATTGATGACGGACATGGAAGTTCCCTGGCCAGAGTACATTCTGTGCCCTTGCTATCCTCACTGCTGCTTCCAAGCAGTTTTCAACTGTCGGAGGACAGTCAGTGGCAATCAGCATTAGGTTTCCATGTGCACATCTGACCACTGTGTTGCCACCTCCACTGGATCTGCCCTGCCAGAGGGACAAGACATAATTAGGGATGGTGATGGAGGCATCCAGAGCATTGGTTGGTTGAAATGTGTGAATTCTCCATCCTCTGTCAGGTTGTTGCTTGATTTTTATTTTCTTGAAGGGGGCGAATAGACATTGAGGCAGTTCACAATAATGCAAAATGGCTTCCCAGTTCCATTTCTTATACCTGCAAAGACGCATCAGAAATACATTTGCCTTTGCGAAAACGCTCACTCCTTTACAGCAGCTAATTTTCATTTTCATGTAAAGGGAGTGCAGACAGAAGAAATCACATGCTTCAGCAGTATAGTTCTGGACAAGTACACAATGGTCTAAAAGCTGACATTCAAATTTGCTGCTCTTGACATTAAAGTTGCACCGAGCTTGGTCTACACCAATAGACTGCTCAAACGGGCTGGGGAAAACAGACAAGACACTCCCTTCTCTGCATGTGCTCTCCTGGATAAATTCAAAAGTAGTACAGCTGTAAATGTAGTAAGCTCTGGTGTCAGACTCTGCTTGCCTTCACACAAAGAATATACAGTAATTAATAGACACACAGGCGTGGGAAGGATGCACGTGAACACAAGGGCACGGGACAGCAGAGCAATTGCAAAACTTATTTTAACTATCATTAATATAGCTGCTAACTTATTTATTCACTTAACTTTCTATTATACATAAATTTACTCTAAATACCCACATTCAGAGAAATCAGATTAAAATCCACTTCACTGTGTATATCAATTGTTTCCTAAATCATCACAATGTACACTTTGTATGCAGGATATTCAGTACGAGTCAGTTTTGAAACCTTCAATAATGCCACTGAACAGAAAATGAATCCCCCCATATTACATCTCCTAGCAGCTTCATAATTACTAGAATTTTCTACATCACTTCACTGCCACCTACTGTTTATTCTGCCCAATTTTTAAAACCGTGGGTGAGAGATCGGGGAGGGAGGATGAAAGAGGCAAAGGTGTTGGGGCAAAAATGCAGAATACTGCAAAATTGAATTTGAGTGATTTACAAAGCATAAAGACTAGAAAACTACCTAACATTGCTGTGATATGTTTAAACAGGGAAGACACATTCATTTGTAAAAAAAGTGCTTTTCCATTTTTGCAGTGCAGTCAATTATTTATTTTAAGTTGGAGTTATGACAGTGCTTTGTGCTATTATTATACTTTGGAGCAACGAAGACAGCTTATGTTTATATTGTGCCTTTCATGTCACGAAACATCCTGAGACGCTTCACAGGAGCATTGCAAAACCAATTACAACACCGAGCCACAAAAGAAGCAATGGTGGCATCAGGAGAAACTCTCTCACGCAGCAAGGGGTTAGGATCTGAAATATATTGCCCGAGTGTGTGGTGGAGGCAGGGTCAACTGAGGCTTCCGAAAGAGAATTGGATCATTATCTGAAAAAGTGGCAGGGCGACGAGGAAAAGGCAGGCGAGTGGCACCAGGTGAATTGCGCCTTCAGAGGGCCAGCACAAACACAGCAGGATGAATGGCCTCCTGCTGCGCTTTAACCATTCTATGATAAGGAGATTTTAGGGAAGATGACCAAAAGCATGTTCAAAGAGGTAGGTTTTGAGGAGTTTCTCAAAGAAGAAAAGCAAGTTAAAGAAGCAGAGAGTTGTAGGCAGTGTACTCCACAGCCTGGGGCCTAGACAACTGAAGATGCGGCCACCAACGGTGCATTTCCTTTCACACGCCAAGCATTTAAAGAAGGGGGAGAAACTTATGATCATTCAATAACTAAGTCAAAATCAACATTTCCAACTTTTTGCATGCATTGACTAACTAGTATCAGGCTAAAAAAAGGCCCACGTCTATTAGTACAAATTAAAACTAGTTGACAGTTGCACCAATTGAGGCAAAGGATTTTATGCAGAAATAAGAACTAGGTTACTCCATAGTCCTTAGTTGGTAAGTGAACTGCCCAGTGTAGAACTATACAAATAAAGAGTGCTGATCTATATGAAGCTTAGTTGAGGTTATCCAGGATCGCAGATGGGGTGCTACAACTGGCTTCAGCATCCCCAAGTTAGAGATGAGGGAAAAAGAAAAATCCCCTGCTCACTACCACCAACCAATAAGTCCTACCAGGAACCACGAGGTGAATCCCGGAGAGTTCCAATCTTCCTATTTGCAATATCCTCTGTTTAGCTGTAAGAATTAATGGAGGCTGCTGTCACTTTGGCATTAAACAGGTGAGGGAAAGCCTATGATATTTTGTGCTAGAAATGGGACCATCTTGTAGAGGACATCAGGGATGGAACTGAACAGGACAAGCAACCTGTCATCTCATTGGGTGCAGAGATATAGATGAACAGTGCAAAGTCCAAATAAGGAAACACATGATTGAATATTGAATTCAATGTCAAATGAGGTACAAAAAGAGAAAGAGTGATATAAATCGTTTCTGTCTCAACGCTAGGAAAAGCTATTTTCTTTTGGGAAATCTCCAAACAATTGAAATCTGAAGGAATGAGGCTCTACATTTGTAAAAAAAAAGTTAGTCCTCAGTCTCAGAGGTTGACTCTCAATAATTAATACTTAGCACACACAACAGTAAAATGGTATCTGCACTGAAAGAAACTCTAAATTTCTGTGGTGATATTACTTCATATCTACAGTGCAAGTTCAGGAACTTCACATCATTCAATGCTTTTCAACAACCAGATGGCAAGTTGCCATTTCTGCTCTTTTTGCAGAGCTATCGTCTCATACAGCAACTTAATTTGTGCATTAAATCACAGATCAGCCTTTTCCTCATGTTGCAGCATTTTTACATTAAAAAACACAAGCCTCATTGCTATTTTGATTTTTGGACCAATTAACTGTGGTGTCCATTATGGTGTACATGTAGATTGAGGGATGATACAACACTGGATTGCTACCAAGAGATTAGGTTAGTAGTAAGAAAGGCTTCAAAATTTGGGGCTGTGTTTCTATTTGCATAGAGGAGTGCAAGGAAGGATCTAAAAATGCTTTCAAAACAAATGAATGGTTTTGAGAGGGTAAAAGTATGAAATATAATTTCCGCTGGTGGATGAATATGTAACAAGGGACAGATTCAGAGTCAAAACTGTAAGAATGAAAAGGAGGATTAGAAGAAAGATTTTCACCAAACACACACACACAGACACCCCACAAGTGGCTATTGTGGCAGCAAACAAGTATGTTAAAAGGATAAAAATACAAATAGGATGGCAAAAGAAAGGATTTGATTAATCCAAGTGCTGAGGCACTAACTGGACTTTACATTTTCATCACTGGGTAAAGATTATGAATAATACTTCATAACTATCCAGAACTTTAATTCAGAAACTACTTTTAAAATTCTTCTTTCTCCCCAAATCTCCTTTTCATTCTTACAGTTCTAATCCAGATTCAACAGCTTGATTCTTGAATGAGAAACCTTGACCAAACAAGAGATTTTCTTTCATTGATAAAGCTTTTACTGGTTGCACAAATATACTTTGCACTGAATACAGCAGTAATAAACGGAAACACTAGAGTCCGGCCTGTTCTCAGTCTTAATTAATTCTTTGCATTAATCTTATGTTCCCTTGTTCTAGACACCCAAACCACTAGGAAACAATCTTTTTCTATTGATCCTGTCTAATACTGCCCTAATTTTAAACATTTCTTTCAAATAACCCCTTAACCTTCTCTGCTGTAATGAATGCCAAATTGTGCGCCTCAGTTTCCAGCCCTGGCAACCTCCTTTTGGATGCACAGTCAGACTCAGCTCACCACCCTTTCCCTCAGAATTGGACTTCCAGGTCTTCACTTTCAAATCACTCCAAGATTTCATCATGCTCAATATGAGCAGTACTTTTCATTAGCTGTGTATTTAAAGAATGTTATCCACTGCTCCATTCATACTGTGAGAATGGATTTTTAACATACATTTTCAGCAATATTGTATTATTCTGTAAAAAAGGCAGGCGTATGTGTGTGAGATTTAATTAAGCTGGTCAAGAGTTTGATAGGAGTCAGGTTGTCTGGGGTTTCAGAAACATGAAAAGGATAACATGTGTTAAGTTGAGGCACAAGTAAATAGGTTAGATCTAACATTTGAACTTTTAGGTAAGAACATAAGAAATGGGAACAGGAGTAGGCCATTCGGCCCCTCAAGCCTGCTCCACCATTCAATAAGATCATGGCTGATCATCTTGTGTTTCGATTTCCACATTCCCATCTAACCCTGATAACCATTGATTCCCTTGCCTAACAAGAATCCATCTACCTCTGCCTTAAAAATATTCAATGACCCCACCTCCACCACCTTCTGAGGAGAGAGTTCCAAAGTTGCACAACCCTCAGAAAAAATTCCTCATCTCTGTCCTAAAGGGGCGACCCCTAATTTTAAAACAGTTCCCCTAGTTCTGGATTCACCTGCTTTTCAATGTCCAGCTTGTCAAGGCCATTTAGGATCTTGTATACTTCAATCAAATCACCCCTCACTCTTCCAAACTCCAATGGAAACAAGCCCAGTCTGTCCAACCTTTCCTCATAAATCAACCCACTCATTCTAGGTATCAATCTAGTAAACCTCCATTGAATCACCTCCTATGCATTTACATCCTTCCTTAAATAAGGAGACCGAAACTGCTCACAGTATTCGAGGTGTGATCTCATCAATGCCCTGTATAACTGAAGCATAACATCCTTACTTTTATGTTCAATCCCTCTCGTAATAAAGGATAGCATTCCATTAGCCTTCTTAATTACTTGCTGTACCTGCATACTTAACTTTTTATGACTCATGTGCTGGAACACCTAGATCCCTCTGCACCGCAGAATTATGCTGCTGTACTCCATTTACGTAATACTCCGCTTTTTTGTTCTTTTTCCAAAGTGAAGAACTTCACATTTTCCCACATTAAACTCCATTTGCCAGATCTTTGCCAAATCTTTGCCAACTCACTCAACCTATCCATCTGCAGCCTCATGTCCTCTTCACAACATACTTTACCTATCTTTGTGTCATCTGCAAATTTAGCTAACATATCTTCACTCCCCTCATCTAAGATAATTGATTTAATGTTTGATGTAAATCGTAAAAAGTTGAGGCCCCAGTACAGACCCCTGTGGGACTTCATTCGTCACATCCTGCCAATCAGAAGACCACCTATTTATGAATACTTGCTGCTTTCTGCCAGCCAGCTAATCTTCTAACCATGCTAATATGTTACCCCCTACATCATGCGCTTTTATTTTCCGTAATAGTCTTTGATGTGGCATCTTATCAAATGTCTTCTGGAAATCGAAGTACATTACGTTTACAGGCTCCCCTTTATCCACTGTGCACGTTACTCCTTCAAAAAACTCCAATAAATTGGTTTAACATGATTTTCCTTTCACAAAACCATGCTGACTCTTCCCTAATGCCATGAGCTCTTCTAAGTGCCCAGCTATAGCCTCCTTAATGAATGATTCCAATAACTTCCTCACCTCAGACGTCAAGCTAACTGGCCTATAGTTTCCTGTTTTTTTTCCTGTTTTCTGCCTCCCTCCCTTCTTGAAAGGTTGTTTGAATTTCTAAGGGGAGTCTGAGGTGCTAAGGGAAATGTTTGCATCTTGCAGGAGTCCATAGGCAAATAGTAGTGGGGTATTATATTTTTATTGGCCCAAAAGTAAACACAAGATGGAAAAATGAAAGATCTTATATTTGGAAGGGATCGAATTTCAAAGGGGTGTGAGAACAATGGGAATGAGATGAAAGGGAATAAAGGTATATTAGAGTTACTGTGGATAGCTGGTTTTTTAGTTATTGAGTTGGAGAGATGGCTGTATAGCTGTTAAGCTGGAGCGGTCTTGAGCTGTTGAGAAGTCTTGGGCTGCAGCAAGTGCTTTTATTCTGAAGTGGATTCCATACCATAAAGTGGAAGGTGGTAAAGGTCATGTGGTATACCTTTATTGATGCTACAACAGTTTGCTTTGTGTGATATTACCGGATTTGTCATATTTAAACATCTATAAGGGAATGTTGTCTGGAAGGTGTTTGTGTGTGCGTTTGACCAAGTAGGGAATTTTTGGGGGAATGTTTCATAAGACTAACTGCAATTGTGTAACTAATCTTGTGTACTATGTTATCTTTTCTTTCTTCTTAATAAAACTTCTACTTTTAATTTTTAAAATCCCAAAAGTATTACTGGACCTCTTACTGCTGAGATCGGTATGCCGTTTTCTCGTTATCAAAAAAAAAGTTGCAGCCCATAAGCCAAGTTTCCCTCTGGGATTTGCAATTGAGACTGACTGTGGTTATAATAATACTTAATTACCACTTACTGCCCTTGCCACCCTTTTTTTAAACTGCATCTTTGGATGTTGAAATTTTGTCACTCTTTGGAAGGGTATCCGCAAACTATTTTACCTGCTTGAAAAAGCTTCTCTTCAACTGTATAGCTTCAGTTACCCTATCCCTTAGATTTCCTGCTATCCATTTGGTTCCTTCCTACATCATAACAGAGGCTACACTTAAAATACTGGCTTCAAACCACTTAGGAGCATCTTGAGGCCTTGAAAGGTGCTATATAAATGCAAGTCTTTCTTTCTTATTAATACTTGCATGATTATTCAAACATTTTCCTATTTGAGGGGTACTTCAAGAAAAAACGAGTAAGACCTTATTGCTGCATTTGTGTGTGTATCCATTCAGCAATATCATCAGTTTTACAGCACTATTTCACTCTATGCCTATTGGCATTGCCACAGTAATTACAGGTTTAACTTTCCTTAAAGCTGGTTAATTATTACATTTCAAAGTTAAAAGGAATTATGTTGCCTATGTGACTCATTGGTGCAAGAAGTTTAATTTGAGTCCCAAACTGTGCTCCTCCCCCAATCTGTCATTGTTGGGATTTTATTTATCCTTGCAGGAAAGGGCAAGGACAGAAAAATTAAATCTCTAATTTGAATTTAAATCACATCATCACGTAATTGTTTTTACAAAGCCTTGGCAAAACTGAAACAATTTTGGAATGCTGCTGCTCAGTCTGTAGTTTGAAAGAAATGAAAAAGTCTATTTGTTTAAAATGAAAATGAGCAATTATTTACTAGCAGCAGGCTAACACACTCTTAAAATCATTTTCATTGCATCAATCCAAAGGTGCTTACGATGTCAGCCAGGGAGTTAAGCACGAACATCCTCGATTCTGATTTTCCACAGTTAATTCATTTTCTAACCCATCCATGCTGTATCATCCCTTTGCATACATTATCGACTTAATAGAGCTTATTTCAGAGTTGCTGCTTACTTGTAATGTGTGTAGCTCCTCTTTCTGTATCCTCTTCAAACTCAGAACAGCATCGCGGCTCTCTGTAACAAGACAGCAGTTGTCCTCAGTCACCACAATTGGGAAAAACATTTGCAATTATTCAATAAGTTTGTTCAGGCTTCCTTTCTTTCCCAGTTCAAATAGTGAAATATGCTCTTAACGCAATGGCAAACAATACAAAAAAGGGGGAGGGAAGGCAAGACTGCCAGACAAGTAGGCACACTCATTTACTTTCAGCAAGTTCATCAACATTCATGCTCTAGCACTCCTCCACTAAGTGGAAATGCCAAAAGGAAAAAAACACACAGTAGACATGTTTCCGGTTGATTAAGCTGTTATCACAAAAGCACTAAGCTTTGATGGACATTTTACAGATGTCACTTCAAAATATCAGCAAAGTAAAAATGAGCACGATAAGTTTTTTGAGATTCCATTTTGCTCAGCTGTTGCTGATGAAACACCAGCTTACACTGTTTGGAGGAAGAGTGCTTAAAGTTTGCATTTTGCATTTTTTTCTTATACAAGTCCATGTTCTGTAATATTGCAGCATGGCAATATTTGCAATTGATTTTTTTCTTTCGTATTTCTAACGCTTACCCAAGGTCAACAAGCTAATGGTACCCTGAAATTGTTAACACAAAGATCGAAAATGTAAGCCATGACTGCACTTAAAATGCTATTATTGTGTACTTCCTTATAATAATTTATACACTAGGAAAACTCTATCTAGACAAACAAAGCCAGGAAATCTTACACCTCACAAATAATCAAAAACAAAGTGCAACCAAAATATAAGCTTTCACTTTCCTTTGCAAAATATCCAGTTCTGCCAAACCCCCACCCACCCTCATACAGCAATTCGGCTGGGCCACTCACCCTTTCAAGTTCCAGAATGGAACAGTCCCTCAGGTTTTTAAGCGCTCTTCTGACGAATCTAGCTTGACATTTTCTCTTCTTAGTCCATTAAATGATGTAACCATAGCAGCTAACTGGCAGCTCATACCGAACTGTTCAGTTCTTTCAAACACTGATGCTGGCTTTCTGCCTGTGAACTGCTACACATTTTAGTGGGGATTTAAGTTGGGAACTTGTTGTACGGCACTTTGGATTGACCAAATTAGCTACAAAATAGACACCAAGCAAAGGAGTTACAAAGCTGCAGTCAAACCAAATAACTCCTACGTCATGAACAGATTGCAGTTGGAGTTGTTTCAGAAAACATCTCTGGCCCTCAGCTCAACTCTTTTTCTTTCAGCTTCTTCCATTTTACTTGAGGTCGCCACAATGCTGGTTGATCAACCCTCTCCATCTCCTCCCGTCAGACACTCATATTCCTCTTCCAATTCTGCTGTGTTTAATTCTCTCACCATCATGTCTTTCCATTTGGTCTTAGGCTTTCCTCCTCTTCTTCCTGGCAGTCTCATCTCTACCACTCGCCTCGCCACATTTCTTCTCTCTCCACAACAGCTGATCATACCATTTCAATCTCTTCTTGGCTATTTTCGTCAATACTCCCACAATCTTCACCGACCCTCTCATGTACTGGTTCCCGATTTTGTCCTTTCTCATCTCGTCAGTGTCCAGTCATAGTTCCTCTCCCTGATGTTACCCATGTTTCTGCACTGTATAACAAGGCCGGTCTCACAACCGTCTTGTAGATTCTTCTTTGCAGTGATACATTTCAATCACAACATTCCACTGCACTTCTTCCAATTACTTCAACCACAGCTAATCCACTGCTGAATTTCCATTTCCAAACTTCTATGTTATCCCACCACTAATCCCAGGTGCTTGAAACTACTCACTTTCTCCCAAGTCTTCACCCATAATTTGCATACCTTCAGTATGATCCTCTTCCCCAGACTCAAACTGACAGTCCATAAATTAGATCTTCGGCCTTCAGCTCACTGCCAACTATAAACAATGAAGTATTTAGGCCTGAGTTTTCCAATTTCAGTGCCGATGCTAACTCATACATTTGAACTAGGTTACTGTCAGCATTACTGTACAATTGGAAAGGCTAGACTTCATTGTCCAAGTTGAAGATGGCATAACAAAGACCAAGAAGTGTAAACCTTTCCCTGATGAGAGTCATATGTAGCAGAGATAATGTACAGCAAATTAGTAACTTAACTCATCTGTCAAGTCACAAACTTTGACCAGTTGCATCATGGAAGAAGCAGGAATAGCTAATGGAGAACCAGCCAACATTTTAAGCAGGGAAGGAAATGGAAAGCAACAGTAGACAGTGGTGCAGGACGGGCTGACCATTTTACACCCTTCCCCCATTGTTGTCTTCTTCCTCGTCCATTGCCCTCCTGTTCACCCCTACCTGACTCCTAGCATTCCCTGCACCCTTGAATCTTATCAAAGTGCACATAATCCACATGTGAGGCACACAAGGCCATTCATGTTTTAAGGCACAGCAGCTGACACTGATCCACTCCTCACCCAATATCCACCAAGAGATTTCAGCAGGGGTCACCAGATAGCGGATCAGGAACAGTTGATGTTTCTCCCTTCTAACCCAGGCTCAGTGAATGACCCACTCCATGAACTGAGTGTGTCAATCTTTACTGGTGGATCCTGTCCTGGTGGAACAAGTACAAGGAAACAATCCCTAGAATCCAATTTGGCAATGTTTGTTTAGTAATGGGTCGACTTAGAGAACTGATGTGGTCTTGATTAATAGGTGTAGATTTATTTTATCTTTTACTGAAAGGAAATAAACAAGTCAGTGACAAGCTACAGTGGCATGAATGGCCTTGACAATGCCTTTTTGTCACTTAGGTCTGTACGCCAATGATGGGTTCACCACCATGTACACCTTAGTACTATCTATACATCAGTATCCCTTGAGCCAAGGTCTCGTAAAGTAAGTAATTTTGCATAAAATAAACATAGATTTGAATGATTTGGATAATAATTTGCTTGAACCAAATTCAAATCCCATACAGATATCTGAAAGTCTACACATTCCATATATCATTCTTGAATCCACAAACACCTGGCTGTTCGCAGTGCTCACACACACTGTGCACTCCAACAGGTTGAAGGCTGTGGTCCTTCCATCAGAGGACAAAATGCTTGTATTAAGTAGCAACTATTAGTTTCTGGAAACTGTTGCTTAAAATTGCTAAGAGGTTAAAAGGTGCTGAATGATATACAAAGGACTGGACTGTTCACTGAAGCTTGAAAAGGAATCAGAAAGACAAAGAGCTAAGTAAATTTAGTTAAAAACAGGAAAGAGTGAAATGGAATGTGACAACAATAAATCTGAAGAAAAGTAGGCGCTTTTGGCAGGAAAAGTCTGTGAATGCAGAAATTTCAAGGTCTGGGTTAATTAGAATGATTGTTTAGAACCGTACAAGTGTTTAACAATCAGAGATTGAAATGGAAATGGGAAGGGTTACACAGAGTTTGGATCATGTTTAGGGAGAAGGGAGGTGTTTAGTCTTGTTCAGACTGCCCATTATGAAAGATATTGCACCTCAAGTATTAAATAGATTGGAGCAAATAAATTACTGACTCACACAAGTAGGACATTTGACCCACATACAATGATGCTAAGCGAGGCAAGGCAAGGAGACAGAAAGCCCGTAGCATGGCTTTGTCAGGGGGAGATCATGCCTAACAAATTTGATTGAATTGTGAGAGGAGTTGACTAGCAGTGTAGATGAGGGTGGTGCAGTTGATATAGTCTACATGGACTTCAGTAAGACTTTTGACAAGGTCCTGCATGGGAGAATATCAAGGTGGGAAGAGCCAATGGGATCCAGGGCAATTTGGCAAATTGGATCCAAAATTGGCTTAGTGGCAGGAGGCAGAGGGTGATGGTTGAAGATTGTTTTTGAGATTGGAAGCCTGTGATGAGTGGTGTACTGCAGAGATCAGTGCTGCGACCCTTGCTGTTTGTAGTGTACATTAATGATTTAGATGTGAATATAGGACGTATGATCAGTAAGTTCGCAGATTACACGAAAATTGGTGGTGTCGTAAATAGTGAGGAGGAAAGGACAATATAGATTGGCAAAAGCAATTTAATCCTGAGAAGTGTGAGGTGATGCATTTTGGGAGGACTAACACGGCAAGGGAATGCACAATGAATGGTAGGACCCTAGGAAGTACAGAGGATCTGAGGGACGTTGGTGTACATGTCCAAAGATCCCTGAAGGAAACAGCACAGGTAGATAAGGTGGTTAAGAAGACACATGGAGTACTTGCCTTTATTAGCTGTGGTATAGAATATAAAAGCAGGGAGGTTATGTTGGAGCTGTATAAACCGCTAGTTAGGCCACAGTTGGAGTACTGTGTGCAGTTCTGGTCTCTACATTATTGGAATGATGTGATTGCACTGTAGAGGAGATTCACCAGGATGTTGCCTGGGCTGGAGCGTTTCAGCTATGAAGAGAGATTGGATAAGGCTAGGGTTGCTTTCCTTGGAGCAGAGAAGGATGAGGGTATACCTGATAGAGGTATACAAAATTATGAGGGGCATAGATAGGGTAGATGGGAAGAAACTTTTCCTCTTAGAGGAGGTGTCAATAACCAGGGGGCATAGATTTAAGTAAGGGGCAGGAGGCTTAGAGGGGATTTGAGGAAAAGCTTTTCCACCCAGAGGGTGGTTGGAATCTGGAACACACTGCCTGAAGGAGTGGTAGAGGCAGAAACCCATAGAACATTTTAGTAGTATTTAGATGAGCACTTGAAACACCATAGCATACAGGGCTACAGGCCAAGTGCTGGAAAATGGGATTAGAATGTAGATAGGTGCTTGATGGCCAGCATGGACACGATGGGCCGAAGAGCCTGTTTCTGTGCTGTATAACTTTATGACTCTATGATGCAAGATGGTGGAAAAACTCAGATGTTACAATAGCCCAGTTAAATGGGAAAAGTGCCTGGGAAAGGATGATGAGATGAGGTAAGGAAAGGAAGGTTTCCACTACTTTTGATGGATACACTATGAGTGAGCTTTATATACAGGGCTTAAAACTACTTTGAAACAGACCAAAGCTTTGACAACAAATAACAAGACACAAATATCCAGTCTATAAGCACCCAGTTTTAGAGATAAGTAGTCAAATTGCAAGCTGGTCATCAGCTGCTGGCTGAATTTGGAGTCCCCATATATGTTACAACATATAACTTATGTCAATAAAGCCAAATATGTAAAACTAAACCACCAAGTTGTAGGGTGGCTCAAAGCACTGTAGATCATGGTCAGCTTGCACAATTATAAATAAAAGTAAGGTAATCATACCCTTCATTAAAAAAAGATTTGTTCAGCAATTGATTTAAACACTGACCCCAGAGTGGCTATAAGTAGGGGCCCCTCCCTATTCACATAGAACAGCCAGGCTTTTAGGTAGAAGCAGTGGCCCTGCACCCTGACTGAAAGGTGTTGAGGGGTGGGGCAGGTCTGCCCGCACCACCATGAGGATCAGTGCTGGAGGCCTGACAAACAGCCAACTGGGCCAGTTTCACCAGGATCAGACAGACCTCAGTGAAGAGGGGTGGGAAAGGGCCATGAACTGGTGCCCAAGGGTGGGGAAACGAACAAGCGTAAAAACATTATACAAAATTAGATCAAATGTGTTTATTTTGGGACCATACATTCTGGTTTAATTATTCCCAACCTCTAACTTCACTACATGATTTTTTTTTTTGAAACGCGCACACACACTATATCCTTTGGATAGAAGAGTGAGGGGTGATATCTTTGCAATGTATATAATTTTTAAGAGAGCCTGAAGGAATGGAGGTTGAGAGGCAGTTCTCCTAGCTGGAGAGCCTTGAACTAGGGGGTCATAATCTCAGAATAAGGACTTGGCCATTTAGGACTGAGATGAGATGACAGTTTTTCATGCAGATGGTTGTGAAGCTTTAGAATTCTCTAACCTTGAGGGCTGTGGATGCTCAGTCAAAGTATATATTCAAGACTGGGATCGATAAATTTTTTGGTACAGTGCGACTCAAAGGATTTGTTGAGAGAAAAAAGTTGATGTTGAAGTTCAGCCATGATCCTAGTGAATAGCAGAACATGCTAGATGGACTTATGACCTACTCCTGCTCTTATTTATGTTTTTACATTAAAATACAATCTAGGTACAGACATGAAGGACACAATGCTAAAATGTGCAGATGAAATAAGGAGAATGCTTTAATGTCAAGTGGACTACAAGCACCGTTAGAGTGACATAGAGTCATCGAGGTCTACAGCACACAAAAAGGCCCTTCGGTCCATCGAGTCTGCACCAGTCAACAAGTACCTAACTATTCTAATCCCATTTTCCAGCACTAGGCCCCATAGCCTTGTATGCCAGGACATCTCAAGTGTACATCCAGATACTTCTTCAATGTTATGAGAGTTTCTTCCTCAACCACCCTTTCAGGCAGTGAGTTCCAGATTCCCACCACCCACTGAGTGAAAAAATTCTTCCTCACATCCCCTCTAAACCTCCTGCCCCTTACCTTAAATCTATGCCCCCTAGTTATTCATCCCTCCACCAAAGTTCCTTCCTGTCTACCCTATCTATGCCCCTCATAATTTTATACACCTCAATCATGTCCCCCCTCAATCTCCTCTGCTCCAAGGAAAATAACCCCAGTCTATCCAATCTCTCCTCATAACTAAAACTCTCCAGCCCAGACAACAGGTAAATCTCCTCTGCACTCTCTCTGGATTAGTACAGAGGTTTGCCAAATGAACTTTGAGAGAGAGAGATAAAGGGAGAGAGAAACAATAAGGGGAGAACATGCACACTAAATGGTAAAAAGTATTAAAAAGGAAAAGAGCAGAGGAAGTGCTTTTTTGATACTCAACTCTTTGATTTCCTATTCCAAGCACTCAACCTTAGGAAGGGTGTCATGGACAGAGTACAGAAGAGGTTACGAGAGAAGCATCATGAATAAAGGTTATGGTTATGAGGGGGGACAAAAATTGGATAAACAGGGATTATGTTTAGCAGAGCAGCAATGGTTTCAGTAAGTTGCATGAGTGCACACAGCTGTCTGGAAGGTACCACACAAGCCTTGTCCTGCAATAATTATGGCATGTACTCGGCAACACCAAAAATTTAAAGGAACCATCCACTGGGAAACAAAAAAAAACTGGCCACACACAACTACATTTTGAAGGGAATATTGGTTAAGAGAGGACCAAATACATGGATCCAAAATTAAGATCCCAGCAACCCAGCTCGATCATTTGTGTCTTCAATTTTCACAAACAATGCTCCTGTTGAGTCACTGTTTACGCAAAAGCTAATTCACTATCAGCTTTTACTCTCAAGTCAATAAAAATGTCAAGAGAGGATAGTTCCTCACCCTCAAAAATATTTCCCCCCAACCCCCCATCAAAAGGTGGGCTGCAAGACAGTGCAATGCAAATAATTTGCAAGGGTTCCTTTAATAACTTACCTTTTATTTCCTCTACAGGCAGGAATGCATAGAGTGAATAAAAACAGCTACATTATTTCAAAGAACAGAAGAGAGATTTTAAGATGAAAGTAATGCTGGAATTAGTAAAATAGTCTAAAGCAGCTTAACTGAGACAAAGGGCACTGTATTGGAAACAGGCAAGGCTACTAGGCAATTTGATTGAGCAGTTTTAAAAAAAATAAAAAGCATCAGTACAGGTAGGTAGAAACAGACCCTCTATTGGTTCGGGGGTGTGGGACCAGGTTAGAGAGATACAAGGTTGAATGCAAGACTTAGGTCATATGGCAGCAGTTTTACTTTTACACAGAGGGTTGCGAGGCTATGGATCATACTACTGGAGTTAGTGATTGCAGCAGAGAACATGCTAACATTGAGAAATAGGTAGAAGGAAAGGCATTCTGTGTCAAGTGGGCTGAGATTGCCCTAAGTGTCATAGGACACCAGAGTTTCTGCTGATAGGTCCTTATTAACTATATTAAAGTTTTATATTATAGTTTCATTTACCAACAAAACTCTGGAAAAGTACATTAAATTTTCCATCAACTACCATGAGTAGGTATAACATTGAAATGTAAACTATGTTGCAATGTTAAGGTCACCTTTAAATAAGTGACTGGTGAATCAACTGCGAAACTACAAATCTATTCCAAAAGTAATACTGAGGAAATTTGAGAGCCCCTCACTTCTGCTGCTTCACTTAGTTTGTCTCCACCATTACCACAATTGACATTTCTCCCCCCAAAAATATTAAGCTAGACATACAATGTCCTTCCAGAGCAATGAAATGCCTTATTTCTCAACATTGAAATGCATAACATTGGTTAAAGATGCATGTGTGTATAATTCACAATAAAGCTTCCACTGTGCAGTTTACCTCATCTCGTTTATTACTAAACTAACTAATTATCTGACTTCAAAGCAATAACATTCTTGGGTTAGTAACACAAAAGGTATTAAAGTGCATTTGGCCACCATTATAATTTTTCTGTAGGCAGAGAATGTATCCTGTACAGTTATCTGAACAATACTTGCATAATTATAGTGAGAGTGCAAGAGGAGCAGTGTGGCCTTTAACAGTGAGAGAAGAGAGACCGACCATTAAAGACTAGAGAGAGAGAGAGAGAGAGAGAGGCAAGTGACCATTAAAGAGCATGGTGAGCAGCAGTTAGGTGAGCATTTCTAGTTTTTAAAGTAAAAGTAAGGCCTTTAGTTTGTATTTAGGTCTCTAGTCTTTTTCTTTTTCTTTTTGCTCTTTATACTTAAGCTATTCTTAAAGAAAAGATCAATACTGGTGTGCCAAAGATAACAATAATGTGTAAAAAGCAGGGATACTAGAGTAATTAATTAATTAAATTAAATGCGATAGCGATGGCAGGGCAGGTTGTATGTTGCTGCTGCAGCATGTGGGAGCTGATTGACACCAAGGTGGTCCAGAGCAAACACATCTGTAGTAAGTGTTTGCAGCATGAGGAACTTCACATCTGAGTTAAGCAGCTGGAGTCCCAGCTGCAGACATTGCGCCACATCAGGGAGGGGGAAAGTTACCTGGACACTTTGCTCCAGGAGGCAGTCACACCCCTTAGATTAGGTAATTCAAATTTGGTCTGTGATCAGGGACAGGAGGGTGTGATGGCAGCTGAGGCAAGTATGGGGACCCAGGAGGTAGTGTTCCAGGAGAGTTGCAGGGGCCAAGGCTCCAACGCTTACGAGGTTCTTGCATGCTGTGTGGATGAGATGGGGAACTGCAGGAAGGATGAGCAAACTGACTAGGACACCGTGGTACAGGGAGCCATTCAAGTGGCAGGGGAGGAAATAGGAAAGTAGCAGTGGTAGGGGACAGTATAATTAGGGGGATAGATGCTGTTCTCTGCACCAATGAGCATGAGTCCCAAAGGCTGTGTCATCTGCCTGGTGCCAGTGTTAAGAACATCTCCTCAGGGCTGGAGAGGAATTTGGAGAGGGAGGGGAGGGATCCAGTTGTTGTCATCCACATTGGTACCAATGACACTGATAGGGCCAGAAAGAAGTTTCTGCTGAAAGAATTTCAATAGCTAGGAACTAAATTAAAAAGCAGAATTTCCAAGGCAATAATCTCACGATTACTACCTGAGCCACGGGCAAACTGGCATAGGGTAAATAAAGTCAAGGAGTTAAATCCGTGGCTCAAAGATTGGTGTGGGAGTATTGAGTTTCAGTTCATGGGGCACTGGCACCAGTACTGGGGTAGAACAGAACTGTTCTGGTGGGACAGGCTTCACTTGAACCATGCTGGGACCAGTGTCCTGGCGAATCAAAAAACTAGGGTGTAGAGAGGGCTTTAAACTAAATAGGGAGTGTTGGTGGGGTGGGGGGGGTTGGATTTGGGGGATGGTTCTGGAGAGTGGGATACATAGGCTAACAAGCAAAAGGATATGGCAGCATTGCAGGGCAGCTATTTAGGTATTCACACCCAGATTGCAACAGGAAGGGACAGTGTACAAACTTAAAAAAAAACAGCAGCAACTAGGGTCAAAGGGTGTGAAATGGTAAAACAACAAAATTAATAGCTCTTTATTTAAAAGCACATAGTATTCGGAACAAAATAAATGAATTAACAGCACAAATCGAGGTTAATAGGCATGATCTTACAGCCATTACGGAGACATGGTTACAAGGAGATCAAAGCAGGAAACTAAATATTCAGGGGTATGTGACTTTTTGGAAAGGACAGGCAGGAAGAAAAGAGCGGTAGAATAGCTTTGTTAGTACGAGATGGAATAAGTACAGTAGCAAGAAATGATCTTGGATCGGAAGATGTAGAATCTATATGGGTGGAGGTAAGAAATAACAAGGGGAAGAAGACACTGGTGGGAATAGTCTATAGGCCCCCTAACAGTAGCTATACTGTAGGACAGAGAATAAACCAGGAGATAATGAGGGCATGTTAAAAAAGGCAGTACATTAATCATGGGTGACTTTAATCTTCATGTAGATTGGGAACATCAAATTGGCAGAGGAATCCACAAGCAAGAATTCTAGTGCATTCAGGACAGTTTCCTAGAACAATATGTTGTGGATCCAACCAGGGATCAGACTATTTTGGATCTGGTATTGTGTAATTAGGCAGGTTTAATAAATGATCTCAACGTAAAAGATCTCATAAGAAACATGACCATAATATGGTAGAATTTAGCATTCAGTTTGAGAAACTTGGGTCAGAAACAACTGTGCTAAAGTTCAATTTTTTTTTCTTCATTCACAGGATGTGGGCTTCGCTGGCTGGACCAGCATTTATTGCCCATCCCTAGTTGCCCTTGAGAAGGTGGTGGTGAGCTGCAGTCCATGTGGTATAGGTACACCCGCAGTGCTCTTAGGGAGAGAGTTCCAGGATTTTGGCCCAGCGACAGTGAAGGAATGGTGATATATTTCCAAGTCAGGAAACTTGGAGTTACTTGGAGGGGAACTTCCAGATGGTGGTGTTCCCATCTATCTGCTGCCCATGTCCTTCTAGATGGTAGTGGTCGTGGGTTTGGAAGGTGCTGCCCAAGGTGCCTTAGTGAATTCCTGCAGTGCATCTTGTAGATGGTACACACTGCTGCCACTGTGCGTCGGTGGTGGAGGGAATGAATGTTTATGGATGTGGTGCCAATCAAGCGGGCTGCTTTGTCCTGGACGGTGTCCAGCTTCTTCAGTGTTGTGGGAGCTGCACTCCTCCAGGCAAGTGGGGAGTATTCCATCACACTCCTGCCTTGTGCCTTGCAGATGGTGGACAGGCTTTGGGGAGCCAGGAGGTGAGTTACTCGTTGCACAATTCCTAGCCTCTGACCTGCTCTTGTAGCCACAGTATTTATATAGCTGGTCCAGTTCAGTTTCTGGTCAATGGTAACCCCCAGGATGTTGATAGTTGGGGATTCAATGATAGTAATGCCATTGAACATCTAAGGGCGATGGTTGGATTCTCTGTTTTTGGAGATGGTCATTGCCTGACACTTGTGTGGCGCGAATTGCCCAAGCCTGGATATTGTCCAGGTCTTGCTGCATTTGGACATGAACTGCTTCAGTATCTGAGGAGTCACGAGTGGTGCTGAACATTGTGCAATCATCAGTGAACATCCCCACGTCTGATCTTATGATGGAAGGAAAGCCATTGATGAAGCAGCTGAAGATGGACACTACCCTGAGGAACTCCTGCAGTGATAGTCCTTTAGCTGAGATGACTGACTTCCAACAATCACAACCATTTTTCTTTGTGCTAGGTATGACTCCAACCAGCAGAGAGTATTCCCCCTGATTCACAGTGACTCCAGTTTTGCTAGGGCTCCTTGATAAGGATAACTAAAAAGGAATGAAGGCAGAGTTGGACGGAGTGGACTGGGAAAGGAGTTTAGCAGAAAAGACAGTTGATGAACAATGGCAGACGTTTAAGAAAATAGTTCACAACAAAGATATATCCCAGTGAGGAAGGAGGATTCTAAGAAGGGGATAAACCAACCATGGTTAACCGAGGAAGTTAAGGATAGTATCAAATTGAAGGAAAAAACATACAACGTGGCAAAGGTTAGTGGTAAACCAAAGGATTGGGAGAGTATTAAAAACCAACAAAAGATGACCAAAAAATAATAAAGAGGGAGAAAATAAACTTTGAGGGTAAACTAACAAGTAATATAAAAACAGACAGTAAAAGCTTCTTTAAATATATGAAAAGGAAGAGAGGTGCCAAAGTGAACATAGGCCCCTTAGATAATGAGGCTGGGGAAATAATTATGGGGAACCAGGAATTGACAGGGTAGTTGAATAAATACTTTGCATCAGGCTCCACAGTAGAAGACACTAACAGCATTGCAAAAATACTAAACAATCAAGGGGTAAAAGAGGGGGAGGAAATAAATTCAGTAACGGTCACTAGAGAAAAAGTACTAGGGAAACGAATGGGGCTAAAGGCAGATACATCCCCCGGACCTGATGGGTTGCATCCTAGGATAGTAAATGAGACAGCAACACAAATAGTGGATGCACTGGTAGTAATCTTCCAAGAATCCTTAAGTTCTGGAAAAGTCCCAGACGATTGGAAAACTGCCAATGTAACGTCCTTATTCAAAAAGGGAGGGAGACAAAGAACAGGTAACTATAGGCCAGTTAGCTTAACAACTGTCATTGGGAAAATGTTGGAGTCTATTATAAAGGATGTAATAGCAGAGCATTTAGAAATACATAATATAATCAAGCAGAGTCAGCATGGGTTCATGAAGGGGAAATCATGCCTGACAAATGTATTAGAATACTTTGAGGAGGTACAAGCTGGATAGATAAGGGGAGCCAATAGATGTAATAAATTTGGATTTTCAAAAGGCTTTGATAAGGTACTGCACATAAGGCTACTTAATAAGACAAGAGCCCACAGTGTTGGGGATGGCATATTAGCATGGATAGGAGATTGGCTAACTAATAATAGTTGAGGTAGGGGGACATTTTCAGGATGGCAACCTGTAACTAGTGGATGCCACATGGATCAGTGCTAGGTTATTTACAATATATATTAATGACTCAGATGAGGGAAGTGAATGTACTATTGCCAAGTTTGCGGATGACACAAAATTAGGTGGGAAGTCAACTAGTGAGGATGACACAAAGAGTCTACAGAGGGATATAGACAGGATAAGTGAGTGGGCAAAAAAGTGGCAGATGGAATATAATGTGGAAAAATGTGAGGTTATGCATTTTGGAAGGAAGAATAGAGGAGCTGAATATTATTTAAATGAAGAAAGATTGCAGAAAGCTACAGCACAGAGGGATTCTTAAGGGGCTTGACAGGGTGGAGGCTGAGAGGTTGTTTCCTCTTGTGGGAGAGTCTAGGACCAGAGGCATAATTTCAGAGTAAGGGGGCTCCCACATAAAACAGAGATGAGGAGGAATTTCTTGTCTTAGAGGGCAGTGAATCGGTGGAACTTTTTACCGCAAAGGGCTGTAGAGGCTGGGTCATTAAGTATATTCAAGGCTGAGATAGACAGATTTTTAATCAGTAAGGGAATCAAGGATTATGGGGAAAAGGCAGGAAAGTGGAGTTGAGGATCTTCATATCAGCCATAATCTCATTGAATGGCGGAGCAGACTCGATGGGCTGAATGGCCTACTTCTGCTCTTGCTTCTTATGATCCTTAATTTTTGATGTTCTAGGAGCGACACAGGAACTATTAAAAATGTCTGCACTCAAGATAGAACCTTTTCCCCCACATTCTTTTAAGTTGACTGGTACACAGATGCTCCCCAATAGCGTTACAATTATGTGTTTTATAAATTTATTTTTGGGACTGTAGCTTTAAAATAAGGGTAAATGCAGGGGTCATGTGACCCACTTTCTAGTCTGCCTGACAGCAAGCCTGGGTGGTTTGATTGTCAGAGATCAAAGAAAGGTTTAGACTAAGAAGGTGCAAGTTATTTACAGTGGAAGGCAATAGCAGCGGTATCAGAGTTTATAATGAATAGACAGTCTCCCAAAGTCCTAGAAAGGTGTTGAAAGCCCAGGGATGTAAACATTTGGGCTGTAAACCGTCCATTTACTTCTAGGCTGAAAGGGAGTTAAGTTCTTCTTATTTATTCATGGGATGTGGGAAACTCCCAGGTGGTGTTCCCATGCATCTGCTACCCTTGTCCTTCTAGATGGGTAGTGGCCATGGGTTTTGAAGGTGCTGTCTAAGGAGCCTTGGTGAGTTCCTGCAGTGCATCTTGTAGATGGTACACAATGCTGCTACTGTGCGTCGGTGGTGGAGGGAGTGTGTGTGGATGGGGTGCCAATTAAGTGGACTGCTTTGTCCTGGATGGTGTCTAGTTTCTTGAGTATTGTTGGACCTGCACGCAACGGGGCAAGTGGAGAACATTCCAACACACTCCTAACTTGTGCATGGTGGACAGGAGTGTTACTCACCACAGGATTCCTAGCCTCTGATCTGCTTTTGTAGCCACAGTATTTCTATTGCTGGTCCAGATCGGTTTCTGGTCAATGATAATCTGCAGGGTGTTGATAGTGGGGGATTCAGCGATGGTAATGCCATTGAATGTCAAGAAGAGGGTAGATAGTCTCTTGTTGGAGATGGTCATTGCCTGGCACTTGTGTAACCCGAATGTTACGTGCCACTTTTCAGCCCAAACCTGGATATTGTCCAGGTCTTGCTGCATTTAGACATGGTTGCTCTAGTATCTGAGGAGTCTCAAACGGTGCTGAACATTGTGCCATCATCAGCGAACATCCCCACTACTGACCTTATGATGGAAGGAAGATCATTGACGAAGCAGCTGAAATGGTTGGGCCTAGGACATTACCCCAAGGAAATCCTGAAGTAATGTCCCAGAACTGAGATGATTGGCCTCCAACAACCACAACCATCTTTTGTGCTGAATATGACTTCAACTGGTAGAGAGTTTTCCCCCTGATCCCCATTGCCTTCAATTTTGCTCGGGGTCCTTGATACAACACTCAGATGTTGCCTTGATATCAAGGGCAGTCACTCTCACTTCACTTCTGGAGTTCAGCTATTCTTGACAAAGAGCTGATCAGCAGTTTTACCAAAATTCAAGGTTAATGTGTTTAGTGTTGCCACATGGAAGAGAACAGAGGAAACAATTTTTGAGATCAAGTTACATGCTGCCCTACAAATCAATAAATATCACAGACACACAGCAGTTTTGTGTGTTCGGCCGAGATGAGGCTCTTGGCTTTACAAGCTACCAATGCTGGAGGTGGGAGGGATATAAGCTCTAGTCAAAGAGACTTATCCTTCAGCCATCTTAGCAATTCGTCTTAGCAAGGGGAAAGAATCATTGAACAGGCCTTACTACTAGTGGTGGATTTAAGGGGCTCTCTGGAAACTGAGGAAAATGCCTGGAGAAGGTCACTCGAAGTTACTACTTGGCAAAAAAAGGGATAGGGCACCCATTGGAAACGTTGGAGGAACTGGATTGTTTCTTAAAAATGTCTTTAATTCTGTGGTGTGTGTTTTGGGATGATAAGTACAAAAGAGGGATGTTCCTCTTTATTTCAAAGTTGCCTACGAAAACTAGTGTTTAGCGAGAGGTGATTTTAGTCATTTGCTACAGTAAAAGTTTTGGAATATGAAATCTTGTCATGTCATTCTTTCAGCTCACATTTATTTTTTTTAAATGTTCCTGGTCTCTATGGAGAATGTAATGCAGTTATCTTGCATTCAGGTCTCAAACTCCTGAGGCCTGCTACTCAAAGGTGCAAATCTGGGCCAGGTGGATCTCCCTGGATTGTAAGCAGCGAGATCACAATGCAACATTCAAAAATGCTGCAATGTGTTATAAATATCTAGTTCATGATTCATAACAATATTTTAGAGGTAATTTTTAGTTTTGGGTAGGTTAAAGTTAACATGGAAAAAGAGATAAAGTAAACCAAAGCAGCTTGAACACTTGTACACTTAAAAGGTTTGGGTCACGTTGATTTAAAGGATTGGCAGCCAGCAGGCAAGATCATAAACAGCGGTGGGCTTACTTAGCTGAAGAATTGGAGACTGAGGGGTCTACACTGCTTGCAAACAAATGCAGCCCAGGGAGTTGATTTGGTTTGGGGGTTAGAGCCACAATTAATTTAAAAGCATTGTGAGCCCTGGAAGGTTACGTCATCTTGGAGATGGATGTAATTTAAGAAAGTTCTAGGGTTTCAATTTATCTGTATGTTTACTGGGGGGAGTGAATGTTCTGTTGGGAAAAGGCCATCCCAAAAGGTACTGCTGTTAGCAGGCTCCAGCCAACAAAAGTGCTGCCATGAACTGGCTCTGTGTAGTCGGGAGTCAGGCGAAGTCCCAGGAGCTGATTGATAGTTCTGTGCAGTTAGAGCTCAGGAGAAGTCCTGGGGATCTGAGAATTTGGCAGAAGGTCACTGGCTCCATGCTGAAAGGGTTAGGGCTCAGAAGAAGCCCTGGGAGCCATTTATAGCTTGGCGTAGCTGAGGAGATTGGAACTTGGTGAAATCCAGGGGCTGTGCCAGCTCAGTGAAGTTAGTCAGCTATTAAAGAGCTAAATTTGCACTGGTAAGCAGAGGCTGGAGCGCAGACTTGGAAATCCTGGGGAATGGAGTTTCAGGAGACGAGGCTGAAACCCTGGGAGGCGGGCAGTCATTGAGGCAGTCCAAGTTGGAGTGACTTTTGAGGGGATTCAGAGGCTTCACCTTCAAAAGTAAAAAAAAGTCTGGAGTCCCTCATGAAAAAGACAAATTTCCAATTAAATTGGTTGACCCACTGTTTACTGACATTTGAGAGAGTTGCTGAAAATTCCATGGGAGCTATGTTGGTATCATTTGCTATTTATTGTACAGTGTGGTGTATTCAACCACAGTTTGCCTGTTAACTTATATGAGGTGCACATGAATTAAATATTGTAAATTGTTTTATCTTTTTGACCATGTATAGTAAAGTTTATGTTTGTCCAAAACCTGTGGAATCTTGTGGCCTTATTCTCTTAGCAAGTGTCTTAAATCTCAAACTTGGTCTACTTTAAACAAAACATCATTGGTAAGATCTGGTTATGGACCAAAAACTCGGGGGTCTGGTCTGGGTTTATAACAAAAGTAAAGGATTAAAATAAATAGCTAGTTTTGGGAAATCTCAGGCTTGAATTTAATGTTCTAGACTTGCAATATATTTGACCATGATTCTGAAATGGCATTTCTCCATCTCAGAGCTACCCCACTGCCTTGATCCTTTCCTCATGCACCAATCGTCATGGTGATGTACTTCAGTGATACTAGCTATGGGTGAGTCATGATCTATGGTGCTGACTTGATTAAAGTAACAGAAAACTCTAGAAAAACTCAACATCCGTGGAGAGAAAAGCCAGAGGGTTTCAGGATTCTTTTTTTTTTAAATGGAACTCTGATGAAAGGTCACAGACCCGAAATGTTAACTCTTTTTCTCCCTGCAGAAAACGTTGGAAATACTCAGTCTTATTACTTGTTTTTAAATTCCAGATTTCCAGCATCTGCAGTATTTAGCTTTTTCATTTTGTCCAGCTTCAATTAATTGTCTACCTGCTCGACATTCTTCTGGGGAATAAGAGTGGGATTGTATTTTAAGGAGCTCCCCCTGTGGGCAATTTGGATTTTCAAAAACAAAATAACTTCCAACATTACCTACAAAATCTGACTGCACCATATACAAGATGGGAATCTGCTGAGACAGCCAAAAATCACACGTATTACTGTAATTATTTTGACCAGAGGATATCAGCTATGTCTTCTGGTTCCCATAAAGTTAGAAATAATTACACTTTAGACTCAAAACGCTGGAGCTTCATTGATTGTATTTCTTGATACGGCCTATGCGGCTGGTGGGCTGATAGACTGATACATTGCTATCTGGCACCTAACTGCAGTGCAGAAGAGAATCTTGGCACCCTGGATGTATATTCACACAACAGTTAGCTCCTAGCTCTTTATGAATAATATATCTAAATAACAATATCAGACTAACCTGCATCAAGGGGCAAGGCCTGTGCTATATCTAAATGGCTTGCATCAGTTAATGCTTTTGTGTGTTGAACTGCATCCATTGGACTTTAGTAGAAAGGGCATGAGCACCTGCACTAGACTACAGATGTAGCAGAGGCCGAGCTGACCATGGTATAGCTCGCTCTCTTGAGGGAACAAGTCTCTACTTGCTTGCCTCAAATCAGCACAGCGCAGATTGGGAAGTTGATGCGTGAAGGGAATCGTGATGCAAAGTAATATCTTATCACAACCAACAAAACTTGAAAGCAAGCTACAAATGTTTTCCCTCCCCCACCTCCCTTCCATTGCACGTGCTCACCCGATTCCACAGGCTTCAGCTTTCCTTCCGTCCAGGGTTTGGCTGGTGGCCACACAGCCTGAATTCTCCCAGGGATGCGACCTTCCACGTGGTCATGGGACTGGGTTGGTTGGCTGACCGCTGCCCACGTGTACAGCTTGTCTTGCTTTATTCAAAAAAAAACAAACAAAACAAAAAGCAAGTATTAACTTTCAGAGAAGTCTGATGGGGCAAAACAACTCATCTTCCAAGTGGATTAGAAAACAGGCACTGCTTCTTACAAAGTGTTTCCAAAAGTGTAAACGGGAAAGCCACAGTTTTGAGATTTTTTTTTTATTCAAATGATACAAGGAAGGCTTTTGCTTCCTACAATACTAGTCTCTAAATGCAGCATTTTCATTGCTGCACCCCCATACAAAGGTTAAAATGCAAGCTGGATTCCTGTCTTTTGGGATTATTTCCTGTGCAGTATTAAAAGTTATAGCACGACAGATTGTAAAATTTTACCTGCCCAAAACTGCCACCTGACACTGGTCTTTCCTTGGTCTGTAGATCACCGTGGATGCTTACAACTTCACCAAGTTTTCTTTGGACTGTCTTCTTCAACCTCAGTAAAGCCAGGTCAGCATCTGCTGCTTTCATTTTGCAAAAAGTCCCTCTGTCTCCCCCTTTGGCGTCCTTCCTCACTACCAGCAAGCTTGTGAAAATATCTGGCACCTTGCCTTCTGAACCAGTGAAAGTGGAGATGGTATGGGACCAATTGTTATTATTACAGTTATCAAGAAACTCATTCCTTACGGACGCCACATCAACAATTTCCACTCTGGCTTCAGATACAACTTGATCACATCGATTGATTGATGCAGAGCCAAAAATACCACCAGTGCTGCTTCTGCAGTTCAAAGTGGGTGGTGGCTGGCCCATTCGTTCCCCCTTCATCTTGCTGTTTTTCATAATTAAAGCATTTTCATTTCCATGACTGCCCGCCATCACCTCATCTATTCCATCACAAGTGTCACCTTCATTGTTGTTCAGTTCCAGAGCCAGTGCTTTTAACCACTGTGTGGAGACTAAGTGTTGCAATGCAGTTACTTCAGCTTGTCTAACCTCCCACTGAAATTCAGTAGCTTTTGAAGAGGCTTTATTCTTTTGCTCAGCTAAGCAAGAGCTCGAAACAGCATTTTCTGTTGTTTCCAATGTATTGTTCAGGATATTAGCTAAGTCCAGGCTGTTGTTTGCCGTCTCAAAGGGGGACAGTTCAGTCTGGCCTAGCATTTTATCACGCGGCTCCTTTATCACGAACTAACATCCACAATTTTGTCTGGGCTTGCAGAGTTTCACCGCACATCCTTCAACTTTTATTATCCATGATCAAATATTCTGCTGTCTCATGTTTCCATAGTTCAACGGTAGCAGTATAGTCCTTTGAAGGTTTAAAGGCATCGTCATTAACCTTTATATTTCTTTACACTCCATTACCAGAAGATTTCCCTCACATCTTACTGCATCACAAGGCTCCCTGTGCCACGTCTACGGTATCTGCAGGACTTGGAAATGTGGTGCATACAGACTGAAGAGATCAACTTCCAATGTAACTGATCCGTATTAGGAAGACAAGGAGCAAGGCTGCACTAAATCATTAAACAGCCAGATTGCACCGACATGCCAACCCTCTCCTGAATCCTGAAATGATTATTCTTATGTTAAAACCAGCATCAACCTTTGCCGTAAAACTATCCGGGTTTAAACTGTTCATTTGTTCTAGACACGCGCATTCAAGGGTGCTGCAGGGTTATTGCAAGTTGAATGCTTACTGGTCAAAGCCAGCAGCAGGCCAGTTAGAAAAATCAATCTACATAAACTTGATCAGGATGCAGTGCCTGGCTCAGTAATGCGGCTGGAACATCAACATTCTCACTTTTATTTTTCATGCTATAATCCAACCAGCTGAAAATTCAGGCCTGCTCTACAAACAACAAATCCTGTTAGTGCACAATGTTAACCTGCTCAAAGCGGCACAGTACAAGCATTGGGATATACTGCAGTACAAGTGTCATCAAAGGAACAGCCGCATTGCGCGCCAAGAAAACAAACTTTATTTAACACAAGTGGGAACTTTCAAAGAACTGGTCGACCGACTTGTTGATTCGCAACATCTTTCGGAAACGCATGGGCCTAGGTTTTGTGGTCATCAGCAAGGATTGCTTTCCACAAAGATCTAACGATCTCCGTGGTGCGATTTCACCTTTCCCGATGTCAATTTGAACCTGGCGCCAAGTCCAGAGGCATTCAGCAACAATCTTAATCAAGGTCAAAAACCAATCACATTGAAGAATTCTCACAGGCAGCAAATCAGGGAATTAAAAGTACCGATCAGCCTTCACTTTTCATAAAGTTTAGAGAATGAAATAATAATTAGGGGAATTACTTTAAATATTTGATATTTCAAAGTTATGAAATCAATGCAGAAAGATTTAATATTTGTGCAATGTCAAGTTTCAAGGGTCAAAGAAGTTATTCAGCAGTAGTTATAACTTAGTATGCTGTTGAAAACCGAGTTGCACTTTTTATCATCTGTTTCTTCATAGTGAAGACTGGTATAGAAGATCCCCCATCTGTAATTTGCACCATTCCATGTTGTAGGTGTTTTTCCTGCACAAGCATTACACAAATTGGGGCAGGGAGGCATAACCAATATTCTGTAACATGAACAAACAGACAGAGGAAAATTGTTCAAGAGGAGACTATACACAAAGATCAATTGGTCTACTGCATCAGTACATCTCCATAAATAAAATGAACAAAGCTACAAGTGGAGAGGAGGAAGTATATTTCAATCTGTATTTCTGTAGTTCACACTGTGGTGAAGGGTGCACATCGCTGCTTTATATTCACAATGAGTCAAGCAGGACCCAAATTTTCATGGTCGCTCGGGAGGAAAAACTCTCAAAATCCAATGCCTATTCAAACCTTAGACTACCCGAGCCACCAGAAAGCGTTAGTGACAGATAAAACAAGGATTTGAGCTCAGCATGTAAGAGGATATTCAAGTACAATACTAAAAGAGTACTGCTGGATTGTCAAAGGTTTTGTTCCTTAAATGAGACATCCAAATGGAGTTCTAGTTGCTTGTTCCAAAGGAGTCATCACACTATATGAGTAATGGTCTCCTGGTGCCTAGACTAAAAACTGCTTATTCATTCAATGAATACTCACCCCCGTCAAAACAAAAGCATGTTAATTCACCATCATGGGGAACTTTTGTATGCAAAATGGTTACCATGTTTGTCTTGTCACATAAGTCACCATTTAAAAAGTAACATATGTTATATGAAGCACGAAGACATCTCAATCAAATAAGTTGCTATATATAATCTTAATCAAATAAGTTGCTATATATAATCACATAGGTTATGGCTAGACAAAACATTAAGCTTTGAGCACAGATGAAACACAGCCACTTCCAAATTGTATGAACGTACTGTGCATAAGACAAATGGAGATCAACTGACGGTATACAACAGCATGATCAAAAAAGTCTTGCACTGAATAGATATTTAAAGGGTAGCAGCTGTGAGCTTCAAGACAGTTACTGAGTTTTGAAAGCACTAATTATGCAGCAAGGTTTATTTTTGTGCAATGTTTTAGAGTGCGTGTTAATTCCAAGGAGCAATTTTGGTAGAAATCAGCAAAAGCTGACTCATGTTAATGCTCTTGCTCTTCATCAATTGATTGTTGTCACACGAAACAGTGACCAAAAGGGCTGCTCTCCAAATTCCTACAGTTTTCTTTAATCCGCTCGGAGCCTGTATTGCAGAACAAAGGCATTGGCGGCGGCATGTACTGAGACAAGCAGTGCAGTGACCAAACAAACACAAAGAACAGCAAGGGGAATGCAGAAAAATCCCCAAGTTGCCCTGACGTGCTGTAACAGACTCATGTGGATATCTGGGAAACATGCTACCATTTAAAACAAGGCCAGTTATGCTCATGTAATAATGAATACTGTATCCCTGCTTCAGGAGGGAGAGCTCAAGTCTGAAAGGACAACATTGTTAAAACATGAACTTTGTATTGGGATTATGTGCTCAGGTTCAGCACATTACCAGCAGGATTAGCTGACATTTACAATACTTTCTGGCATTCAACTGATTGGCATGGTGTCAAACTGTAAAATTTTATGTTGCTTTATTTTTCATGCATTAAAAAAGTACAAACAACAGCCCAAGGTTAAAGTGTGAAAAGTGCTTTGATCTGGATTCTCATCTAATGCACTAGCCATAGCTCATACTTCAAAAAACGGGCTTAAATGCCTCATTCAAACTCCATTAATTCTCTAGTGGAAAGTACGGTTCTCAGTAGTGTGAAATCTTGTAGCCTGCAACAGCTAACACACCTATTCATTCATACAACATTTGTTATATATGCTCAAAACTACAGAAATCCAAAGCGCTTCATTTGATTTTTCACCGTGTCCAATCTTCTTTCCACTGAAATTAACCCAATGATGGTTCAAACGCTTTTTGGGAGTCATCCCATAATTTCACTGCCACTTTTATTGGCTTGGAATTAAACATTTTAGCCATATCTTCCAAGTTAATGGAAAATTAAAAATTAGTGCAATGGAAAAAAAAAATCGGCTACAAGCCCATTTCATACTGCTGGCATTGACCAATTTCACCCCTGCTAGGTTTTTAGTCCTGAAATGCATTGATCTACAAGTAAATTGCATTTTATTTGAAGCTGTTGGGCTACAGATGTCACAATACACTATCTGCCAACCAAGTGTTATGCCAGCTAATGTGCCAAATGGTGAAGTATACATTCTGAAGTGATCTAACCTGACACAAATAAGAGTTTCGATGCTATTGGCACACAAAGATCCTCTGATTGAGGGAGGCCCCTTAAAAGAGATAAAGGGTTTACAACAAGAGAAACAGAGATCTTTAGTTACTGTAATTGGACTTTTTAAATGCTGGTACAAGTCTTGCGAATGCTGAAGCAGGTGGCTCATGTGTTTCCAGTGAAATTCTACTCCATATCGTTCAATTTCAAGAGACGTGCTAAAGAAAGATGTATGTTTTACAAATTAGCACCTGCATACTGTAAACTCCCAATATCTCTGCGTCTCTTCGGCATACAACATTTGGTTAGTTAGTCTGCACAAAATCAGGTTTAACTAGTGATACTTCCAATGTCTAAGCTAAAAATCATAGTAGCAATTCTAATCAAGTAAGTTATTCTAAATCAGGATTTATGTAATTCATTGTTAGGACCAGGGCACATTAGCTTGAAAGCAGTAAGTGACAAGTACAAATTCCAGATTCTAAAGTTACTCACATAATGCATTTGAAAGACTTGGCTTGGCATGATTAAACCTGGCTTTTCCTTATGATGTAGGCATTACAATTTGAAGCCTAAACAAACTATCTGGACAGACTTAACCCTTTCTATTTTAAAAAGGACTCATCTTAAACAGAGCACAGGACTTGGCTACAGCTGCTATCAGTTAAAGGCTATTTGCATGCTTCAACACCTTTCTATTAGTTACAGTGCACAACAGCACCAAGTACACAATTATCACATGTGTACTCAAGCTTTTGGAAACATTGCCAATAAGAAAGGCATAACAAATTTGTATTGGAAATGACAAAGTGCTAGAAAGAGAGAAAACTGTTCAGCATCTGAAAGAAAGAAAGAAAAATAATTTGCATTTCAGATGTTGAAGATCTGGGCTGTATCTCTAGGATATAGTTCTACTTGATTTGCGGCATTTACAATTTTACCTGGCATTACACAGGTTTGGAAAAAATCAATCTGCAGTAAGATACCATTCCCACTGACATCTCCCCTACCTCATTAAAGGACATCCCCTTCAGCCCCCACTACCTTATTCTGATTTTTATTTTCCTCTTACCTTCCCCCCCCCCGCCCCCCAAGGCTCCTGAACTTTTTAAAAAATATTTTTTCCCCCCACCATGGGACTGCTGACCTCCTACATCCATATACCCTTGCCCACATCATCTCTCCTCCAGTCCCTGGCACGGGCTTACCTGCTGCTGCAGTCTTCACTGGCTGACTGGCTCCCTACCTGACTGACTGACTGACTGAAGGCTTAGGCATCATGGCTAAAGTGCATCATGGAATTGTACAGCAGAAAAGGAGGCCATTCAACCCATCACACCCTTGACAGCTCTATGCAAGTGCTATCCAATTAGTCTCACTCCCCTACTCGTTCATTCAATTGCCTGTGTGCCAGTCATCTTCAGTTTTGAAAAGTCTACAATTTGTTCAATGATTCAGTGAACAGGTCTATTAGGTTTGTTTTTTTAAAATATCTGGGGCTAAGCCACTTAAAGATAAGAAACAGTCCAGAAATGATTTACTTATTAATTAGTTAAAATGCAAAATCATCAGTAAAAGATACAGTACTTATTGGGCAAATTGTTGCTTTTAAAAAAAAGAAACAGACCAAGCCCGTGCTGTAATAGGCCTTTAAGGGATAGCAGCATAACATCATTAGAAATGAAGTGCGTCATGTGATCCAGTCTTCGTTTCATTTTTGACTGTGAGCAGAACACAGCACAGCTCTGATGTCTTCAAGCTTTGTACCTTTGTATAAATGTTCCCACGTGTCTACTCTAAATGTACAAACCCACATGTTTACACAATCCTTTATGAGTGATTGATATCTATATCATTATAACACCACATCAGCCCACAGGGAGTGGGCGAGTCAGTAAGTCATGGGGAACCTTCAATTTGGGCTTTCACCAAACACTACATCCCTGATTGGTTCCCTATCCTGAGGTCAGCCTAAGCCTTCAGTCAGTCAGTCAGTCAGTCAGGTAGGGAGCCAGTCAGCCAGTGAAGACTGCAGCAGCAGGTAAGCCCGTGCCAGGGACTGGAGGAGAGATGATGTGGGCAAGGGTATATGGATGTAGGAGGTCAGCAGTCCCATGGTGGGGGGAAAAAATATTTTTAAAAAAGTTCAGGAGCCTTTGGGGGTCGGGGGGGGGAAAGGTAAGAGGAAAATAAAAATCAGAATAAGGTAGTGGGGGCTGAAGGGGATGTCAGAGGCCCTGTGGTGGGAGAAGGGCAGGGGGAAGGTAGGTTAGTGGGTGCCCAATTGTGGAGGCTTCTCAGGCAGGCACCTAAATCCGGGGTAAGTGTGAATGCCCTTACTCTCTAAATCCATCAAGTCCTCACTTCAAAGAAGCTGCTGACATGACACTTGGAAAAAACTCGGCCGATGTGAATTCAAGTTGAAAAGTGAATGTCAATGAGGCTTGTATTTCTCAGACTTTAACTCCAACACCCCACCATGACCCAAGCCCACCCTTTTTCATGTTGATCCCTAGCCCATTATGTTCACAGTAAATTAAACCAAATCGTTTGTTCTTTATTCTTCAAGGTAATAGTAATCTAAGATTTAAAGCAAGATGCACAGCACAGGATTGCATACATTTTCACTATAAACTGCACCTATTACAAAAGTATATAATAAATGTTAGTTCCAATTTTAATAGGCAGGGATTAAACACAGACATGCTATTTGTGGCATTAGTGTGAACTAGTTTGAGCTAGTGTGAAAAAGAATGTATGAATAGTCCAAGGTGGCTCTCTCAATTGGCATTGGGTGCAGGTTTTCATACAAACACATTAACGTGTTAATCTATGTAAATTTATTCAATGTCTGACTTATTGCAAGGCATCGCAAATCCCAGTTCAACTAAACGTCTATTTTATAGCCCATATTTATCAAGTTATTCTTGGCTCAGCAGATGGGACAGTTAAAAACTATGGCCAAATACAACTCAAAAAAAAAAGCATCTCCCTTCAGAATTGCAGCTTTTTTTGCACATTCGGTTTCCCAATTTTCTATAGCAGCTGCTCAATGCTAAGTTTGAGATGGTGATTCTCTGGCCATTAATTGGACAGCAGAGGCCTATTTTGGCTCACTATGTAAAATTTCTATCCCTTCCATCTCCCACACAACCCTTTCTGTCCGGACAGGGGTGTCTCACCATGATGGAATACGAGAATAGTCTTGCTTTCCACAATTATAGAGGAGCTAAAGCTCAAACTCAGTTACGTCCCAAGACGCTTTATAACCATATTTTATTAGTTATACCAATAGTGCCACAACTATCCTAGATTATTAGATATTTAACTGACAATTTATGGCTGATGTAAACTTGCTACATAGTTCCAAAGTCACAATAGGAGAGTGAGCATATGCTTGGCATCTGGAAATTTAAAAGGTATTTTGGCTTAACTCCAGAGGAAAGCTAAGTGAGATTTCCTCCTTCAGGGAGTGAAACTAGTTCACACTAAATGTCACAAGTAGCAAATTACAATAATGAAAACAGAGAAAAACATGCTGGAAAAACTCAGCAGGTCTGGCAGCATCTGTGGAGCGAGAAACAGAGAGAGTGTTAACATTTTTAGTCCAATATGACTCTTCTTTGGTTTCAAAACATTAACTCTGTTGCTCTCTCCATAGGTGCTGCAAGGCCTGAGTTTTTCCAGCACTTTGTTTTTATTTCAGATCTCCAGCATTCACCGCAATTTGCTAAAAGCAAAAAACTATGTTTGACAAACTGTGATCACATCACTACTTGGAAAATATTTTCTATTTCAATAATGCAATCCTCCAGAAATAGAAATATGACTTTGTGAACAAGATTGCTCATATAGTTAACTTTTTCTGTTCATTAAGTCCTTTGCTGAACAAGTTCTGGCAAAATTGTGATCATCAATACAAGCAGCTCACAAGCACACAAATCAAGAGCTCCAGACAGTTCCGACAGTACTAATAGGACCAGAGACAAAGGAAGGCTCATCTTCTCAAAAACTGGGCTGTCAGTTAGAAGCTTTTAGTCATTGTGTCATATTTAGACCTCCATTCATATCAACAAATTCTCTTCTACAGACTCCAAAGGGCTGACCTGCACTCGAGAGTGCCAAAATCTCTCATGTTGAAATGGACTACAAACATTTCTAGATCTTATGACAGCAAATTAAAAGGAAGAAGGATTAAACTTTCCATTGCACAAAGACCGATATAACTCCGAAGATAACCCTTAGCTTCTGGAGCTGAACATTAGATTTTCAAAAGAAGCAGGTGCCAATAGGATGTCTATTTCCAGACAAACTGCCTTCTCCAAAATATATTAAAAATCAAAGAGTGACAAGGACGTGTGAGGCTTCACTTTGTTAATAAGGGTTCCAGCTGTGCCGACCTGCATCATAAAATATCTCTGTCACAAGTCCGCAGCTGAGGAGTCAGGAAAAGTGAGTGCAGGTCCCTTCTTATTTGGGAGCTCTTGATTTGGCAGGTTGAAGCTACTCTGGGTACAGCAGCTGCTAAGGCTTTCTGGCTGTTTTAGAAGCTGTATACAGTGCTTTCCACTTTGTCATCGGAAAGGAAGTTAGTATTTAGTCTAACAGGAACCTCAAAATTCCTCAGCCATATAAGCTGCCCCTGCTTCTGCTGTAGACTTTAGTCAACCTTATTCTGCCTATTAGTATGTGAGAAAGGAGAAAGCAGAGATTTAAGGTTCAATAGCACTTGCTTGATCTGTATACTGGCAATTGCCATTACCGCAACTCCATAATCAATGCTTTCTCCCTTTTTTGAACCGTTCATAATCAAACAAAGGCACCTGTTCGCTTATAGTTTTCCCTCAGGCCCAGAGCAACAACATTTAATTCCTGTATTAGTGCAAAGGTACAAATCAAAAACTGTACAGGCCATAGTTTGATAATTGTCCTACTGACCTAGACTCTCTTTGGGACTTTTAGGTGTGACACCTGCATTAAATGGTGCAAAACAAAGAAGAAATTGTGGAGTAAGTGACTTAATTACACCATCTCTCAAGGGGCTCTAGATTTTCCTTGGTCTTTTGCACCACTTCATTTGGAAGCTGGTTTGCATTGCTTCTCCCCCACTAAAAGCACTGGCAATCATGATTTTGCCAAATGGTCAGTTTCCACATTGCTGCCACTTAAGGCTTAAAAATAATGGAGCTAGAGCTAGTGACCTGGTAGAGTTTTAGTTGATTAAGCAAACTTCCTAACAAAATAATCATTTAAGTATGAACTAATGAACAGGCTGAACACAGTGCATCGCAATACTCAAATTCATGACATTTTGACATGATCCATTGACCGATTTCACAGAGAGGGGTTGGCCAGGAAAGGAATAACACTTTTGATAAGTGTTGTACTTCAGTTTTGCATAAAAGTTGGTTTTAAGACTTCACATCATCACCCTTGTTTATATATTTGGCAAATTGCTGGGGGAATTATACATTACACAAATCACAGTTCAGAAGCAATTTTCCACTGGAAACCACTACTCCCACCTCAATGATCTTATTAGGTACCACATTTTCTAGCTATCGAGCACATTTTAAACAGTTCACATTCCAATTCAGTTACTCAATTGTTAGTTTAATTATTGGAGTATTGCTCCCATCACAGTCTTCAGCCCTTGTTTATGACAGTCAATAAATCCACCCTAGCCCACATAAACAAAGCTATTAAGCATGATTTGCAAAATAAAGTCATGGAAATTTAATAATTCTCAATATTATTGCAATTTATTGTAAAGGTAGGTTAATAGTGGAGTGTGTGCGCGCGCGTGTGTTAATTGAATTGGTGACAGCTGGACCAGAGGCTTTGAGCCATCAACAAGAAGCTAGGTTTGAAATGCTAAATATGTAAACATGGCTGAAGTTTTAGAAGGTGTGAGGAAAATTTGCATTTATAATTAAATTAGGGTAGTTTGAATTTCAAAGCGATGGTAAGATGTTACAATCAGCTAGAGGAAGCTAAGCCAAACAGTGTGTTTATCTTTCCCAAAGGTTACTGATAATATGAACATTAAGAAAAGATTTATATTAAATGAGAAAAGTGAAGTTCCAAAGATATGTTGGAACAATGGCATTTGCATTAAAAGGGGAGAAACATGTATAAAGGAGATAAGGCTATGTGGCAGGGAGAAGGTATTCTATGATCTAACGCAAGTGTGAAAAGCCTCCAGCCTCTGTGCATCAAGTTGCTGTCTACAGGAACTGAAGCTGAGAAAACTCACTTTGAATTCCACTGTCCAGGGTATTGTATTGCTTTGCCTGGGTCTATTTAAATCTATTTGTTTTTACTGTTATCTTAAGGGGGGTGTAACAGGAAGCCAGATTAATTAGGGGCTTTAGGAGTTATTATAGCAGTAATTTGTAGGCGTATATGCTTGAAATCTTTTATGTTTAATCTAGTTTTCTAAAAACCTCTGAAGTCATGGTAGTCTTATTACTTCTGAATTCGGGGCATGCATCTCAAAATAGAATACAAATTGCAAAACAGTTGTGACTGTATGATCAAGTTTCCTTCATGGATTTGATCCACCTGGCACACATCATCTGCCACGTCATAACAAACAAACACAATACCCAAATTACCAATTGAAAAGAATTAATCATTACATCACTGACATTTGGGTTGCCAACTCTGGTTGAAGTTATTCCTGGAGATTTAACCACATGGCCTCAAACCTCCAAATGCCCCAACCAGTCAAACAGCCCTTACAACACCTGCCACACCCAACTCCAATATTGATATTAAAAACTAAAGTGTTCAAAATCAAACAGGGGAAAAAAGACAATTCCTTTTAATACCCCTATCGTTTTCTTCATGCAGCAGTACCCAAGAGTTCAATATTAAATCGCTGGAGATTTCAAGACAATCCTGGGAGGATCCACAACCCTGTTGTATAGATACATGGATACACACACACACACACACACTGACGAGCAGTTGATTTGCAAATCACCATCACACATTAAAGATCCACGTTCATGTACTTCAATTAAGTAGCACAGTAATTCACACACACAAAAGCATTCATACCCCCATCCCACCCACCCCATATATCACACTGAAACCAAAATTTCTATCCAACATTGAGGCATTAGTTTCCAGGCAAGTTTTATTCAGAACGTCCCAGATTCAGCACAAATATCACAGGATAAAAAGAAACTCACATCAAACTTGGTGGTGGTTTGTGGCGCTTCTCCACAAAATTGTTCTCTGAAGCAGTCCCCAAATGGAAGTAGCAAACCCATGGCCAGAATACGAGAGCAAAGTTTCTCAGCTTCCTCATGCTCGCCTGCAAGCTGTGCCTTTTCCTGCTGTCCAAAAAGCTTCTCCAGTAAGGTTCTCCCTGTAAGAAAGATTTGAAGGGCATGTTCAGAGAAACATCAAAAAGACTTATGAACTGAAATAATTTTTGCTGAGGGAACTGGGTAGCAAGATGTATGCTCCCTCATTTGCAAAAAGCTGCTGCCTTCAGTAGGTTAGATGGTCATTCATAAGTGAACAGAAACGTTCTATCCAGTTAAAATATTTCATTTATGTTGCTGTCTCAGCACATAGAACAGCCTTTGCATGGCATAAGGTAGAACCCAGCACAAAGGTGCCTTTTTTTTGAGAGGGAGAGGGAGAAAGTGGTCATGTCTTAGGACATTGGTATACCACATATATGAAAGGACATTTTATTGCAGGATTTATGCCATTCTCTAGCTTTTATACATTTATACATAAAACCAACACGTTCAATTTTAATATGAGGAGTCTATTAAATCCAACTTTTTATCCAAGCAGGTCCTTTTAAAAACCTGGCTTCACACGGCCTACAAAGTGACCATGAAGTTGAATAAAAGGTGGGACTCCTTCAGAAATAGCTTTACACCACCTGCTTAAATTTGATTCAAAGAGCGAACACAGTTTGTATAGAGGCAAAAGAAACTGCAGATCTAACTGGCCTATTAATACCAGGAATTTACATTAGGATGTGGGATTAACAACTATTTTAATTGCTGTGAATGACAAACTATTATAAATTGATGCAGTATGTTACGTGGGTTTAAGCTGGGAACTGGTGGAGGGGTGGCAAATACCTAACATAATTCAATGCATATTCGCAGATTTCATAATTTTGTTCACATTTAGTTGAAGGTCACACTGCTTGAGCAGGACAATACAAAGTATTCTGATACTGAGGGGAAGCGGTGCTGAAACTGATGCGTCTCAACTGCTGTAACCCAAGGAGAAATAGGGAGTTCAAGGTTAACCAGAAGTCAGAATAAAGCAGCAAGAAATAACTGGTTTCCTGGTTAAAATGCTTGGACTCAGTGTCATTTACAAGCTATTTTTAGTGTTCTGAGGTTTATAGAATTTTTGGTGACAGTGTTATTGTCTTGCAATGACGTCTCCACTACTGGATCTTTTTGTATCATTGACAATCCCTCAGGTTTCAAATGATTTATCCTTCTGGGTGACTGGGTTTGAGCGAGATATCAAGGTTCACAGCTGATTTACGAGCCCTAACTCAGCCTCAGTAAGGACATTAGCTGTTAACTGGTAGCTTGTGGGGGCTTGTTGGCTGGAGCATTTGCCCTCTCCAGTCTCTCAGTGGCTGCCCTTGTTGACTGGAAGATCGTCACACCATTTTTGATGATAGACTGCCATTTTGGTCACCATTTCAGATTAAGAAAGGTGATCTTTTTGTATTATAATGAAGAGAATAGTGGTAGCCAAAAGCAAGCTGATGATAAAGACCCTTCTTTCAGATCACTCACTTGGAACTTAGAAAAGAATCAGCAAATTAGCATAAATGCTGCTGTTTACTCATATCCATACAACAGTCCTATTCAACTGAGCTGCAGCTGCTGAGTCAGATGGGAATTTCCAACACTTTCTTCCAAATGCTGCCAACATGACATTCCTTCAACAGCTTTTGTTTCATCAGCATTGGGGTGCTTGCATTTTGCATGAATCCTTTTGTGATGCTCTTTTCTTCAGTTCAATGTCTCCAACTCCTCTTCAAGCTTTAGACCCTCGAATTTCAGACGGCATTACATAACTGAAATGAGCCACTCTTTCTCCCCCACCCCCTCAACAATACTGTGCACAAGACCCAATAGTAAATGCAGTAGAACAACTTGCATTCATACACCTCTTTTCGTCCAATGAAATGCTTCGGCAGTGCGGTTACTGTTGTAATGTAGGAAACAAAGCAGCTAATTTGAATGCAACAAGGTCTGGATTCCCTATAAATTACACCCTGAATGATACAAATCTACACCTCGCTTACTAAACCAAAGAAAGCAAAAATTGCAAATCACAGAATCGGTACAGCTCTGGAGGAGGCCATTCCGCCCATCTCATCTGCATCGGCTCCCCGAATGAGCATTCTGACTTAGTGCCATTCTCCGGCCTTTTCCCTGTACCCTTGCACATTGGATGATTGTTTGACTAGAAAAATGCCCTCTTGAATGGCTCAAGTGAGCCTGCCTCCACCACACTTCCAGGCAGTCCCTTCCAGACATGAACCACTCGCTCTGTGAAAAAACTTTTTCTTACACCACATTTGCATCTTTTGCAGATCACTTAAATCCGTGGCCTCTTGTTCCCTATCCTTTTATGAGCAGAAACAGTTTCTCCCCAGCTACTCAATCCAGCCCCCTCATGATTTTGAACACCTCTATCAAATCTCCAAAAGCAGAATTGTAAAAAATTAAGTGACTAGCTTCCACTGCTTGGTTAGCCCAGAGCCAAGCTTCACCTTAACCTTACCCAAAGAAAGAAAGATACTCCTATAAGTAAAAGGTTTATTTGTGTTTCTGCTCAGTTCAAAACAAATACAAGTTGTTGCTGAATGGTGGTATTTGCAGAAATAATCCAAACCAAACAGTTGTGCATTTAACAGTGAATATGCTGTAACAGTTACCTCAAAAGGAATGCTACTTCCAACAATACCTTGATGACAAAGTCAGGGCGAAGATTTTTATATTGATTTATGTGTCCCACAGCTGCAAACCTAATAATTTTGTAGAATACCCCAATTCTTGCATAAAAATTGCAGTGTTGGCTGCAGCAAGCCAGTTTATTGGATGATTGGTAGAGAGTTGACCAAGCTGGATTTCTTTCTCCACAATGCAATAGCTGGGGACCAAGAGATGCAGGATCAGACCAAAGCCCCACATCTTAGACCAAAACATAAAACTCTCACTCCTTTAACTTGGGGAGTAGTAACATTGGCATTCTGTATTCAGGAGGGCCCCTTGACCAAATACACTCACTGTCCTCAGAAAACAAGTTACTTTAAATTTGAAGGAATCCTCAAGTGAAACCATTTGCTCACCTCTGGAGTCTCTACATTCAATAACCTGACAGTCGTAATGTTTGTTCCAACGCAAGTTTGATACATTATCCCCCACTGGAGCGTGTTCTAAGAGTGCAGGTTCCATGCTCATGCGTCAGTGAATACTATATAAAGCACTTGCTCATTCCAATTCCAATGTCTATCTTGACAATGACACAAGTCAATGCCATTTTTGCCTCTGGTTATATTGTAACTCTTTTCAACCCAAAAGGGAAACTGTTACTGGCTGCAAGAGGCCTGGGCAGATGATGCTAATAAACATTAGGTGGAGTGTGCTCAAGCTTGATTCAGTATGATATATCCAATGCATAACATGTCTGGAGGGGCGCTTGAAATTACTTCTTCCCTGTCAGTCCAATATTAGATCGTGGATCTTTTGCTGACCAATCACATCTTATCTGCACTTGGAAAGGTACCGGGTAAGGTTTGGGCTAACTTCATGAACAGAAACTCAAGTGAGGAGAACAAAGCCGGTCAAAAAGGTCAAAACGATTTGGAATAAAAACCATTCCTAATTTTCTGCTGGCATTTGTGGTTAGATGTGCATGCAATGTAACAGAATACTTGAATATTATCTCTTGTATGGACCAGAGGAAGAAGTGATGACCTCAATTTTAAAAATGGCATTAGCCATATATCAAATGCTTTTGTCTCTGGACATGATGCATTCTATCAGGCCATACCCTGAACCCTTCTAAAATCTGAACTGGAAAGGAAAACCAAAACTAAAAATGACACACTGCATGTGGGAACAAAATAAGCTGAGAAGTGCCATTAAGTTAAAAGGAACTGTGGTGAGTAAACTCTGAAGCAGATTGCTCTCGCAACAAACACCAAATAAAAATCAACTTGCATAAAGTGGGTGGTAACATGTCCCTATAGAACCGTGTGAATCATGTACAACTTCTACAAAAAAAAACTTCATTGGTTGACATCATGAGATATAGAATTTACATAATATTTCAGCTTTTGGGAGTGGTGAAGCCAAAATACTTAACTGATGCACTAGCAATCGAGATGGCAAATGTAAAGACTTTTTAAAAAAAATGATTACAGTGTTCAACCTGCCCATAATTAAATAAAAATAGAAAATGGTGGAAACACTCAGCAGGTCTGGCAGCATTTGCAGAGAGAAGAAACAGAGTTAACATTTAAGGTCAAGGGCTTTTTAATCACAATTCCTTCAGAGTTGCACTGAATCATCGACCTGGATTTTGTCTAACTAGGTTCGTTTGCAGCAAACATCCACACAATCCATTAACTTGAGATGCACCCTTACGAATAGGACTGCAGGATTAACCCCAGTAAACTGCGATATAATTCTCACTCATTCACAACTTTGCTACAACAATCTTAAGTGTCACTCATGCTTGATTCAAGCTACACAATGCATTCTGGCACATCATACTGAAAATCAACTCCATGCTTGGAACGAGGTTGAGAAATATTCACTCATCCTGATCAGGGAGATCTTACTCCAGGTTTCCCCCCAGTGGTGACAGCTGTGTATAATGTGCAAGGTTCAGAAGCTGCTTTTTAGGGAGGGTGGGGTATTCAGTGACAGAAATCATTTTGTCCACCACCAAGATTGAACAGGGGTTGACTGACTAGCGAGACGATTACAGCGAGACCTGCAAATTATGAATTCTTAGGGACTGACATCAGCTTTGTTTCCTAGTAGATAGTCAGAAGCTTTTTCCCAGGGTGGAAGAGTCAATTACTAGGGGACTTGGATTTAAGGTGAGAGGAGAAAACTTTAGAGGAGATGTGCGGGGCAAGTTTTTTTACGCAGAGGGTAGTGAGTGTCTGGAATTCGCTGCCAGAGGAGGTGGTGGAAGCAGGTACGATAGTGGTGTTTAAGAAGCAGCTTGACAAATACATGACTAGGATGGGAATAGAGGGATACGGACCCCGGAAGTGCAAAATGTTTTAATTTGACAGGCAATATGATCGGTGCAGGCTTGGAGGGCCGAAGGGCCTGTTCCTGTGCTGTACTTTTCTTTGTTCCTTAATTTTAAAAAATCTTCAAAATGGTTGCTGAATGCAATGTAAACATTCGGTGGAATGCGTTATTTAACCAGTTTCCATGGTGGCAGAAAGCTGCCCTTCTTTCCCTTCAAAAAGTCATGCAAGAATTCAATCCCAGAGATAAGAGCAGTTTCTCTGCCGCTATGTATGCTGGACAAAAGGTTCACCATCCCACAGAAGCCTTCTTTCCTTTCACAAAACTTGCTGCTACCTCATGCTGACCTAGGGGTAGAAAGAAAGCTGCAAACAGGAATGGCCAGCGATTCCACCTCTGTGCATGTCTCAGATATAACTGCTTTCCAACAGCCATCACTCATGTTTCAAATTGTAAAAGGGTTTGGGGCATTGAGGGCTTTCTGTAGCTTATAATTTGCAAGTATCCATAGTTTCAGAGCGCTTACCTTGCAAGTTATTTGGGTCTCATAGATTTAACTGTGCTAAAAGGAACTTTATGCAACATGTGGCCACTGATCTCTTGTAGCCAAATTTGCCACAATACATTTAACAAGATTGAAAGTTGATGAACTTTATAAATTCTGATTTGACAATCAACAGATTGCCTGCAATAACAATCACAGCGAGTTAGAGAAAGTCTAGTAGGAAAATGGGAGGATTACATGGATGAGGATTTAAAAATTTGTAAGAGATTGCTTTGAGGTAGAGAAGCAAGTGTTTTTCTAGATTGGACCCTAGAAACAAATATAGCATTTTGGCTTACTTATTGCTGGAGACTAAACATTTTCCACTGATATAGCCCAATTACACACACAAATAATATCTTCACATCAAAAACACGGTCTTCAGCATTTTTTTTAAAAGATCTATCTACTCAGCATGTATGATTTTTTTTGTTGTGAGGGAGACAATATAAACAATGAAACTAATCTGCAGCTGTCCTGTTATAAGAAATATTTCTAACATAGTACTGTGTGCTAGAAAAATTGTACTGCTCAAATATGCTTTGAACATCAACACCTTTTGGGCCAAACTTGCAAAATGATGCAAACTAATAGAATTTCAGCCATTTGCAATAAAATATAAAATTTAAAAAAAAATACAAATGGAGTTACCATTTTGATTATATCACCTAATCCACACTGTTATTCTTGTGCTGCAGTGTAGACGTGTAACCATGTCAGACCATGGTGCAATGTTCCACATTCCTGATGTCGATGCATGGAGTGATTACAGGTTAGACGAGACCATGAAATGTGATTGGCAAGGACAATTCGAAGTTAGATAAGTCAATAAGCTTAGTTACTCTCTGGTGATGGCTGTCTTTGCAGTTTTTTTGAAATGTAAAATGAGAAAGAAAGAGATTCCCATCTGAATGAGTGTGAAACAAAATGACGACTGGGCAGAGGGGGCATGAGAGAGGAGATCCTGCAAGGGACACAGCTTTATTACCAAGTGGATCTTCTGAAAGGAGGATGAAAAAAGTTATTTGGGAGCGTTTCGCCTAGAATGAGGATTGAGGAGATGCTGTGCAAGCAGTTTATAGGGCTAGCAGAAAATAACTAGCATGAAGTATTGATTTAGGGTGAGTTGAGCAATATAGGAACATTGAATAGTTGAGGGAAGGTACTTATTTTGCGGAAATTGGGGTAGTGAGTAAGCTGGTGACAAGGCAAAGTCAATATTAGATGTAATCAAGTTATATGGAGATGGACAGTGAACAATTGGGGTTGAGATGGGAGGGAAATGAATACTTGGGATTGAGCATTTAGAGATTTGGAGGGGTACTGGGCCATACAGCAGGAAGACAGAACATATTGCTAAAGAAACACTGCACTGGACCAGATAAATAGCAAACAACTCCGATCACAATGTTTAGATTACATTTTTAACAATCAATAAAATCCAGTTGATAGGAATGAAACACTTACTGTTGTTTGCCAAAGAAGCCTTCAAAATTTAATGTGCTTCTGAAGTACCTTTCATGTATAAGTTTAAGCTAAGGTTACTGTGGCATAAAGCGTCTGGCACATATAGGGTTAACATGGGACTGAGTACAGAACCGCCCACAAGTGATATAAGAAAACATATGACCCGCACCTAGGGGTCAGCCTAACTTTGGACTGAGCTGTGTGCACAAGCAAGCATGGAGACAGCGCCTAGCTTGAACCCTTTACTATATATATATTTATATATTTATATATGCACATAATTCTTGTAATTAATAAATACATAGTTAACCTTAAGACTACAAGGATTTCATTAATACCTACTGAACAATATCCAGTGGTATCCAACACCCTGCAACAGTCACCTATCTGAACTCAAAAGATAAATAAACTACCATCTAGAAGGACAAGGGCAGCAGGTAGATGGGAACACCACCACCTGGAAGTTCCCCTCCAAGCCACTTACCATCCTGACTTTGAAATATATCGCCGTTCCTTCACTGTCACTGGGTCAAAATCCTGGAACTCCCTTCCCAACAGCCCTGTGGGTTAACCTACACCACATGGACTGTAGTGGTTCAAAGCAGCAGCTCATCACCACCTTCTCGGTGGCCATTAGGGAAGGGCAATAAATGCTGGCCTAGCCAGTGACACCCACACCCCATGAATGAATTAAAAAAAAAAGTTAATATCTGGAATAAAAACTGAAAATGCTGGAAACACCTCAGCAGGTCAGACAGCATCTCTGGCAAGAAAACTAAGTTCATGTTTCAGGTGGATGATCTTTCATCAGAACTGGGATGAGTCAGAAATGAAATGGGTTTTAAGGAGTGAAAAGGGGAGGGTGAAAAAAGAACAAAGGGGTGGTCTGTAATCATGGAAGACTGGAGAGATTAAATGACAAAAGAGTTGGTGGTACAAGACCAAAAGGGAATGGTAATGGAAGAAGCAATGACCAAAAAATAGTCTAGAGGAGGTGTGAATGGCATAAATGATGAACAGCTGCCATCTGAAGCAAAGAAAGGGGAAAACTGGAGTAAAACCAACAAGGGCCAGGGGATGGGGGGCAGAGATTATAGTCTGAAATTGTTGAACTCAAGTGTTGATTCCAGAAGGCTGCAAAGTGCCTAACTGTTCCTCGAACGTACACTGAGCTTTATTAGAACACTGCCAGAGGCCAAGGACTAAGAAGTCAGTGTGAGAGCAAGGTGCAGATTTAAAATGACAGGTGACGAGAAGCTCAGGGTCATGCCTGGGGGCATGTGTTCCGCAAAGCGGTCACCCAATCTTCATTTGGCCTCCCTAATGTACAGCAGCCAGCATTGAGAGCAGCAAATACGGTATACCAAACTGAAAGCAGCACATATAAATTACTCTCCTGCCTGGAAGAAATGTTTGGGGTAATGAATGATGAGGCAGGAGGTTAAAAATAGTCTTGCACTGCCTGCATGGAGAGATAGCATGAGAAGGGCAGGAGTTGCTGGGGGTGAACGAGGAGTGGACCAGGGTGTGACGGAGAGAACAGTCCTTTTGGAAAGTTAAAAAGGTAGGGGAGGGAACGATGTGTTTGGTGCTGGCATCATGCTGAAAGTGGCTGAAAAGGCAAAGGATGATCCATCGAATACAAAAGCTGGTGGGGTGGAAGGTGAGGACAAGGGGAAACCTATTGTAATTCTGTGAGGGACAGCATGGGGTGAGAGGAGAATTGTGGAAAATGGTACCAACATAGTTGTGTGCCCTATCAAATACGTTAGAGGAATATCCTCAGCTGAGGAAAAAAACGATCCATTAGAAGTGCTGATAACGAAGGGATTGGAGGCCTTACAGGAAAGTGGATGCGAGGAAGTGTAGTCGAGGTAGCTGTGGGAGTCAGTGATCTTATAATGAATAATGGTTGATAGCCTATCCTCAGAAATGGAGAAATCGAGGAAGGAAAGGGAAGAGTCAGAGATGGACCATGTGAAGAGCAGAAATAGGTGGAATTTGGATGCAAAGCAATATCTGGAACTTGGCCGAAAAGATTCGGCCTGGAAATTTTTTCAATTTATTTCTACAAAATGACAGCACAATCTAAGCCGATGCAGAATTTCCTATCATCTGTGTTGAGGTCCTCATGGTAAGGTATTAGGATGCTACTCAATGGGCACACTGTGGTCATTACATTACTTCCAGACCAAATGCAAAGGGGAGAATTGGAAATAGATAGCCATCTGCATGTACTTTTTTTCATGTGACTCATAGTTGATTGACAACTCCTGCACATCAGAACTGAAGATTCTGGGAATGTATGAATCAGAAGTGAGGAAATCTGCTTCGCCAAAGACAAAGTATCAAGGATTTATAAACAAAAAACACAATTAGGGGAACCTACCAAGAAGTAAGGAAAAAGGCAAACCACTTAGCACTTGAAAAATTGCTTATGTTCCCCCATCAGTGCCTGCAATTTTGGGAATCCAATTTAGGATTGATAAACATCAAAAAAGCACCACATCCAACTACAAATTTTTCTTCCAAACACATATATTAATATATCAGTGAGGCTGTCATCACTTTCAAAGCCTCTCCTTGGCCAAAGTTATAATCAACAGCCTGAGGCAGATTCTGCAATCATCCGGTGATATGCAACCAGCATTTCATCCATCCAATTTGTCAGATTCCTTCTATCCAGATTCTAACAATATCCACTTAGTTTTATGACAAAACTAATTGAAGGAAAGCTGGAAGGTATAGTTCAGTATTTTTTTTAAAATGGGAATGTCAATATTGAATAGTTTTGTAAAAAAGATGAATGAGTGATCCCTCATTTAAATCACTGTTTATATAAGATTTGTCTAAACAGCTGGGAGTGACTAAAATGCAATTACTTGCAGTCAAGCAGAAAATAACATAAGCCCGCAAGTTAATTTATAACCTATTAACCAGTTAATAACTTAAACCATTCTCAGGTTTTTAAATCTGAAAATACTTTTAGACTCATCTCTGGTGAATAATGTCCAAATCTTGCTGGTAAAAATTAGCGTTCATGACACACAGAAGGGCAAATTGATGAGAATGGTGAGATGAAGAAGGGATATACTGGGAGTTATGAATCGCCATAACTTAATGGTTGATTTACACCACTCGCCTCGCACAAACAACATGGTACCCTCAACCCCTCTTGTTATTATGAACATGCTGGATGTGCACATTGAACTGGAATTAAACTCAATGCAGAAACTTGGAGCTGGTACTCAACAGTCTAAGTGCCCTTTAATGACACAATGGCCATGCTTAGTTGCCAACCTGGATTAGGCCTTTAATGCAGCTACTTTTAACAGGCCACTTAGCAATATAAGTTTCAACGCAATAAGCGATGCCACAAGACAAGACATCTTCTAATATTATACCATCAGATTCTAAGTAGTGACACAACCATTTATGTAATAGTGGTTCTCCAGGAGCATTGTTGAAGGGTAATCAGCATGTGCGCTACAACACATTCAGCCTCCGAACTAGGCAAGGCCCCAAGCTTCTGCCAACCATTTTTCACATAGTGAACATCTGATCTTTGCTATACTCCAAGGGCTGTTCGCGTTTAGAATTCTCTTCCCCAGTGAGCAGTGGGGGATGGGTCATTGAACATATTCAAGGTGGAGTTAGACAGATTCTTGATTGACAAGGGAGTCAAGGGTTATTTGGGGGGTAGGCAGGAAAACTGAGTTAAGGCCACAATCAGATCAGCCATTGAAGACAGAGCCTCACTGAGCCGAATGGCCTACTCCTGCTTCTTTTTATGTTCTTGTTATGCTTTGAAGCAGAGTTGTAGACGGAAGCTGAAATGCTTTTCCAGAGACTAAGGCGGGGAGGGCGCAAGAGAAATCAGATAATGTCAACTTTCAGAGTTTAGAATCTGCAGCCTCACAAATAGTTTCGCCTTTCCTAGTTAAATGTAAAGGTGAGCAAAGAGACAAGGGCTTTCAGCTGTGGCTTAACGCTGTTTTTAAACCAGCTGCCTGCCAATAACACCTCTAGATGAACACTTCTTTTCCAATGCAGTTTGGAACAATCAACCTAAATAGCCGCAGAGGATCTCATCAGTGGGTGCTTTGTTACAAAACAAATCCTTGAATTCTTCAACCAGGGGATTCCATCAACACTATCTTCTGCACCTACTATTGTACACAAGAACAATTATTGTACTTCTATAGCGCCTTTAACATCAACTTTACATGCGCTTCACAGGAATATTATAAATTTGAAATTTATAATTTGAGACTAAGTCAGCTAAGGCAATATTAGGGCAGATGGCCAAAGGCTTGCTCAGAGAAGTAGGTTTTAAACCGCTTTTAAGAGGAGAGGAGAGGGATATAAGAGACAGAGAAGTTTAGGAAAGAATTTCAGAAATTAGGTCCTTGGTAGCAGGACAAACAGCCATCATTGGAGCAAATAAAACCAGAAAGTTCAAGTGGCCAGGATTAGAGGAGCATGGATATATCTGGAGGAGATTACATAGATAGGGAGGCGGGAGGCCATGGAAGGATTTGAAAACAAGGATGAGAATTTTAATGTTGAGGTGTTGCTTAAGTGGGTGCCAATTCAGGTCAGCAAGCACAGGGGTGATAGGTGAATTGGACTTGAGTTGAGACATAGGCAGAGTTTTGGAAAACTTCATGTTTATGGAGGGTGGAATGTGGGCAAGTTGGTCATTGGGAAAGCATTGTCATCTTTTTTTAAAAATTCCAGTTGCTTCAAGATGTTGCCCAGGCTTACATTTTGATGAGACAAAAAAAGTATTTGGAACCTGTCTGGAAAATTGCATCACATTGAAATACAGGGCAACTTAATAGAATTCAAAACAAGATAAAAAAAAACAAGTATATAATATTCCTGTAAAACAATAGGGCTCAAAGCTTTTAATGGGGCCTAAACAGAATCAAAGGTGCATCATTTTGAGGGCCTAAAATTCCACATGAGCAGAATGTAAATGCTAAACAGCAATAGAATTAAACACTAATAGTAATTTGGGAGTATTGCTGAAGAGACAAGCTATCAAAGCATTTCATCTTGCACTCATCAGGACAGATGCATGAATACCAATTGTAAAAGGGAATAACAATTTATACTGCATGAGAACAGAGTGCTGATCAGTTGGCAAGTGGACACTGGTAGAGGTGTTGCCATAGAGATTGCACCAGGGAATAATAAACTGCGAAGCTTTTGTTTAAATTCAAACCAGGCAGGTTGACTCCGATTGGTCAAGGCACTGGCGTGGGGAATGAACCAGGGAATGTATGCCCCCCCCACCCCCCCAAGCTTTTGTTCAGTTGAAAAAGGCACAATGCCTGGACATACTCCTCTTGTCTGCAAAGTACTGGGCCCTGTGTGTGAATAAATGCAGCTTCTTGCACACGTAAGTGAGCCACGCTGCAAGCCCAACTAATAATCATAAATTGGTTGTCAGTGTAATTCTTCACAGTATTGTTTAGCAAGTGTTTTGTCCAAACAGTGTCTAACATTAGATGTGATTCCATGTTTTGAGTTTTGCAAGCACAGGCTGGTTGAGTACGGTCAGTACTTTGCCTATTGCAAACAGTGGAAGAAAGGTGCTGTTTGATACGATCTAACAGCCATTGGGGTGTACGGCCTACACACCCGACATCACACCAGCATCGAAATTCATATACCACATTACTCATTTGTGATAGGCAGAACGTCTTTTTGGCTTGACATCCTGTTAGTGGAGAATACCGCTAGTGTTGCTATTGTGTAGTAGCAGCATGAAATGGCTAACTTCTCCCGTTGCTCAAATTTTTGAAAGACCTTACTCCTCCAGAGTAACCTGAGGTAGACTGGGCACTTTTCCAGACCAAATGTGGCAGCCTTAGGCCCATCCATGAATTTTCACGATATACAGAAAACAATGATCTGATCAGGGTAGCCATTATCCTGCAGGGTAGCTTTGATGTGCCCTATTTCAGCTTCAAACTTGCATGGTGAGCAAATAGCTCTGGCCCTACTTACGAGATTTCTGATAAGGCCAACCTCGTAGCTCATGGAACTGTAGGAATCCCAACGTGTATATTGACCAGTGAAGGTAGGCTTTGTGGTAGACAGTAGTCGAGAACCTATTGGCATATTTCTCAACTAGCACATCAAGGAAAAGGATCTCATTTGACTGCTCCACTTCAAAAGGTGAATTTGAGTCCATTAAAGTGTGTAATGAATTTCATACAAGCAGCTGCGAATTCAAATAAAGCAAACGTATTGGAAATTTGCATGGGGTAGGAGGTTAGATGTCATTCCATTGAAAACACATTTTTTGTGGAAACGGACAAAGATGTTGGTGAGAGCTGGGCCAAGAGGGGATCCCATGGCAACACTATCTATCTGGGCATTCATCTAAACCCTTTTAGGTGAATTTTCCAGCCACTAAAGAATTTTATGAACCAGGGTAAAAAACAAAATACTTTTTCTAAGAGCAATTATAGCATAGACAAGATTCTGATTTCCCTACTTAGAGGGAGTTATAGATGATTTATATAAAGCAGATTTTGTGTGTTAAAATCAAAGATGCCCAAACCATTCAGACCTGCAGATGATTACAAATAGCAAAGTATTAACAACGATTATCTATATGGTTTCTTCAGGAGCTCTATAGATTACTGAATAATCATTTCTGTTCAATCTGATTTTTTTATATTGAACGCATTAACTCAAATTAAAGCAATGTTTGTGTGTCAAGAATGGTCATATAGTAAACTATTGACACAAAACAATTTTAGGTGAACAATAAATGTACCCTAGACATAACTCATGCTGTAGTCAACACTTAACTTTCTCTGGCTTAAGTAAAGGTGCAGAGCATAATGCAGCAACCTGCATTAAATAGAGCACTCTCTTTTGTGCACAAATTGCCAACCCTAGCCAAGGGGTGGAAAGATGATAGTCTTTCTCCTGCCAAACATAAAGCAAAGACTGCAATACCAGCCTGACTCATGCATATTTATGGAAAAGACATTCAAGTGAAGGGCAGCGGCTGGTTGTAGGAGCAGGGATGGGAGAGGGAGAGAGAAACAGGACATCAGGGCAGCCTGAGATTTATTAGTTTTTATGGGGCCATCATCATTTCCAATTTTTGTTTTTTTCCCCCATTCTTTGATGGGTACTTGGGCATCACTGGCAAGTCTAGCATTTGTTGCCCATCCCTAGTTGCCCCTGAACTGAATGGCTTAATAGGCCATTTCAGCTACGAGTCAACAACATTGTTATGGACCTGGAGTCACCCATCAGCCAGACTGGATCAGGATGACAGATTTCCTTCCCTAAAGGACATTAGTCAATCAGATGGGTTCTGATGACAATCCTGATGTTATTGAATTGAAAGTCCATGAGCTGCCATGATAGGATTTGAAGCAGTGGCCCCAGGCCATTAATCTAGGTCTCTGGATTACTAGCCCAGTAACATTATCCCTATGACACCGTCACCCAGATTTGAAAGCCAGGATCAACCTAAGAGTAATACAATGATCTCATGCTGATCAATTATTTATAAAACAAAGAGCAAAATATTACTTTAAAAATTTAGGAACCAAGAGTGGAAGTCATGCTGAAATCAAAGGTATCCCTACCAGTAATACATTGAGGACTGTTTGAAGGATTCATATAGAAGTTTAAGAGGCCCTATTTACATCAAGAGTTGAAATGATTACCAGCAGTTTTGTGGAATACAAAGTAATTTACCATGTTACATTACTTTGCATAATACAATACCTTGTTTATAAGAGCAACAATTAAATTCCAGAAGGGAAACAAATTGTCAAGCACACTTTTGACGATCCCATTGCATCTACCTTTAAACTTGTACTAAAAATGGAAAATCTCCAAAAATAACCAATTAACATCTCGACTATCATAGTTTTGTGCTCCTGTTACACATCAAAATGGTTGAACAGGTTCTAACTTTGTATCTTCAATCTATTAACAGAAATATTTGCTTCTATTAGAATTTTCACTTGCCTTCCTCTTCAAAAAGGGCACTTGCATTAATAGCAAGAGGCCAAGTACTTCATTCAACTCTCATGTCAATCGTGTTAATCAGCTTCAAGCGTTTGAACGTGTTATAAGCCCAGTAATAAAATCAATAGCAGTTTAATGTTCCATGGACATCAGTTTAATTAATTACCATTAGGATTATTGAAACTGTCCTGACGCGTCACATGTGGTATAATCGAAGTTCTTCAAATCATTCACATCTTCAAGCAGAGACTCATAAGTTAGTTGATTCATCTAATTTCTGCATTATTGGAGTCTTATTCATATAAAGGTTCAAAAGACAGATAAATCCACTTCAGATAAGTCACCTTTTATGGGAGATGATGGTATGGATACTCCAAGAGAGAAAAGTTAATGGTTTACTCATAAGAGGAAAGCCTGAACAAAAAGTTAATTTGAGCCACCCCATGAATTTGAGCTACCCCCTTGAACTCAAGCTAATGTAAAGAGAAACATTGTCAGGAGGTTAGTGCTGGCTCTATCCTCCCAAAATTAAAATGGAAATTACATTTTAAAAGGGAGGAAGTTAATTTATGGAGAAAGAAATCTAGTCAGAGATAGTGTTATCATAGCCTTAAGAATCTAATTGCAGGATTTATTGTCTATGATTTAATAACTTGAGGAATTATTTGAACTTCTTCCATTTTCCATTTATCTTGTATACTGATGAGGGGGAAATTTGGGAATAATTATCAACACTTACAAGTCATTTGAGGAGAGGTTCCACATCACCAAAAATCAAAACTTTAAAGTGAAACAATAGAATAAATAATCCTTCAGGAAACCATATTACTAGCCGCATGAAAAAGTTCTAAACCATGTGTGTTATTGGCTCAGAACTAATATACTACACGCTACAAGTAGGTAACATGAATATATTCACTACCTTACTTTGATACCTAGCTTGTTTCATTCCATTTAAATTGGCATTGACTTTGTGCCCTACTAGGTGTGCTCAACAATTAAGCTTTGATCAACTCTATTTGCACAGTTTTACACACTTACTGGGAAATGCATTGCAGGAGGCGGCTATTTGACCCCTCGAGCCTGTTCGGACATTCATTTAGATCACGGTTGATCTGATTGTGGCCTCAACTCCACTTTCTTGCCTGTCCCCCATAACCCTCAACTCCTTTATAAATCAAAAATTTGTCTAACTCAGCCTTGAATATATTCACTGACAAGGTCTTCTCTGATCTCTGGGGAAAGAGAATTCCAAAGATTAATAACAATCTGACTCTGATAATTGCAGAGTCAGTCACCCACACCGGACTAATTTCCAGTTCATTCAAAAAAAAGTGTGTTCATTGCCAGAGTTTTCAACTTCAACGAGAGAGTAAAATAGCTGATACTGGATTGACCGCCCATTACACACCTCACCATATTATCTCTTCCCTGGAAGGGAAACTCAGATGGAGTGTACAATGGGCAGGTGATCCAACATCATCCATTTTACACCCCTAATGTTGAAAGTTCTGCCCCATCCATGATTTTGTTGGAAACTGAAGATAGGGACCTGGCCAAGGTGCTGAATCATGATTTTCTTTATCTGCATGTGACATAGTACAGTTTCAAGAAGATGACCATCTGACTTATCCACAGTATTCTGTTGGTACACATCTGACACCCTGTATCCTATTTGTTGGTAAGAGGCTGGTCAGTTCCAGCTTAAAGCCCAGAAAATTTTTTGTCCTACCTCCCCAACTGTGCCGCCACCCCTACCCCCACCCTTATATTGCTAATCAATACCACAGACTTTAGTAAAGATGTTTCCTGTGTTTTTTTTGCCGTCCTTAACTTTGAAGTACCATTTTTCATGCTTACATTCTGTGCACAGCACAAACTTACTTAACCACAATATCTTGCTACTTCCTTTAAGACACTCTTTAACCAAGCTTGGCCCATCTATCCTAATATTGCCTTCTGTGTGAATAATTGTTTTCTAATTCACCTTGGAATGTTTTATTATATCAAAAAAGGTGCTATATAAATGCTATATAAATACAATCTGCCAATTTGCCCAATTTGCCCAAACCTTTCATTATATTAAAATTCTATCATATCCCTGCATGTCTTCTATTTTCAAGAAAAGAATCAGGGTAGCCAGTCGATCTTGATCGAGAGGACAGGGGGAAAGAGAGGAGTCATAAGAGGTACACATTGGGGGCAGGCACCTAATGTAGAAAGGGGGCCCTTGAGGGAGGCACCCCTGCACCACACCCCTCCCCCATCCCCCTGACCTTTCCACCTGATCCCCAAACAGGGTGACCTGCCAGGCTTCCCTCCCTGCCCCTCAACTCCTCCCACCAGCCTCAAAATTCAGGCTGGGCAGGAAGTAGTTCTTAAGTGGCCAACAATTGGTCAAAAATCATGCTACGTATCAGACTAACCTGTAATAAAAGGCCCTACCTCTCCCAATGTGATTTTCCTTTAAGGCCCTCATTAAAATCCACATCTTTACCAAACTTTGTCACCCTTCCTAATATCTCCTCCTTTGGCTCATTATCTCAACAAAGATATATTCCATTGGGAAACAAAGACTTTACATGAAGGATGCACCATATGTGGCTAACAAAAGTGAGTTAAGTGTGGTATCAAATTTGAAGAAAAGGCATACAATGCTGTGAAGTTTCATGGTATACAACATTTTTCCCAAAGAATGACTTTTTTAAAATAAAAAGAAATTAGAATGAGAGTAAACTAGCAAGAAATATATAAAAACAGACAGCAAGAGCTTCTACAAGTTTAGAAAAAGGAAAAAAAGAGTAGCTAATGTAAATGTTGGTCTCTTAAGAGGATGAGACCAGGGAATCAATAATGGAAGCCAGAGGCTTTGAACAATTTTTGTATCTGCCTTGACGCTAAAAGACGCAAATAGCATCCCAATAATAGGAGAAAATCCAGGGGCAAAGGGAAGAAAAATTAAAACAGTGTCACAAAGATCACTGTCACTAAAGGAAAAATAATGGGAATACAAATGGGAATCAAGGCTGACAAGTCTCCTCGGCCTGTATCCAAGGGTCTTAAAAAGAGTGCCTGCAGAGATAGTTATTGCATTAGTTATAATCTTCTAAAATCCTCCAACTTCTGCAAAGGTCCCAGGGGATTGGAAAACCGCAAACGTAACACCTCTGTTCAGGGAAGGGAGGGAGGGAGACGGGAAGTTATTGGCCAGTTAGCTTAACACTTATCATTGCAAAAATGCTGGAGTCCATTATTAAGGAAGTAGCAGCAGAAAATCATGATACCAACATGGTCAGCATGGTTTAATAGAAGGGAAATAGTGTTTCGCAAATTTGTTAGCGTTCTTGGAGGATGGAACAAGAAGGATGGATAATGATGTAGTGTATTTGAACTTCCAGAAGGCATTTGAAAATGTGCCACATTACCACAGAAGACTAAGAGCTCGTTACTATAGGGGTTAATGTATTTGCATGGATAGAGGAATAGCTAACTAACAGGAAACAGAATCAGAATAAATGGGCCATTTTCAGGTTGGCAAACTGTAGCTAGTGAAGTGCCACAATGATCAGTGTTAGGCCCTCAACTATTTACAATCTATCTTAATGACTTGGATGAAGGGACCAAGTGTGCCATAGCCAAATTTGCTCAAGAGATAGGAAAGCAAGTTTGAGGAGGACAAAGTTTGTAAAGGAATATAGATAGAATTACTGAAAAAAAAAAGACATGTCGAAGCTTTTGCCGGGCTTGCAGTGTGGCCCATTTGCATGTACTGTAAGCTACATATTAATACATGCGGCCCTGCTCTTTGCAGACAGAAAGAACATATACACATATTGTGCCTGTTTCAGTTAAACTAAATAAGTGACAGCCATTTGCTGACTCATTCCTCAGGCAATGCCATGACCACTCAGGATCAAGCTGCCTGGTTTAAATTTCAAACAACACTTGGTAGTTAACTGTCAGTCAGCATCAATAGGTGCACTCTCCATGGCAACACCTCTACAAGAGTCCACTTGCAACCAATCAGCACTCTTCTCATACAGTATAAATTGTTGTTTTCACCTTATATTGGTATTCTTGCGAAGTGTCCTGATGAGTGCAAAAAAAAAGACTTTGACATGTCTCTTTCTTTTCAGCAATACTCAAGTTCTGTACTACCAAATGACTATTTGGATATAGACAGGTTAAAAGTGAATGGGCAAATACTTGACCAATGGAGGATAATGTGGGAAAATGCAAGCAGGAAGAACAGACCCCAACAAATGCACAATTCAAACAGCATTGTGTTAGGATTACATCAGGCATATGGTACAGAAACAGACCATTCGGCCAAACCAGTCCACACCAGTGTTCATGCTCCACTCGAGTCTCCTCTCTTCTTTCCTCATCTAAATCTACTATCATAACTTTCTATTCCCTTTTCCTTCATATCCTTGTCTAGCTTCTCCTTAAATACATCTGTACTATTCACTTCAACCTTTCCCTGTGTAGCAAGTTCCACATTCTCAAGAGCACAAATGGGGGTATATCATATGGCTTGTCAAGTCTGCTCCCTTATGCAATACAATCATGGCTAACCTTAGGCTTCAACTCTGCTTTCCCATCACTCAAAATATCCCTCGAGACGCCAAAAATCTGTCCATCTCAGCCATAAATATGTTCAAAATGGACCATCCACAACCCTCTAGGGTGGAGAATTCCAAAGATTCACAACCCTGTAAGTGAAGAAATCTCTCCTTGCCCCAGTCTTAAACAGTTGGCCCTGTATCCTGAGGCTGTCCCCTGCATGTTCTAGATTACCCCGGCCAACAGAAACAACCTCTCAGTTTCTACCCTGTAAAGCTTCTTCAGAAGAATTGTGTGTTTTAATGAGATCATCTCTCATTCTTCTAAGTTCTTAGAGTAAAGGTCCAATTTACTCTGCCTCTCATCACAGGAAAACCCCCTCATCCCAGAGACCAATTTAGTCATCCTTCACTGTACCACCTCCAATGCGAATATATCCTTCCTTAATTCTCACCACCCTTTGGGTGAAAACATTTCTTCTGGATTCCCTTTTGGATTTTTTGCTGACTCTCTTATATTGATGGCCTCTAATTATGCTTTTGCCCACACCAGGAAATATTCTCTCTGTATTCACTGACAAATTTTTTTTCTAATTTTAAAGATGTTAGGTTAGCCCTCTGCCTTCCTCTTCCCAAGTGACAAAGAGATCAAGCCTGTCAACACTTTGCTGAAATGTATACCCACTCATGTCTGGTATCACCTTTGTAAATCTTCTCCACGTTCTCTCCAGTGCCTATTTGCAATATGACGAACAGAACTCCAAACATTGCTCCAGCTATGGTCTAACCAAGGTTTGATAGAGGTTTCGCATAACTTCCCTACTTTTCAATTCTATCTCTGTAGAAATAAAGCCTAGTGCTTGGTTTGCTTGTTTTAAAGACTTTTTATAGCAAAGTAGGTTTAAGTGTTGGGAATGTAACAGAAAGTGAACACTGGAAATAAATAGAAGGCGTGTCAACATGATAAAGCAACAAAGTTTTGGCTACAACCCTTCATCAGAACCCAAAAGATAAGCAAGCCTTTCAGTAGGGTTGAAAAATAAACAGCATGAGCGAGGAAATAATAGATACAATGCTGTTGTAATGGGGGAAGATGTTAATGGGCAGGATGACTTTGAATGTATGGTGGGATGTGAAGGCTTTTTAAAAAAAATCAGTTTTCAGATACTCAGCCTGCATAAATTGTCTTCCAACATTTCTGTTAATTTAAAACTAATTTTAAGTCAGTTTTTTGTAATCCACTGACTGACTCAGACTCACTACAGTGCTATGGAAACTTCCTAAAAATGCCCCAAGATCCAGCACACTGACACCAGGTTCTGAATGAATATTTGATAAATGAAAACAGCTTTGTATTTAGAGACAAAGGTGATCTGGAAGTGATACGATGCAAATCAATTAAAGATCTTTAATCTGCATAAAAACAGGACAAAAATCATTATTTTTAAAAAATGCTAGATTGTCCCTCAAAGAGCTAAAGTGTTACCTACTAGATCAGTTTACAACAATTTTGGTTTAGCTGTTTGGAGAGTTACATACTGAGAGTTACAGGGCAACACTAGGGAAAGCATTGTTCAAATCTCAGGAGATACAATTCACATAAGACTATTCGCTCTTCACGTGGATACAAAACAGGCGGCGGCGAACATTTAAATTTTAAAGCTGCACCCTTTTCACGAGCATTTGACATATCAGACGGCACTACGTGATCACCTAGCAACTAGGCAGCCAACAGGAAACCTAAAGCAATCAATTAAGGTAGTTTCTGCCATCAAACCCACAAAGCGAGACAACTAAGCTCCATTGCTGATTTCAAAACATCACATTTTCAACCATGAGATGCGAATATGTGCCACATCACCTTTGTAAGTCAAGCTTTTCTTTACTGGCCTATTCTGTTGCACTAGATTATAGTCAGGTAGACTTATTCTGTGCTGTACGTTAAATCTCTTTAAAAAGGGGGAATATTTGCGGTATTTTCAAACACAGGGAATGTTATTTAACTTTCCCCTGTCACGCGTCATGCTCACAATTTATAGGAAACTGTGCGTCACGTTCACAATTTATAGGAAATCTATGGATTGGAAAATGGAGAACAAGTTAACCTCATGATCCGTAATAATGAACGGTTTCTAACTTTGACACATTTGATTCATTGAGCTGCCTCTAAACCAGGTAATTTGCAATTAGCTGCCGCCTATACAAATCCTTGGTTTGTTTTGGCCAGGCAGCTTTAACCACTGTCAAAATCATAGTGCGATGGAAAAATGAGGAACAACTCAGCAATTTCAGGTCACAAGGTTAATAGCATCTCAACTTAAAATAAAATCAAGTCTCTATTTTCTATGCCAAGAATTTTCAGTAAATAAGTCAAAGGAACCTGCACAATACAATTTATATAATTTCATGTAAGGGTTCAGATGTTCTGAATGTTAAATTCAATATATTGTACTTAGGAGAGAAGGTGAGGGGATTTTTTTTCCTCAAAGGGTTGTTAGTCTGCAGAAATCTCTTCTCCAGAAAGCAGTGGAGGCTGGGTCACTGAATTTATTCAAGGCCAAGTTAGATAGATTTTTGATAGACAAGGGAGTCAAGGGTTATGGGGTGGGAGGGGGCAGATAGGAAAGTGGAGTTGAGATTGCAACCAGATGAGCCATGATCTTATTGAATGTGGAGGAGGCTCACAGGGCTGCTCGAGCTCCTAAGTGCCATGTTCCCAATACACCCAAATGTGGTCTATACACTTTTGGTAAATCTTCTACCCACTGACTAATATTAATAGAAATTTATGCTTTTGCTCTTACCCAATTAAGTCATTGTACTTGTATTTCTAGGTTCAAAATTAGGAATTGTCCCAGAGTCCTTGATGAACAAACAATCCTTCCTCTAGAGGAATACATCATATCCAACATTTGTAAAAATTATTTTTGATACAACTTTGCTCCTTCAAATTCTCCAAGAAGCTCTCATTTTTTCTCTCCCCATTTTGGAGATTGGTCACGTCTTTCAGTAACTACCTGTCGAGTACCACAATCCCAAAAATCATCTTGCTCAAGGGCCACTCAAGAATACTCCAAAGTGCCACAGGACAGAATAATTTGACATAGTTTGCTACACATGGGCTGCACATGGGTTTGCTACACATGGGCTGCAAACCCATCCAGCTCAAATGGACTTTCCTGCTTAGCTGGTGCATGGAAGTTAAACAATCTCAACTGATAATTCTAACAAACTGATAACTCTTGTTACAGTACAAATCTTTCAGATACAGGCACAGGTCAGCACCGTTTTCCAATAACATTCCATGCATAATACAGCAAAACAACAAATGACTATAAGCACTGAACCCCAGTGACTTCCCATAGCCAAGTCGAGCACAAGGAAAGGCAGACCTGTTGCTGCCTACCTGAACAAGAGACATGCACAAAGTCATACGATAGAAATAGCCCTCAGGATTGATTAGCGTTACTGCCATTTTTAATAAATACTGTCTTCACATTGACTGGACAGTTCACAGAAAGGCCTCCCTGATCCCTCAAATACCAGTATTCAGGTAATATGTCTTCATTTCACAAAGTGATGAAACTTTTTTTTAAAGAAGTGTCAGAAAGGGCCTCAGGCAGAGGCCTTTCCTTATTTGGGAGGGGTGGGGGTGTGGCAGTGATATTGAATGCTCACCAACTTGCTCAGGTTACTTTTGCATCTGTCTTCCTGCCCAGCCTGACATAGGACATAAAACCTATTCTAGGTGAATGCTCAATACTTCTTAAGGATTGAGTCCGGAGTTTAAAAACGGGGTGATGGGCAAAAGGAAAAGCAACATTGAACTTGGGTACTTTGCCACAGCGGGCGTCCTTGATCTGGAAATGCTTACCAAAAAGGAAGAAAAATCTCAAGATTGCCGCTTGGCTTTTCTCAGTGAATACCTCAGCTGTTCCCCAACCCCGAAGGCTTTATGCTGGAGTTTAGAAATTCTTCACGACGTCCGATCTCTACCATCGCTAAAAGCATAACTGAAGGAGCTGCATTGTATGGTGCATTTCCCCCACTTACCTAAAATTGTCTATCTACAAATGGTTGGCCCCATTTGGCTCCAACTCTGAAATTGCCAGGATTTCTGATGGAGCCAAGGTGGTACAGAACTCTGCCTCAATTCTCTCCCTCCATCCACACGGTCATGGATCCTCATGTGTCAGGAATTTCAGCACCCATATCACTGGAGGATTATATTAAACAAATGCATGAGCTAAAAACATCAATTTATGTCATAATAATGTCGATATGAGCAAATTCCTGCTCAGTTGACCATAGACTCAGATGCAATTTAAAAAAAAAAACTCCTCTCCTCATCACACAACTTAATTAAGAAGTTAGGGCACCCAGAAAAAAATCCACATAGCAAAGTCTGTGAAACCATCTCACTCCCACAGCAATCTGGAATTCATAAAGTAACACACAACATATAAAAGAAATGACAATGATTGAGTGGATGTATTGCTACTTGGCATGAAGGCTGCAGTTATGGACAAAATCCATACAAGCATCTGTACCAGCTTAGAGATCAAATAGAAATAAATGTTTCAGGAATGGAAAATGTGCAGCAAATTAATACGCAGCCAAATTTTAACTATGGGCACACACACACACAGGGGAAGAGTGTGCAAGGAATGACAAACTACAGTATACTGCCTCCAACACCTGGAAATATTGCATTAATTCTGATTCTCAATTGCTTCCAGTCCATATTTATTGATGCATTCCTTCTTGGTAAAGTTGTTTGTGCTGTTCAGTGCAGTTTTCAGTTGAAGTCCATTTACGCCAAAGCAGCATTTTCACAATAGATCCCAAAGACACTCGCCATTTAATAAGAGCATGGCTAATCTGATTGTAACCCGCTGCCTACCCCCGATAACCAATAGCAGCAACTTCAAATTTTGCTACAAATTCAGTTTTGCCAAACTCCCCGAACCAAGCAACGGAGAGAAAGATAATCATTTTAGGGTGTTTTCCTGGTAATGCGATGGCTCTTTTACAAGAGTATTGTCATGAAGCTATTAATGTATATAATATTTTGGAAAATATTTTTCTTATAAAATAGAGGCTTAGTCTGTGGGTGTATCTTAATTGGATTAAAGACAGCTAGTCTGGGAGCTTTGATGTGTCCTGATTTTGATATGTAAGAGAGATAGCGTGCATTTGCATTTTTTGAATAGAGAATTCAAGAAGTGAGATAAAAACTGACGCCTATCTAGCAGCTACCAAGCAATATGTTTATATTACTAATAAAATTGGTACTATGAAAGGGGTTTCATTGTTAAAAGGTGAAGTTCAAAGAGCCTGGTGAGACAATGAGAATTTGAACTCAAATCAGTGGTGGTAGGTATAACTTCAGCAGTTTTCGGGTGTGCGGAGCAGAGGCAATGAGAGATCAAAAGGCAGCTGCAAGCCTCCAACTAGGTCCACAGGAAGCAAGTGAAAAGAAATTAATTTTGAATTTATAAGGTGAAAATGCTTTGCCTGGTGTTGGTTAAGTCTATGGGTTGCTGTTGCCTTAATGGAGATTAGTTTGGGAATTTGTTAAAAGTTAAGATAGTAGTAATTTGTAGCCATGTGTATATCTATTTTAACCTGTGTAAATTAATAAAACGTTTTCTTTAGGTTAATGTAAAATCTCGAGAACTGGTGGTCTGATTCCTGAATTTAGAGTCACATCTCAAACATGACACTTTAAATAATAGGTTATGACCGTTGTTTAAAGTTTCCCTCTAGGATTTTTAAATAACTCCACTTTACCAACTGCATCAGTCATGACATGACTAGTCATTCAGCAAAAAAATAAAACAGCTGAAGTATATGCATCCTTTTACATTTCTGGTCCTGGAAACTGAAAACATATCTACACAGGAACTAGGAGTAGACGACCATATAGCCCATCAAGCCTACTCCACCATTCAATGCGATCACGGCTGATCTTGGGCCTCTATCCACTTTCCTGCTCACTCCTCATGTCCCTCAATTCCCTGAGAGATCAAAAACCTGTCTATCCCAGCCTTAAATGTATTCAACAATGGAACATCCACATGTTCGGGAGAGTTTGCAAGTATGGATTAATTCTTTATGTATGACCTTATACAGGGCTTTTTATCCTTCTCAACAAATCAGACATCTAAACCTTACAACTCAAACAAACCAGATGTACTGAACATGTACTGTTAAGTTAATTCACCACCAGGACGCCAGCTCCTGATAGTGACCCTTGCTAGAAGACATAAATCTGTGGATGTCAGTGAATGCCTTTGATTAATAGTCACGGTAGCTGCTGCTGAACAAGAATAGCAAATTGAATGAGGGACCATAGTATGCACACAGTCCTATAACAGTACTTTGGCATGATCCAGTATCTTTACTGCAGGAGGTGAATGAAAAATGTCACATGATTCTCCAGTGTCCAAGTCGATGTTGTATATTTTAAACTTTTGAATTGGGAAATCTTTTTATTTTTAAAATCTTTTTTACTGCCATATGGGTCTAGTTCCATGACAAGCCTCTGGACCCCCACGCACGTGTTTATTATTTATATTCAATTCTTCGATGTTAATGTTGGTAGACTTTTAAAATCAAACAGGACATCAAAACCAAACACGAGTGAACCAGAGATCCACAATTGTACTTTCTGCTGAGACTACGATAGCATTTAGGATAGAGGAATCTGGTCAGCATTATCAGTGTTCATTTTGGAGCACTGAGGCAAACTGTTTGCACCCCAACCAAAATCAGTGATTAAGTTTTACTTGGCCTTAATGATTCACTGAGCAAACATTGTTGTTTTGTTAAAAAATGTAGTCAAAATATATAAAAAGGGTTTCCCCTGGTTCTAATGGAGCACCATGCAGAACTATATTCTGGTTTCTTTTGCACTTGCCCCTTGATAACTTCTAAACAACATATCAATAACATATGAATTAGGCGTAGGCCACTTGGCCCTTCGAGCCTGTTCTGCCATTCAATAAGATCCTGGCTGATCTGTTTGTAGCCTCCTGCCTACCCCCGATAACGTTTCACCCCCTTGTTTATCGAGAATCTTAACTACCTGTGCCTTAAAAATATTCAAAGACTCTGCTTCTACTGTCTTTTGAGGGAGAGAGTTCCAAGGACTCATGACCCTCAAAGAAAAAATTTCTCATCTCTGTAAAAAATGATGTAAATAGGAATATCACATTCTATTTTGGTACGAACTGACAGACAGTTACAAAACTGAATCATTCTGCTCTGATGTACCTGTCTGCTTGAACTAACTGTTAACCATTTAACCTTGGAGAACAAAAAACTAAAATGGCAGGAAAAGTTCAGATCAGCAAAGTAATTTGACATTCATGACAGGGACTAGTAGCCTGTCAAACCTCATTGAATTGACCGAGACTTCATTCTGGCTTCAAAGTGTGGCTGAAAACCTGAACAAAATATATGATCTATTTTGGTGCATCAGCATTTCTCTGACAATGATCTCTCTTTTGAAGCTTGCACTACTTGCTGGGTCCACAGACACTAGCCACCCAAATAGCTCTTATCTCTTATGTACTCGGGAGCATGGGCAATGAATGTTGGCAAGTCATTGGCTTGCAAAGGGCAAGCCCCATCAAACCGCATGCCGAATCTTCAGTTTGGAACAGGAAACCGGGGTCAGGGCTATTTCTGGGTCCCAAACCTGTCCCATGGACAGTAAATAAAAACCCAGAAAAACTAGGCAGACCACCACTGTTAGTTGGGGCAGGGGGAGAGCAGGTATCCCTCTCCAGATCAGCCTTTGGCTGCACCCTCACCCAGGCAGGGAGGCCACGTAGGCCTACCCAGGGCCTCGACACCCTGGCCTGCCTCCAGGCAGTTGCATGGCCCCCCCCACCCCAACCAACCCTATCACACCAGAAAACTGAAAGCCAATTGGAAAATCCCAGTCCATTAATTGGCCTTAACAAGGCTCTTATTGAACCTAATTGATTGGCCGCCTCATAGTTGGGCAGCCCCTATTGGGCCTGAACCACCTCCCCGAAAATGGTTGGCATCAGGAACAGGTTTGGGAAACCAGCATGCCCATTAGCGTCGGTTACTTAGGTAAGCGGGCACCTCCGTTCCAGTCCTTGTCGGGGCCCGATAGTTCTGCCCCACATCTGCGCTCCACCAACCCACCCCACCCGAGACATCATAGCAAATTTTCCTCTCTCTAACCCCAAAGCAACACAATATTAGTGCTCCAACTGCTCCCAGTCAAGATTAACTAATTCAGTCCAGACCAGAGATCAAGTCAGGAAACTTTCCTCATGCATATTGCCCAGATACTCACTGGATAAACTTAGCCATCAGGAAAGCTATGGCATTCCCTTCTTTGAATCCCTATTAGAGTTTTATTATGTGCATTCTAAATGTTTTTGAGAGCTTCTCCTTCGATCATAGAAATTCCACTTTTCATTCCTTCAGTGTAAATAACTTGATATTCAAATAATTTAAATAAGTTTTACACTCAATTTTCCCATCATTTATTTACACATTTCGTTCATACTTTGAACAATATTTCAAAAATCTTCACATATGTACTTAAGCAAGTCATGGAGGTTTTCTTTGTAAGTACCAGAATTCTAAAAGGGACCAGATTTCTGTCACAATCACTAATTCACAAAGTTAATGACAACAAAGCCTATGCGACATACAGTTCCCATACTAACCTTGAGCTTTAAGGAAACATTGCCAAACATCTGGCTTCCAGGCTGGATTCTATAATCAACCCTGATAAAGCCAGATGAGTGATCTGCCTGGTGTTGTAACCGAACACAAAATTCTCAGTTTCAGTAAACGGTCTTTAGGCTAAAAAAAAAAAATCAGATAATCTGGGCAAAAACCTCTGCTTTGCTGCCTCAGTGTGCACAAGTGGCTATATATCTGCCAGACTCAAACAAAATGGCCAGACTTCCTTCCTGTTCCGCTTGCTTATAGAGCCCCCTCCCACAGATATGGAATGGAGCACAGAATATCATTGTGCATGTGGCATTATGCTTCATATCAACTCCATTAACTTCTAGCCTGCCAGAGGCTTCAGCTGTCTCTCAGGCTACAAACTCAACAATGTCAAAACAAAGTCTAAGACCCAACCACCTTGAAAAATCTAAGGAGTCAGCCCACTGTCCTCAACAGAGATCAGCTTCAAAGGCCTTAGAGAATTGGTGTTCAAATTTCCACCAAATTGAAGGATATTTCTGTTTTTGTTTTGGATTTCCAGCATCCGCAGTTTTTTGTTTTTATCTCTGAGAAAAAAATGTCCTCCCATCTATTCTGCCCATCTCACAACTGGGCAGAGCAAGCACTATAAAGATCAAAAGATCAACAGACATGCGCATCTCAATTTCTCTGCTCCTCTCACTCACTCCAATCCATCTTCATCTGAATTGGTAGCACTCCAGGTTCTCAGGTCCAACCCTGAGATTTTCAAACCTGCTGACAACAAATGGTGCTATTGTTGTCTGGTGTACTGACTTCTACTGAACAGTAGCTGAATATCAACTCTCCAACACTTCCTCCTACCTCCCCTGGATCATGATCCCACTACTGAAAACCAAACCATTTTATCCAGTATAGTCACTGAACTCTTCCCACCCCTGGAGATCTTTCCTCCACAGCTCTCCAATCTTATTGTCCCCCAATCCCAAAGAGCCCACTTCTACCTCCTTCCCAAAATCCATAAACCAGATTGCCCTGGGTGACCCATTGCTTCTACCTGTTCCTGCCCCTGACCTATCTCGATTTTTTTTCTCCCCTTGTCCAGTCTTTGCCTACACACATCCATGACTCTTCCGATGCCCTATGTCATTTCAACAGTTCCCAGTTTCCTGGCCCTAACCATCTCCTCTTCACTGTGGACGTCCAATCCCTCTATATATCCATCCCCCACCAGGGCGGTCCGAGAGTTCTCTTTCTCAGTTGAGCAGAGGCCCAACCAGTTCTTATCCACCACTGCCACCCTCCACCTGGCTAAACTCATTTCCACATTGAACAATTTCTCCATGAACTCCACTCACTTTCTCAAAATAAAACTGTTGCTACGGGTACCAGCACGAGTCTGAGCTATGCCCGCCTTTGTGCAGGCTGTGTGGAATATGCATTATTCCAGTCCTATTCCAGCCCTCTCCCTCATCTCTTTTTACAGTCATCAATGTATTGGATCGGTGCCACTTCCTGCCCTAGCCACAAACTGGAAGATTTCATTGAGTTGTTTCCAATTGTTCATAATCACCCGGTCCATCTCTCTCTCTCTCTCTCTCTCTCTTCTTCCACTGCCCCACCCCCCCATTTCTGGGAATAGGATATCAACTAATATTTACTACAAACGCACAAACTCCCACAGCTACCTTAACTAGACTTCCCACGCCCCACTTCCTGTAAGGACTCTTCTCCATTTTCCAAGTTTCTCAATCTCATCTGTTCAGATGATGCAACCTCCCATACTAGGCTCCCAATAGGTCTTCCTTTTTCCTCAACTGAGGACTCCCCACAGTGTGTTTGACAAGGCCCCACCATATCCAATCTATTTCATGCATTTCTGTTCTCACCTCCCCTTCTTCCCAGAATCACAATAGGGTTCCCCTCATCCTCATGTTCCACCCCACCAGCTTCTGTATTCAACGGATCATCATCATCCGCCTTTTTCACCAGCTCTAATGTGATGTCATTACCAAATACATCATCCCTGCCCTCCTTTTTCAGAATTCTAAAGAGACCATTCCCTCTGCGACATCCTGGGCCACTCGTCAGCCCCCCTCCCCCTCCAATGGCACTTTTCCATTGCAAGTGCAAGAGATGCAACACCTTTTACCTCCTTCCTTCTCATCGTCCAAGGGCCCAACACTCCTTCCAAATGAAACAGTGATACTTCTTTCAAATTAGTATACTGTATTCACTGCTCATGATATGGTTTCCTCTACAATGGGGAGACCAAACGCAGACTGGGTGATCGCTTTGCAGAGTACCTCCATTCAGTGCACAAGCCTGACCCTGAACTTTCTGTTGCTCATCATGCTAATTCGCCACTTGCTCCCGCTCTGATCTGTCATGCTCAATGTTCCAGTAAAGCTCAATGCAAAATTGAGGAACAGCTCATCTTTCAGTTGAATCTAGAAAGCTGCCTAGAGTTCAACAATTTCAGACCATGAACCCTGTCCCCCATTTTGTTTCCTTATTTTTGCTGGAGGGGTTTTTCCATGTCTTTCTTTATTCCTTCACATTGGCTGCATAGCAACTGTCTGAAGGCATTCAACACCATCTGGGCATACCTTGTTTCTTTACTTTACCCAGTATCACAAAATCTTTTGCCATTTAATCTCTCCTGCCTTCCACTCTACCACAGACTTTCCCTTGTATTCTTCCTGCCCCTGCCCACTTGCTCAAAACCCATTTCTAGTGTTCCTCAGTTCTGATGAAAGGTCCCCATTGGCCTCAAACATTAGCTCTATCAACGGATGCTGCCTGACCTGCTGATTATTTCCAGAATTATGTTTTCATTACACATCCATGTCTTTTTTCATCGATTACATCCAATCCAAATTCTGACAAGCTTATCCTGCTCTTCATTTGGCCACTGGTCAAAGATATATCTGTGATGAGTCTTCCCAACAAGGAAGGCAAGCTGAACCTCCCAAACTCTGGAAATTTCTGTGGGGTGGAACAGCTACAGCAGGCAACACAGCGCGAACAGGACATAATTCCTGAAATGAGACTTTTCTAGCTGGGAATGCAGGCAAGAACTCTCTAGCCAAATTCAAAGCACAAAATTCTCCCCTCAGTCACCTAGAAAAGATCAGCCACAGTCCTGAAACACTCAATAGTATTACAGACTCTGGAGGAATGTACAAGTTACAGGTGACAGGTTAGTCCTCACTGACAGCTTCAGGAATTGCTGTAAAGATGGGCAGCATCAGAATTGCCGAGCTGCTTCGCACGCCAAGTTGCTAACAACTGACAGGTTCCACGCTTCACAGAGGATTTCCCTTTGCTACATTCAGATCCAACTCTACCACTTGATTTCAGCAGCACAATCCCAAGGCTTATTTGCATGGAGTTTATTAGAACTAGTCAATATGCAGATTCCTTGTCACCTCTTCTCTGTACCCACCCCCATCAGGATCCCATGACTTATCTCATGTGCCTTAACTCAAAATCATCCTCCAGGTCATCGAATGACATGGTGATCAGAAGATAACTTGGATCCCTAACTCCCAAGGCAGCAACGAAGGAAAGCGCTGATGTCAATGCACATGACCAACAGCGGGAGGGAAGCAGCAGTGGTGACCGATTCACAATACTCCACAAACCCACATCCCACCAATCCCCAAATTAGACCTGATGAAATGGTGGCCATAGAGTTATGCTCCAACACACATTATAACCCTACTCTTGCCTCTTTGTCCTACAGGTCAAAGTTATGACTAACGTAATCATTACTTAATACCTACCATGTATCATCTTAGCTCAGTTGGCATTACCCTCACCTCAACATTAGAAAGCTGTAGTCTGAGCCCCACAGCATTGGCAACATGAGGAAAAACTTTTTCATGCAGTGAGTTGTTAAGATCTGGCGTGTGCTGCTTAAGAGGAAAGCATGGTGGAGGCAATCGAGACATTCAAGAGGGAATTGGATTATCAGCTTAAAAGGAAGAATGTGCAGGGTTATGGGGAGATTGCAGGGGAGTAGCAGCAGGTGCATTTTTCAAAGGGCCAACACAGACACGATGGACCGAATGGCCTTCTGTGCTGTAACCATTCTGTGATTCTATTCTATGATTCAATCATAGGTCAGATATGAATACCTGATATTGCTCTTCCCAGCTTTGTAATGCTCCTGTCCAGTTGCAAAATCAATATTACTTATCAATGAGAGTTTAGAGCAGAGCTGCAATACTGACCATCATAATACAATCAGATTGGCGTAGTCTCAACTAACCACAATTCTGTGCATTGGATGATCCAGAGATATTCTGTAGGGTTAGACCAAACGCCTCACCAAGGCAAAATAGCAAATATTGCAACTTTCCATTTCAGACAACACAGTCTACCACTGCCATCACTCCCAGTGCCTGGCTAGTGGATTTTCTAGCATAAATCAATTTTGGTTTACTTCAAACTTAGTACAGGAGAATTGAGGGAACAGTGGAACCTTTGCAATAGTTACAACCCAAGCAAGAGCACACTTACCAGTGAAGATCTCAGGGTAGCTGTCAGACAGTGAAGGTCTTTTTATAGGTCCCAGTGGTAGAAGTTCTGGAGATTCCGACTGTTGCAAAGTATCCACAGACCCTGCCTTCTTTATACTGCCTCCCTTTGGCCGTTTCACTTCCTCCGTCCAATCGGCTGACCGACTGAGTGAACCCTTCCCACTCGGGAATTTCTGTTGTCTGGATTGTCCTTTGCCTCGCTTGTGGTCAGCTGTACGTCGCCGCCTCCGAAACAGGGGGCTCTGTGACGGCGAGACGGAGGGGGAGTTACTTGGAGAGCTCAGCTGCCTGGTCGTCGTCCTGACAAAGATGGCATTAACTGGAGGATACGGCCTGACCAATGTTGATGCCGCTACAGGGAAAGGTCTATGTGATTGGAGGGTACTCGCAGGAGATTCTAACTTGCGTGCATTAACACAGTGGGCACTATCCTTAATTGCAGAGCCAGTTGCATCAAGAAACACTTCAGAATCATAGCCGGTGTGGTCACATGCCAGCACATTTTCCACACTGTAGTCAGCGACCTTCTCCCCAAAGCCGTTTTGCTCAGCTTCACTGCAAGTTAAAGAAGCTTCATCACAGAGGCAGACCGCTTCAGGAGTTAACTGAACTGGAGAAAAGCCAAATCCATTTTGCGTGAATGACAAATCACACTCGGGACCTAAGCCCACCTTTGGGCTGTGTTCAGCAGCGGTTTCTATGGAAACATGCCTCTCTGTTACCGCAGCCAGTCGATGCTCTGCATTTTCACTGGTTAACGTGCAGTAGGTTTCCACAGTTTTAGCCCGCATCTCAACCTGCTCATGCTGGCCCTCAAGAGAGGCAAGGTTTCCTACCTTGTCAGTCACCGGAGAGATGTGCGCCACATCTGGAACACTTTCTTTGTTATCGATCCCTGTCAGGGCGACAAATTGCTCTGTTTGTGGGAGGAGACTCTCGGTTTTTCTCTCTCGTGTTTGCAGTTTGTCAGCAGCTGCACTAATTGAACCCTGCTGCAGCTTAATGGCATGCTGAATATCGGAGAGCAAATCCTCGTGTTCTGCGGCTGAATGAAAGCTGTAAATGTCTGTGTCTGATCCAGAACTAACCCTTTGTCCATCCTGGAGCTCCGAAGCAGCTGGGAGGCTGTCGTTGGTGATGTCTAAATGCTCAGCTTCTATGTCCGACAGGCCCCCTTCGTCAGCCGAAATGCTTATATCTGGAGTCTTTGTAACCGAGTGGATGCTGTCCAATTCTTCGGTTTGCAGCGCTCGGTTTTCCAACACATCATCTTTGGACCCACTGGTGCCATTTTTGCCCCGTGACAGCGGTTTCCTCTTCCTAATGGAGAACACCGATCGGGAAGACTCGGATTTTTTCTTCCTGCTGCTGTCACTTCCCTTGCTGTGTTTTGCGTGCGTTTTCTTGCCCCCCGACACTTTCTTTGTGCCGTCAGCATCCTTGGGCCTAGCATCCTCCACGCATTCCTGCCCATCTCCTCCAGCCTTTTTCAGCTTCCCGTCCTGGTTTCCCATGTTACCGAACGGCCAGAAGCCCTTGCCCTTCAAGCCATGCTCAGCCTCCTGGGTCTCGTCCGGTGTCGAGCCGTTAGCTAAGGCAGTGGTGGCACCTCCCGGAGATGCAGAGAATACAAACGCTTGCTCGGTGCCTGAGATTCTCCCATCTGCTATTGCAGTCTTTTTGCATAATGTGGTCCCCTCCTCTGGGACATGCTCAGTGCAGCTCGTACTCTTGCTTGGTCTGTGAGCAAGCAGCTCGGCAGCCTTCCCCACACAAGGCAAGAAGCACTTCTCAGTGATGTTGTCAGTCAGTTTCTCAATTGTGTGAATGGCTTTCATTGTGCAGTCAGCATTCCTTTTAAAGAGAAAATCCATCACAGGAGGTCAGAGGCACACGAGGATTCAAAGCTCTCAGCTGAAGCTTTAAAACACTGCAATTGTTCTCCTGGAAGAGGTGGGGTGGGGGATGGTGGGGGGGAGATAATAAAAGGATTAATTACACACTGCAGAATGAGTTTAAAAATAGAAAAGATAAAAATGTAATGCATCTATAGTTTCTGTTCCCATAGAAACAGCTTACAGCCCACAAGGATATAAGATCCCCAGGGAGATAAAACCAGACTGCTGAGACATCCCTCTACAGAACAAAAACAAATCAAATGGATTAGAAGCATCTCGTTTTTCCAGCAAACGTACAGTCTGTTTGAAAGACTGATTGGTGTTCATCATTTTGCTTACACTGGGTGACACCAGGGCAAACAGTGAAGTAAACGTTTTATCTTCTCTGAAGCTGCACATTTTCAAACTGCTATTGAACAAAACAAAGACTTTGCAGTCGATATCTGCTGGAAATAACAAATCCACCTGATTTAGGACATGATTACTCTGACAAGCTAAAGCATGCCCTTGCATTTTAAAGTAGGACAGTTTTGAAAAGAAATTGCATGCTTTATCTTGTAGGAAGCCTGTCAGGATATAAAAGCTTTCAGTTCAAGATCCATTACTGAGGAGAGGTGGATTGCGTAGCTTGAGCAGCTACAGATACAGACCTCTTGCGTATACGACAAGCAATGACATGCACGTGTGCGTGCATCTCTTTTTCCTACACTAGTCATTGAGAGGGCTGGGGGAGGGAATGAAGGGGAATAATGAATGAGTCGTGTAAACACTGCTTCGGCTTGGCTCCTCTTCTGACCATATCAGAGATAATTGTAGATCAGAAGACAGATAACAGTGATAAAGTCATCATTACAAAATTGAGAACATTTAACCTTAAAATAATCTGTGTAGTTTAACTTAATACAAGAACAAACTCAGCACTCCGTAAAATACATCCAAATGATCAGTCCTCACCATGAACACTCTGACTGGCCGAGGCACATTATACAATTTTTGTGCTGCAAAAAATTGGGAGCTGGAAGAGGCACAGAAATGTCTCATTCTGCATGACGTTTCTAAAACAAAAATTGAGTAGTTTACCTATGCTAAAGGATTTAAAATTCATCTTAGGCATTTGAGATGGAGATTTTTTTTTAAAAAGCATGAAGACAAAGAGGAAAATAATAGAAGATGCACAAAAAGGCCAGTCAATATCAGCCAAAATTTATGACCAGTGACTTTCATAGAGATAAATTTTCTGGATACTGTATTCCAAGCACATTGGCCTGGCTTTTTACCCCCAACACATGCCCTAGATTTTCTTCCCCATTTGTTTAAGGTCAAATGTTCTCAATTTGTCACGATGACTTTATCATCATTACCTGTCCCGTCTTCATCTGATCTACAATGATCTTCTCTCATACACAGTCAGTTTAACCCTCTATGGTGGGGAAGCTTTTAATAATGACGATTCTGGACAGAATTAACAGTCGTTTGAGTGGGTTAATTAAGAAAAGCCAACACGGATCTGATGGGAGTAAATCATGTTTAACTAACTTCCTGGAGTTTTTTTCGATGAGGTCACAGAAGGTTGATGAGGTTAACGTGGTTGATGTGGTGTACATAGGCCTCTAAAAGGCTTCCGATACAATGCCACACAACAGACTTGTGAGCAAAGTTAGAACTCGTGGAATAAAAGGAACAGTAGCAACACGGATATAAAAGTTACAGGAAACAGTAGTGGTGAACGGATGTTTGTTGAACTGAAGTATGTGTTATAGTGGTGTTAGGACGCCCTGCTATTCTGGATGTATATTCATGACCCAGACTTTGGTTTAGTGGAGACAGTTTCAAAATTTGCAGATGACAAAACTTGGAAGTACTGTGAACTGTGGAGAATAGTTTTAAACATAGTGGCAGATGAAATATAAACACAGAGAAGTTTGAAGGGTCATTCATTTTGGTAGGAAGAACGTAGAGACACAATACAAAATAAAGGGTACAATTCTAAAAGGGGGTGCGGGAGCAAAGAGACCTCAGTGTCTGAGTGTATCAGGGTGGCATAACGATATTGTCATTGGACTAAGTAATTCTCTGGGGACCTGGGTTCAAATCCCACCATGGCAGATGGTGAAATTTTAATTCAATAAAAAAAATCTGGAATTAAAAGCCTAATGATGATGATGAAACTGTTGTCGATCATTGTAAAAACCCACCTGGTTCACTAATATCCTTTAGGGAAGGAAATGTGTTGTCCTTACCTGGTCTGGCCTGCATGTGACTTCAGACCCACTGCAATGTGGTTAGCCCAAATTCCCTCTGAAATGGCCTAGTAAGCCACTCAGTTCTCAAGGGGCAATTAGGGATGGGCAATAAATGCTGGCCCACATCCCACAAACGAATATAAAAAAACATATGCACACAAATCATTGAGAGAGCGAGAGCGAGAGATTGATAAAGCATACAAGCTCCTGAGTTTATAAGAAGGGGCCATGGACTACAAAAGCAAGGAAGTTATGATAAGCCTGTATAAAACTTTGTTTCAACCTCAACTGGGGCATTGCATCCAGTTCTAGGCACCACAGTTTAGTAAGAATATATCAAAACATCAGATTCAGAAAAGATTCAGAGAATGCAGTGCCTCATCCTTGGAATCAGTTATATAGAATTTGGGGCTGGTCTTCTTGGAGAAGAGAAGTTACAGAAAAGATTTGATAGACACGTTCAAAAATCACGAGAGGTCTAGACAGTTAAGTTAGGGAGAAATGGTTCCCATAGCAGGGAGGATCAAGAGCCAGAGGACACCAATTTAAGGTGATTGGTAGCAACGTCGACATGTCATCTTCAACCGGCCTGTCAGAAGATTTTGCCATGTGTTCTGTATTCAGGATGGATAGACCAAGAGAGTCAATTTAAAAAAAAAACAAACTTTTTTTCTCTTCTGCCGAAGGCTTTGGCTAATGCCCACAACAGTTTGTAATAGTATAATACCATTAAGGAAATAAAATGCCCCAAGGCACGTTATTAAGCCAAGTTTGATACGGAGCAACACAGGGGAAGATGGTCAAAATCTTGGTCTCATTTTGGCCCTGCAGATGCTAACTGCCCTCTGATACTTGGTCAAAAAAGCCATCCTTCATGTATGAGACTAGCTCAGACTATTCAACCATGAGGGCATCATAGTCAAGCCTAATCCTTTTCATAATTTCTCCCTCCGCCACCATTTTAGGTGTACTGAGGTTAATTGAGGTTCACCCACTTCCACTCTGGCACAGAGAACGCAATACTGAGTTATAACTCCGATTTTTTCCTCTCTGGATGCCTTTGTCCCACACTTGGTAAAATATTTTCTAGCTGAACCAGAAGAGGTGCCAAGATAAAACTATTTGCTGTATTCAGCGGTCAGGATATTGCACCTCTGTTCACCAGTCTCTAGCTTCCTGTGCATGGAAATGATTCAGGCCGTTACTGCACAGATGGAGGCCATTCAGGCCAATATTTCTGCACCAGCTCTTTGCAGGAGCAGTTCACCTAGTGCCAGTCCCCAGCCTTCTTTCTGTAGCTCTGCAATTTCTCTCTCTTCAGCTAATTTTCCTTTCAAAGTCATGGTTGAATCTGTCTCCACCATAGTCAGAGACAGTACATTCCTGACGCAAACCACTTGCTGCATTTAAAAAATGAAAAGCTTTTCCTCACGTTGGCAATTGGATGTATGATCGAGAGGGGCATCAGGGACTCTGTGGACATCCTGACGCAATGACCTATGTGGGTTTTGCTCTGATTCAGATCTAGCGTCAGAGACTTTAGGCAATTCCGTACACTTTCCCGTGTTGTAGTTACCCAAGAAACGTTAGGCTACGTTTTAATCGAACTCCTGGGTAACTACAGAACTGACCCCCCCCCCACCCCCCACCCCCCCACCCGACTCCCCTCCATACCCGACTAAATTCCCCATCTACCTACCCACTTGCCCACCTATTTACTGCCATTCAAACTGGGCCTTTAAAAAACACTTACCATACAGCAGCTAGGTGCTGGAAAAGCTGGGCATTTCCTATGATTGCCGCGCCTCAGCAGATTTGTGTCAAGATTTCAAGCCATAGACTGTTATTTCTTTATTAGATGCTTTTCAACTACTGTATTTTAACAAAGTTATAGCTACTGTGATCTTCTGAACTTGGCACCCTGTCAGCAGTTCTGTCGCATGGCGTACCCTCAAATTTAATTGCAATGGAAAATTTAAAACCAAAACAGAATGCACTCAAAAAAACAACCTTATTACAGCTCTAAATCCATACCTTCCCCAACCTGCATTTTGGGATTATATGACAATATAAGAGCTGTGAGCGGCCAAGTGAAGGAGTGGAGCTTTGAGGCTTTGGCTCGAGAGACTTCGCTGAGCAGAGGCTGAGGACGAGCTTGCTCCCAGTGAGGTAAGGCCGGGTAAGTTCCTTTAAGTAAGTTAGGAGTAGGTAATGGAGGCAGCAGTTGGGGCAGTCGAGTGCTCCGAATGCAGCATGTGGGAAGTCTGGGACAGCACAATTGTCCCTGATGACTACACCTGCAAAAGGTGCATCCAGCTGCAGCTCCTGAGAAGCCGAGTTAGGGAACTGGAGCTGGAGCTGGATGAACTTCGGATCATACGGGAGGCAGAGGCAGTAATAGACAGGAGTTTCAGGGAGACAGTCACCCCTAAAAGTCAGGAGGCAGGTAGCTGGGTGACTGTCAGGAGAGGGAAGGGGAACAGACAGAAAGAGCAGAGCACCCCTGTGGCCGTTCCCATCAACAATAGGTATACCGTTTTGGATACTGTTGGTGGGGATGACCTACCAGGGACAAGTTGTAGTGGTCGCGTTTCTCGCACCGAGACTGGACCCTCAGTTCAGAAAGGAGGGAGGGAAAAGAGGAGAGCAGTAGTGATAGGGGATTCGACAGTTAGGGGGACAGATAAGAGGCTCTGTGGGAGAGATCGAGAATCCCGGATGTTCTGTTGCCTCCCTGGTGCCAGGGTCCGCGATATCTCGGATCGAGTTCTCAGTATTCTCAGGAGGGAGTGTGAGCAGCCAGATGTCGTGGTCTATGTAGGGACCAATGACGTGGGTAGGAAAGAGGAGGAGGTCCTGCAAAGAGAGTTTAGGGAGTTAGGTGCAAAGTTGAAGGACAGGACCTCCAGGGTTGCGATCTCAGGATTGCTACCTGTGCCACGTGCTAGTGAGGCTAGAAATAGGAAGATAATGCAGCTAAATACGTGGCTAAGGAGATGGTGCAGGAGGGAGGGCTTCATGTTTCTGGACAATTGGGCTCTGTTCCAGGGAAGGTGGGACCTGTTCCGATGGGACGGTTTGCACCTGAACTGGAGAGGGACTAACATCCTTCCGGGTAGGTTTGCTAGTGCTGCTCCGGGGCGTTTAAACTAGATTTGCAGGGGGAGGGGAACCAGAGCAGATAGTGAGGTGGAGGAGGATAAAGGTCAAGCGAGGAATGCATGTATAGACAGAAATCAAAGGTTCGTATGCGATAGAAATGTTCTCAGGTGCATCTATTTCAATGCAAGGAGTATTGTCGGAAAGGCAGATGAGCTTAGGGCGTGGATTGGTATGTGGGATTACGACGTTATTGCTATTAGTGAGACTTGGTTGCAGGAGGGGCAGGACTGGCAGCTCAATGTTCCGGGGTTCCGTTGTTTCAGACGTGATAGAGGGGGAGGGATGAAAGGGGGAGGAGTGGCATTACTAGTCAGGGAAAATATCACAGCTGTGCGTAGACAGGACAGCCCGGAGGGCTCGTCTACAGAGGCCATTTGGGTGGAGCTGAGGAACGGGAAAGATGTGACCACACTAATAGGGTTGTATTATAGACCGCCCAATAGTCAAAGAGAATTGGAGGAGCAAATCTGTAGAGAGATAGCAGACCGATGTAAGAAACAGAAAGTTGTGATAGGAGGAGATTTTAACTTTCCACATATTGACTGGGAATCCCATACTGTAAAAAGGCTGGATGGCTTGGAGTTTGTCAATTGTGTTCAGGAAAGTTTTCTAAATCAATATATAGAGGTACCAACGAGAGAGGATGCAATACTTGATCTCCTATTAGGGAACCAGACAGGTCAGGTGACAGGAGTATGTGTAGGCGAATATTTTGGGTCCAGTGTACACAATGTCATTAGTTTTAAGTTAATTATGGATAAGGATAAGTCTGGTCCTCGAGTTGAGATCCTAAATTGGAGAAATGCCAATTTTGTGGAAATGAGAAAGGATCTAGGAAGAGTGGATTGGGATAAGTTGTTTTCTGGTAAGGATGTGTTCAGTAAGTGGAAGGCATTCAAAGGCGAAATTTTGAGAGTGCAGAGTTTGCATGTTCCTGTCAGGATTAAAGGCAAAGTTAACAGGCATTGGGAACCTTGGTTTTCAAGGGATATTGGCGATCTGGTTAACAAGAAGAGAGAAGTGTATAGCAGGTATAGGCAACAAGGAGCAAATGAGGTACTTGTAGAGTATAGAAAATGTAAAAAAATACTAAAGAAGGAAATCAGGAAGGCAAAAAGAAGACACGAGGTTGCTTTGGCAGATAATGTGAAGGTAAACCCAAAGGGTTTCTACAAGTATATTAAGAGTAAAAGGATAGTAGGGGACACAATTGGTCCCCTTGAAGATCAGAGTGGTCATCTATGTGTGGAGCCTCACGAGATGGGGGAGATTTTAAACAGTTTTTTTGCATCAGTATTTACTCAGGAAACTGGCATAGTGTATAAGGAAGGAAGGGAAACAAGCAGTAGTGTCATGGAATATATAAAGATTAAAGAGGAGGAGGTGCTTGCTGCCTTGCAGCGAATAAAGGTAGATAAATCCCCCGGGTCTGACACGATATTCCCTCGGACCTTGAGGGAGACTAGTGTAGAAATTGCAGGGGCCCTGGCAGAAATATTTAAAATGTCCTTAGCCACGGGTGAGGTGCCGGAGGATTGGAGGGTAGTTCATGTTGTTCCGTTGTTTAAAAAAGGCTCCAAAAGTAAACCAGGTAATTACAGGCCAGTGAGCCTGATGTCAGTAGTAGGTAAATTATTGGAAGGTGTTCTGAGAGATCGGATATACAATTATTTGGACAGCCAAGGGCTGATTAAGGATAGTCAGCATGGCTTTGTGCGTGGTAGATCGTGTTTAATGAACCTTGTAGAGTTTTTCAAGGAGGTTACCAAGGAAGTAGATGAAGGAAAGGCTGTGGATATTGTCTACATGGACTTTAGTAAGGCCTTTGACAAGGTCCCACATGAGAAGTTAGTTCGGAAGGTTCAGACACTTGGTATCCATGGAGAGGTTGTAAACTAGATTCGAAATTGGCTGTGTGGGAGAAGACAGAGAGTGGTAGTGGATGATTGCTTCTTAGTCTGGAGGCCTGTGACTAGTGGTGTGCCTCAGGGATCTGTGCTGGGACCATTGTTGTTTGTTGTCTATATCGATGATCTGGATGATAATGTGGTGAATCGGATCAGCAAGTTTGCTGATGACACTAAGATTGGAGGCGTTATGGACAGCGAGGAAGGCTTTCAAAGCTTGCAGAGAGATCTGGACCAACTGGAAAAATGGGCCAGAAAACGGCAGATGGAATTTAATGAAGAAAAGTGTGAGGTGTTGCATTTTGGAAGGACAAACCAAGGTAGGACATACACAGTAAATGGTAGGGCACTGAGGAGTGCGGAGGAACAAAGGGATCTGGGAGTTCAGATGCATAATTCCCTGAAAGTGGCGTCACAGGTAGTCAGGGTTGTAAAGAAAGCTTTTGGCATACTGGCCTTCATAAATCAAAGTATTGAGTATAGGAGTTGGGATGTTATGGTGAGGTTGTATAAGACATTGCTGAGGCCAACTTTGGAGTATTGTGTGCAGTTCTGGTCGCCTAACTAAAGGAAGGATATCAGTAAGATTGAGAGGGTGCAGAGAAGATTTACTAGGATGTTGCCGGGTCTTCAGGAGTTGAGTTACAGGGAAAGATTAAACAGGTTAGGACTTTATTCCTTGGAGCGTAGAAGAATGAAGGGAGATTTGATAGGTTTACAAAATTATGAGGGGTATAGACAGAATAAATGCGAGTAGGCTCTTTCCACTTAGATTAGGAGAGATAAACACGAGAGGACATGGCTTTAGGGTGAAAGGGGAAAGGTTTAGGGGGAACTTCTTCACTCAGAGTGGTGGGAGTGTGGAACGAGCTGCCATCTGACATGGTAAATGCGGGCTCACTCTTAAGTTTTAAGAATAAATTGGATAGATACATGGATGGGAGAGGTCTGGAGGGTTACAGAATGGGTGCAGGTCAATAGGACTAGCGGAATAATATTTCGGCACAGACTAGAAGGGCCGAATGGCCTGTTTTTCTGTGCTGTCATGTTCTATGGTTCTATGAATAGAGGCACACACACACGCCACGTTACTGGACAAATGATAGAGAGCCATGACTTCAAATGTCATGACAGGTGGGGGATTTAAGTTCAGTGAATTAAATAAAACTTGAATAAAAAGGTAGAATCAGTAATGGTGGTCACCTAACTCCTCGATTGTTGTAAAAAAAAACTATCTTGTTCATTGATGTCTTACAGGGAAGGAAATCTATTGCCCTTACCTGGCCTGGCCCACATGACTCCAGACTCTCAGAAATATGGCTGCCCCTTAACTGCACCTGTTAATGGCCTAAGGAAGCCACTCAGCTGCGTCAAAAAGCTATAAAACCAGTATTGAACCCCTTGGCATTGACACAACATGGTATACCCAGACCAGCCAACCTTGCAAAGTCCTTGATCCTCACTAAGAGGCACTGAGGGAAGCAAGGGCAGAAAATTTACCCTGGATAGGGGACTTCAATGTTTATCACCAAGAGTGGATCAGTAGCACGAGTACTAGCAGAGTCCTGAATGACATATCTGCCAGATTGGATCTGCAGTAGATGGTGAGGACACCAACACAAGGGAGAAAAAAAAACTTACTTGACTTCATCTTCAACCTCCCTATCATAGATTCATTTGTCCATGACAGAGTCTTTACAAGTAGTGTCCAATAAAATCCCATCTTTTCACTGAAGTACCCTCCCTAGTTGTGGGATACTAACAGCGTGCTAAATGAAATAGATTCAAAACAGACCTGGCACCTCAAAACTTGGTATCCATGGAGGTGCTGTGGGCCATCAGCAGAATTGTATTCAACCACAATCTGTAATCTCATGGTAACGTGGGAGTGAGAGAAATGCAAAGGCAATAAGCCAGGAGACTAACCCTGGTTCAACGGGGAGAGTAGAAGAACATGCCAGGACATACCAAAAAGATAGAGGTGCCAACCTGAAGCTATAAACACAGGACCACATGCTTGCTAAACAGAAGCAGCATGTGACTGAAAAATCTAAACACCCCACAACCAACTGATGGGGTGTTTGGGGGGTGGGGGGGGAGGGGAGGGTAGCGGGGAAGATGGGGATGTTCAGGAATTGCAGAATATTCAGCATCATTCACAGCTCCTCATATACTAGAGCAGTCCATACCTACATGCAACAAGGTCTGGACCACGTTCAGACTTGGGCTTATAAATGGCAAGTAACATTTGCGTCACATAACTGCCAGCCAATGACCACCTTCAATAAAGAGAAAATCTCACCATGTCCCTTGACATTCACCATTCAACAGCATTACCAGTGAATGTCCCACTATCAACATTCTGGGTATTGCTATTGACCAGAAACTGAACTGGACCAGACATATAAATATTGCCATCACACAAGCAGGACAGAGAATGGGAATTCCCACCAATCAGGTTTCTGCCCCATCACATTACCAATATGGCTCTTAAAGTTGGAAATTATATCCTATGTGACTATGACAAAGATAAACGTTTCCCTTCTCATCCTTTGACCACGTTTGTGGCCTTTGACATGGTTGACCACACTATCCTCTAACACCGCTCCACTGTCATCCAGCTGAGCAGGACTGCTCTCATGTGGCTCCATTCTTATCTAATTGTAACCCAGAGAATCACCTGCAATGCCTTCTCTTCCTACTCCTGTGCTGTTACCTCTGGTGTTTCCTCAGGAATCTATCCTTGGCCTTCCCCTCTCTTTCTCTCTCTCTCTCTCTCTCTCTCTCTCATCTACAGGCTACCTCTTGGTGACATAATTTGAAGGCACAATATTGGTTTTCACATGCACGCTGATGACAACCAGCTCTACCTCACCGCCACATCTCCCAACTCCTCCACTGCTGCAAAATTATCAGACTGCTTATCTGTCATCCAGTATTGGATGCATGTTCCAGTATATTATAAACTATCAGCCAAAACTTTAAAATTTTTGAACAAAAACAGACCATTAAAATGGCCACAGTCAATCATGAGAACTTTGGCAATATCAGCTCCAGAGTCCCGAAACTCAACAAATACATTATTACATATGGACATTCACAATCATCTTGGAAATTCACACATCCCTTTGTTTAAGGATGGAACATCAACAAATGGACCAAAGCATTCCATCCAATTCATCTTTCTGGTCCCCAGTGGACAGTAGACACATCTAATATGCATTGAATTTAGATGAGTGTGAATGGGTCCCCATCAACCTCCATATTATGATGGTCCCTCATTAGAACCCAGACTGGATAAATTTCAAATTGTCAAATGACAAACAGGGTATTTAAATCAACCTGACCACCCACCTTATTTGGAAAATGGGTTTGGGCTTGTAGCAGGTTATGTAGGTTCCAGCCGCATTATTTACCTGCTTTGAAAAGAGCAAGAATCAGCTCTGCAGAGACACCAACAGGAAGGCATCAAACCAGCTGCAGTCAACTAAGTAGCCACGGCAATAAACAGCAATACCTTGAAAATGGGAGAAGGACTCTCCCAAACCTGTTCCAAGTTCAAGTTGACCTGAGAACCAACCTCCTAAAATTCAACAAGAAGTCTCAACTTAAAAGACCTTTACTTCAACTAAAAGCATCAACTAAGAAATTACAAGCTTGCCACAAAAAGGAGATGGGGACAATTATAATTTGGGATTGTGTTGTTTTTTTTCTTCATCTGTACCTAATCTTGTGTGAGTGATATCATGGTTTGAGGCAAATGAGTGAAATTTCATTTTTCTTTAAACCTCTGGGTAAGTGAGAGATTATAAATAACCTTATTTATTTTAAAACTCTCAACATCTTGCTGCTGGTACTTACTTAAATTGGGACAGTGTAGGAAAATACAGACACCTCACTTATAAAACACATTGATCACAGACAGTGAGAAAACACACAAAAACTTTGAAATGTGACACCTCTAATTAAAGATTGGGAAGAATGAAGCCATTGTTTTCACTCCCTGCTCTAAACTCAATCCCCTCATTACCAACTCCATCCATCTCCCTGGCAATGCTCAGATTAAGCCAGTCTGTTTGCCACCTTGGTGTCACATTTGATCTTAAGATGAGCTCAGAAGCTCATATTCTCACCATCACTTAGGCCACCTATTTCCATTTCTGTAATGTCACTCAGCTTCACTCAGTCTTTGCCTGTCTGCTGCTGAAACCCTCACCCATGCCTTTGTCACCTTTTGTCTTGGCCATTTCAATGCACTCCTGGCTGGTCTTCCACAATCTGCCCTCTGTAAATTCGAGGCAACCCAAAACTCTGCTGCCTTTATTTTAACTCTCAGCATGTTCCGCCCCCCTATTAACGCAGCGCTCACTGACCTATAATGGCTCCAGATCAGACAATATCTTGATTTTAAAATTATCATTGTTTTCAAAAGCCTCCAACGCCTCGCTGCCCCCCAAATCTGTAATCTCCTGCGGCCCTGCAAGATATCTGTGCTCCTCTAATGCTGGCTCTTCTGCATTCCCAATCATAATTGCTCTTCCACTGATGTACATGCTTTAGTTGCCTAGGCCCCAAGCTCTGGAATTCTCTCCTTATACCTCCCCGCCCCTCTACCTCGCTTTCCTCCTTTAAGTCATTCCTTATGACCAAGCTTTTGGTCATCTGATCCAATATCGTCTTATGTGGTTCGGAGTCATACTTAGTTTTATAATGCTCCAGTAAAATTCCAAGTGACATTGTGTTAGAAATTCTATATAAAGGTAAACTTGTCAGTTCTGTGGGGGGAAATGTGGACGGCTGTCACACCATGGATGCACAGTAACTAATCATCCTGTTCTCACTGCTTGTCAACAGTGTTATTAATATTAACATTTGGGAGAGTGGGAAGGTATAGGATTGGGAAAGAGCGCTAATGGGTCCTTCAATTCATTTTCCTCAGCAAATGCCTGAGCAACTGTCTCTTAAAATTACTCACTCTCAGCTTACATCACCTCTGTGGCCAATCCATCCCAAACATTCACCACCCTCAGAATGAAATAGTTAAACCTGACTGGCTCAGTTACCAACCCCTCTACTGAGTCTCATTCGTTTTTCTCTTCTCGTTATTATGGCTATTCCACTTGTTACCTTTAATAAAAATACTTCTGTTGCCACAAGCAAGGTGGAGAACATAAATCAGATCAATTGTAGTTTTGCACCACTCCTGAAATCCACCTGTCACACATGACAGTACCAGATCAAGCCATGATTTCACCAAATATATCATTGTTAGTGATTAATTCTACACTTATCCATTGAGAAAGCATCCTTAGCCAGTATGGAGGGAGAAGATTGAGGAAAGTGGAAAGAGAAAGGTGAAAGGAAGATATAGTGGTGTCCGTTCATTATTTGGTCACTCCAAATCAGTGCAAATAACTTTAGGAGCTTAATTGCTGAAGACATCGAAAGTTATGCTTACCTTTACTAACACCTTAATGCTTTATGTATCTGAAGTTTTCACAATTATAATGTTTGTTTTGAAGTGCAGTATTAAGTAAAAGTGAAAATGCTACAAGCAATTACATTTGTTTCATCGGCACATGGATAACTCACAGCTGAAATGAGTTACAGTTCATGATCAAGTAGGTATTTTTTGCATAACAGATACAATGCAAGCAAATATCAGTAGAGGCTCAACATGCCATGCCAAGATGGTGACAATGATCCCCCACATGACTAGTGCATTCATCCAGATACTAGGAGGACCAGTTTTCTGTTTGCAAAAAATCGTGGAATGCTTGTCACTTGGAACCCGAATACTTAATGTTTAAAGATAGACAACACCTTTTCAGTGTGATGAGATGCACAAGATTTAATTTATTGACTTAATCCAGGTATATGGAAACAAACAAAGTGAAAACTGGGTACAATAGAGTTAACCTTATTCACACCTCCAAATCTAAGTCTCAATTCCCATGAAACTATTTACAAGCCCTACATATTCTTGAATCCCCATTGTTAAAATTTCATGTTAGTTTTTAGAAAGGTGAATTACTTACAGGACAAAGAATTGGCCTACAAGTCTTTTGGCTTAAAAGAAAAAACTTAGTTCCCCCTTTAGTGTTTGGATGAATATACTACAGTGCCAAATTCAGCACCATAACATGCACCGATGCTACAAACTACATAGGTCAGTGGTAGGGTTGCCATCTCTCCAAGATTGGCCTGGAATCTTGAGGAATTGTAGTTTAACCAACACTGCTAAAATAAATCTTTGGGGGCTTAGGGAAAATATGCATTTTCTTTATTTTCTTTGAATATTTTGTTTATTAGTTATTAAAATATTGGAGATGAAAGGCCATCTGACCAGATGGAGCAGTCAGAGATGAGGACAACATGTGATCGAGCCTCCAGGAAAATGTCCAGATCTGGGGGCCCTATTGAGTAGGTTGATCGCCCACATTATTTGCTGAACATTTGGAGCAAGTTGTTTATTCCATGCAAACTTCCTGAATATGAGAAATCAGGGAAGGGACAAGGGTTTGAATACTCATCTTAGTTAAAAAGAACCAGTCTGATGAAGATGGTGGTGAAGTGGCAGAGAGCAGAAGAGAATGGAAGAGGAAAAACATTAGAAAAGCATAATGTTGGTTATAAATTGCTCCAGCTTGGTCCAACAATTCAGGTCAGAAAAATACAAACTCATTGTTAATCATTAATAACTGACTTATTGATGAGTGTCTTAACAGTTCAATTAAAAATAAACTGGAGGAAGATCATAGCAGCAATCGCAGAAAAAACATGCCTGGACCATCGCCCAAATGTTTGAACAGCATATTACAAAATTCCGCAGTTTTGTAATTTTAATAAACATTAAACATGAATGTACATCTTAGTATTCAAAGTGGGAGATAACCATTTTTACTAAGCTAAAGATGCAATGAGACATCCAGGCAGCTTAAAATAATCCCTTGATAGTTCTACATGGCAACCTATTTTATCTGCTCCAGAGGACACAACCTGTGCTTGAGGGGGGGAAAAATAAAGTTAAAACTAATATGCAGAGACAATATTCAATGAGTGAGTGGTCAATCTTTGGAACAGACTCCTTAGAGATGGTGGAAGCAGATGGAGTTGATTCATTTATATGCAAATTAGATTACTTTAAGATAATATTTTGAGATACAGTATATTAGCAAGTTGATTCATGACAACATGTGGCAAGTGTAGCATGCTTGGGGGAGCAAATGATTTTGGACCCATATGATTCCCAACGTTCTCCAGCACTTCAGGGCTTTCCTTGCATCAAGTTCTTAGCAACAACCTGCTCACTGACACTCAGTGTAGGTTCTGCCAGGACCACTCAGCTCCTGATCTCATTTTCACTTTGGTTCAAATGTGGACAAAAAGAGCTGAACTCAGAGGTAAGGTGAGAGTGACTGCCCTTGACATCAAGGCGGCATTTGACCAAGTGTGGCATCAATGCACCCTAGAACAACTGGAGTCAATTGGAATCAGGGGGAAAATGAAATCCAGGCTAGAATAACTTGGCAACGCTTGCAGTTTAAGGTCATCCCAAGAAGCATTGGTGTTTGGACAATGTACCCCGTGGGGCAGCTTGCCAACAGTCACCATGAGGGGGCAAGGGGAAAATCATCGAAGAGGGCCAGTGGTTGGGGGTGGTGGCGTCATGGTGGGGGCAGAAGGGGCCAACTATTCAAAAACAGCACTGAAACAACAAGTATGAACACCTCATACAAAAATGCATTAATACCCTATATGGTATTGCAAATAAAGAATTTAATTTGATTTCATCAACATGATCTATTAAGATCATAATTATGCTGCATTTAAGAGCACATTGACACTACAACTGCAGTTTAGGCATCAAGTTTTTTTTTTATATCAGGAGCACAATATATAAGTGGCAGTGCAAAACAAAGCCCCTTGTGAAAAATGGGTGGAGCTCTCAATTAATTGGTTAATGTGCATTTTCAAAAGCGTAACTCAATCCTTCAAATCAGAGGATCACAGGTTCAGAGCGTGATCTGTGCAGGCTTAATTAATACCAGTCAGCACAGCAAAAAGCCAAACAGTCTCCGTGCCCTTTGGGACTGGGAAGGGGAAGAAAATCACTCCTGCCAGAAAAGACATGTGGGAGAGGATAGCATCTGTTACAGCTATGATGTTGAATGCTAATTTCATTTTGGGACAAAATACTTCAAATGAAGTACAGAACCTCCCAGCTGTCAATTGCTGACAAAACTTATGGTGGATAGACTTGATACGGTTGCATTAACATGGATGCAGTTTACTTTTATCCAGGATTAGGAAGCTATCCTTGGAACAAAGAGCCCAGATGAAATCTGCTATTTCCTTCCCAAGATATAAACTCCAGTGTTGCAGAAACCTTGCCTGTGATATGCAAGTCAAACATTATAGCTACTCAACCAAGAGAAAAGTTCAAGCCAATATTTCCACTTCATTTGTTTTATGAGAAAAAACAAACTCAAAACAAACAAGCATTTTAGGCTCATCATCTGGGTGCGTATATAAATTAGAAGCACTTAGTGGCAAACTGGAAGTCTTCACCAATACAAAAGTCAGCTCAGTCTGAAGTAAGATGAGGTCTTTTACTTGCTAAGCCTATTTTTATTAAAAATATTTGATGCACAAAATCACTACTACAGACAATTAAGGGATTTGGAGGAACCTTGGCGGTAAGTTTCTCAAAGCTGAAGAATTCAGTCTACTAGAGTTCAGCAAATGCCACAACATAATGACTTGATAAGTGTGGTCAATCATCCAGAAATATGAAATCAACTGAGTAACTACTTTGGCCATTAATGTTTAGAGAGAGTGCGTCAATAGTGGAATTTCCGAATGGTATCATATTTACTACAGCTCATAATTCTGTACCTCCCCCTCCCAGAGGAGGGGATGAAGAACAGCTCAATCTTCAGTGTTCTAGTTTTTCTCTCCTCATGGTACAAACTCCTGCTGGCCTGTACCCCATACAAGTGGCCACTCTATTGCCAGAAGTGAGATCCTCCACCATGAAGGAGCATCACAGCAGAGCTGGACTTCTGCCTGTTATCATCAGCGTACAGGGACTTGCCAGCAGGAAGGACTGGTTTAACAAATTAGGAGAATTTCTTCCAAAAGTACTTTTACCTGTTCAGGCTCAGACTTACTGCTGCCACTCCAATTAAAATCAACTGTCTCAGCCAGACCAGGGATTGTGACAGCAGTCTCCTCATCTCCATCACTAAATATTACAGCAAATGATGCATTTACCCACTAATTTGTGTGTTGATTTTCCAAATTTGCCAGCTGAACCTGGCAATGCCCATTGTAGATCCTGCCCATTTGTCATTCCCTTGAAACAATGGCTTTCTAATTGAAAAAGATAAACTGAACATTGGCTTTTCAAATGGTGGGCCTCAACCTTGGAGATATAGTCTGGGTGCACAAGACACAACCCAAGCAACACACAAAAAAAATTTTTTTTAATGGGTTCTGCGAAAAATGAAGAGAAGTCACCAAAGCTCTTTCGTCAGCACCTTCGAAACTCATGAACTCTGTCTCCTGGGTGGTCATGGGCAGACACATGGGAACACCATCACCTGCAAGTTTCCCTCCAAGCAACACAGCATCCTGATTCAGAACTGCATCGCCATTCTTTCAGTGCCACTGCATCAAAATCCGAGAACTCCCTCCCTTCCCTACACTGTGGGTGTACCGACATCACACGGACTGAAACGGCTCAAGAAAGTGGCTTGCCACCACCTTCTCAAGGGCAATAAACATTGGCCTAGCCAGGGATGTTCACGTCCTGGTGAAAGAATAAAAAAAAGACAACTTCACATTAGAGGCAACATACAATTCTGTGTCCAGGTGTAACAAGTAAAACCAAAAACGTAGCGATCTACCACTTCCATTATGGGAATGGTGTTATGACCTTCATCACATTGTGTTGCATTTTTATATATTTGCAATTCTAAGCTGTCCCTGTTTTGCAATGTCTCACTCTGCTGCCCTTCCCAAACATTCATTTGGGGGAACTCCTAAAAATTAAAGACTTCAGAAGGAATGAGCTGTTAAAAGGCCCCATTTTAAACACAGGGACAGGTTTCGGGTGGGTAGACAGCAAGAAACTCGCTTGCTGCTCCAGGGATAAGGCTTATGGAGATTCTATCTGCAAGGCCAGATTAAAAACCGGTCGTTTAACATCTGCTTCAGGCAGCACGTTAGCAGGAAGTGGTGGAGGATAACGCAGGCCAAGAAGCTGGAGTCAGTCCACCAACATCAGGAAGGAGGTGGGGTTGTCCATACCCAGAAGGAAAAAAAAACTGGGAAATAAGAATATAGGTCTGAACTGGTCTGGTATACCTTAAAATGGGACACCGGTAGAAACTGGGAAATAAGAGGGCAGGCCCGAACTGTTTTTTTACTTCTGATTAAAGTCTAAGCTTTCCTCGAACTCAGTGCGAAACCCCTGCTCCTCCTGGCCTCAATGGTTAAAGAGAGAACAACCTCTTTTGGGCCTTTTCTGGCCTCAGTCTTGTCTTCACCTCATGGGAATGATAGTTGAGGCTTCCTGCTTGTGCAGTTAAAGTTACAGTTGGGTCCTGATGCATTATCTGTACAATGCACCTGCCAGGCACTAAGTCCTCCACGACTATGGATGGCTGCCCTTACTGTCAGCTCAGCAAGACAGATTTTAAAAATCGGCAAGTGGCAGCCCCAGTTGCTTCAGGGTAGCCAAGTAATTTAGGTGATCGTGACTGCCCACCAATCTGGTTTCTGCAGGGTTAATATCGTTCAGGCCTCCCTCAACAGGGTTAATATCGTACAGGCCTCCCTCAACAGGGTTAATATCGTACAGGTCCCCCCTCGACAGAAATATTTCTTATTACTTCATGGCTGCAACTCCCATTTGAGATTTATAAGAAAGCAAAACACAAACGAATGAAACTTGGCTAACTTCTACACACACACTGGCAGCAATTACAAAACGCCTTGACAACACAATATAATCAAAACAAGACAAACAGATTAGAAAACGGTCACAATTTCCCGCTCTTGTTCTCCTTTTCTTCTTAGGCAGTCCCTTGGAATTGAGGATGACTTGCTTCCACTGCAATTTGATGGGTTCGGAGATGGCTGATAACTCCAACGTGAAATCTGCAAACTCTTCAAGCACCACCTCTGATGTGTGGCGGTCAGGTAGATGGGTTGTTTAGCAAGCTTGTTCACTCTCTCCGATGCCTCAGCTTCACCTGAGAGAGACTCCTTCACGACCATTCTACGTTCGCTACCTTCCTGAATGAGCTTTTTTCCATTTAGGGGAGTCCTTGGCTTATGACTGACATGAGTCAGCATGGGGTGAATCTTCAGGGACACTACGAGGACATCTCGAAAGCTTTTGTTGTCCTCCTAGAGTCCCCTGCTGTGACCAAGCTCCAAGTGCAGCAATTGATTCAGGAGTCTGGTGTCAGGCATATGAATGACATCCCGCCCAGCAGAGCTGGTTTGAGTGATTAGCTCCCCAGTACTGGGCAGGTCAGCTTGGGACAGGACGCTGATGTTGGACTGTCTTTCTTGCTATTTGCAGAACCCTGTGAAGGCACCACTGGTGGTATTTCTCTAGTGCTTGGAAGATGCCAGTTGTAAATTGTCCAAGCTTCTGAAGCATCTGAGAGTGAGAGAAGCCCAGATGCCTGGTAGGCCATGACCTTAGCCTCAGGTTGGAGATCCTGATCATCAAATAATTTTGTTCCCCTCAGTTGGCCGAAAGCGGAGTTGGCATGTTGGAGGCAATGATGAAAGTTGTTCTCTATAAGTCTACCTTCATTGAAAGGAGACTCCCAAGATACGGAAAATGGTCCACATTCTCTAGGAGCTTCCTGTTGATCTTAATTAATGGGAGTGGTGTTGCGCTGTAAGAGCTGGTTGGAAGAGGATCTTAGTTTTCCAGATGTTAGTGAAAGGCCCATTTTCTCATATGCTTCAGAGGAGACAGTCACACCCCTTAGGATGGGGTCTTTTGGTTTGAAGGGTGGACAGGGGGAGGAGGCGGTGACTGTGAGACAGGCAGGTAAGGGGATCCAGAGGGCAGGAGTGCAGGAGAGTCAGCCCCTGCAATTGTCCAATAGATTTGAGGTTCTCTCAGCTTGTTTGGATGGGAGTGGGGGCTGCAGGGTGGAAAAGCTGACTGACCATGGCACTGTGGTACAGGAAACCATTTCAGGTAGGGGGGGGGGGAGGGGGGGTGGTGGTGGGGGGGATGGGACACAGCATAAAGGAATGTAGTGGTAGTAGGGTACAGTATACTGAGGGGGATTGACACTGTTCTCTGTAGCAAAGAACAAGAGTCCAGGTGGCTGTGTTGCCTGTCCAGTGCCAGGGTTCAGGGCGTTTGCTCAGGGCTGGAGAGGAACCTTACACAGTGGGAGGGGAGAGGATCTGGTTGTCATGGCCTATGTAGGTACCAATGGCACATGTAGGACAAGGAAGGAGGTTCTGCATAGGCAGTATGAGAGTAGGCACCAAGCTAAGCAGAACCTCAAAGATAATTTCTGTATTATTACCTGAGGCACGTGCAAGTTGGCATAGGACAAATAAGATTAGAGAAATGAATGCGTGGCTCAAAGACTGGCCTGGGAGAAGTGGGTTCCGGTTTGTGGAGCACTGGCACCAGTACTGGGGAAATTGGGAGCTGTATTGCTGGGACAGTCTACACCTGACCCATGCTGGAACCAGTGTTCTAGTAAGCCACATAATTAGTGAGGTAGAGAAAGCCTTAAACTAAATAGTGGGTGCAAGGGATCAAATTTGGGAAGATGTGGTAAACCAAAGAGTAGCATCTTAGGAACGAGAGAATTTAAGTTAATTATGTGTGTATTTGTGCGTGATATGAATAAGCTGTAGCTTTAAGTTTAAGTTTAATTTATATTATATTATATTATAATTTATATTTTTTCTATTTGTGGGTTAAAAAGCCTGCGATCTAGTTTAATTTTAGAGTGGAGGCATCAAGTCTAAGCTCGTTTGTATACCTGCATTTTAAATGAGTTTTATGACCCTTGAAGTGGAGAGCTGTGTTATCAAGCTGGGGGGTGGGGGGGGTGGGGGGGTGGGGGGGCGGTATAATGGAGGTAGTGGTTTAGGGAAGTTAAAACAAAGTGGAGAAAAAAAAACTGTCCTGTTTCTTACAACAGGGGTCCAGAGAGAGGCGCCCCATGCACACGCACAGACAGAGAAAGAAAGTGAAAGCAGCTTGAATTCAGCTGACAGTGTGCTCTAAACTTGAAAGGAGTTGCCAGCAGAAGCAGCATAGGAGGAGGGACAGATAGCAAGTCCCAAACTAAAGTTGAAACCAGCTGCCAGGAAAAGCTGGAAAGGAAAAAGCAGCAGGAAGCAGATTTCCCCAAAGAAAAGAAGAGGGGTCCTGAGAAGACCTTCTTGTCAAAGGGAACGAACAGGAATCTGGAAAAAGGTCCTGTTAAACCAAGTTAAAAGTGAGGAGCAGAGAACATTTCCAAGCTTAAAAGGGTGAAGCTGTAGGATGCAGATGTAAAGCAATAAAGGCTTGTGAGAAGCTAGAAGATCCTAGGAGAAAGCTGAAGGTCTGTAACTCTTTACTTTGGGCATGTGAAGCAGTGGTGCTCTGTTGACATGGCTGAGCATTTGAGAGAGAGTGTGCAGAGAAGGAAGCTCGAATGCATGTGGCAATCCAAAGGAGAAGGACATCAGAAGAAGGGTTCAAAACCCTGTAGGTGGAACCTTGTGAAAGGCGTCTGTGAGAAAGTGTAGTTTGGGAGAAGATTCCAAGGCGGAGTTTGGAAAACCTTGTGTGAAAGATGGAGTTCAGTGAGACCGGTTGGCTCATGGTCGTGGGTGGGGGGGTGGGGTGTGTGTGTGTGTGTGTGTGTGTGTGTGTGGTAGTAGATGAAAGATCCATAGCATCTGTTTGAGGTGGAATCTGTCACTCGGCTTCAGAGTGTGGTGTGCCCAACCACATGTCGCCTGGTGGTTTACATGGATTGTGTACTTACTGTGGACATTAGAGTATAAAATAGCTTTTGTAACTTGTTTTATCTTACAAATCTGAATAAATCTCTAGGATACAGTTGTGGGTGAAGGAGTATTGTAATATAGCTCATCTTTTCTTGTTAAATAAATGTTTTATTCTTTTGTTAAAAGTTCATTAGATGACTCCTGTGACTCTGTTCAGTAGCCACTCTCCACATTTCTAAACAAAAAATCAAAGTTAGGATCTATCAAGCTGGGCTCCACCCTGGGACCTGACTTGTCCAGTAGTGACATCAGCTGGGATCGTAACAAGAGACATAGCAAGAGAGAAAGGTACTAATATGGGAAATGATAGACAGCATGTGACAGGAAAGCACAGAGTATAAATATAAGAGTAAATCAGCAGATAAGGCCAGACATTACAAAAATAATACAAAAGGACAAAATTAAAAGCTCTGTATCTAAATGCACGTCGCATTCGAAACAGAACAGATGAACTGATAGCACAAATAGAAGTATGTATGATCTGATAGCCATTACAGAGACACGGCTTCAGGGTGATAGATTTGGACCACAATGTTGGAAGGTGAGAGACATTTAGGAAGGCAGGAAGTTAGGAAAAGGTGGAGGGTGGCTCGGTTAATTAATGATCTCTAGGGAGGGCTGACCCAAGTTCAGAAAACCAGAATGTAGAAGCAGTTTGGGCAGAGATGAGAAGCGCTAAAGGCAAAAAGTCACTTGTGGGAGTGGTGTACAGGCCCCCTAATTGTAACTACATGGTAGGGCAGAGTATAAAGGGAAGAGATAATAGGAGTTTGTCAGGGATGTACAGCGATAATCATGGGGGATTTTAATCTGCGGATAGACTGGAAGAATCAGATGGGCAAAGGTAGCCTAGGTGAGGAGCTCAGAATGTTTTCAGGCTAGCTTCTTGGAACAGCACGTTCTGGAGCCAACCAAAGAGCAGGCCCTACTAGGCCTGGCACTGTGCAACAAGATGGGATTAATTGATAACCTCAGTGAAGGCACCCTTAGGTAGCAGCGATCATAATACGATTGAATTTTACATTCAGTTTGAGGGAGAAACATATGCATCCAAGACTCGTATTTTAAACTTAAATAAAGGGCAATTATGAGGGCATGAAAGCAGAGCTAGCAAAAGTGAACTAGCAAATGAAGTTATGGGATAACAACTTTAAGTTTGATATTGTCTTTTAAAGGGATATTTCAGAATACACAGAATATATACATTCCAATGAGAACGAAAGCTTCCAAGGAGAGAACCCACCATCCATGGTTAACTAAAAAAAGTTAAATCCGTGTCAAACTTAAAGAAAAAGCATATAAAATGTACAAAGATGGGTGGCAAGTTAGAAAATTAGACAGAATATAAAGAACAGCAAAGAATGACAAAAAGATTAATAAGGAGGGAACAATTAGAATATGGGGGAAAGCTAGATGGAAATATAAAGACAGATAGTAAGAGTTTCTATAGATATTTAAATGAGAAAAGAGTTAACAAAGTGAGTGTTGATCCTATAGAAAATGAGCCTGGGGAATTAATAATGGAAAATAAGGAGATGGCAGATGAATTGAACAGGTATTTTGCATCAGTCTTCACTATAGAGGATACAAGTAACATCCCAGAAATAGCTGTAAATCAGGATATGGAAGGGAAGAAGGAATTCGGGAATATTACAGTCACCAGAGAAGTGGCATTGAGCAAATTGTTGGAGCTGCAGGCTGACAAAATCTCTGGGTCTTGATGGACTTCATCCTAGGGTCTTGAAAAAAAAGTGGCCAGTGAAATAGTTATGCATTGGTATTAATTTTCCATAATTCCCTAGATTTGGGGGAAGGTTCTATTAGATTGTAAAATAGTGAATGTAACTCCTTTATTCAAAAAGGGAGGCAGAAAGCAGGAAATTACAGGCCAGTTAGCTTAACATCTGTCATAGGGAAAATGTTAGAGGCTAATTAAAGATGTTATAGTAGAGTATTTAGAAAAATCCAAGGCAATCAGGCAGAGTCAATGTGGTTCTGTGAAAGGGAAATCATGTTTAACCAATTTATTGGAGTTCTTTGAAGGAGTCACTTGTGCTGTGGATAAAGGAGAACTGGTGGAGGCACTGTACTTAGATTTCCAGAAGACATTTGATAGGATTCCACATCAAAGGTTATTGCAGAGAATAAAAGCTCATGGTGTGGGAGTAACACATTGATATGGATAGAAAATTGTTTCCTGTTGGCTAGCCAGAGGGTAGCCAATAATGGGTCTTCTTCTGGTTGGCGAGATGTAATGAATGGTGTGCCACAGAGATCAGTGCTGAGGCCTCGACTCTTTACACTTTATATCAGTGACTTGGATGAAGGGACCGAAGGTATGGTTGCTAATAGATAAGTAGGAAAGTTAATTGTGAAGGGGATGAAAGGAAGCTACAAAGTGACATAGATTGGCTAAGTGAGTGGGCAAAGATCTAGTAAATGGAGTATAATGTGGGCAAGTGTGAAATTGTCTATTTTGGCAGGAGGAATAGAAAAGAATATTAACCCAAATGGTTAGAAATTGTGGAGCTCTGAGATTCAAAGGGGCCTGGGGAATCCTAGTGCATGAATCACCAAAGGCTAAAATGCAGGTACAGCAAGTAATTAGGAAAGTTAATAGAATGTTATCACTTATTGTAAGGGGAATGGAGTACAAAAGTACGAGGGAGGTTATGCTTCAGTTGTATAGGGCACTGGCGAGACCACATCTAGAGTACTGTGTACAGTATTGGTCTCCTTATTTAAGGAAAGATGCAAATGCATTAGCAGTTCAGAGAAGGGTTTGCGATACCAATACCAGGAATGGGCGAGCTGTTTTATGAGGAAAGGTTGGACAGGTTAGGCTTGTATCCACTGGAGTTAAGAGTAAGAGATGACTTGATCGAAACCTTTAAGTTCCTGAGGGGACTTGACAGAGTCCATGTGGAGAGGATGTTTTCTCTTGTGGAAGAATCTAGAACTAGGGGTTATAGTTTAAAAATAAGGGATTGCTAATTTAAGGCAGAGATGAGAAGTTTTCTCAGAGTGTCGTGAGTCTTTGGAACACTTCCTCAAAAGGCAGCAAATGCAGCTGCTTTGAATATTTTGATGGCAGAGCTAGATAGATTTTTGATTAACAAGGGGGTGAAATGTTATTGGGAGTAGGCAGGAGGTTACAATCAGCCATGACATTATTGAATGGTGGAGCAGGCTTGAGGGGCTGAGTGGCCTACTCCTGCTCCATGTTTGTATGTTCAACAACGACCTGGAGCTCAGTTTTTGAGTGAACGCACACAAACATCATCTGCATACTAGAGCTCAGTGACTGAGCTTGGAGTGATTTTTGATTGGTTAAATAGTTTCTCGTCTGTTCTGTAGATTAACTACAGGCATGGAAATAATTTGCTGGGGGAGAGGTGCCGTATTACAACAAGGAAAATGGTGAAGAGATCGAAGAGATTTGGTGCTTTGACACAACCTCATTAGACCCCTGTCTTCACTGACATATGGTCTGTGGTGGTTCCATTGGTGAGGATCATAACTTGCATGTCAACATGGAGTACGCAGAGGATGGTGACAAATTTCTGGGAGAAGCCAAATTTGAGGATACTCCCTAAGCCTCCACAGCTAAGAGTCCAAGGCCTTTGTGAGGTCATAAAAGGCCATGTACAGTGATTGGTGCTGTTTGTTGGATTTGCTGCGCCGTGAAGATTATATCTGTGGTGCCACTTGATAGGTAAAAGCCACACTACAACTCTGGAAGGAGTTCTTTGGCCACCACTGCACTACACCACGGCACAATGTTAAAGGGCCGACAAGGAGAATGCTAAAGAAAAGCTGGAAATGGATTATCTCAAATGCAATTCTGGACAAGTATCTTCAAAAAGACCTGCAAATTTGTCCAAATATTAGAGCTAGTCCAACTTTTAAATGAATAGCATGGAACAAAGATGGAGCATATCCCTGACAAATAACACCCCTTGAAGAACTTTGGCCAGTTAAAGCAACTAGCAGTCAAAACGTTATGAAAATAAAAATTAATGGAGGGCAAAGGGTGATTAGATTTGGTTCTTCACCCTTGATTCAGCTCATTTGCTTCTAAAACCCTCACCCTTGCCTTAGTTATCTATAGACTCAAGTATTCCAATGCTCTCCAACCAGCTTTCCATCCTTGAGCTCATGCAAAAGTCTACTATCCATTGTAAGGATATTGTAAAATGAACATCTTTGGCTTGGCAACATTAACCATCCTGCATTGTTTAAACAGTATCATGTCAGATGGTTTGCAAAGACACTGCCACATTAGAAGTTGACCGTAACATGGGGTTATTGTTCTGATGAGAACTTGTGATACTGAAAATTAGTCAGGACAATGGGGTAACATGTATAAGCAGATAGGGTGGCAGCACCCAATGTGCGGTGTCAATAACACATTGGCTACAACAATGAAAGCACCAAAGCAGACACATAGACAAGCTGCAGGATCACACTCAGTATCTGGGATGATCCAAGCTTCCTTACAATTTCCTTTGGAATGCCAGGTGGGAAACAACAGTTAACAATTGAGTAATAGTCAAACAGGATGGCCATTATCTGGTAGACCGATGCGCTAGCAACAGTTATGATAATTCAGGAGATGGATTAAGTGTAATTAACTCTCAAGGGGACAAGAATGCAGCCTGCAGTTTCCTTGCTTCTCAGGTTTAATAGCACAGGCAAATTTACAATTCAGGGTCAAGACTAGGATTCATGCTGACAGAGCATGGAGGCAAGAGAACAAGAGAACAGAGGGAGGCACAGCTTGATGGTGACTGGCAAACAAGGCACTGGGCCTTACCCAATACAGGAGTGGATATCAATTCTTGCTGTATTTTGTTAAAAAGTAAATGATCAATAATTATAATATAAAACAGCTGTTATATTGTTGCCTGGTTCAAACCATTTGACCTTTTCTCTGCAAATTACAAAGCAACAAATTGGCAAGCCAGCCTAGGAGATTGATCTCGAAAATCGATTCCAATTCCAGGATTGGCCAGTAAATCAGTTTGAAAAAGGAACCCTTCAGGAGTGTAGAAGACTTATATCAGCTATTAGTAGTTTTGAGTGTGGCCAAGAGGGGGTCTCTGCGACGTCTACTGATGGCAGAAAAGCTTTGCTGAGAAGATCTGCACGCTCGATCTGATCATGTGTGACGAGCACAAAAAAGATGTACAGAAAGACTCTAGTTTTATTCTGAAGCAGATGGATGAAGAGATGGAATGGAACCAGGTAAAATCCTACGGGAATAGAGGCAAGTTAGAGGTTGTTACTGCCTCGGAGGATTGAGTCTGGGGGGTGGAGGGGGGAAAGAGAGAGAGAGGGGGAGAGAGAGATAATGTGCTTGAAGGAGCGGAGTTAATACCAGCAAAGTTATTAGGCCTTTGACACTCTACAAATGTTGTTAAAGAGTTCCTCAAAAACCCTTGGGCCAAAAGGGTTAGGACAAAGTGAATTAAAAATTGCTGTCTGAGAAAGGGATTTTAGCATCTTCTATTCTTAACTAAAGGAAGAGGCTGCTTGATTCTGTGAGAGGAAGTTTGCTATCTACATGATCCTAAAGTTAACAGTGATGTTATCAACAGATAACTAGTTTAGCAGAAACTGCTAGTCTTGTTGATTTTGAACTGATTTGGAGTAATTGATTATGTTTGATTCAGTTCTGTGCATACCCAGTCAATTCAGGTTCTTCATGTTGAATTTCATTTGTACATCACAAAAGGTCCTTTGCATGTCACTGTTTTGAGAAGCAGTATTAATGTCAGTATGTTCAGAAATGGGAATCAAAACCTAACCTGGCATGGGGAAATTATTGAGTGTTTGCATTGCATGGACCAGATAGCCTGAGCCTTCCTTTCAACCCCTTAGTGTCCTGGCCAATATTTATCCTTCAAATCAACATCACCAAAACAGATCATCTGTTCACAATCACACTGCTGCTGTGTGCAAATTGGCTGCTGTGTTTCCAACATTACAAGAGGGACTGCACTTCCAAAGTACATGATTGGCTTTAAAGTGCTTTGAGATAGTGTCTTAAAATCTCAGTTACAGCACAGGAGGTTGTTCAGCCCATTGAGTAAATAACTGCTCTCTGTAGAGCAATCCAGCCAGTCCCATTCCTGTGTTCTGTTATCCTAGCCCTGCAATTTTATTTCCCTCGAGTGCCCATCCAGTTTCCTTTTGAAATAATCGATTGTCTCCAATTCCACGATCCTTCTAGGCAGAGTGTTCCAGGTCATTACCACTCGCTGCTTAATCAAGTTCTTCTTTAGATCCAAAAACCTTAAATCTGTGTCCCCTAGTCCTTGTACCAACAACTAATGGGAGCAGTTTTTCTTTGTCCATCTTATTGGGACCTGTCATGATCTCATACACCTCTAACAAATCTCCCCTAAATCTCCATTGCTCAGAGGAGCACAAATCCAGCTTCTTCAACCTGACCTTGTAGCTGAAATCCCTCATTGCTGGAGCCATTCTGGTAAATCTCCACTGCACCCTCACACCCATTCTATGATGTGATGAAAAGTGGATGCAATGCTCTTATGAGGGTTCATGTGTAGCAGTTGTTATAGAAAGACTAAACAATATTTACTTAAAGCTACAGGAAAATGGATTAGACTCCAAATACCCCACTGCTAAAAAAAATAAAGCTGTTGAGATGCCAATCCTCTGGCAATCATTCCATCACATTTACAACTAAGATAGGTCAGAGGCACTTTAAGATAGCAACTTATACTCCATTAAGGTTGTATCTGATGCTCCATTATGAAAATATTAAGGTATTAAAACAAAATCAGGATTTCATTAAAAATGAAATAACTACAGTAGTCAAGAGCCAACAATCCTACCTCAAAGGATAAGATGCATAATGTACAAGAACTAATGGCCTGAGATTTATCACTGTTTAAGACAGCAAAGGCATGCAAAGTTCATATATGACATTCAACAGAAATAACCTGAATTGACTGGGTATGCACAGAATTGAATCAAACACTAATCAATTACTCCAAATCAGTTCAAAACTAGTGGTTTCTGCTAAACAAGTTATTAAAAACCATTAAATGGCATTAAAAACATTCTTGCACAATAATTTGTTTCTCTACAAAAGATTAAATGGGCAGTTTCCACTACCCTCACTTCCTGTAGGATCCATTAAAGCATTTCACTGTCGCCCTCAACTCTTGAAGCTCCATGCTTAAAATGATATTACAAATGGAAAGACTATAAATATTCAGAGTCCCTCTCTGTTAAATTTAATTATCTTAACTTAAAAATTGTGAAGACAGTCCCAAGACATAATGGAGGTCATGTGACCAGTTCTGAAGTCTGCCTGATAGTAAGCCTGAGTGGTTTGATTAGAGGTCAATGGAAGGTTTGGATCATTTTACTGGGAATAAAGTGCAAGATATTTATTCTTGACGGAAATGGAAGCAGCCAGTATGCTAACAATGGAAACCGAGAGACTACAAGAACATTGTTGAGAGAATGTCAGGCTGTAAACAGTGCGTCATAAACTGTCCATTTAATTCCAAGAGAAAGTTGGGCTCTCAAGGATAACTAATTAGTATTTCTACTTAGATACAAGGCCATTCATGTTGCCATGAGGAAAGAGGCAGAGGAAGCCATTATAAAGATCAACTTACAAGTTTTTCTAGAATATCACTGAATATCAGTGTTTGAGATCTGGGAACAGGAGAGAGGGAGCAGTTAGAGGCCAAAAATGTCTCTGTAGTTTGCCAAACAGGAGTGCAGGTGGAATATTGTGCTTAGATTGAAAAGACCAAATTCATGGGGAGTTAAAATGAGGCTGGAAGCATTGCCTAGCTTGGGCTAGAGAGCGTCTCTGGGAAAAGAAGATGTTGCTGTGAAAGACGGTTCTAAGAGTGCAAATTACCAGGCTGAGAAAGGAAAATAGGAATAAAACTTCAGGAGCTAAGAATCATTTTGGATTGATTCTGGGAAAATTGAATGGCTATATAAGAACATAAGAGTAAGAAATAGGAGCAGGAATAGGCCATTTAGCCCTCTGAGCTCACTCCCCCATTCAATTAGATCATAGTGGATCTTTTACTTCAGCACTATTTTCCTGCACTATTCCTGTATCCCTTGATGTTTTTAAATATGTATAAATCTATTAATCTCAGTCTTGAACATACTCAACGACAGCCTCCACAGCCCTCTGGGGCAGAGAATTCCAAAGATTCACCACCCTCTGCATGAAGAAATTCCTTCTCATCTCAGTCTTAAATGGCCCACCCTTTGCTTTGAGATGGTCTCCACTGGTTTCAGATACCCTCCAGCCAAGGGAAACATCCTTCCTGCATCGACCGTGATGAGCCCTGTAAGAATTTTGTGTGTTTGAGTGATATCACCTCTCATTCTTCTAACCTCCAGAGAATAAATGCTCAGTTTAATCTTTCCTCATAGGACGATCCCTCCATCCCTGGAATTAGTTTGGTGAACCTTTGTTTCCTCCATGGCAAGTATATCTTTCCTTAGGTAAGGAGACCAAAACGGCACAATACTCCAGGTGTGGTCTCACCAAGGCTCTATATATTTAGAGTAAGACACCTTTACTCCTATGCTCAAATCTTCTTGTGATAAAGACAAACATACAATTTGCCTTCTTAATTGCTGTACCTAGATGTTAGCTTTCAGTGACTCAGGAACAATGACACCCTAGTCCCTTTGATGTTCCTAGCCTCTCACCATTTAAGAAACACTATTTCTGTTGATCCTACCAAAGTGGATAACCTTACATTTCTTCACATTTGTATTCAATTTACCATTTTTTCTCACTTAGCCTCTCCAAATCCTCTTGAAGTGTCTTTGCATCCTTGTCACAACTCACACTTGCACCTAGTTTTGTGTCATCTGCAAACTTGGGAATATTAGATTTGATTCCACAACCAAGTTGTAAATAGCTGAGGCCCAACTGATCCTTGCAGCAAAGGACTAGTCACAGCCTAGCATCCTGAAAATGACCCATTTATTCCTATGTTTTCTGTCCATTAACCAGTTCTCAATCCATGCTAGTATATCCCTCCCCACCACCAATCCCATGTGTTCGAATTTTGTTTACCAACCTCATGTGGAACCTTATCAAAAAAACTCAAACTCAACGTACCACATCCATCGGTTTCCCCCTTATCTATTCTGCGGGTTACATCCTCAAAAAGCTCAACGGGTTTGTTGAACATTATTTCCCTTTCACAAATCCATGTTGACTCTGCCCAATCCTACCTTTAATTTCCAATTGTCCTGTTATCACATCCGTTATTATAGACTCTAACATTTCCCCTTTGACTGATGTTAGGTTAACAGGTCAGTCATTTCCCATTTTCTCTCTCACTCCTTTTTGACATTTGCCACCAGAGTGTATAGAATTTTGAAAGATGAACACCATTGCATCCACAAGTAAATGTCCACAGCCACCTCTTTCAACACTCTGGGATGTAGATCATCAAGTCCAAGGGATTTATAGTCCACTCATTTTTCCTAGCACTTTAAAAAAATTAATATCCAGCAGTTCCTCATTTACCAAGTCCCTTGATTCTCCATTATTTCTGGGAGGTTTTTAGTATTTTTCTTTCCTTATTCGCCATGATAAATCCTCCTGACTCCATTTGTAATGAACCCACATTTGTTTTAGCTAATCTGTTCCTTTTTACTTACCCATAAAAACTTTTACAGCCCGTTCTTATGTTTCTTGCTAGTTTACTCTCATTCTGTTTTCCCTTCTTAATCTTTCTCTTGATCCTCCTTTTCAGAATTCTAAAAATGCTCCCAATCCTTAGGTTTTTCTTTTGTCAAAGGACAACGTAAAGTATATCTGCGAAATGTGTTTTTTTAGGGGTTTGGGCTAAGAATAAGATCTGTGGTTTAAGGTATAATGTACCCACAAAGATAGTTAGTATTTAGTGCTTTTTGTTAATTGCGTTTGAGTCATTTATGATAAATGTCTTAAAGATGTGAAATCTTGGCTAGTCATTCTTCCAGAAATTAGCACTTAAAAAAGAAATTTGAACTTCCAGTCATTGGTCTCTACAGGGATTGTACACTCTGTTACAAATAGAGACTCAATAAAGTAATTCAAATCAAAATCAAATCCTTACATCAAAAAATCCAAAGAGATTGACTGATCAAGCACGGGTCCAAACTTTGGGGCTACCCAAGCACAGAATAAACACCCTACCAACCACTAACAATCACCACCTAAGACTACAACCCACGTTATACCTAGTACAAACACAATGGTGTGGTTCCCCTGCAAAACACTGTTTGTAATTATTTCATAAACATGTGCTTGCCTGGTTAACCCTGCACACTCTATTGTAGAGGTACATTGTGCAATAACAATCTTACAGTTTAAATTGTGAGAAACCCAAACAGAATACTAAACATACTTGGATGAGGGAACGATCAGTTCATTCTGTGATTGGTTCTCCACAATGGAGGGTCTTCACAATGTCCTCACTTATCACCCCACCAGCCTCCGCATTCAAAGGATCATCTTCCGCCATTTCCTCCAAGTCCAGCATGATGCCACCACCAAACACATCTTCCCTTCACCCCCCCCTGGCTGCATTCCGCAGGGTTCGTTCCCTCCGGGACATCCTGGTCCACTCCTCCATCATCCCCTACACCTCAACCCCCTCCCATGGCACCTTCCCATGCAACTGCAGAAGGTGCAACACCTGTCCCTTTACTTCCCCTCTCCTCACTGTCCAAGGGCCCAAACAGTCCTTTCAAGTGAAGGAGCACTTCACTTGCACTTCCCTCAATTTAGTCTACTGCATTCACTGCTCCCAATGTGGTTTCCTCTACACTGGAGAGACTAAACGCAGACTGGGTGACCGCTTTGCGGAACACCTTCGGTCTGTCCGCAAGCATGATCCAGACCTCCCTGTCGCTTGCCATTTCAACACTCCACCCTGCTCTCATGCCTGCATGTCCATCCTTGGCCTGCTGCAATGTTCCAGTGAAGCTCAATGCAAACTGGAGGAACAGCACCTCATCTTCCGACTAGGCACTTTACAGCCTTCCGGACTGAATATTGAGGTCAACAATTTTAGATCATGAACTCTCTCCTCCATCCCCACCCCCTTTCTTCCAATAATTTATATAGATTTTTCTTTTCTCACCTTTTTCCATTATTTTTAAATGTATTTCCATCCATTGTTTTATCTCTACCTTTTAGCCTATTTCGGTCCCTTCCCCCCCGCCCCACCCCCACTAGGGCTATCTGTACCTTGCTCGTCCTGCTTTCTACCCTTAATGTCACCTATTAGCACATTCCTTAGATAATATCACCACCTTCAACACCTCTTTGTCCTTTTGTCTATGATATCTTTTGGTTATCTCCACCTATCACTGGCCCTCTATCCAGCTCTACTTGCCCCACCCCCCCTTAAACCAGCTTATATTTCACCTCTTTTCTATTTTTCCTTAGTTCCGTTGAAGAGTCATACGGACTCGAAACGTTAACTGTATTCCTCTCCACAGATGCTGTCAGACCTGCTGAGTTTTTTCAGGTATTTTTATTTTTGTTTTTGATATAAATACCTGGTGTGCCACCTAGTGTCCTGCTATTCACATTACGGCCATTTACTGTAGAATTTCCTCAAAAATAGTCAGCATTCCCAGTTTTACAGCATCTGAACAGGCTAATTCTTCAAAACCAAACAAACTGCCAAGACAAAAATCAGGGATGCTGTTCACAATTCAATAAAGCATTTTATCTATTCAGCTCCCCTTTTCCTCTGTCACAGCAGATACAATTTATATGGTAGGCATTCTAACCTATTCAGAACCAAATAAATTATAGGCAAAACTTGCATGTCCTGAAATGAAATACCTTTGGAGGATAAGCAAGCTAAAAACTGAATATTTATTGCTGCAAGCTACATTATTAAATCCTAACCGTTGGTATATTTAAAGAAGATTATTGGCATGAGCCCAGCAGCACAAAGAACAATTATATTAAAAATAATAAAATTTGGTAATTTATACATATACTCTTGCAATCTTCAAACCCATTCTTATTCATGTAATTCACCAGAACACGTCGTGGTGCATTCATAGTCACCAACACCTCATCCTCAGATCCTCCTTATGGGGTTTCAAGATCCTTCATTCATAACTTATCCTTTTCAAAAATACTAGCCCTATAATTGCGATGAATATAAAAAGTTTTCCATACAGGCAAATACTTCTACAGCAGCTCTCAAAGTCATTTATTTTAGGCCAAAAACACCTCGCTCTTCTAAAAGGCATTCTTCATTACATTGTAGATGCCAAGAGATCAATGACACAGCAATTAGACCTGCTCATAAATCAACCTTTCCCAATATTGTGCTGCACAAAGCCTCTACTCTGAAACTTAGCAAGAATACAAAGCAAGGGGTCCAGATACATAGTTACATATGAATAAAGTTATATGTTAGGAATTAGAAGTATGGCAACTTTTTAAAAAAAAGTCACAGGAAAATACATGGAATTAAAATTAATTCTACGCAGTATAATGTGGGCAAAACAAAAAACAGCAACATTTTGGTAGACTGTGCCAAGGCAGAATTGACATCAAAAAGTTCAATGTCCTAAAATTTAAAATTTTCAGAAGAACAGGTATTGATCTGAATTTCACAAATTCAATGGACAGAACATCTGCTGCGTTGAGCACATATGCTGCATTATTGACTTGTTATATCCACTCGATAAAGAATAACCCTTGCGCCACAGCCAAATCTTCAGAAAGAGAGAGACAGACACACAGACAAACTGCGCAAAAAACTGCCTCCGTCAATCCTCTAACTTGCCCCTTACATCCTAAACTGTATTTCATCATCAGTAAAATGGAGGCTCTTTGACCACTCCCCTCCTTGCACCCATCCTTCACTCCCCTAAACCCAACCTGTAGGTTCTGCTGCATCTCCACAAAAGCTGCACTAATTCCCATTTCCCTTCTAAACACAGGTTGACTACTCAACATCTAATAGTGCTGGAAACTGTTCCTTGTCTGCGAGCACTGTCCCCCTCCCAGCCTCTCTAAAAGGTTCACCCTCAACTTCACTTGTCCAAGGTCAGATCAGTTTGCCAATAAGCCAAAATGTTCAATCATATCATTGGAAAGGACAAATTTATCCTACATGGTTCTGTCAGAAACTCTGCATCCACGTACAACTTCATCGCCTGAGCCAATCAATCATTCAGGCTAAACATATGAGCCTTCAAATCCACATCCTACCCATTACTTATTTTCACCTTATAACATCAACTAAAGCTCCTTGAGCCCTCACCTTGAATCTCAGCTACACTATTCCTCCAATGTAAACATCTCCATTGTTTAACTATGTAGGTCCCAAGCTCCACTGTATATAAACTGACTCATCCGAAAAATCACACCCCAATACCTGCCTCATATTAACCCTGTCCTCACCCACTTCCAGTCACTCAACACTCAATGTATTGTTTGATATCAATACTTTAGAGAGTTAATAACATAGCTTCGTCAATAGAATTTAGAGCATAGAAGGCCATTCAGCCCACTCTGCCTGTATACATTTTTCCTTTTCTGCACATGTATCCACAAGGTTATTACTGTATTGAATTGGCTTCCACCACCCTTTCAGGTCTGTAATCTCGCTCAGCCCCATGTCTTAGGGCACCTTTCCCGATTGGCTCGACCATCAGTGGAAGAGCCTTCAATCATCAAACCCAATAAACTCCATTACTTTGCTTCCTATCTTGGCGAGTGCCAAAAAAGAAAACACATCACTTCAACCTTGCTCCCCCAATTTCTGCTTCTCCTCTCTCCCACGAATCACACTATATTAAAAATGTACAACTTCTAAACGTTGAGCTCATGAAATTACTTTCTTTGTACCTGAAGCACAAGAAAAAGTATTCATACTGGCAAATCAGCTCAGCATTTCCCTACAAACTTATCTTATACACCATACACACAAATCAAGATGCCTCATTCACTTCTCAAAAGAGTTGGCTTTATGCACATTGCATCAAAACTAACTGTGCATAATAAAAGCAGGCACGTACGCATTCCAAAAATTGACTCACTGGATAATTTAATCCATAATTTGAGTAGCCGTACTAAAATGTTACTGGCCTGAGGAGCTACTTAATAGTCAAATACTTTTGCTGCTAATTAGAAGTTTTTATTCAAAAGTTGCCCCTTCATCCCACAGCTTCAAATGGCAGTTAACATGGGTAGAAAGAAAGACACTGCATCAGAACAGTTACAGCTGTTTCATATGTTGAATCCTGGAGTTAGCAGATCATTTCAGGCAGTCAGGAACAAAGATTTTAACAGCTATATCTTGAATTTGTTTCATCACCCCATTTAAAGAAAATCCACAACCGTGTAACTTGTAAGTGATGTATTGCAATGGTAAGGCTCACACTGTAAAATACCCATTCATTCACCTTTTGCTGTTATGGCAGGTAGGTTCAGCATGAGTGGTCAAGATCAGTCTTCACCACACTTGCCTCCAGCCCTAAAACTCTAAATAACATTGAAAATTTAGGATTCGTGAAATTAGACTTGTCAATAGCTATGAAGTACTTCAACTAATCTCACCTGGAACTTATTTAATGGAGCACCAGTACAATTAAGGAAAACACACACATTCATACCCCCCAGCTGAAACGAGCTGCCTTTGAAATACCAACACAAGCAGAAAGGAAAAAGGTTACTTTAATGATGTGTAGAACCTGTATCTGTGGTCACAATTTTGATAGAAGTAATTTTTTCATTTAAACATAATTTTTGTAATGTGCTACAGCAAGAAACCCAATGAAACCAATGGCCCATCTGATAAACTAGACATAATATGAACTGCGATCAGCTCTTAACAACATTTAATCCTGCTTCAGAACATTGCTTAACTTGATCACAACTCTCAGCTTTCTTAAACAGGCATTTAGGATTTGATAATGCCATGAACACCAAAACTAAACTTATCAGTTAAAAGCAAATGTACTATTGAAAATATTCTCACCTGTGCATGTTATCCACCACACATTTGCTCAATATGAATGAAGTATCAACTAAATATAATTTAAGTATCTTTTTCCATTAAAGAGAATCATTCTGGAATAATATAACCTATTGAGCAATGAAGCTCCACTGGAGTGAGCCTACAAGAAGGAGGAACAACTGAGATGAGGTTTGTTCAAGTAGAATCTTTGGCAAAGGCGGGGCTACATTGAGTGAAACCATTAAGAGGAGGGGCTGTAGTGGAATGAGGCTGCTAGAAGAGTTATGATGGAGAAACAGCCTTAGATAGAAGACCTTTAAAAGTGATTCTGCTTGTAACAGGGTGTTGTAAGTGGACATTAAACTATCATGAGCTTAACTTGCAACAGACATATGTTAATCTCCAGTTTCTTATGATTCTACAGCTGCAACATGTTTCAATCTTTAATCTGAACCTTTAAAATATGTAATCTTATCAGTGATTGTTGTCTTGGAGACAACAGTAATTCTTCCAATAGTATTGGTTTTGCCATTACATCTACACCATCACAATTTACTTTTAATCAATAGATCTGCCAAGCCATTTTCATTTTAGCTTGATCCGAGAAGATCTAATTTTGTCCATATTGATTCCTGATGAATAATCTCCAGTTTGTGAATAAAATCGATCCAATTCACGAAACGCTATATAAAGTGTGTTTGACATTAAATAACTACACATTCTATTTATTCCATTGAATCCCTTTTCAATTCAGACCAGATTTTTCTATTCTAACCCATAAGCCCATGTCCACCTCAAGACTAAGAGCTCATTAGAGCAGCAATACACACAACTGTCAAAAGGACAGATGATTTTCTGTCAATTTTAGTAAAAAGAACTGGTAAAGCTTACAGTGAATTTGAAAAACACAGACAATGGATCGAAAATGCGAACTCATGAGCTGAAGATAATACTCCATCTAGTTTCTGTATTACAGGTGTCAGTTATAACATATTCACACAGTTCAGATGAAAGCCGTCAACTGGAAGGAAAAAGAAAAAATAGTTTCTAAATGCCACCTGAACCCACAAACGAGATTCTATCCACTGAGTCACTCTTTCCCACCTGCTATTAACATACACTTCTCTTTATTGCTATAGGATTTATCATTTGAACTGAAACAGAATGAGCAGTTCATTATAAGTTTTATCAGCATTGCTCACACTGTAAATTCAGCCGCAGAAAATGTTCTAATGAGGCCAGCATGTGCCTGAAGCATGGTTCCTAATGCAATTCTTATGAAATTGTCTTGACCAGGAGGATTTGGGCACTTGGTGGCCTAGGTCACTACCTCAGCTCGATGCTGTTGTCACCCAACATCCAAAGATGCGCAGATTTCAACCACTGGATAGTGATCAGTCATGGGAGGTCTGACTGAGTCCATTCGCAGTCCATCTGCTGAGCTTGATCGGGAGTGGCTATCTCAATACAGACCAAACAAGAATGAAACACTAATTCTGGATGGCTGAATAAGGTACAGGATGATACATTTATCAGTGAGTAACTGAGGCGCATCAGATTCTAACTTGGTTTTGTAAGGCCAGGATCACATTCATAATTGTTTTTATATATTAGCAACTGACTACTATATTTTACGCACATGAAAAAGAAATAATTCCTGCTAGGCCACCCGTACCACCATTTTGAATAAGAGTAAGCTGAGTAAATCACAAGCGGGCATTTCTTTACCATCGTTTAGGTGTTAGGCAATACAGTAATATCTTTATCCATGCATTTGCAGCTTTAAGATATGATTCACAACACCATCTGTTATAATTACTCCCGTTCACCTATCTCTTGTATTTCCTCCTCAAGTGCTTTCTTTGATGAGCAGCAGTGATCTGCTCTCAGGGGCTCTGCCAACAATCTTGGAATCAGATGTCCAGAGGCTAGGGACCTCAATCACTCAGCGTTTTCTCTTAGATATTATTTTTCTTCCTTGGCTTCCTGGGGGAAAGCATCTTTCTTCAATGGCTTGTCCAAGATCCAAAATCCAGTGTGAGAAGGATTACAGCGATAAGCAAGTCTTCTATCTCTTTGTTGCATAGAACAACAGTGCACTATTTTTAATGGGAGTGGGTGTGGTGGTGCTGCATTTGCTTGGAAACAGAAATGCAATTCAATATGAGGCAACCAAATATACAAGGATAGGGAAGACACTGCGTATTACATTACTTTTCCTCTAGGTGATGCTGTAACATTGTTTTTGCAAGAGATTGCAATGTTCTTAATATTATCACGACAAGTTTTCAATGTAAATTAAAATATACAAACATATAAGAGATATTCAAAGCAGTGGATGTATGATAGTTTCATGGCATATTTACAATCGGGAATTGCTATCTTTCATTCTCTTTTTTTCTGCAGGAGAAAATGACATACAGGACAAAGCAGGATTACGATCAGGGAGGAACACCCAGTAACTTGATCCCCCCTGAGCAGGAACAGTGAGCTATTGAGATTCATAAATCCTCAAGAGCTGACCGAGTTGGATATTTCGATTCTGGGGGCTTAGGTGACCAAGGTTTGTGGCTGTTATTTGCGCCCCTTTGTTTACCTCAGAAAAACAAGTTTACTCAAAGTGACACTTCTGATGTCTGCCATCTTTTAATGTCCAATCAGTCAGTCATAACCCACTTTTATTTTCCCTCTAGGTCCTTCTCAGCAGCAGGGCTTGAAGAAGAAGCCTTGTTCCTCCTTGTGAAGAGTCCCCCATCAAGGGAGAGTCCCAATTACATGCACTATTACATGCTCCATCCCTCCCAAGCACCAGCACAGAGATTGGCACTCTGGACATGTTAGACAGTGAATTTCAGTGGTCTCTACACGTGCTGATCCAACCAGTACCAGTGAGCAGGAGCAATCAGTGAAGACAGGGACACATTAGGAGATGGCTCTCCAGAATATGAGTTCCTCTCCTAGCTCTGGAGGACTTCAGCGGCCCAGCTATGAAGAAAAAACTGCTTGACTCACACAACATACTGGAAGACCTGCCATCGGCACCATAGCTGAAAGTATGGAAGAGCCTCCTTCTATCTTGTGTGGTGTCATTATATAAAGCAACACCAATCTATAGTGTAACTCGCAGAATGTGGCCAATGACAGTGCTGCTTTGCCCTCACCAGAGGAGTTAATGCTACCAGCCTTTGCAGCTTTGGTAGAAGCTCAAATAGCTGCCATCACTCCAGACTTCCAGACTCCCTTCCAACTCACACAAGATTCAGATTTGCACATATTTCGCCGTTCCTTCAGGATCGCTGGGTCAAAATCCTTGAATTCCCTACCTAACAACAACCTCACCACATGGGCTGCAGGGGCTCAGAACGAAGGCTCACCACCACCTTCTCAAGGGCAACTAGGAATGGGCAATAAATGCTGGGTTTGCCAGCAATGACCATGTCCCACCAATGAATGAAAGAAAGCTCTTTGCTCTTAATTGGAGAAAGACAGGTGGACTGAATGGAGAGGGGTTCCACCTTCTGCAGTTTTCCTGCCCACTGATCGGTGGGGCATTTGAGCATTTGGGCTTCAGTTCAACCTCTCATCTGAAATATAGCAGCATCCCATTGGTGAAGTGTGGCTCCAACATTCAAGGCGCAATCGTAACTCAGAGACAAACCCAGCAGATCTACAGCTTGAGGAGCAGAAAACGGGACATAACAAACCTCTGCTAAGATTGTACCCATTTCTTATGTCCTGCCATTTTCTTTTAGGAGGGACATGAGTGGAGCTCCATCTCATAAAGGTACTCCAATAAATTTCTGAATGAGCTTTAAATAATAGTGTTGAACTAGAGACCACAAACGGAAGTTTTGGAGTGGGAGGAAGTTATGAGGAGGTGTCTCAACACATAATGTTGGGAACTCAACTGTTTCTAATTTACATCAGTGATTTGGATTTCTTTTTTTCTTTTTGTTTGTGGGGTCTGGGCATCACTGGCTAAACCAGAATTTATTGCTCATCCCTAATTGCTCTTGAGAAGGCTGTGGTGAGCTCCCTGCTTGAACCGCTGCAGTCCATCTGGTGTAGGTACATCCACAGTGCTGTTAGGAACAGAGTTCCAGGTTTTGACCCAACGATGGTGAAGGAACAGCGATGAAGTTCCAAGTCAGGATGGTGTGTGACTCTGATGGGAACTTGCAGGTGGTGGTGTTCCCATGTCCTTCTAGATGGTAGAGGTTGCGGGTTTGGAAGGTGCGGTTGAAGGAGGCTTGGTGAGTTGCTGCAGCTTTGCCCTGGATGATGTTAAGCTTCTTGAGTGTTTTGGAGCCATACTCATTCAGGCAAATGGAGAATATTCCATTAGAAGGCAACACGCATAAGCTGGAATGATGATAAGATAGCTGTGGAAAACATTGGAAGTAGACTCAACATAACATGTCCTACTAATGCACTAAACAGTGCACCAAATGAATGTTAAACTGCACAGCAAAAACAGGATAAAGTAAGTCAGAGAATGTCATCATCAACCTGTACAGTGCTTTATTCAGACGACACTTTGAGTACTGCATCCAGGTCTGAACATCAAGGAACAAAGCACTGAAAGTAGCATATAGCAGGTTCATGAAGCTGATCCTGAGTGTCAAATATCTGAGATAAGAAGGACTGGAGAAACTTGAACTTTAGAGTCTAGAAATTTGATCTTAAAAATTTTCATAAGATAGTAAAAGCAATGGAAAAGTTAAATGTGAGTACATGAAAACAAAGAGCAGAAGGAAAAACTATTGCCCCATCAAGGCTATCAAGGCTTCTGCACATTGTGAACCCCAAGTCCCCCATCCCATGTACCAGCCATGTAACAGGCAAAAACACCAGAGAAAACCCTCAGAAATTCCTCTCCGAGTCACAAAGGTAATCAAACAAGCCTCAGGAGACCATGTTAACTGGGAGACACAAGCCCCAGCACCCATGTACTTTTATCTAGTTATGTTAGCCACACTCAGGCACACGTTAAGCTCCCTTTTGAATGTTTGCTGCCAATCGGCACTCACTCCATATGCCAACGCCTTGTTCCATAGATCCATGGCTCTCTGTGAAAGACCTCAGTCAAATCTTCTTAAAGCCTACAGGGTAAAAAGCCCCAGTGTTATAAACTTATTGTGGTAATTAAAGGCCTTTAAACTAAATAAATATTTGTTGGCTTTCCTCTGAAACTTTTCCAATGGCTTCACTTTACTCACCATGTGAGGACACCAAATCTGCACACAGAGAGGTCTAAATGAGACCTAACTAAGGCTAGCTACAGATGTAATCATCCTGGCAACATATCCTGGCAATCAATTTGCTTTTGTCTCAGCATTATGACACTGGTTGGGGACCTTCAGAAATTCATGTCCTTAGGTCTTTCTCTTGCTCAGTAGCTTTGAACGTGCAACTCTGCTTGGTGTACACACACTTTGGGATGCCACTTTTCAGAAGCTTGCAAATGTTCCTGTGTTATCTAGATGTCTGTAATCTATTTTTCTTATCTAAGGTCCTAACACGCACACCTGTCTTTTTATCACCTGCAAAGTTGCAGATGGTTTCCTTGATGTCTTCATCCAGACCATTGATAAGGACAGTGAAGAGCAATTGCCTTAATGCTGATCCCTGAAGGACTCTGCTAACAACTGGTTGCCATGCAGAACCATTATCATTCATAGTTACCTTTTGACTATAAGAATGAAACCAATTCCTATTAAACCTGAAAATCTGCCCACTAATCTCACAGGGATCAGTCTTGTGTGGCAAAACAAAAACAGAATTACCTGGAAAAACTCAGCACGTCTGGCAGCATCGGTGGAGAAGAAATCAGTTAACGTTTCGAGTCCTCACGACCCTTCGGCAGAACTGAGTATAGTTAGGAGAGAGGTGAAATATAAGCTGGTCTAAGGTGGGGGGGGCGGGGGGAGAGAGAAGTTGAGGGTGGGGTGGTTGTGGGGATAAGCAAGCAGTGATAGGAGCAGAATAATCAAAAGATGTCACAGACAAAAGGATCAAAGAGGTGTTGAAGGTGGTGATATTATCTAAGAAAAGTGCTAATTAAGAATGGAAGGCAGGATACTCAAGGTACAGCTCTAGTGGGGGTGGGGTGGAAAGACTAACAAAGTTTTAGTTTTAGATTTAAAAATAATGGAAATAGGTAGGAAAAGAAGAATCTATATAAATTATTGAAAAAAAAGGGGGAGGGGGGAGAAACGGGGTGCGGATGGGGGGAGGGGGAGTTTAAGATCTAAAGTTGTTGAATTCAATATTCAGCCCGGAAGGCTGTAAAGTGCCTAGTCGGAAGATGAGGTGCTGTTCCTCCAGTTTGCGTTGGGCTTCACTGGAACAATGCAGCAAGCCAAGCTTTAACTCCTCTCACTTCCTCCAAATAAAAGGTGTGGCTATGGGTACCCGCATGGGCCCCAGCTATGCCTGTCTCTTTATGGGGTATGTGGAACATTCCTTGTTCCAGTCCTACTCCGGCCCCCTCCCACAACTCTTTCTCCGGTACATCGATGATTACTTCGGTGCTGCTTCATGCTCTCGTCGGGACCTGGAAAAATTTATTAATTTTGCTTCCAATCTCCAACCCTCCATCATTTTCACATGGTCCATCTCTGACACTTCTCTTCCCTTCCTTGACCTCTCTGTCTCAATTTCTGACGATGGACTGTCCACCAATATCCATTACAAGCCTACCGACTCCCACAGCTACCTCGACTACAGTTCCTCACACCCCGCTTCCTGTAAGGACTCCATCCCATTCTCTCAGTCCCTTCGCCTCCGTCGCATCTGTTCTGATGACGCTACCTTCAAAAACAGCTCCTCTGACATGTCCTCCTTCTTCCTTAACCGAGGTTTTCCACCCACGGTCGTTGACAGGGCCCTCAACCGTGTCCGGCCCATATCCCGCGCATCCTCCCTCACGCCTTCACCTCCTTCCCAGAAACATGATAGGGTCCCCCTTGTCCTCACTTATCACCCCACCAGCCTCCGCATTCAAAGGATCATCATCCACCATTTCCGCCAACTCCAGCATGATGCCACCACCAAACACATCTTCCCTTCACCCCCCCTGGCGGCATTCCGTAGGGATCGTTCCCTCCAGGACACCCTGGTCCACTCCTCCATCACGCCCTACTCCTCAACCCCCACCTATGGCACCTCCCCATGCCCACGCAGAAGATGCAACACCTGCCCCTTCACTTCCTCTCTCCTCACCGTCCAAGGGCCCAAACACTCCTTTCAAGTGAAGCAGCATTTCACTTGCATTTCCCCTAACTTAGTCTACTGCATTCGTTGCTCCCAATGCGGTCTCCTCTACATTGGAGAGACCAAACGCAAACTGGGCGACTGCTTTGCAGAACACCTGCGGTCTGTCCGCAAGAAAGACCCAAACCTCCCTGTCGCTTGCCATTTTAACACTCCACCCTGTTCTCTTGCCCACATGTCTGTCCTTGGCTTGCTGCATTGTTCCAGTGAAGCCCAATGCAAACTGGAGGAACAGCACCTCATCTTCCGACTAGGCACTTTACAGCCTTCTGGGTTGAATATTGAATTCAACAACTTTAGATCTTAACCTCCCCCTCCCCCCATCCCCACCCCGTTTCTCCCCCTCCCCCTTTTTTTTTTCAATAATTTATATAGATTCTTCTTTTCCCACCTATTTCCATTATTTTTAAATCTAAAACTAAAACTTTGTTAGTCTTTCCACCCCACCCCCACTAGAGCTGTACCTTGAGTATCCTGCCTTCCATTCTTAATTAGCACTTTTCTTAGATAATATCACCACCTTCAACACCTCTTTGATCCTTTTGTCTGTGATATCTTTTGATTATCTGCTTCTATCACTGCTTGCTTATCCCCACAACCACCCCACCCTCAACTTCTCTCTTCCCCCGCCCCCCACCTTAGACCAGCTTATATTTCACCTCTCTCCTAACTATACTCAGTTCTGCCGAAGGGTCGTGAGGACTCGAAACGTTAACTGATTTCTTCTCCACCGATGCTGCCAGACCTGCTGAGTTTTTCCAGGTAATTCTGTTTTTGTTTTGGATTTCCAGCATCTGCAGTAGCTTTTAGCTTTTTGTTATTATCTCTTGTTGTGTGGCATCCTGTCAAAGGTTTTTGTAAAGTGAAGCCACGCAAGCAAGCATTTAATCCAGCCCACCGGGGGCAAACAGTGCTTGCGGCTGATAAATATGCTGGTCGGATAATTTGTGCTATGTTCCCAATGTGGTCATAACTGCTGCTATTTTCACAACATTGTTTTCAGGCAGGAGAGAGGCAGCCAGGGAACTGTGCACAGTGGTAACCCCACCATTAAAGCTGAGCGTGATTGGATTCTGAGAGAGGCACTGAGCAGGAAGTAAATGGTCCATGAGATGCATTTGTAATTTTATCTTATGGGTTGCCAAGAAAGTTTCCTTATCAAGCTCAGAACCTTGCATTTAGAGCTGTAAAGACAGCTACAAATGTTATCTTCTTACTAGGGAGGTGAGGAAGCTGTAGATTGAGTCGGGCCACGTCGAGGCCGTGCAGTCTGCTGCATCTTGGTTGCTGCCAGGGTAATTTAGCCCAGCTGACTTGCTGGCACCGTGGCAGGTATTGGTTGAGGGCATGGCAAAGGAGCAGACATGCTAACATCCCTAGAGAGGATAAAATACCCAGATCCCATACAGTAGGTATCTAGCTAAGGGCAGGCCCTCGGCTCATTTCTCCATGGCTAGCAATCCTGTGCTTTCTTCTTCAATTGCTCATAAGAGCCTGTCATTTTCAACTTCAGTAAGCAAGGAACAATATGACTAGAGAAAAGAACATATGAGCTGGTTTCCTGTTGCCCTCCTCGTGTGCTGTACGGAAATACAAGTCCTCTCCCTGAAGGGTCCTCCACCTGCAGGCAGCCATTGCCCCTCAGGGTTCTAGCTCTCCACCCATCACCACTGAAAATTTGCTGTTTTCCCCCATTGGCCAAGGTTTGCAACCCTGAGCATGGGACCCTTACCTGGCCCTGAGGCAACTCACAAAAGGCAATGGTAACCACCCCCTAAGGGCTCAAATGACCCTGCTATCTGCGTTCCCATAGGACCACTGTCAATTCCTTCAAAGCCCCAATCCATTCGATCTGTCAATCCACCGTCGATTGAAGGCGGAAGCCAAAGCTTGCATGGCAGCCATTTGAGCTTCCATCAAAGCTCCTACATGTGCAAAGATAGACTTTTGCTGTAAGGGTCTGGCTAGAGTGGCCCTCAAGCTGACCACACTGTTCACGGTAGAATGCAGAATGCTGATACCATGCAAGATGACACCATACAGGCTGGAAATGAACTACTCCATACTTCCAGCTTTTGAGCTGCTATATTTTTCTGTGCCAATTTTGATTGCTGAGCCTTTTGCTGTTCCAGCCATATGAAACTCCATGATTTCCAGTAGTTTTTTTTTCATGGTTGGATCACTATACACCACATCTGTATTCTCAGTAAAGCTAGGAGGATGTCTTCGCTTCTGGTGAACTCTTTCCTGGCCTATTTCTTTCACTAGTCCCTGCTGTTGGTTATTCATGCTAGACATCTTCACACATGCAGATTGTCTGGCAATGTAGCTTACGTGAAGTACCAATGGTGCTTCCTGAGGACTATGTGGTAATACGCATCTAGAAGGAAACCAAGGAATGGGACTATGAAAGAAAGAACATTAAAGTAAAATAGAGTACTTACAGCATAGATTCACCAGGGTGATTCCAGGTGAACTGTAGACATGAAGAGAGATTTTAAATACTTTGATTAGTTCCACCAGAATAGTGAAGACAAAAAGGTGACTTAAATGAAGCTTTAAAAATTGACACTTGAAGAGTGAATAGGGAAAGATTATTTCTTCTGGTTGGAGAACTAAGGTATCATCAGTCCTTGCCTCATTTACAAATCCTTCCACAGCCTTGCTCGTCTGTACCTCTGTGAATTCCTCCCATCCTGAATGTCAGTCATGCTATTTACTCACCCAACTCTGGTCTCCTTCGTATTGATGGTATTTTCCATTTTAATTTTTGTCACTAAGCCTTTTGCTGCACCAATCCCACATTCTGGACCTCTATCCTTAAATCCCATTGATTCACTACCTCTCCTCCCCTCTTCTTTATGTTATACTTCGACATTTAATTATTTGACAACGTCACATAGATACCATCCTAACATTTTTAGCATTGTTTAGATTATGTTTATGCATCGAAAAATGGCTTGGGACATTTCGTGTATAAATATAAATTGCCGTATCTATGTATGTACAATGAAAATGCTAAACTTTTATGCAAATGAAAGGCTGTCTAGTGGGTGGGATAATCAAGCAAACTTCAACTATTGTTTCTAAGGGAAGTTAATGATCTTGAGGGTGGTTAGAGCCTGGAACAAACTTCCTAAAGGGTGGTAGAGGCAGGATCGATCGAAATATTCAAAAGAGAATTGGATAGCTACCTGAAAAGAGAGAATGTGCAAGGTTATGGGGATAAGGCAGGGGAGAGGAACTAGGTGGAAAGCTCTTTAGAGAGCCAGCGCAGACTTGATGGGCTGAATGGCCTCATTCTGCACTGTAATGCTACTCTGATACTGTGAGTTATGGAATGATTCCATTTCAGTGGTAGTTATAATGGGCATTGGAATAGTAACAGAGAAATAACATGAAGAAACTTGACTGTAATAGCCCTGTGATGTGCATCGAAGACAATGAAAGTTAAGGTGCATGTGATGAAACAGTTTCAGTCTTTCCCAATTTTTCCCACTCTGATCTTTAGGGGAAAATTGAAAGCAGGTACAGGGATCACGATGTGCAATTCACCCACGCAACATTTGTTGCGATGCAGGGAATATGCAAACTTGGTGTTACCTGCTCATTGTAATGATAGCAAAGCACAAGCAGCATTGAACACGTTGCTGAGGAGAATTTACAATGGAGAATAGGGAAATGGCGGAGAAACGAAACAGTTACTTTGCGTCAGTCTTCACGGAGGAAGATACAGAATATCTCCCAGAAATACGAGGAAACCAAGGGGTTTGTGAAACTGAGGAATGGAAAGAAATTAATATTAATAAAGAGGTAGTACTCGAGAAATTAGTTTGATTGAAGGTTGATAAATCTCCTGGGCCAGAGTATTCAAGGAGGTGGCTAGAGAGATAGTAGATGCATTGGTGGTTATCTTTCCAAATTCTATAGATTCTGGAAAGGTTCCTGTAGACTGGAAGTAGCAAATGTAACCCACTATTTAAGAAGGGAAGAAGAGAGAAAAAGGAGAAGTGCAGACCTGTTAGTTTGATGTCTGTGGTAGGGAAAATATTAGAATATATTATAAACAATGTGATGACCAGACACTTGGAAAATAATGTTATGATTGGGTAGAGTCAACATGGATATTTTTTTCATTACTTTTTCATGGGGCATGGGCATCATTGGCTAGGCCAGCATTTTCCCTTGAGAAGCTGGTGGTGATCCACTTTCTTGAACAGTAGCAGTCCATGTGGTGTAGGTACACTCACAGTGCTGTTAGGGAGGGAGTTCCGGGATTTTGACCCAGTGACAGTGAAAGAATGGCAATATAGTTCCAAGTCAGGAGGGTGTGTGGCTTGGAGGGAAACTTGCAGGTGGTGGTGCTCCCATGCATCTGCTGCCCTTGTCCTTCCAGGTGGTAGAGGTCACGGGTTTGCAAGTACTGTCGAAGGAGCCTTGGTGAATTCCTGCAGTACATCTTGTAGTTGGTACACACTGCTGTTACTGTGTGTCGGTGGTGGAAGGACTGGATGTTGAAGGTGATGGATGGCATGCCAATCAATTGGACTGCTTTGTCCCGGAGGGTGTTGAGCTTCTTGAATGTTGTGGGAGCTACACTCATCCAGGCAAGTGGGGACTATTCCATCACACTCTTGACTTGTGCCTTGCAGATGGTGGACAGGCTTTGGGGAGTCAGGGGGTGAATTACTCTTTGCAGAATTCTCACATCTGACTTGCTCTTGTAGCCACTGTATTTAAATGGCTGGTCTAGTTCAATTTCCGGTCAATGGCAATCCCCAGGATGTTGATAGTTGATAGTTACCAGTGATGGTAATGCCATTGGATGTCAAGGGCAGATGGTTGGATTCTTTCTTGTTGGAAATGGTCATTGCCTGGCACTTGCATGGCACAAATGTTACTTGCCACTTATCAGACCAATCCTGGATATTGTCCAGGTCCTGCTGCATTTGGACATGGACTCCTTCAGTATCTGAGGAGTTGTGAATGGTGCTGAACATTGTGCAATCATCAGCAAACATCCCCACTTCTGACCTTATGATGGAAGGAAGGTCATTGATGAAGCAGCTGAAGGTGGTTGGGCCAAGGACACTACCCTGAGGAACTCCTGCATTGATGTCCTGGAGCTGAGATGATTGACCTCCAACAACCACAACCATCTTCCTTTGTGCTAGGTATGACTCCAACCAGCGGAGATTTTTCCCCCTGATTCCCATTGACTCCAGTTTTGCTAGGGCTCCTTGATGCCACAGTCACTCTAACCTCACCTTTTGAGTTCAGTTATTTTGTCCATGTTTTGTTTAAGGCTATAATTAGATCAGGTGTCAAGTGGCCCTGGCAGAACCCAAACTGAGCGTCAGTGAGCATTGCTGCTTGATAGCACTGTCAACAACTCCTTCCATCATTTTGCTCATGATCGAGAGTAGACTGATGGGGCGGTAATTGGCTGGGTTCGATTTGTCCTGCGTTTTGTGAACAGGACATACCTCTGCAATTTTCCACATTGTTGGGAAGATGCCAATGTTGTAGCTGTACTGGAACAGCTTGGCTAAGGGCACAACCAGTTCTGTTGCTGGAATATTGTCAGGGCCTAAAGCCTTTGCAGTATCTGGTGCCTTCAGCCATTTCTTGGTATCACATGGAATGAATCGAATTGGCTGAAGGCTGGCATCTGTGATGCTGGGGACCTTAGGAGCAGGCCAAGTTGGATCATCCACTCAGCATTTCTGGCTGAAGATTGTTGCAAATGCTTCAGCCTTGTCTTTAATGCTGATGTGCTGGGCCCCCCCATCATTGAGGATGGGGATATTTGTGGAGCCTCCTCCTCCAGTGAGTTGTTTAATTGCCCACCATCATTCACAGCAGGATGTGGCAGGACTGCAGAGCTTAGATTCGATCCATTGGTTGTGAGATTGCTTAGCTCTGTCTATTGCATGCTGCTTTCACTTTGGCATGCAAGTAGTCCTGTGTTGCAGCTTCACCAGCTTGGCTCCCCAGTTTTGGATATGCATGGTGCTGCTCCTGGCATCCACTGGTTCTCCATTATCTATGCACTCTTCATGGAAACAAGAATGATCCCCCAGTTTGATGGTAATGGTAGAGCGGGGGATAGTGCAAATACTTGAGAGGTTGGCATGTGTTCATGCTAGTCTGAGCCATTTAAAGCCAGCCTATGCCTCTTAAAGAGGAGGTGCATTCTGGCTGAAGCAGTGCTGGAATTCATTGAAGAAGGGATTTTGACTCTGGAAATATGCAGGAAATGGCACAACATGGTAAAGAGTGGGCTCCAAGTATCTCTGAGGCAGAATGGAAGGCCTTGGTGCAAGGGGCAGAGTGGAGGAGAGAGGTCCTTTATCCACAAGGGTGTGGGGGACAGATCTAAGAAGGCAGTAGGAGCAGATATCTGTGGATGTCAATGCCAGGAATTTAGCTCCAAGCATTTGGATGCAGTACCAAAAGAAGTTCAGTGACCTCACATGAACAGTCAAGGTCAATGAATGTATCTTCAAATGCCACATTCCACTATCTACACAATTAGACTCACACTGCTCAATGCATTACATCCCTAGCATTCAACTACCAACACTCTCTATCAATGACATCTCAGACCTACCATTCAAAACTTCACTTCATTCTCGCACACAGCCATCTATTCAACGATGCATCGCACCCTCCGACATAGCTTGATTGACGGTGTATAACTGCAGGTAGTATCCCCGAAGAGACAGTGGAAAGACATGCCTGCATTTCCTCATCCCAATGGAGGAGATGGTGCTTGCCATCTTTGGAGCAGCCAGGGCTGAGGCCATGATCAGCAGTAGGGCTGGAGGGAGTGACGGTGACAATATTTCCCACCTAATCCTCCTTCTCACATCCCACTTCTGCCTCATCCCACAATCTATTTGAATCCCCAAGCCTCAGAGGATGTATGTATGTAACTCCTTTTCATTGCTGCCCTTTACGTTTCCCTGAAATAAGCCTCCTGCATTCATTTCTGGCGATAATTGATAAATTTGTTTTGACTAGTTGAAGCCCATGACAGGGCAGCCTGCAAGCATTTTCAGATCTGCAATGGCGTACACAACAATACCAAAAGGACCTTTGCAGGCTGTTTAAAAAAGGGTCAAATACTTTGAAAATATTTGCATTTTGTGGGGTCGAAAGGAGCACCGGGAGAAAAATATCTGCCCGACACTTAGAATTCCTCAGCTATGCCATCGGACCCAACCACCAGGCAAATCCAGAGGTAGGCCCTTAGGAGGGTCTGGGCGGGTGGGGGATGGGCTGGATGCCAAACATGCCCAAACCCGGCAGCTGATTGTGCGATTTTAACTTCCTGGCCTCATCTGCTGTCGGTCAGCTGTCTTCCCAGAACAAAGGGGAAGCTGCAGCTGGCCAGCAGGTAAGCATGGAGGTTTGGGCAGGACAAAACCATTGGCTGGGACTAAATGAAGAACATACATCTCTGCCTCAGAGATACTTGGAGCCCACTCTTTACCATGTTGTGCCATTTCCTGCATCTTTCCAGAGTCAAAATCCCTTCTTCAATGAATTCCAGCACCTGCTTCAGCCAGAATGCACCTCCTCTTTAAGAGGCATAGGCTGGCTTTAAATGGCTCAGACTAGCATTAACACATGCCAACCTCTCAAGTATTTGCACTATCCCCCACTCTACCATTACCATCAAACTGGGGGATCATTCTTGGTTCCAAACATTTCAGAGGGAAGGTGCGAGCCCGGCACACAGGAATCCTATAATCCCTTGTGGGGCCCGGAGGAGCACTCCTGATCCTGGTCCCATAGTGAAAGTACCTTAAATGGCCTCTACCGGTTTCAGATCTTCTCGCTGCCTTCACATGATAGGAAAGACACAATGACCAAAGCCGCCATTGGACGTCAACCTGAACATTTAGATAAAGACCCTGCTAGCTTCAGGTGAACTACCTGCTCTGAAGAACAGGATAAGATGAAATGCAATGGGATTCAGGCAGGCCATCAGCTGGTCAATTGTAATAGCGGACAGTGTTAAAATCACACGTTAGTGTAGATGATAAACTTTCAGAGCTCAGATTCACAGAATTTCAGAATTGTTACAGTGCAAAAGGAGGTCATTTAGCCCATCATGTCTGCACTGGCTCACCGAATGAACAATTCACTTAGCGTCATCCTCCCATAACCCTGCACATTCCTTTTTTCAGATAACCCTTTTGAATGGTTCGATTGAATGTGCCTTCAACACACTCTCAGGCAGTGCATTCCAGACCTTAACCACTTGCTGTGTGAAAATATTTTTTCTCGTATCACTTTTGCACTTTTGCTCCTTTTGGCAATTATTTTAAATCTGTGTCGTCTTGTTCTTGGACCTTTCATGAGTGGGACTCATGTCCAGGCCCCTCATGATTTTGAATATCTCTATCAAATCTCCTCTCAGCCTTCTCTTCTCCAAGGAAAACAGTCCCAACTTCTCCAATCTATCTTCATAACTGAAGTTCCTCATCCCTGGAATCATTCTCGTGATTTTTTTCTGCACTCTTTCCAATGCCTTCACATCCTTCCTAAAGTGTGGTGTACAGAACTGGCCGAAATACTCCAGCTGAGGCCAGACTAGAGTCTTATACAATTTCAACCTAACGTCCTTGCTCTGCTACTCCCTGCCCTTATTAATAAAACCTTGAATACTTTATGCTTTATTAACCGTGCTCTTAACCTGTCCTGCCAACTTCAATGACTTATGCACATATACACCGAGGTCCCTGTGCTCCTGTATCACCTTTAGAGTTGTACCCTTTAGTTGATATTGTCTCTCCATGATCTTCCTACCACTTTACATTTCTCCACACTGAATTTCATCTGCCACCTGTCCACCCATTCCACCAACTTGTCTATGCCCTCACAGTCACACTATCCTCACAGTTCACAATTCTTCCAAGTTTCGTATCAGCTGCAAATTTTGAAATTGTGCCCTGTACACCAAGGCCTAGGTCATGAATATATGTCAGGAAAAGCAAGGGTCCCAACTCTGACCCCTGGGGAACTCCACTACAAACCTTCCTCCAGCCTGAAAAATAACCATTAACCACTACTCTCTGTTTCCTGTCACTCAGCCAATTTCATATTTATGTTGCTATTGTCCCTTTTGTTCCATGAGCTTTAACATTGCTCACAAGTCTGTTGTGCAACACCATATCAAATGCCTTTTGGAAGTCCACGTACACCACATCAACAGCATTGCCCTTTCTGTTACCTCTTCAAAAAACTCCAGCAAGTTAGTTAAACATGATTTTCCTTTAAGATATCCATGCTGGCTTTCCTTGATGAACATGCATTTGTCCCCGTGATTATAAATTTTGTCCCAAATTATTGTTTCCAGAAGTCACCCTAGCATTGGAAATAAACTGATTGGCTTGTAGCTACTGGGCTTATCTTTACCTTTTTTTGAACAAGGGTGTAATGACTGCATTTCTCCAGTCATCTGGCAGCACCCGAGTCTAAAAAATGGCCAGTGCCTCTACAATATCCACTCTCATTTCTCTCAGTATCCTTCCATACACCTCATCTGGTCCTGGTGCCTTAGCAACTTTAAGTACAGACAGCTTTTCCAATATTTCCTCCTTATCAATTTTAAACTCTTCTAGTGCCTGCATTACTTCCTCTTTTACCATGGGTTGGGTAGCATCCTTCTTGGTAAAGACCAAGGAAGAAGATGCTCCTTTACTCAGTACATCTGCCCTGCCTGACCACCTCAGCTGCTTGAGTTCTTCCGAAGATTATTCCAACATATGGTTCAATAGTAGAGGACAAACTCAGTTCAAACAGGAGTCAGGTCTGTTCTATTTCTGGTACACTTCACACTGTTTTCCAGACTATAAAATAAGATTAAACATTTAGGAAGCTGGTTGAAATCTCATAAGTATGAATTTGTCTCCATCCATGTCATGGACTAAACCTTGAGGAACAGAAAGATCAAATTAATTTCTAATATAAGGGCAGTTTGATGCCAAGATCCATTATCTAAAAACTTCTTAACTGCATATTCAATGTCCATTACTTTAGGAAGCAAATATAAAGCATGTTGTTTTGGGGAAATGTCCTGCAATTTATACTTATCAACATGGAAAAGTATTGATTTTTGTCTGTTGAGGGTAGGTATGTACCTAAATCTCTAACCCCAAATCTGAATTTGTCTTTGTTTGTTTCTTGTGTATTGTCACGGTGATTATCGGATTGTTTACATTAATGTAATTTAGTCTCTCACTCTACTGATTTCCCTTTGATGCATAAATAAAGGAACAATTGGTTCACAAAATGGATTCATGAACTGGAGAATCAACTTATGCTAGTGGATTATAAATAGTGCAGAGGTTGGAAAGTATCAGGGAGGAAGGCATCGAGTGGATGGCTAAAATACAGACAATATCAGTGATGCTTTTGAAGAACAGAATTGTTCAGAGGTTGTTTCACTGATGGACGGAGAACCTAGCCTGAGTTACCATGGACCTAAAATGTTATCAAATCCAACAGAACATTAGACACTGACTGTTTTTAAAGACGGGCATAAAACACTATTAGGTTAGTAACAGAGAATAGCCCATAATAAATGACCCATGTATGTAATGTCAGCAGGATGCCTTGCATTGACAAAATGCACTGTGGCAATTCATCAATCTTGACCACTGTCAACAAGGAAGGCAAGAGCAGCAAGTTGATGGGAACACAATGACCTCCAAATTCCACACCAAGGAACAGACCGTCCCTACTGGAATCACATACTGACGTTCCTTCATCGTTGTTGGGTCAATGTCCTGGATTGCCCTACATAACACAATTCTGGGAGCAGAAACAACACAAGCACTTGCTATGATTCTGATGGCCCACTGCCACCTTCTCAAGGCAACTACAGAAAATAATTTAAAAGGTCAATGGAATGCTAGCCAGAGGATTTGAGTACAGGGTGGTAGATTTCATACTTCAGCTACACAAAGCCCTGAAGTACTGTAAGCAGTTCTGGACACCACACCTTAGGAAGGATATATTGGCCTTGGAGGAGTGCACTGTAGGTTTACTAGAATGATATCTGAACTCCAAGAGTTAATCCACAAGGAGAGATTAAACAAACTATGGTTGTATTCCCTGGTTAAGAGGTGATTTGATTGAAGTTTTCAAGGGCAACAGAAAGATTGATAGAGAGAAACCATTTCTACTGGCTGGGAAGCCTGGGACTAGAGACCATTGTCTAAAAATTAGACCCAGTTCTGTCAGGAGTGGAACAGAAGAAAAACACCATGGATGTTGGAATTGTGAAACAAAAACAGACTCAAAATGTCCTCAGGTTCTGGGTCATTGACCTGAAACATTGGCTGGCATCCTGTACTCTCCCTGGTGGTGAGCGGGCATGTAATTAGGCAGGATGGTGGCATACAAGAATCCTTCTGCCCTCCCTTCTCCACCAGAATTAAGTTGGGCAGGAAGGCCCTTGGTTGACCTTCCGCCCTGCCGCCAATAGAGGCCCTTAAGTAGCCTCATCCCGCCAATGCTGGTATTAACCCAGCTGTGAGTGGGCCTGTTGCCATGCGGTGTGCATGACAGGTAAAACTCTGCAGCCAGTTTGTCGCCTCCAGTTGATTGGGGGTGCCGGGGTGGAGGGGCGGGGGGAGAGGTTGCTCAATCAAGGCACTCAGTATCTGACTGAGGGACTGGACATCGGGAGGGTGGGGGTGTGTGCCTGTGAGAGCCATCCCCCTGCCCTTGCCGCCATCCCCCAATGCACCCACCTCCCCGCAACCTCCACTGTGCGAACCTCCCCCCACCTCCCGACCCCAACATTACTTACTTGTGGCCTGGGTCACTCCGCAAACCTGGGATTCTGGTACCTGTCCTTCTAGCAGCAGCTGTGGTCTCCCCTGTGGTGATGCTGAGCACAAAAGCTGCTGAACTCTGATTGGGCAGCAGCTCTTGGTAGGCAAGACTTCTGCCCCTGGGGTCTTGTTTCCAGGGGAAGGCCTGCCACTGTCATTGCCACTGCTTGATTGGCGGGCGATTTGGCATGCCTTCCAAAAAGGGGCAGCAAAGGTTTAGAGTCATAGAGTCATAGAGGTCTACAGCACAGAAAAAGGCCCTTTGGCCCATCAAGTCCGCGCCGGTCAAACAAGTACCTAACTATTCTAACCCTATTTTCCAGCACTAGGCCCCTAGCCTTGTATGCCATGGCTGGCTGGCTTTCCAGCTATCAGCCGAAACCCCCGATGCCTCAACAAACCTCCACCCATTAACTCTGTTTCTCTCTCCCTAGATGCTCCAGGCCAGCTGAGTATTTCCAGCATTTTCTGTTTTTGTTTCTGTCAGGAAAGAAGTTAGGAAACATTTCTACAAAGGGCAGTAGAAATTTGGAACTCTCTTCTGCAAACAGCAATTGATGCGAGATAAATTGTTAATTTTCAATCAGAGATTGATAGGTTTTTGTTAACCAAAGGTATCAAGGGATTTGGGGCAAAGTTAGATCGCAGATTGGCCATGATCTCATTGAATTGCGGAACAGACTTGAGCGGCTAAATGGCCAACCCTTGTTGCTATATTCCGAATAAACGTGGCTTTGCCAGGGTTGTCCACATGGTGTGAAGTTTTTGAAAAATTAACATGGGATTTCACATTAAACGGGCCTTTGCGATATTCCTTTTTCTAGTCTTATAGAGAAGTGGACATTATTCTTCTAATGTTACCTGTACAACTGACTAATTCAGGAAAATTCCTATCTTACCACCACTAATGTACAATAATAGTGCAAAGATTTTAATAAAATTTTGCATGACTTTATTGCCGCTATAAAACCAATTGATAGAACAATACATTCAATATCGAAATGGACACGTCAAGTTATAGAACTGAATTAAACTACCAGTCTCATGTACTAAATTTTACAACATCATACAAAAAGATGGTTAAAGTACAGTGGAGTGTTCTTTCATGTTGACATTGAACTATGTTGTAAGTCATCATTTTTACAATACTATCCTTTGGGCCTGGCACTAAGTAGGAACACTAAAAAGTCCATTCTATATATTTTTCTCAAGTCTTCTTAAACTTGGAGCTTTTATGATGGATCCAAACTTAAATCAAAGACCACATAACATTGATGGCTGTTAGTCAAAAAGGGAGTTAAACATATACTGCGCATCTAAGAGTACATGGTTCATTTGGTTTTTTTTTGCAGTGACAATAATTTAAACCGAGAATACTTTCTTTTCATTGGAATACACAAAGTGAAATGAAATAGATATACATCATATAAAATCGTTCTTCACAATTCTTGGTCTTCGACTGTCCTTTTAAAAAGAATTATGCCAGAGAATACAGATACTGCATAAAGTTCAAGGTGGTTGATGTCAAAATTTTTCCACAGTAGTGTTTAGAACCCAGCTTTGCTACATCAAACAAACAGTAGTCTAGCAGTTGGTGAAAGAGAGTAGTGGACTTCTTAATGGAAAGTTCAAATCCCAATTCAATTTTGTGGGGATTCGGGGGAATGGAAGTTTTTTTTAGTAGAACCAGTTCTGTCCTACTGAACTGCATCATATTGGAGCTGATCACAAAGCCAAAAAGACAATTCAATCCAAGCCCTTTTATTTTTTAAACTGAAGGAGGGTGTGTGGTAATGAGGGGTTTTAAGAAGGGTGAAAAGGTAATTTTGTGGGAGGTGAGGGATAGTGGGAGAAACCATTGATGAAAATTGAGGCATGACAACACTTGAATACGGCTGAAAAGAGAGGCAAGTTTCCCAGGATTTTTCTCTTGCACCCGTCAGGACAAATGCAAGAATGCCCAATTTCAAATGATCACAACAATTTAGGCAGCACTTGCTGAACAACCCTGAGTTCGCTAATAGCTACAATAACAACCAATTTAAGATAATCAGTTGGGATTGTAACATGGCTCATTTACGCTTGCTAGAAGCAATGTACATTCATATGTAGGGACCCGTTCTCTGCAAACAAAAGGAATATGTTCAAGCCTTGCACCTTTTTTGAATTACCTGGGAGCTTGGGGAGCCTATAATTGCCCGTTGTTTTCTCCAGGGCAATACGTCAGCCAATCAGAGTCGACTTGCTAACCAATAAGCACCCTTTTCTGGCCTAGTATAAATTGTGATCATTTGAAATTTGGCATTCTTGTATTTGTCCTGACGATTGCAAGATGAAAAGGTTCAGAAGCATGTCTCTCTTTTCAGCAATATTCAAGTTCTGTAATACCAAGTGACTGTTTATGGCAATACTCTCGAGGTTTGAGACCCAAAATCCAGTATCTGTAGTTGCCGTAATGAGATAAAAGCATTAAGGACTTAAGTGTTATATTCATGTTAAATAAATAGTAAGCAAAAGCATACATGAACTTCATATGAACAGAAAGAAAAAAATATACAATTTAAATACACCAACACTAGTTTAAATACTTGTACTGCTGTCTACATCATGTAAACACCATCCGACACAAAATACAAAGCAGCGTATACTTCAGCCATGTGCTCACAACACTGATAGCCTGTATGCTCTTGACCAAAGCTGTTAATTGGTACCAAAAAACAATCACGATCTGGTGAATATAGCTTCAGGAAGCCTCGCATGGAATCCTTTTATGGAAAATAACAGTTTGACTCGATTGATACTGTTGCCTACGCCTTTTTCTCTTTTCCCAGTGACAAAGCAGTAACATTTTAAAAGTGTTTCTGAAAGTTTTGTTGCACAGTGCATAGCACATGGGGTTCACAGTGCTATTGACATAGCACAGCCAATAGCCTAGATGCCACAGTGCATCACGAATGCATTTGTCACAAAATGTGTTTACCAGTACCATTATGTTATAAGGTGTCCATGTGATAATAAAGGCAAGCAAAATTGCACTGAGCGTCTGTGCAGCCTTCTTTTCTTTTATAAGTGACATTCTTTTACGCTTTGTAATCTGAGTTCTCGTTTTCGAAGCAAATGCTTTAGCAACTGTGGCTTCTCTGAGAGACATAGATGTGGATGATTTTGCTAACGACGCAATTCCTCCAGAAGTCTTTGAAGGATGGATTGATGGCATTGACTGAACAGGAAGTTTGCCAAAATTCTGGTGGAAGCTATTGCCTTGCTCATCTGAGCCCTTAAATTCCTGTGACCTGAACTTTCTTTCCTTTGCATTAGCATCTGCTTTGGCAAGTTCATCACTGCAAAGGTCCAAGTTATCTGTGTTCATGGATCTAGAGAGGCCAGCAGCCGTCTTAAGCCCAGGTAGGTTTAACACAATAGAATAAATTGCTCTTGTTTCTGATACCACATCATCCTCATCAGATGAAGCTGAGTGATCTAAAGAGCCACCACCATCATTGTTATTCCAGCTATCGCTGCTGCTTGCCTCTTGTTCACCCTCAGTCTTGGTCTTCCATGTTTTTGAGTTTGGCCAAAATCGGCACGTTCTGAGACTCCTTTTAGCTTTCATTCCTGACCGCTGCAGTTCATTGCTGCTGCAGCTTCTGGAGCTGCTTGTTTGATGAACAAAGTGTATGGTTTCCATGTCGGTGGTGGAGGCCTGGAGAGCTGCCAGTTCTTTGGTACGTTTCTGAGTTTCCTTGTAGATTCTCCAGTACAGGATTGTCATGATGGTGACAGGCAAGTAAAATGCAGCAATAGCGGTACCAAAAGTAATTATGGGTTCAGATAAAAACTGTATGGAACATTCATCGTGTGGCACAGTTCTTTCACCAACAAAATATTGCCAGAACAAAATGGCAGGGGCCCAGAGTATAAAGGAGACTATCCAAGCCAGGCCAATCATTATTCCAGCTCTTTTGGGAGTTCGTTTAGCTCTGTAGGTAAGTGGTCGTGTAATTGATAAATATCTATCAAAACTTATAACAAGAAGATTCATCACAGAGGCATTGCTGGCAACATAGTCAATAGCAAGCCAGAGGTCACAAGCTACATTACCTAAAGCCCATCTGTCCATTATGATGTATGTCGTGTACAAGTTCATTGAAATCACTCCAATTATCACATCTGCAAAGGCGAGACTTAGAAGAAAGTAATTATTTACTGTTTTCAATTGTTTGTTCACCTTGAATGCAACTATAACCAGAATGTTTCCAATGATTGTCACCAAGGAGAGTATTCCTGTAAAGAAGGCGATCAAAACGACTTGCCAAACGGTGTGACCTCCAAGAGGGTCAGCTGTACTATTACTTAAAACAGACCCGTTCGATTCCAGAGAGGTTGTGGGAGAAACTGCGGCTGGTCTGAACAAGCCATTGGCACTTTGCTGAACTGCCCTGTCACCAAGAGCCACTCTACTTTGTGAGTCATTGTTCCAGGAGAAACTGGAATTAAAGAACAAAGGGGAAGCTGTGTTGTTGTAGTCAGGGATCATTGTGACTTTCTGGCATGTTCTGCAAAACAGAAAGAAAAAGAGAGCAAAATAAAGATTGGTTCTACACAAAGAGTAAACAGGATTAGGCTAAAAATAAACAGAAAGACCTGACCCTTGAATACCTGTGGTAAAATGTCTGCTCCACATTGCCATTTACACTTGTTTGGTACAACTCTCCATCACAATTCAAGTTGCACATTCACATTTTTGAGCTACACCACTACAACAAAGTACAATATAGAGAAATAGAGGGAGAAAGCTCTTAGCAACACTACACAGATTTCCCTTGAGGCAGGTATTACCATGGGCCACTTTCTACTTGGCCCAAATGGGTATCTTCATTGATACCTTTGAAGAATGCCACATGAGTAGTGCAGGTAGTGGCTTGTACCCCAGTGAATTGACGTAAGTCTGCGTAATGTTACTAGAAGTGAAAAAGTTGGCATTGTTTTAGCTATGAAACCAGTATTTATACAATAGCAAGTAAGTTTTGTAGCCTTCTGGTGTTTACTAACTAGTTATTAAACTTGGCAGCCATACACCAACACTTTAACAGAAAAACGATGCATCAGCCAGGAATTTCCTTAGAACTCCTCCAGCACCCCCGCCATAAGGTTGCTACAATTTAACGGTGTTTTGCGCTATACTTTCAGCAACATTATGGTGACGAAGCAGGAGCAGCTCCCAGAAAATTCCTGTCAATTGTGTTTCATGTAACATGTTGTCCCTGGCATAAGAAAGGCTGGCTGTACTTAAAATTGATTGGTCATCAGGACCTACTGGGATGTATCAGGAGCTGATGGTAGAAGTAATGGAAAAAATTGCAGGGGGCACCATCAGTAATCTTTCAAACTTCCTTAGAAACAGTAGTGTCTACTATTTAGAAACAGATGACTAGAGAATCAAAAATGTTATGCCTTTGTTCAAAAAAGAATTTAAGGATAAACCAAGGCCAGTCAGTTTAACCTTGATGGCGGGAAAGCTTTTAGAAATGCTAATCTGGGATAAAATTAACAGTTACTTGGATTAATTAAGCAACACCAGTGTGGATTTGTTAAAGGCAAATTGCATTTAACTAACTTGATCGGGTTTTTCGATGAGATAACAGAGAGGGTTGATGAGGGTAATGTGGTTGATGTGGTATACATAGACTTTGAAAAGATCTTTGATAAAGCACCACATAGTAGGTTTTCCAGCAAAGTTGAAGCTCATGGCAAAAAAGGGGACAGAGAATAGTGGTGAACAGTTGTTACTTGGTTGGAGGAAGGCGTATGGTGGAGTTTTCCCATGTACTAAAACCTTTTCTTAATATATATTAATGACCGACACTTGGGTGTGCAGGACACTATGTCAAAATTTGCAAATGACACAAAACTTGGAAGTATTGTCAACTGTGAAGAGGGTAGTGATAGGCTTGACATCGACAGGATGATGGAATGGGCAGGCACATTGTAAATGAAATTTAATACAGAGAGTTGTGAACTGATGCATGCTGGCAGGAAGAGCAATGAGAGGCAATATAAAATAAAGGGTACAATTCTAAAAGGGGTGCAGGAATAGAGAGACCTGGGGTTATATGACACAAATTGTTGAGGCTGGCAGGGCAACTTGAGTAAGTGGCAAAAAGGCTCAATGGGTTTTATAAATGGAGGCATAGGGTACAAAAGCAAGGAAGTTATAAGGAATCTATATAAACGCTGATTCAGCCTCAACAGGTATGTTGTCTCCAATTCTGGGAACCACACTTCAGAAAGGAAGTGAAAGTTTTAGGCAGGGTGGAGAAAAGATTTACGAGAACGGTTCCAGGGATGGGGGACTTCAGTAACATGGATAGATTAGAGAAGCTGGGGTTGTGCTCCTTGGAGAAGAGAAGGTGGAGAGAAGAATTCTTCAAAGTGTTCAAAATCATGAGTAGTCTAGGCAGAGTAGATATAGAAAAACTGCTCCCAAAGGGGGAAGGGTTGAGAACCAGGGCCATTTAAGTGATTGTAAAAGAACCAAAGGCATTATGAGTCAAAGTTTTCTTATGCAGCGAGTTCTGATTTAGAATGCACTACCTGAGAGTGTGGTGGAGGCAGATTCAACTGTGATTTTCCAAACGGAATTGGATAAGCACCTGAAGAGAAAGAATTTGGAGGGCTATGGGAAAAGGTGGGGGAATGGGATTGCTCCTGAAGAGAGCTGGCATGGACATGGTGAGCTGAATGGCCTCCTTCTGTACTGTAACCATTCTATGATTCTATGAAAATTCTGGGCAGTGTGATGGAACAGTGGGTGGGAGCTCACTCTCAGGGGAATTGTGGATTGTATCTTCATCCTGCTACCCTGTGGTAGAGGGGTAGGTTGGAGTTCCAGTTCATTGTTGCACTGCACTACTCCGAGTAGGTTACGTAATTATCTTAATACCCATTAAGAATCCTGTGTGAAATATGTGATTAAACTGCGAGAACTGAGGAAACTAAGTACAATACTTAGCTAATAGTTATCACATAACAATAACTGAACAGTATGGATACATTTATAGCTTATGCACATCAACTAAATTGGGCTCTTACCAGCACATGACACATTAGATTTCCTTTCACAGTTTGCACATTCCCATTGCTCTGCAGGCAGCCTGCCAGCTAATGCTTGAAGTAGTGTTTGAAGTCCATATCATGGAACATGCAACAATCTCCTATTATGGTAGCTCCCCACAGAATATAATGATCATGTTGATTCAGCCTTCAAGAACACTCTTAAACATGTTGTTGACAAGATACACAATAGGAATCAATAGTTAAAGGGCGCTAGACAGCTGGTCACTAGGGAAAGCACAGCTCATTTGACTGTGGTCTTAAGAGCTTTCTTTTCCCCACACTAACTTACTTAATTATAAATTGTAATGTCTCATCGTCTGACATTTACGTTTGCATCCCCTCCAAATCGAGTTCAATATATAGTGTATGTTTAGCATGATGGATGGACGATTGATGAGCACAGGTTTTGGAACATTTCAATGGTGCTTGTATGGGAATGCTATGAAATCCCTGTGATTAAATTATTTTTATCAAAAAAGGGAAGTGGAAAGACTCCAGCAAGAATCAGATTTGAATGTTGATTCGGTTTGTATATGACAGGACTGTAATTATGTAGAACACAGTGTATAACTGTACAGTGATGGATTCAATCATATTTAAACCTGAAGCTCATAATTACTCCTACCAAAAACTCCATTCTGAACAACTGCATTTATTTAAAAAAAATACATCTTTTTCTCTCACATTTGAGGGATAAAACTTCCAATTCATAGGCTCCAAATTGAACATCACGTTTGATGATGTACAAGGCAACAATAATAACATCATTACAACAACAACTCATGTTTATATAGCACCTTTAATGTTGCAAACTGCCCCGAACTGCTTCACAGGAGCAATTCTTAAAAGCAATTGCTACTCATGTTAGGAAATAGGGACAGTTTAAGTAAGTTATATTTGTATTTGTGGGTGTTAGGAGTGAGTTTTAGCTTTAAAGTTTAAGTTTGATTTGTATTTCTGTATTTGTGTGTTCAGAAAAAGTCAAGTTGAATTTTAGTTTCACTTCAAAAGGTGCCTACATTTCCAATGAGTTTTACAATTCCTAAAGAGAAGTTAAGCAAACAAGAGTGGAAAAAACTGTGCAGTTGCCTAGCAACAGGGGTCCAGGGAGGCAGGACCCACACACACACACACACACACATACAGAAAAAATAAAGAAACAGTAGTTTTGAGTTTCAGTTTGAAGACAACTGCCAAGCAGAAGCAGCCTAGAAGGGGCAGATAGCCAATTCTAAGCTAAGGTTGGTCGAAAGTAGCTGCCAGAGGTGGACTAGAGCAAAAGGGACAGACAGCAAGTCCCAAGCTAAAGAAGAAAGTCCCCAAATCCAGGGGAGTGGAACAGGAGAAAGTTCCAAGAAGACCTTCTAGCCAAAGGAAGGACAGGAACCTGGAAAAGGTCCTGCTAAGTGAAGTTAAGAGTGAGGAGCAGAGAAAGGCTCCAAGCTTCAAGCTTAAAGAGATAATGGTTTGGGAAAAGTCAGAAGGTCCAAAGAGACAACTGAAGGTCTGTGACTCTTTGCTATGGGCATGTGAAGCAGTGGTGTGCTGTTGACAGCTGAGTCAGTGAGAGAGAGCACATGGAGGAAAGCTTGAATGCATGTGGTAACCCCAGGGGAGAGAAACATTGGGAGGAGAGTTTGAAACCCTGGAGGTGAACCCTTGCAGAAGGTGTCTGAGAGAAAGTGTCGTTTTAGGAGAAGATTCCAAGGTGAGTACTTGGAGAGTGGAGATTGGAAACCCTCGTGTGAAAGATGGAATTCAGTGAGACTGGTTGGCTCATGGTGTGACAAGCGTCTGAGGGGAGTTGATGAGAGATCCAAATCGTCTGGTTGAGGAGGCACCTGTCACTTGGTTTTGGAGTGTGGTGCGTCTGACCACAGGTCACCAATTTGTTTACACGGACTGTGTACTTACTGTGGACATTAGAGTATAAGATGGCTTTGGGAACTTGTGTTATCCTTATAAATCTGTATATATCTGTAAAGGTATAGTTGTGGGTGAAGGGGTATTGTAATATAGTTCATCTTTTCTTGTTAAATAAATGTTTTATTCTTTTGTTAAAAGCTCATTAGCTGACTCTGGTGACTTTGTTCAGCAACCACTCTCCACGTATCCAAACAAAAAAATTAGAAGCTAAGATCTATCAAGCTGGGATCAGACTTGTCCTGTGGTAACGTCAGCTGGGTTCATAACATTCATAAGAAAAATTAGGAGCAGAAGTTGGCTATTCAACTCTTTGAAGCTGCTTTTCCATTCAATAAGATCATGGCTAATCTGACTGTGGCCTCAACTCCCCTTTGTCTGCCCCCATAACCACTGACCCCTTTGTAGATCAAAAATCTCACTCAGCCTTGATTTTATTCAATGGGCCAGTTTCCACTGCTTGCTGGGGAAGAGAATTCCAAAGATTAATTGCCCCCTGAGAGAGGAAGTTCCTCCTCACCCTGTCTTAAATGGGAGACCCCTTAGTTTGAAACTATACGCTGCCTCATTGTAGATTCCCTCACAAGGGGAAACATCCTCTCAACATCTACCCTGTCAAGCCCCCTCAGAATCTTACACATTTCAGTAAGATCAACTATCATTCTTCTAAACCCCAATGAGTATAGCTCCAATGTGCTCAGCTTTTACTCATAAAACAATCCCTTCATCCCAGGAATCAGCCTAATGAACTGGTTCCAGTGCAAGTATACCCCTCCTTAAGTAAGGAGACCAAAAACATTACAAAATACTCTATGCGCGGCCTCACCAATGCCCTATATGGTTGTAGCAAGACTTCCCTACTTTTAGACTCCATCCCCCTTGCAATAAAGGCCAACATTCCATTTACATTCTAAATTACTTGCTGTACCTGCTTGTTAACTTTTGAGACACACTCAGTACTCTCTGTACCGTGGCATTCTGCAGTCTCTCCCCATTTAACAAATATTCTGCTTTTCTATTCTTCCTTCCAAAGTGGACAAAGTTTTCCCATATTATACTCTCTGTTAAATTTTTGGCCGCTCTTGCCTATGTGTTGAACCACAGAATGGGTTGTTCGGACAAGTTAAGCAGGGAGGTTTTGAGGGGCATCCTAAAGAGGAGAGACGGGTAGAGAAGTGGAGAGGTTTAGAGAAGGAGTTCCAGCACTTAGGGCCTCAGCAGCTGAAGGCATGGGCGCCAATAGTGGAGTGATGAAAATTAGAAATTTGCAAGAGGCCAGTGTTGGCGGAGTGCAGAGATCGCAGAGCATTGTAGGAGTGTATCAGGTTACAGAGAGAGATAAGGGTGAGATTTGAAAACAAGGGTGAATAATTTTAAAATCGAGGTGAGCCCAGACCGGGAGCCAGTTTAGGTCAGTGAGCACAGGGGTGATACCATTGCACTGGCTATATAGTTCACACCTGTGCCTGATGGCAGAGCTGTCACCTTGCTAAACAAATAACATTTATACACTCAGGAATCTTCTGCTTATGTCGAGTATTTAAGTTGCCTTTCTCGAAAAGAATGTCAGCATTGAACTCCAATTACGCTGAATATTTATTTTGAAATTTGTCAAACTCTCAAAACATAATTCATGTCATGTTACCTTTCTCCAAATATCATAAGAACGTAATAAGATTAGGAGTAGGCCCATCAAATCTGCTCCGGGAGTCAATAAAATCAGAGCTAAACGTTTACACTCACTCCACTTTCCTGCCCTATCCTCGTACACTTGGTGCCCAAAACACAATTGATCTATCATCTTGTAAAATGCAATGCAAAAAATAATGTAAGGGTTAGGTGTTTTTTGTTTGTGATTTGCAGTACACTCCACTGAGGGATTAGTGGCAGGTCACACGTCAGAACTGACCTGATCTTCTGCCTAGATGACAAGGAAGATGAATGTGTGTTGTAATAATCTTACAAGATCAATCTGCAGCCACCAGCGGCAATGCTGATGAAGGGCAGCCACCCACTCAAGTGCTGTAAAAACTTCCATAAGAAGCCTTAAAAGTCTTGTTCCAGTGCTAGAAAAAACCAGCATTGAAAACTGTAGCTCTGCTTGTGAATTCCCACTGAAGTATCAGCTACATATCATGAGCCCAATGTTAGACAAGGTGCCCTTGAATCGTCTGCAGTTGACACTCAGTGGAACTGCCACTACAGCTAGTCTTCAGTCCCCTAAAATTGGCAACAGCTGGACATGAGCACACTTACTGTAAGCTGTGATGTCATGCCCCACAGTGCTTTGTCATTATTTGCAGAGAGACCCGGTTGAATCCCATCTGTTCAGTGATACAAGCGATTAAAATACTGATTGCCTTTTAAATGTGGCCTTTTATCCTGACATGTTTGTTTCCATGCAGTTTATTCTTACAGTAGCTGATATCTGGAATGATGTATGGTGTTGGGTGCAAATAATATTGTAAGGGATTAAAATATTCAAGCGATGGAACATGTGAAGGATGTAATTATTTTCTAAATAAATCCATGCAGCAGGGGATGAGTTGATGAACAAATATTTGCAAAGCGATCCATCATTTTAAGAGGGCTGAAAAGGGAAAAAAAATCTGCAAAAAGCTGGAATTCTGCTATAATGAGTGGAATTACACAAGTAATGCTGAAGGTTTAGGCAAATGTGTTAGATGTTTGGAACTCACACAGTCCATTCTTTACAGAAGGACAGTATGATGTTTCACTGGTACAGCTATTATCAGTACTCTTAAGTTTTCACAACCAGTTTACACCCTAAGTAGGAACATGTCCTTTCTCTTTACAGATGTTGACACTCTTTTAAAGAATACACTTTGTTGTTGTTGAAAATTTGTGTAAAAAAATTATATTCACTATAGTAGAGGCTGACATCCTTTTCTGTGGGCGGAATTTTATGGCCCTGTCGCTGTAACATGTGGCGAAACATTCAAAAGTCTATTGACCTAGATGTATGCCTCGTGGCTTACAGAGAGCAAAGAAGAGAGTGACAGAGAAGAGAGTGACAGAGGTGCTTGGCTGCGCAGAGGGAAGAGCAGCTCCCTCTGGAAGAAGGGGCAGCTGGGGCTCCTGCACACGCCGCTGAAGAGCCGCAGCGACCTGTCACTGGTCCCTTAAACCTCACCCCTCACCTCCCACACTACACACCCAGCCCCCAAGCCAGCCCATGCCCCACCAGATTGTGCATGCCACCCCATGCCACTTCTATGCCCCCATAAAGACGCTGCCTTTCATTCCTGCAGATGGCTGAGAACCAGTGTCGCTGAAGACTGCGCATGTCTCGGGAACTTGTCGCTCACATCTGCCAGCTACTGCAAGGTTTGGCGCCACGGGGACATGGAGGGCATCCACTGCCAGTGGCCGTGAAAGTGACCATGGTGCTCAATTTCTATGCCAGTGGCTCCTTTCAGGGCTCCACAGGTGATCTCTGTGGGATATCACAAGCCTCCGCCCACACATGCATCCATGAGGTCATGGATGCCATCTTTGCGAGGGCACACAACTAAATACATTTCGCATGGGACCAAGAAAGCCAGGATGCAAGAGTAATTGGATCTGCCCAGATCTTGGGTTTCTCACAGGTGCAGGGTGCGATCAACTGCATTCACATGGCGCTCAGATCTCCATCACATCATGCGGTCAACTATGTTAACCACAAGGGATTCCATTCGCTGACTGTGCAGCTGGTGTGCCACCAACACAAACGCATCCTGCAGCTCCGTGCACTGTTTCCAGTGAGTGTCCATGACTCCTATATTCTTAGGCAGACACAGATACCTGAAGTCTTCCAGGGTCCACAGAGGCTGCAGTGTTGGCTCTTCGGGAACAAGGGCTACCCGCAGAAGACATGGCCAATGACACCCGTGTGGTGGCCTCAGACTGCAGCAGAGTGAAGGTATAACGAGGCTCATGTTGCAAGTTGCAACTTGGTGGAGCAGACCATTGGAACGCTGAAAATGAGGCTCCAGTGCCTGGACTGGTTTGGTGGAGCCCTGCAACAAAGTCCACAGAGGGTGTCACGCACTGTCATTGTCTGCTGGGCCCTTTACAACCTGGCGCTGCAATGGGGAGAGGAGCTGGCTGAGGAGGAGATGGAGGAGCTTGAGGTCTCCTCCGATGAGGAGGATGCCGACAAGGGTGAGGGTCAGGAGGTCCTCGAAGGCGACGATGCTGGGGATGAGACCCTTGCACTGGCTAGACAAGGCAGGCGAGCTTGGGAGGCTCTCATAGCTGCTAGATTTGTGGAGGATGATAATGACCTGCAATGAGGAGACACCATAGATCCACACATTGCATTTATGAATGACTGACTCCAGTCTGGCTTATGGTAATGCACATACCCTCTGTGATAATGCTCCTTTCATGAAAGTGCAGTGGAAGCTCTAATAGTTGCTCAATTGCAGGAGGATGATGACAACATGCAGTTGGGACACTCCATAGGTCCTCACATAGTCTCTGAGAATGTCTAACTCTTGTCTGGCCGAGGGCAGCTTGCTTGCACTCTGCGATCAGAATCATATCATAGAGTCGCAGCCAAGAAACTTTAATATCGGATCTTTTGTCCGCCTTCAGCACCTGAACCTTTCAGCGGCACAGAGTCACTGATCTCAGATGCTGAAGAGATGGGGGCCAGCCCAACCTTAAAGTTGCTGAGAGCACACAGAGCGAATGACGGAACTCTGGCAGCAATGACAACACCGTTGGATTGCAGGAATCAGTAATAAGTCCAGGAATGTGAGGCCGGACCATTGCTTTGGTCTGAAGGTTACACAAAGCACAGGGAAAAGGCCCTGGACCCATAGGCCTGCCTTTATCTTGTGCAGAAAGGTTTCATATCTGAGTGACCCGAACAATGCTCATCAGAACTAGTAGCCATTCTTGGGAGTTTATTGACAATAGTGCACATTATGTACAAGTGATTAACACCCATGCCCAGGCTGTGCAACTACATCTTCTTAACCTTCCTAATCCTGCCACAACTTCTTGGTGCTCCCCAGACATCCACAGCGGAGGTGGAGGTAGCCTGCTGACGGTCTGTGATGACCTTGATAGGTGCCCTCTGGAGGGCCAAGACCTGGAGGGCCCTGGTCTGCTTTAGGGGATTTGCTGTGTGGTAGTGGTACCCTCCTCGAGCTGTGGAGCAGGAGCTGCTGGGGTCACAGGGAGAGGGGATTCGGATGGGCTGGACACTCCTGGAGTCACTTGGGTGGATGGCCCCGGGGTGCGCACCTACTGATCCTCCTCCCTATGGGTGCCCAACGGCCCCTGGCTGACTCCTTGCAAAGAAGGAGAAGCTGGAGTGAGGTTGAACTGCCCCACGCCCCTCTTGCATACACGCTTCGGGGAGGCGGTGGCATAGCGGTATTGTCACTGGACTAGTAATCCAGAGAGTCAGGGTAATGCTCCAGGGGCCCGGGTTCCATAGCAGATGGTGGTGGAAATTGAATTCAATAAAAATCTGGAATTAAAAGTCTAATGATGGCCATTTAGCCATTGTCGATTGTTGTAAAAACCCTTCTGGTTCACTAATTCCCCTTAGGGAAGGAAATCTGCTGGCCTACATGTGACACCAGACCCACAGCAATGTGGTTGACTCACCTAGGGATGGGGAATAAATGCAGGCCTGGCCAGCAATGCCCATACACGAATAATAAAAAACAAACACTGTTGGAGGCCAACTATGGTGTCACCGACGGAGTTGAGCCCATGCAGGAGCAACGCCCTGGACCAAGGTCTCCATGGTGGCTGCCATCCTACCAGTGTTGACCTTGGTGTGTTGGCATGCTGCCTCTATGACCAGGGAGGGGGAGGGGGAAGGGCCATGGTGGCTCCGAAGCAAGGTCAGGGTATGATGTCTTGCGGTACCTCCTTCTCGATGCTGGGTCCCTTGATCGGGCCCAGAATGCCTCCTGCAGGCCTTCCTGCCCTGACTTGATTCGAGTGAGGTGGAAAGGTGGCGGATTTCCACACCTCGCCCTCCTATCTGATCACATGGTTCCTCCCGTCTCCAAACTCACTCAGGGGGAAGGGCATTAAATTCTGCCCAATAGCTTTATAACAAGGGCTAGCCATCTACTTTTCAGTCTCAGCGGTAACACTCCTATGGCTGAGGCAGAAGGTTATGGGCTCTCTGAGACCTGAGACCTCAGCACATAATCTAGGCTGACACTTGAGGGCGTGCTACACTGTTGGAGACACTATTTTTCAAATAGTTAACCTGTCTTCTCAGGTAAATGTAAAAGATATGAAGGGTCATGAGGACTCGAAATGTCAACTCTTTTCTTCTCCACCGATGCTGCCAGACCTGCTGAGTTTTTCCAGGTAATTCTGTTTTTGTTTAAGATATCACAACACTATTCAAAAATTAGTGGTATTCTCTCTGGTGTCCTGGTCAATAATTATCCACTTAAACAAGAGCACTAAAACTGGTCGTTTATTAAAACACTTCTTACAATGAGGATTAAAACACATCACTGGTTGTTAAATGTTTTGATGACTTCAGTGGCAAATAAAATCAGGTATATGTAGAAGGAGAGGTTGATTCAATCCTCTCAGAATTCCACTGGACAGCTTAGGCAAAAATTGTCCCCTCAATCTTCAGTGTAAGTTTGGTTCAGATAGTAACATTCTTTTTCTACCAACTCAGGAAGTTGTGTGTTCAAATTATTCCCCCAAGCCTTAGAACATACTGACACTTCAGAAAAGTACTGAGGGAGTGCTAGGTAGTAATCTTTTGGGTTTTTAAAAATCTTTACAGTTGTTCATTGTAGTTTTGATATTTTTAAGTTTGTATTCTAAGTCAAAAAAGAGCTTAGTATGAAATATGTCAAAAAGCTGTTCAAATAACAGTTTGGCATAATGTCATGGGATCTTCTCAGCACATCATTGTGGAGAATTCTCTATAATGTAGCATTTAGATTTGTTTTGTCTTCTGCATTCCTAAATTGGTGGTTGGAGAGAGCCAATATGTTTCATCTCTGCAAAATGTTCATCATTTATAATTGCAATCAATGATGTGTCAAATGGTGACACAAAGCAGCTGTTCCAAACTTGTATCCTTTCTTATTTACTTCAACATAATACCACATTTTTAACTTTTAACATTAGAGGCCAGAAATGCATCAATCACTATTAGGCCATCCAATGAGTGCTAGGATGAAAGATGTGTGCATTGCTTAATGTCAAGATTTACAGTTAGTTCAATTGTATCTGAGCTGGCATATTTTTCCCTGTAGTTCACATAAAGAGCTATGCACCCCTACTGTTTAATAAACAAGTATTTTGTCCACATACCCTGATGCAGATGGAGAAACTGCTATCAGCTCTCACAGCACATGTGTGAGATGTCAGAATTGTTTCTTCGTTGTGATAAATAACCGCTACAAAATGAGCAGGAAGGGATGAATGGGCGCTGATAGCACTGAGAGGTTCAAAAACAGCGTTTGGCCTCAGCATTAGCACAAATTTTAATAATGAGGTTTAAAATGACTTAGCCCTATCCATCTGTGCATGTGTTTGGTGTAAGCTTGTACCTGAGATTGATAACAGCTGGATTGTACAAGTATAGTGTGAATGAGGTGAAATTCAGCCCTAGCTTCCCATTTGAATTCATCCATACCAAAACTGGAAAATTATACAGAATTGCACAGAACTTAGAGCACAAAAACAGACCATTTGTCCTCACTGGTCTCTGCTGATGTTTATGCTCTACAAAAGCCTCCTCCAATCCTTCTTCATCGAATCCTATCAGCCTTATTAATGAGTTGTAATGAGTCCCTTGCAGCTAATCCTCCCCTCTCCTCTTCCTTCTAACTGAAAAAGTAGAATTACCTCACTTGCTATATTTCAAAAAGAACAACAACGAATTGCATTTGACAAGCAGTCTTTATATCCCAAGGTGCTTCACAGAGGGTGGGGTTGGCGGGAGGAAGTGGACGGTGAAACAAAGGATAGTTTAGGTGGATAAATAAAGGCTTGGAGAAGGAAATAGGATTTAAGGAGGCCTTAAAAGTTGAGAGGAAGGTGAAGGAACATAGTAACAATGCCAGACATTGGGACCTAAGCAGCTGAAGATATGGATAACAAGAATGGTGCAAAAGAAATATCGGTGTATATCAGGCCAGAGTTAGAGGAACGGAAAGCTTGTGCAGGGTGCTTGTGATCTGGAGGGAGTTGGAAAAATAGGGAGGGGTGAGACTAAGGAGGGACTTAAGTACATGAGAATTGTAAATTTGTGGTATTGGGAGGCTGATAGCCAATATCGGTCAATGAGAACATGGGCGATGGGTGAATTGGATCCGGTGCAGGATAAGATATGAGCAGCAGGATTTTGGATTTGTTAAAGTTTATAGAAGGTAGGCCAGGGGAACATTTGATTAATTAGGGGGTAATTTTAATTACAGTGGAAGGTTAAATCAGCTGGCATGACAGCACTGAAGCAGTGGGTTGGGGGAGGGGCAGTTGAACAAATCTGTTCAGAAGTAGAACTGGTTGGCATTGGCATAAATGTGGAAGCTGTCCTCATGTCTACAGATGACTTGCCAGGAGGCAACATCTCACTGAGGAAGAGAAAGGGACAAGTATTGATTTTCATGGGACTCCAGGGGTTATACAGATTGGAAGAGAGCTAGAAACGCTCTGGCTATGATCACTTAGATAAGAGAGGAACCAAACATAGACTGCACCAGCAAGCTGGATAGCATCAGAAGAACATTGTTGACGACTGCAACATAGTCAGGGGAAATGGGGAAGGGAAATGCCCAACGTCACAGACATGAACTGAGCAGTTAAGTAAGCTGTTAGTTTTTAACAGCTCAGTTTGTGCTGAGTGTGCAGGGCTAAAATCAACCACAGCAGAATTTCAGATTATCAGAAGGCAGGATGAAGACTTAATGGAACTAGACCCAACAGTGAATTTGCCCTCTGCACATCTCTTTTACACAGCTTCTGTTCACCCTCAGGCCCAAGAATTTTCGTTTATTTAATGAAACAAAAGTTCTAATAAAAGGCTTTCCCCATGTTGTTATTGAAACCTATTCAGCCGATTTCCAAGCATTTGAATGCCTTCATGAACACTCTCATTTGGAGGTCTTTGTTTCCGATTGAAGCCTGGGATTACTGATTCCTCGACATCTTGAGAACAGAGGACCAAACCAAATAGCTCACTTGTCTTACTGAAAATTAGAACAAAAGTCTGCAGCTTTAAAGACACATTCTTGTTTTCCGATCAGACAGGTCACTTTATAGACTCTTACTCTGGTTATGCAAGCCTTCTGCAACTGGAAACAGTTTCTCCTTATTTACATTATCCAAATCATTCATGAAACAATCCATGAACACAAAATGTGTGTGTAATCACCTATAAATAGTTAGAACCAACAAGACTAACTAAATCAATGTAAGGTTTAAAATTATTTTACATTTCCTGCTACTTTTAAATGGAACTTCAATATCTTAAAGAAAGGAAAGACTTTGCATTTATGGGATGTGGGCGTCACTGACCAGGCCAGCATTTATTGCCCATCCCTAATTGCCCTTGTTCAGAAGGCATTTTTTTAAGAGTCAATCACATTGATGTGGGTCTGGGGTCACATGTAGGCCAGACCAGCAGGTTTTGTTCATTAGTGAACCAGTTGGGTTTTTATTACAATCAACAATGATTTCGTGGTCATCACTAGACTTTTAATTCCAGTTGTCCATTGAATTCAAGTTCTACCATCTACCATGATGGGATTCAAACCCCGGTCCCCAGAACATTACCCTGGGTCTCTGGATTACCAGCCCAGTGACAGTACCACTATGCCTTCCCCTAATAGCACCTTTCATGATCTAAGGAGGTCCCAGAATGCTTTACAGCCAACAAAGTACTTTTGAAGTGTGGTCACTGTTGTAATATTGAATTTATGACAGCTAATTTACACACAGCAAGTGCCCCCAAACACAACGTAATTACAACCAGGTAATCTGTTTTAGTGATGTTGATCGAGGGATTAATATTGGTCAGGATAACAGGGAAAGCTCCCATGCTGTCATTAAAAATTTGTTCAATTCTGTAACATGATTGCTACATGGGGCTGGGTTACTCAGACAGGTGGGGGTCTCATCCACCAGTTGGAGAACCTGCAGGGAACCCCCATTAGATTCATGGGGGAGGCCGAATGTATTGCGTGTCTTTTGGGCACTTAAGTGGCTGCCATTGGGCCTTCTCCAGGGGCAGAATTTTGCCCTTGTCGGGCGGGCTCAGCGGGGGAGGGTGGGAAGCTGACCATCAGCTGCGATTAGGGTTGGACTATGAGTTCACACTGGCAGGCCAATTAAGGCCCTCCCAGCATGAAATGTGAGAGGCAGCGCTAAATGCTGCCTGTGCAGGGGGTGGCGGAGAGAGGCTGGGGGGAAGGGTAAGCGGGGAACTTCACGCATGCGCGCGAGTGAGCGCTTGAAAATCTTCCTGAGGCACAGAACTGCCTCAGGGAGATGAAGAGTTTTAAAAATTATAATAAAGGTTTAAAAAATGTAATAAAATGTGTCCCTTCATGTGACTCTGTCACGTGAGCAGGGACATGTTATAAATAAGAAATTTTTAAAAATTCATTTTATTTTTATTTGATGTTGGAAACCCCATCCTGCCCGTGGATGAGGTTTCCAAAAAAGTGCAAAGGCCGCTTGACCTTTTCGCCTGCCCGCCAACCGTAAGGTTGAACGGACAGTGAAAAATTTAAGTTAATTAATACTTTAATGTCCTTGGGTACAGAGTGCCTGAAAATGAGGGACCTCACCTGGCTGTACGGCTCCCATTTAATCTCTGAGCTTGAGTTGGGCTCAGGGATAATGATGTCAGTAGACTCATTAATGATCGGCACATTTTGATCTGCGCAAGTGGCCTCAAAATGGTGAGTGCAGTCTCCAGAGGAGATGAGGCCAGATGGACATGTGAGGGTATGTGTGTGAGAATGGGTGGTGATGTCCCTTGAGCTGGCAGTGACTGAGATTCCTGTGAATGTGTGATGGGCTTGAGTGTGTCCATTGGATGGCCAACCTCTTCTGTGCAGCATTGGTACTGACCACTGCTGCCATCGCCCACCAAGCCGTAGTGGTATTGAAACTGCCCCTCCTGCAGCCAGAGTGGGGGTAGAGAACATCACAGTGGGTCGCCACGGTGTCCAAAAGGCGCTCGAGGGCTGCAGTCTTCTTGCCTTTTGGGGCCATGCCTTCTTTGCTGTAGTCCTGGGCTAGAAGCACTGAGCACGGCTGTACTTTAAAAGTGGTTCCTGGCGTGGTGAAGTGGCGAGATGATGGCATGGCAGGTGAATCAGAGCCCGCCCCGCCATGGAAACGGAATGTTTCCCGGGAATGCATAAATAATGCAGTGGGTTTGGGACGATATGGTGTGAAAAGCCGCCATTGCGTTTTACCCGCCCGCTACAGCACTTAGTGCAAATCTGGGACGATTCGGCCCTTAACGTCTAACTCGATGTAACAATGCACAATGAACACACCTTTACGCATTCAAAATGCAGAGAAGCACACAATGACAGCTGTTGGTGCTGCCAGCCCAGAGAGATGGATGACAGTGCAGTGAGTGTAGCCATTACGCTAGGTGAGATGGTGGCATAGAGGTAATGTCACTGGACTAGTAATCCAGAGCTAATGTCATGGGGTATGGGTTCAAATCTCGCCAAATTAAATTAATGAAAATCTGGAATTGAAAGGTAGTCTCAATGATGGTAACCATAAAACTCTCACTGAATGTTGTTAAAAACCTATCTCGTTCACTAATGTCCATTAGGGGAGGAAATCTGCTGTCCTAGGTCTGGCCTACATGTGACTCCAGATCCACAGCAATGTAGTTGACACTTAACTGCCCTTGCAAATGGCCCTGTAGCCACTCAGTTCAAGGGCAATTAGGGATGGGCAATAAATGCTGGTTTTGCCAGCAACACCCAAAAAATAAAAATTAAATTAGATGTGTAGCATGAATTCTATCCATGTTAACATCAATAAATGAATAGGTGCAATGCAGAAACCTCTTGTTTATTTGTCGACTATAAACAAAAAATGCCCCCGCAGAATGAGATAATTCCCCTTTTTAAATAAAAAAAAGTACACAGCTAACCAGCAGCCCAAAAATACATATAATACGAATATATGAACATGGAGCAGCAGTAGGCTGTCCAGCCCCTTGAGCCTGCTGCACCATTTAATAAGATCATGGCTGATCTGACAGTAACCTGGAATCTGCATCCTGCCTACCCCTGATAACCTATCACCCCCTTGCTTACCAAGATTCTATCCATCTCTGCCTTAAAAATATTCAAAGACTCTGCTTCCACCACGTTTGCAGGAAGAGAGTTCCGAAGACTCACAGCCGTCTGAGTGAAAACATTTCCCCTCATCTCCGTTTTAAATGAGTGACCCCTTATTTTTAAACGGTGACCCCTACTTCTAGATTCTCCCACAAGAGGAAACATCCTCTCCACATCCACCCTGTCAAGTCCCCTCAGGATCTTATAGTTTCAATCAAGTCACCTCTTACTCTTTTAAACTCCACCGGATACAAGTCTAGCCTGTCCAACCTTTCCTCATAAGACAACCTGCCCATTCCAAGTATTAGTCTGGTAAACCTTCTCTGAACTGCTTCCAATGTATTTACATTCTTCCTTAAATAAGGTAACCAATACTGTACACAGTACTCCAAATGTAGTCTCACTAGTGCTCTGTATAACTGAAGCATAACCTTCCTACTTTTGTATTCAATTCCCCTCACAATTTTTATTGAATGGATTGGGTCCCCCAATTTTTTTCATTCCATCAGCCCTTAGACTTAAAAGGCTTCCCACATCATGAGATGTATGAGGCAGACAAAGCACCTATTTATGTCTTGTTTTCTGCAGCTTATTTCTCCACTGGAAACAGGTTACTCACCTGAAGCCAGAGACTATTGCTTGAGACTCCACTCTGCACATCAAGCATGACTGACCAGAAGTCTCTCCTGCTCTTACCACCTGCTGTAGGTGTGTTGGAAGGATTTTTAGGCTGACAATCAGCCTGTTTGGCCATATTATGAACACACCTTCTGTGGCCATCAAGCCCCCAAGTGGGACTTGAACCTGGAGCTTCTGGCTTAGAGGCAGGGAGGCTACCAATGAGCCACAAGACCCCCAGCCACTGACCACAAGCAACTGGTAAATGTTTCATGGCCAAACAAAATTGGTAGCCACTACACAATAAGGGTGAAGAAGAAGAACACATGGCAGACGTCATAACAACAATTTCCAGTTCCCTGGCTCCAACAGCCTCCTCTTCACCATGGATGTCCAATCCCTCTACACCTCCATCCCCCACCAGGATTGTCTGAGGGTTCTCTGCCTCTTCCTTGAACAGAGGCACAATCACCATCCACCACCACTCTCCTCAATCTGGCTGAACTTGTTCTCTCACTGAACAATTTCTCCTTAAACTTGTTTCACTTCCTCCAAATAAAAGGTGTGGCTATGGGTACCCGCATGGGTCCCAGCTATGCCTGTCTCTTTATGGGGTATGTGGCCTTGTTCCAGGCCTACTCAGGCCACCTCCCACAACTCTTTTTTCAGTACATCGATGACTGTTTTGGTGCCGCTTCATGCTCTCGTCTGGACTTGGAAATATTTATCAATTTTTCTTCCAATTTCCCTCTATCCCTTTCCCTCTGACACCTTCACATGGTCCATCTCTGACACTTACCTTCCCTTGCTTAACCTCTCTGTCTCCATTTCTAGTGATAGACTGTCCACCAATATTCATTACAAGCCCATTGACTCCCACAGCTACCTCGACTACAGCTCCTCACACCCCGCTTCCTATAAGGACTCCATCCCATTCTCTCAGTTCCACCTCCCCCGTCGCATCTGTTCTGATGATGCCACTTTCCAAAATGGCGGTTCTGACTGTCTTCCTTCTTCCTTAACCGAGGTTTCGCCCTCACTGTGTTGACAGGGCCCTCAACCGTGTCTAACCCATCTCCCACACCTCTGCACTCGCACCTTCCCCTCCTTCCCAGAACCATGATAGGGTCACCCTTGTCCTCAGTTTTCACCCCACCAGCCTCCACATTCAAAGGATCATCCTCCACCATTTCCATCAACTCCAGCATGATGCCACCACCAGACACATCTTCTCCTCACCACCCCCTCCCGTCAGCATTCCATAGAGACCATTCCCTCCGGGATACCCTGATCCACTCCTCCACCGCCCCCAACACCTCATCCCTTTCCTACTGCACCTTCCCATGCAATCACAGAAGGTGATTTACCTCCTCCCTCCTCACCATCAAAGGGCCCAAACACTCCTTTCAGGTGAAGCAGCACTTCACTTGCACCTCCTTCAATTAGGTCTGCTGCATTCGCTGCTCCCAACATGATCACATTGGAGAGGCCCTACGCAGACTGGGTGACCGCTTTGCAGAACACCTCCTGTCTGTCCGGAAGCATGACCCAGACCTCCCTGTCGCTTGCCATTTCAACACACCACCCTGCTCTCATGCCCACATGTCCGTCCTTGGCCTGCTGCAATGTTCCAGTGAAGCTCAACGTAAACTGGAGGAACAGCACCTCATCTTCCAACTAGGCACTTTACAGCCTTCCGGACTTAATATTGAGTTCAACAACTTCAGGCATTGAACTCTCTCCTCCATCCCCACCCCTTTTTTAATAGCCCTTTTTGCTACATTCATTTTTATTTTTTTATCCACTTATTTTTATTTTTATTCATTTATCCATGGTTTTATCCCCTTTTATATCCCCCCCCTTTCTATCCCATTTTCTATCTTTTTATACTCACCACTGCCCCCTCCCTCCACCCCATCCCCCAAAGGGCCATCTGTTACTTGTTCCATGTTACTCTTTCACAAAATGCTACCCTTGTTCTGCTATTATCACATTCTGCTCTCTTACCTTTATGCCACTATCAGCACCTTTTTTAGCCCTTACCACTACCATTAGCACTCCCTTTGTCCTTTAGTTCATGACATCTTTGTCAATCCCTCCTTTGTCTTGCTGGCCTTCTATCCAATTTCACCTGCTCCATACCCCCTTAAACAGTTGAAATTTCATCACATTTCCACTTCTCTTCAGCTCTGAAGAAGGGTTATACAGACTCGAAACGTTAACTCTGTTTTTCTCTCCACAGATGCTGCTAGACCTGCTGAGTTTTCCCAGCGTTTTCTGTTTTTGTTTCAGATTTCCAGCATCCGCAGTATTTTGCTTTTATATTACATGACAGATGGAACTGGAATTAAATGTTGTAAACTTCTTCCTCGCAGTTTAATGTGGTGCTGCTTGAGTTTTCTGGCCACCTTCTCAAATCTACAATCATCAATTACCAACCTCTTGTATACCATTCACTACATGAAACAGCTGTCAATAACAGCTCACAGTTTCAAATACATTGCTCAATGTGTCCTACCTTTGTGATCTGTGGCAGCATCCATGCATGCGTTGTAAATCAATATAACCACATCAGATTGATTCCCATGGCAACTGTACTTCGCATTATTATGCAAAACGATGGGCGAAATGGCCCCAGATTTGCACTAAGAGCAGTAGCGGGTATGACAAAGAGCATTTTACCCGCTGGCTGCAATGGTGGATTTTCACGTGGTATTGTCCCCTTCCTGGTCCATCCCACCTCATTAATAATGTATTTACGGGAAATGTGCTGGATTGATGGCATGCGGGCTTGGATTTTGCCCGCCTTGCCATGACCTCAGTGCTTCCTCGCTCTGGGCACCATATTTAAAGCGCACCAGAGCATAGCCTACCTTATCTCTACAGACCAGGACTGCTCCAGGCGACAGATGGCCCCTAAAGCAAAGGTGTCGGCAGCCATCAAATTTAGTGACACCTCTCTGGGGTGCCTGCTGGGCACAGTGGAAGGCCACCACAAATGACTCTACCCTCACTCTGGCTGCATGGGGTCAACCAGAGTCACCAATCTGGCCTGGGAGGTGATGGCAGTGGCAGTCAGCACCAACTGAGCACAGAGGAGGTCAGCCACCCAATGCAGGAAGAGGATGAATGCTCTCATCTGTTTCACCAGGTTAAGTCAACCACCTCATCACTCTCAACTCACACACTCACAAACCTATCACACATCCACACGGATCTCACACCTCAAGGACAACGCCACTAACCCACACACACACCCTCACATCTCCATCAAGCTCATATCCTCTGGAGCTCACGTCCTCATCCTGTCCATGGCTCCGCTCACCACACAAACATTCCACACAGCGGCATGCATCCTGCTCACACTCTCTCCATCTGTTTTCCTGCAGGAGAAACTGACACACTATAGGAGGGAGAGGTCCTAGATCGGGGGTGGAGTGGCCAACATTAGGCCCCTCACTCACTTTTAGGAGTGTGCCATTGCACTGACTGGTAAGGGCGTTGGCCGTGCCTGTGGGGACGGTGAGGCCGGCAGCGAACGCCCATGTGAGGATCCTGCATCAGATCATCCCTCTCTCAACGCAACTGTGAGTGCTGTCTCTCCTGCTTTTGACTCTGCTGCCATGCACTAATTATCTCTACTTCGGTTCACAGGGAGATCTGCCAAGTGACAGATGCCCTCAGCCAGCCAGTCCCTCAGCTCCATCCATGTCCTCACCTCCAGCGAAGAGTACACCCACTTCTTTGAAGAGCTGGAAATAAGCAGCCTGGGGGGCCCATCATAACACTTACCCACACCCTCCACCAGCGCAGAGAGACACACCTTGTTGAGACCTAGATCTTTTGATTTCTGCGAAACGGTAGTTGTCAAGTTTGAGATAAGCTTCCCCATCCTTTCCCCTCCCCCAGTCACCCATGTCCTTTCCTCCATCACAGTGGACACCCGGGCATCACCTTCCACCTCCCCACCATTACCCTATAGCCTGAAACATTCTCCTTCAGGAATGTCCAGGTGAACATGTATGTTCCCTGCCTTCCTGAAAAGCCCACCCCCATCCACATTGACCTTCCTGACCTCCTCCTTCCCACTCCCAGGGTCCCTGTTTTCCTCCATGTCCCCACTAACCACCCTCACTGCCCCTTCTACCAGTACCAACGCACCCTCACCCTCCCACCCTACTGGCTCCCTCTCCCCCTCTCACATTCACCATTCCTTCCTACAAGTCTACCTTGAGTTTGCTCCCCAGGAGGAAGTCATTGACTCCACAGACCCCTCCCTTGTACTTTCACCTGGACATCCCCCCTCCCCTCTCCCCCCCTCACCCCTTCCTCACCCTTACTCCTTCATCCACCCGTACTCCCTCCGCCTCTGAACTCCCTCCTCCCTCTGTACTCCCTCCTGCCCACCCCCACCCCCCAGACAACATCCCCCCTCCGAACTCCTTCCTCCTCCTGGACAGCTTCTGGACATCCTCCTCCCCCTGTACTCCCTCTTCCCCCAGGCACCATCCTTTCCCCTCCCAACCTCATCCTCCCACACCTTTGCCCGCACCCCCCCAACCTCACCCTCTGACATCTTCGCACCCCCTCCCAACCTCACCCCCTGATGCCTTCGCACCCCCTCCCAACCTCACCCCCTGATGCCTTCGTACCCCCTCCCAACCTCACCCCATGACACCTTCACACCCCCTCCCAACCACACCCCCTGACACCTTCGCACCCCCTCCCAACCTCATCCCCTGACAACTTTGCACCCCCTCCCAACCTCACCCCCGACGCCTTCGTACCCCCTCCCAACCTCACCCCCTGACATCTTCACACACCCTCCCAACCTCACCCCCTGACACCTTCGCACCCCCTCCCAACCTCATCCCCTGACAACTTTGCACCCCCTCCCAACCTCACCCCCTGACGCCTTCGTACCCCCTCCCAACCTCACCCCCTGACATCTTCACACACCCTCCCAACCTCACTCCCCTGACACCTTCACACACCCTCCCAACCTCACCACCTAACACCATCATACTCACTTCCAACCTCACCACCCCCCGACACCTTTGACCCCGCCACCCCCACTTCCAACCTCATCCCCCCCCCCAGCTGGTACAACTTCCTCTCCCACCTCCCCTCTTCACTGATCATCTGTACCAGCCCATGGCGAAGTCCGTGAAGTTCCGAGGCAAGTCCGAAACATCAACAGAGGCCATGGAAGATGGTGCGAGTCCATGGCCAAGGCCGTGAAGTTCCGAAGCCTCAGTGAAGTTGAAGCTGCTGTGTGGAGACCTCCCGCCTTCCGGACAGAGCCATGTGCATGAGGATCCACTCAGCCTGCGATGCACGTGTTCCCCCAGGGTCCGCTAGCTGTAGGGCTCCAGCACCTTCTTATCCTTGGATGACCGTGGTCTGTGCAAGGCCCTAAATGTAAGTCCTGGCTACTGCATGTCACACTTGTCCAGATGTGATCTGGGCCGACGTGTTTTCCTGCTGATGTAATGGTAAATCGGGTGTGGTGGGGGGGGGACAATTCCGGTCTGGCCTTACTTTGCATCCCATTAGCAGGCTGCAAATCAGATTCATGCCGGCCTCCAGTGGGATTTGTGATCTGCCTTGGCAGACACCATCATGTGATCCCACTGTAGTCTTGCGCCGATGTGAAACCGATTTCTGCCTCTCCTGCTGAATTATTGCCCCACTGCACCCCCCCGCCCGCCATGACACCCGCCGCCAACAGGAGTGGAAGATTCCAGTCGATATTTTCCAGAAGGCGTGAGGCCTGGGTGATTTTAACTCCTGGGAAGCCAGGGTTAAACAGCAAGCCAGAAATTTCCCAGTGTGACCATGCAAGTGAAACCTCTCACCCGAAGGGTTTGGGACTTCATTGTAGCTTTTAAAATGTTTTTTGCAGAGCGTACTGTCTGGTTTTCCCCCACTGTATTGATCTTTACAGACTGCAAGGTGAAAAGAGAGTACACATTTGACTGGCCAGGTGACTGTTTGAATAATAAATGGAGGGAAGCAACAGCAGCAAGTTGCATTTATACAGCGGCTTTAACATAGCAAGTCACCCCGAGGCCCTTCACAGGGGGATTAACAAATGAAATTTGACACCAAGCCACATCAGGTGATATTAGGGCAGGTGACCAAAAGATTGAGGTTTGCATCTGAAAAGCGGAAAGAGGGGAAGAGAAGGAAATCCAGAGTTTAGGACCTGAAGGCGTATCCACCAATGGCAGATGATTAAAGTTGGAGATGTGCATGAGGCCAGGAGCTCAGGTATCTTGGAGGGTTGTAGGGTTGGAGGAGCTTACAGAGGTATGGATGGGAAAGGCCTTGCAGGGATTTGGAAGCAAGGTTGGAAATTTAGAAATGCAGGCACTGCTCAACCAGGAGCCAATGTACACAGGGATGGGGCTCAGTGCGAAATAGGATATGGGAAGCAAAGTTTTGGATGGCTTTCAGTTGATGAATCAGTGCTCCTCCATGATGACCACCACTTGGAGGAGGCGGCAACGCACAGAATGTACTCTGTCTGGGGGGCATCACCAAGAGTGACTTGGTAGCCACTGCTGTCCAAGCTAGCCAAATCCTGAAGGACATAGTTGCCATACTGGGCTTGCGGCAAGTAGTGAGCAAAAAACTTACTAGGCCTTGTCCCCACAAATCTACCTGTTGCAGATGCATCTGTCCATGACAATATAGGTAGGAGTGTCCACCGCACAGTCCTTGTGAAGACAAAGTCCCATCTTCACACTGAGCGTACCCTACATCACATGATAACATAATTGGAATAGGAGTAGACCATATGACCCATGGAGCCTGCTCCGTCATTCAATACGATTATTGCTGATCTTGAGCTTCACCTCCATTTTCCTGCCCACTCCACGTGCCCCTCAATTCCCTGAGAGACCAAAAATCTGCCTGCTCCAGCAGTATTCATCGATGGGGCATCCACAGCTCCCGGGATAGAGAATTCCAAAGATTCACAACCCTTTGAGTGAAGAAATTTCCCCTCATCTCAGTCCTAAATGATTGTTGCCTTATCTTGAGACTGTGCCCCTCTGTTTTAGACTCCCCAACCAGCATAAAAAGTCTTTCAGCATCTACCCTATCAAGCCCCTTCAGAATTTTGTAAGTTTCAATAAGATCGCCTTTCATTCTTCTAAACGCCAGAGAATATAAGCCTAATTTACTCAGCCTCTCATCATAGGACAACCTCCTCATCCCAGGGATCAAATTAGTGAACCTCCACTCTATCGCCTCCAATGGTAGAATATCCTTTCCTTTCTTAAATGTGGAGACCAAAACTGCACACATTATTCCAGATGTGGTCTCACCAAAACCCTGCACATCTGGAGCAACACTTCTTTATTCTTGCTCTCTAATCCTTTTTCAATAAAGGTAATCATGCCATTTGCCTTCCCAATTGCTTGTTGCACCTGCATGTTAATTTATGATGTCCCTCGTACAAGCACATCCAAGTGTCCAAATATCAACACTTAAAAGTTTCACATCTTTTAAAAAGTATTCCGCTTTTCTATTCTTACAACCAAAGTGAATAACTTCACACTTCATGGTTGTGTGTCACCACCATCATGCTAAATGGGGTAGATTCAGAACGATCTAGCTGCTCAAAACAGAGATTCCTTTGGGCATCCAAGCATTGATAAACCATCAGCAGCAGCAGAATTGTATACAAGCACAATCTGTAACATCATGTCCCAGCAAGTCTCAAGAACCCACTCTACCATTATCATCAAGCCAAACCCCAGTTCAAGAAAGAATGCAGGAAGGCATGCTAGAAGAAGCACCAGGTATGCAGAAAAATTAGGTTTCAACCTGGTGAAACTATAACACAGGAGTACTTACATGCCAAACAGCGGAAGCAGCATGTGATAGACAAAAGCTAACAACCTCACAAGCAAGAGATCAGATCTAAGCTCTGCAGTCATGAGTTGTGGTGGAGAATTAAACAACTCAGTGGAGGAGGAAATTGCACAAATATCCCCATCCTCCATGATGGGGGAGGCCAGCACATCAGTGCAAAAGACAAGGCTGAAGCATTTGCAACAATCTTCAGCCAAAAGTGTCGAGCAGATGATCCAATTTGGACTCCTCCTGAGGTCCCCAGCATCACAGATGCTAATCTTCAGCCAATTTGATTCACTGTAGATGATATCAAGAAACTGCTGAAGACACTGGACACTGCAAAGGCTATGAACAATATTCCGGCAATAGCACTGAAGACTTGTGCTCCAGAACTGGCTGCCCCCCACCCCCCACCCCCCACCCAGCCAAGCTGTTCCAGCACAGCTAGTATAGCTACAGGCATCTACCTGATAAGGTTAAAGTTTTCCCATGTGTGTCCTGCCAACAAAAAGCAGGACAAATCCAATCCGGCTAATTACCGCACAATTAGCCTCCTCTCGATCATCAGCAAAGTGATGGAAGGTGTCATCAACAGTGCTACTAAGTGGCACTTACACAGTAATAACCTGATCCCTGATGCTCAGTTTGGGTTTTGCCAGGGTCACTCAGATCCTGACCTCATTATAGCCTTGGTCCAAGCATAGACAAAAGAGCTGAACTCTAGAGGTAAGGTGAGAGTGACTGCCCTTGATATTAAGGTCGCATTTGACCAAGTGTGACATCAAGGAACCCTAGCAAAACTGAAGTCAATGGGAATCAGGGGGAAAACTCTCTGCTGGTTGGAGTCATTCCTAGCACAAAGGCGGTTGTGTTTTTTGCAGGTCAGTCATCTCAGCTCCAGGACATCACTGCAGGAGTTCCTCAGGGTGGTGTCCTCGGCTCAACCATCTTCAGCTGCGTCATCAATGACCTTCCTTCCATCATAAGGTCAGAAGCGGTGATGTTTGCTGATGATTGCACAATGTTTATCACCATTCACAACTTGTCAGCTATTGAAGCAGACCGTGTCGATATGCAGCAAGACCTGGACAATATTCAGAATTGGGTTGATAAGTGGCAAGGAACAATCATGCCACACAAGTGCCAGGCAATGACCATCTCCAACAAGAGAGAACCTAACCATCGCCCCTTGACATTTGATGGCACTACCATTGCTGGACCGCTCTCTATTAACACCCTGGGGGTTACCAATGACCAGAAACTGAACTGGGCCAGTCATAATATTGTTATGAGCAGGTCAGAAGCTGGGAATTCTGTGGCGAGTAACTCACCTCCTGACTCCCCTAAGTCTGTCCAACATCTACAAGGCACAAGTCAGGAGTGTGATGGAATACTCCCCACTTGCCTGGATAAGCGCAGTTCCCACAACACTCAAGAAGCTTGACACCATCTGATTGGCTGCCAGCTCTCTAAGGCAGGACTTCCTCCCAAGAAAGGGGCAGAAGTCTTGCCTTAAGGCAATTAATGATAGCCCCTGTGTTAAACTATAGTGGGCAGCCATCAGGGTCATGGGTGGGCACCAGCTGACTTTTAAGAGGGTGGGGAGGTGGCGGTATAAAATCCAGCCCAAAGTGTTTACTCAGTTTCAGTTCGGCAAGTGTTAAAATCCTGTTGCATGCCCACTCACTGAATGAGGTATCAAGTATCTTGCTGTGGTTTTCTTGAGAGGCAATTGTTTCCGGCAGTGACAAGGTGTGTTATTTGCACTTTGGCCCACCCCCAGCGCTCACCCCAGTCCCCAAGGCTTGCAGTTTAGAACTATATTTTGCTAACTCTATTTGTATAAATATTGAATCCACATTAGTTTAAGTGCAGGTTTTCTGGTCAGAAAACAAATTATTCTTTTTATGTTCGCACAATATATTAGAGAGATGGTACATCTGTCAATAAGATGTTTAACTGTGCAAACATTAGTACAAAGCATTTGCAGCAAGCTGACACATCTTATCTCTACAACCTGTCTGAATGTTGAATCATTTAGGAGGTTATTATATCAACATTGAAATATTAACTCCTGGCAACACAACTGACAAAGCAGCCTCATGAGAAATGAACAGGCCAGGTAGTTTGCTGTTTGCAGCAATATGGTCTGGACTTCTTTCCAATGGTATAAAAAAGGAATAATTCAGGAGTAAAGTGGCTGCATCGCAAGCGCCAGGAGTCAACTTCCAGGAGCTCTCGCTTTGTAGTAAAGCCAAAATTGGTAAGTAAAGTTTAAAAATAAGTTGCTAAGTAGTTCATTCTCAATCTTGAACCTGGACAGACCGTAACTTAGATCCAATGCAATACAGGAATAGCGCCTCATCTTTCAATTAGGTATTTTATAGCCATCCAGACTCACTATTGAGTTCAACAATTTCAATCATAATCTCTGCCCCTCCGGTAACTGTTGGTTATAATTCTATTTTTTTTCTGTTAACACCTCCTCTAGACACATCTTCTGTTTCTTTATTTGTCCCATTGCACTGTCATTTCTTTTGCCATTTAATCTCTTCTGCTTCCACTCTATCACAGACCTTCAATTCATTCCCTCCCGTCTTTCCCGATGTCTGTACTTATTGTGAATCTGTGGCATTGCTAACTTTATCCAGTTCTGATGAAAGGTCACAGTCTGAGATGTTAACTGTTTCTCTCTCCACAGATTCTGCCAGACCTACTGAGTATTTTCAGCATTTTCCATTTTTGTTTGAGCCAAACCAATAACTGAATCTGGCAGAGCACATGTGTGCCAATCTCAGACCAACTGTTTTGCAACTAAACCATGCAAAGATTTAACCAAGTACTGATCTGTCACTTCTGGTCTGTGCCCTCAAGTACTTCTGACATATAATATTCATCAGCAGGAAATGTAATAGCTTTTCCCTTTTAAAACCCCCATTTATAATTTAATAGAATCATTCATTTTTGCAGAATGAAAACATTATCAAGTGATAGAAGCATAAAGCAAAACTTTCCATTGAAGTATTTAAAAATTAATAGCCTCAAATGCATAATGAACAACAAATCAATAGTTAATGTACTGCTGAGGGCATGCGTCATCATGCTTGTGTCAGCTTAATGACAATGCACTACATCAAAAGATTAAGACTCCCAAACAAAGTAACTAAATTTAAATAAGATTAATCAGCTGATCAGTACAAGATTACACTTGTATTTGTTCATTATTGTGCTGTTTTCCCTTCCAGAAATCAATGAATCACAGGATGAGGCAACTGATGTGGGCTAGTAGACAATTCAGCAGCATTGCATGAAGTCTGGGAATAGGTTGCCCAGTCATCTTAAAAACAGAATTACCTGGAAAAACTCAGCAAGTCTGGCAGCATCGGCGGAGAAGAAATCAGTCAACGTTTCGAGCCCTCATGGCCCTTCAGCAGAACTGAAGCATAGTTTCAACAAGGGAGAAATATAAATTGGTTTAAGGTGGGTGGGGGGGAAGAGACACATTGAGGGTGTGGTGTGAGCAGATAATCAAAAGATGTCAGAGACAAAAGGGTCAAAGAGGTGTTGAAGGTGGTGGTCTTTGTCTGAGAAAAGTGCTAATTAAGAATGCAAGACAGGATATTCAAAGTACAGCTCCATTATTTTTAAATCTAAAACTAAAACCTTTAGTCTTTCCACCCCACCCCCACTAGAGCTGTACTTTGAATATCCTGTCTTGCATTCTTAATTAGCACTTTTCTCAGACAAAGACCACCACCTTCAACACCTCTTTGACCCTTTTGTCTCTGACATCTTTTGATTATCTGCTCACACCACACCCTCAATGTGTCTCTTCCCCCCCACCCACCTTAAACCAATTTATATTTCTCCCTTGTTGAAACTATGCTTCAGTTCTGCTGAAGGGCCATGAGGGCTCGAAACGTTGACTGATTTCTTCTCCGCCGATGCTGCCAGACTTGCTGAGTTTTTCCAGGTAATTCTGTTTTTATTTTGTTTTGGATTTCCAGCATCCGCAGTAGCTTTTAGCTTTTTGTTTTTATTTTTGCCCAGTCATCTTGTTAAGCAGGCAGCAGTGTAGTATGCAAAGGTTGGTAGCGCTCTCATCTCTGAGTTAGAAGATTGTGGATTCAAGTCCCACTGCAGAGACTAGGCTGACACCCCAGTGCAGTACCGAGGGAGAGCTGCACTGTTAGAGGTGCCATCTTTTAGGTGAGACATTAAATTGAAGTCTTTTCTTCCCTTTCAGGTGGATGAAAAATATCCCATGGGACTATTGGAAGAAGAAGTAAGAAGTTCTCCCTGCCGTCTTGGCCAATATTTATCCCTCAACTAGCATCACTTATGAAAAAATCTATTATCTCATCGCTGTTTTATGAACTACATTATTATAAATTATTTGCTTAAGAATCAATGTGAGACAGCAGAGGTATCCTATGGCAACCCCCCAGGCAACACTAAACAACTGATTAATAAAGTAGAAAATAAAACAACAAGAATGTAACATTCAAAGTTCTTCAAAGCTCTATTATTATTTCCTTGAAAGAAGGAAATTCAGCCATGCAAGCCAAGTCAGTCTTTGGAATCTTATTAATATTATTTATGTCACCACCCTAGATAAGTGATGTCAACTGTGGCGGCACTCGTGGTTTCAAAACTTGTTTTTTTTTTTGCAGGGGGTAGGAGTCGGGGAGGTGGTCAGAACCATCAGGTTTCTAGGGAAACTAAAACTGAAACAGAAATGGAAACTTCAGCTTTCTGGGGAAATTGCAACTGGTTGAAACCATATAAAAGACACAGAACCCTCCGAGCTCCAGTTGACCACATGGTGCAGTACAGGCAAGCAGAAGAAGACAGAAGCTTCCAAGAATCCAAGCGCTTCCAGGGTTTAGCCTGATCCCCTGCCGTCAGCAGCACACAACCAACCAAGTTCCATGGACACATTCTTCACCAAAGTCTGCAGAACCTCCTCAACTCTGCTACGATGTTCTTGCTGGTACAGTTCCACAATGGTTATCTTTAAGTAACAGAAGCAGCTGCAGCAACTGTATATTTGCTTATTCCCAGCTCCTGTACCACCTACAAGATGCACTGCAGGAACTCACCGAGGCTCCTTAGGCAACACTTCCAAACCCAGGACCGCTACCATCTAGAAGGATAAGGGCAGCAGGTACATGGGAACACCACCACCTGGAAGCTCCCCTCCAAGCCAATCACCATCCTGACTTGGAAATATATCACCAATCCTTCATTGTCGCTGGGTCAAAATCCTGGAACCACAGGATCCATCACAGTTGACATCACTTATCTAAAGCGGTGTCTTAAACACTGTTAATAAGATTCCAAACACTGCCTTGACCTGCATGATTGGACTGCCTTCTTTCAAAGAAAAATAACAGAGTTTTGAAGACTGGAATTCTTCGTGAGGAAGGCAGAGTTTTGAAGGACTTTGGGGATGAAATTGATACCATATATACTGAGTGAGCTGTCTGAGAAATATGTACGAACCATCTTTGTGGTATCAGCTATTTAAAGTGTCATTTATAGTTTCTACTGAATACAATTTTCCTGTTAATCCCCAATTAATTGTGTTGATTTTGGTTTCATTGTCACAGTAAAAGTTTGAAAAAGTGAAATCTTGTCCATCAGTGTTTTACCATTTGGTTTGTTTGGGAAGTCTTTTTTTTTCACGTTCTTGGTCTCCACGGGGATCATAACAAGGCAGTCTGACATTTTTTAGAAAGAGCCAGCCTTTATCTGTAACATTGTTCATCCTGGCCTCAGCATATCTGCTGTCGAAACTCTCATACAATCCCTTTGTTATTCCTAAATTTGACAATTCCGATTCATTCCTGGCTGGCTTCTGGTTATCCTCCGTAACTTCGAGATTATTCAAAACTCTGCTACACATATCACAACTTGTGCCCAGCCCTGTTCACCCACTCCTCTACTCACAGACCTATACTGGCTCCTAGTTAAGCAATGTCTCAATTTTAAAATTTTTCACCCTTGTTTTAAAGCTTTCCATGGTTTTGTCCTTGTAACCTTCTCCAGCCTAACAACACCAACACTCCGAGACATCTGTCCTTCTCCAATTCTGGCCTCTTGAGCATTACCAAATTTAAATTTCTCCACCATTGAAGGTTGTACCTTCAGCTGCCTAGGCCCAAGCTCTGGAATTCCATCCTTATGCCAAACTTTTGGTCATCTGCCTTAATACCTCCTCACATGGCTTGGTGTCGAATTTTGTTTGATAATGTTCCTGTGAGATGACTTGGGATATGTTACTATGTTAAAAGCACTATATAAATGCAAGTTGTGCTGCTGAGTGGGACTAAAATGACTGATCTCATTTTATATGTTAATAACGCATATAATTTAGCCAGCAAGACATCAAGTTGGCCAACCATTTATGTCATTTGCCTTTTTAAAGTTCAATTTGAAATCAATGGTATGTTTATTCTTTTATCACATTCTGACAGTATTAGGTACACACATTAACAACAGGGGAAATGCTGATCTGGTTTACATGATGTTGAAAAATTCTCAAGGGGAAAATTTTCCCCTCGTCGGGGGGAAAGTGCTGGAGCGGGCGTGGGCAGGCGCGCCTCTGATCGGCGCCCCCAATTGGGGGTGCGCCGCCATTATACGTGGATGGGCCAATTAAGGCCAGCTCAGCGTGACGTCCGCAAGGAAGCGCTATGCGCTCCCTGTGCAGGTTGGCGGGGGGGGGGGGGGGGGGGGGTGGATTCCCTCAGCCTGGAGTGTGCTCTTTCACGCATGCACGCGAAGGAGCGCACTGATTTCCCTGAGGCTAAGTGCTGCCTCAGGGAGATCGCCTCCAAATTTAAAAATGGCAAGCAAATGATATTAACATTTCCCTGACATGTCCCCTCATGTGACACTGTCACATCAGTTGGGACATGTCCAACACTTTTACTGAAACCTTTATTAAATATTTAAAAACTCTCATGAAACCTCATCCTGCCCGTGGATGAAGTTTCATGCTCTTTCTTAAGCCCACCAGGGCTCCTGGCCTGCCCGCCAACCCTAAGGTTGGACGGGCAGGTCCATTAATGATGTTAATTACTTTTTCAATGGCCTCAATAGGCCGTTGACAGGTCGGCGGGCACACAGCTGACTCGGCTGCACCCCCGTTGACCTGAAAATGGAAATGACGCAGGGTGACGTTGGGAGTTCCACCCGACATCATCGTGCGTCATTTTATGCGTCGGGGAGCGGGCCCCGCCCCTGCTCGCCGACCTGAAGATCTTCCCCCAAATGTTTGCTATTTTAAACTCATAAATATCAGCCTCAAATTTGTCTGCACATGTTGGCAGCAAAGGACCTTTGACACAAATACACATGCAGAGCCTCCAAAGGGAACCTTTGCTCGGAGGGAGAACATGGTTCCTAAGGCAATTGGGATTGGAAGCCAAAGGGTGCTTTGATCTTGTTGTCACAGAAAATTCCAGCAGCTCTTCAACTCTCTCCCAAAGGTGCAAAAAATGCTGATGTGAATTGGGCATGTGTGTCATCAATGGCCTGACTGTACATAAGGCAGCTGTTAAGGCATGGGTTTCTGTGGATGGGGCTGGATGGAGTAATGAGTATTTCCGCTAGGGTCCTGATAGGTGATTTTTATTACATAGAATTACAGGTAGCATATAAAAAGGCCATTCAGCCCAACTAGTCTGTGAAGGTATTTATACTCCATTCTATTCTCCTTCCATTCCATTTACCTCATCTTTATTTTTGTCAAAGTCTTTTGAAAACGTCATTTCATCTCATCAGTCACTTATGTTTGTAGCAGGTTTTTGGGTGTCGCCCATTAGGAATAAAGTATTATTGGCATATTCACTTAGCATAAACCCTTTAAGGGAAATGCCAAATCACTTTAAAATGCTGGAATATATATTGCTGTGTCTTTTTTTTTAAATCTTCAAATCCATGAATTTATTTTATTAAAAAAAAATGTGCTGGATAGATATATCCAGTGACAATATAACACCTTTTTTTTAGTAGATGCAGAAGTGAGCTGGATACAAATATTAATCGAGCTGAAGTAAATCTTAAGCGTGGCATGTAAACAAATTTGCCTTTGGACAAGCCTCAGGATATGTTTGCTGTTCTTAGCAGTCAGATGGTTTAATGAAGGGTAATGTTACTAATCAATGCACGATGATACTGCAGCAGCACTGGGACATGTGGCTGTTGTCACAAACAGCCGAATTATTAATTTAACAGCGAGGTGTCCATGTAAATGATTGTTCATTTGTGGTATGTAGCAAAGGGTGCTCAGTGAAGCTCCGTTTGCAAGAAATGAATGCACCATATTATAGTAAAAGAATGAAAGACTTGCATTTGTAAAGCGCCTTTCAGAACCTCAGGATATCCCAAAGTGTTTTACAGCCAATGAAGTAACTTTTGGAGTGCCGTCTCGGTTGTAAATGGAGCAATTGTGGCAGCCAGTTTCTGCATAGCAAGGATCCACAACAGCAACAAAATAATGGTCAGGTTTTTTTTTAGTGATGTTGGTTAAAGGCTGAATATTGGCCATGGTACCAGAGAACTCTCACCTACTCTTCTTTGAGAGAGTGACATGGGATCGTTTACATCCACCCGAGAGAGAGAAACTTAGACAAACGTAAGTCAACATTCAACATTCACAATAGAGGCAATGTGATAAAGCAATTTAAAAACCTAATAGGTTTTTGGAAGGTTTAACCAGGAATCTGCAGAAATTTACAATGCAGTATTTAGACCACATTTTGAATACCATGCAAAATACAAATACAAAAGAAAAAAATGTATTAGAGAGAGAAGAGAAAATAGCTGTGACATTAAAACTATGTATGAAGGGAATGAGCTCTAGGGAAAAATTAGGGAAGATTAAGCTCTGAATCCAGAAAGAAAGCTGTCAAAAGAAGGATTTGCATTGTGCTACAATTGTATAGAAAAAGCAAACCCAACTTATTAATGTAAAGTACGTCAAGAAAGTAGGAGCAACAAAATATATAATCCAAGATTAATAAATTTAAAATATCTATCGGAAGTATAAATAGTTGGGATAATCTACTGAGCAAGATAGTATAGACAAAGATCACAATTTATGCTTTAACACTCCTGGCCCGTGCCAGGAACAGGAAACTACGCAGCTTGACTTTACAACCATTCTAAATCAGAAGGCCGTGGATTCAACTTCCAATCCAGGACTTGAGCACAAGAATCTAGGGTGATGCCCCAGTGCAGTACCGAGGGAGTACTGCACTGTCAGCGGTCAAGTTTTTTGTAGGAGACGTTAAACCGAAGCCTCTTCTGCCTTCTCAGCTGGCTATAAAATATCCCGTGGCATTATTTTGAAGAAAAGCAAGGACGTTCTCCCTGGTTTCCTGGTCATTCATTTCACCAACAAAAACCAGAATATCTGCCCATTTTCATATTGCTGTTTGTGGGAGCTTGCTGTGCACAAAGTGCTGAATGCGTTTCCTACATCAAAACGACTACACTTCGAAAAGTACTTCATTGGTTGTAAAGTGCTTTCGAACATCATGAGGTTGTTAAAGGTGTTACTTAGATGCATATTTTTCTCTCACTTCTCAATAGACAGAAAATCACAGAGTGGAAAATCGCAGCCAAAGGCGTTCCCCTCATAATACTGAGAAAGAAATTCATTGTCGGTGCCAGTCATAAGGATGTAGGTTTCCCACCAGCTGAGGGCCAGTTAGTAACATTTGCTACTTCACATGTTGGTCCATGTATCGAGGGCTATAGTAAGCAGTGTGCTGCAGATAGAGGCAGGGGTGAATGAATAGCATGGCAAGTTCTCAACACATCCGTCCACTATGGAGGGTCAGGCAACTCCACACACATCTGGAATCGAGCTTCCAGTTCTCCCCCCAACCTTGCAGCTCAAACTGTTCACTTAATTTACAAATCTAGGGAGGCCCCTATCCCATCAATACTCTGGGTGCTGAGACGTTAATTTGCAATGCTACATGCAAACTAAAGGAGTTATAAAAAATGTTTTAAATAGGAGCCAATTCTCTCACTGTATAGACATGTATTAAGACAAGGACAAATGATCAACCTGCTGGCTGTTTATCTCCTGTGATAATCTGAGGTGCAATACACCTTTAAAAGAATGTGAGCAGATTGACCACATGACTGTATTACCCAATTGCTGTGTAGCACGGGCTACAATGTTAATCAGTAGTTTAGAATGGGGCCTGGTTGAAGAACACACATGTGTTAGTGCTCTGTTACTTGTGTTAATAAACAGCATGTGCTTCATCTTACATTGGTCTCTGCGTCTGCAGTATCTTGTTTATCAACTCACTCACCAGTAGATAGGTGTGCAACCGTGTTCGCTGGGCAAAGTGACCCAACAGAAGGAACATAACAACTGGCAATGAGGCAAAACACGATCAGTTTACTACACAAAAGAAAGCTGCGGAAATTAAACAGAAGTAAATCAACCGTAACTTGCAAGGTGATTGTGACAGCCTTCATCATAGTCGTCGAGGTTATCTCACTCCAGTGTGCCACAGTTTGGCCGTATCGAACCGTTTGATTGGACCACCGATGACTGGTCACATTATATTGAACACATTGCATTCTTCTTGTTGGCCAATGACATGTCGGGGGAGCAGACGAGGCGGGTGATCCTCTTGTTGACATGTGGCAGTAAAACATACGGCCCAATTCATAGCCTAATGGCGCCCAACGCCCCAGATTCCAAGAGCTTTGATGAGTTGGTAAATCTTGTGAAAAGCCACTTTCAGCCGAAACCCTCGATAACAATGCAGCGTTTTAAATTTAATTCGAGGTGTTGCGTCCCTGAAGAGGCAGTCGCTTGCTATGTTGCAGCCTTAAAACAACTGACAGAGCACTGTGAGTCTGGGACATCGATTAACGACATGTTAAGAGACCAATTAGTGTGTGGGATTAATGAAGACACCATTCAAAAAAGGTTGCAGTCAGAAATGAATTTAGACTTCAGCAAGGTGCTGGAGTTGGCGCTCCCAATGGAGTCCGCAGTCAGGAATTCAGAAACAATCCAGGGAACCCAAAATAGCGCCGTTCAGCGCAGGGAAGCACTGGTTAGAAATAACCCGGAAGCGCAGGAAAGGTGGGAAACAGCCACCATTAACAGACCAACAAAAAGCAATGGTTTAACAGAGAAAACCCACAATAACAAATGGAAATGGAGTCAGACAGCCTGCAAATGAACAACAACTTAAAAGAATCGAGTGTTTCTACTGCCATCGTAATGGGCAGATTATGCGACATTGTAAAGACAGATTAAGACAAAACTTTAAGCAAAAAGGTAGAAATCGTGAAATCCACATAATAGAGGAACCAGAAGAAACAGAGTCAGACATTTATTCCCCACACAACTTAAAAATGGGTATAACAGAGTCAATCTACGTGACAGTGAAAGTCAACGGGAAACCCATCCGAATGGAGGTTGATACAGGGGCATCCACGACCGTTATAGGTGAACATACATTCAAATATCTGAATGGAGGAGACCACTCACTAAATCTGGAAAATTCAGATGCTAAATTAGCTAAAATTGGTGAAGACATACAAGTAAGAAGTATATGCAAGGTTCCAGTGTAGTAAGGAAATCAGTCTGTTAATCTATCCCTGATAGTGATAGCAGGCAGAGGACCGAGTCTCCTTGGAAGGAACTGGTTAAGGGAGATCAATCTTGAGAGACGACGGAGATCTCAGTCAGAAGCAGGAAATGTTACTGTTTGGAAAAAGGAGTATGTAAAGACTCAACAAAAGGAACTCATGGAGGCGATGCTCCAGGACAGGTTTCGAGTTGAAGCCAGTAACCTCCAAAAAGAAAAAGAAAACCTGCTGAATGCCGTTCGCATATTGCAACATTCCCTCAGATCCCAATTTGTACCAGCAAAAAAGGTATGAGATTTTGAGATCCTGGTCGACATGAGAGCTAAGTGGCGGAAGAAGCATTTGTGCAGGCTGAAGCGCAAAAGACGAAAGATGAGGCAGAGGTCCAGGTGAACAACTGCTGAAGATACAGTACTGATCAGGCTTTGTTGAATCTTACATGGCAAATGGGCTGCGACACTTCTGTTTATCCATCTTTTTCTAAGACCAACAATTTAGAGGCACTTCAGGTGCTGGTCAGGAGGAGACCTTGTACATTGGTCTGCTGTGGTACGGTGCCTTCATGTACAGTAGTTGCAAAATAAAATGTGAAAACTCAAAACAAATAAATAAAAAGTATGAGGAAGAACAGAAAGAATTCAGCATATCTCTGGCCGAGATGAAGAATAAATTAGCCGAGAAAACACAACAATGCTTCATCCTCCAGGAAATAACTAATAAATATAAAAAAGAAATGGAAGAGCTGAAAAACCAGTTACGTGGAAGCCAAGAAGCTTCAAAAGTAGATATCCCTGAGTTTTCAAAGGTGCTGACAGATGAGGAAATGCTGGAAGACTCAACCATTGTGTTCACTCAAGTTGAGCTCATACCTGAGCTTAGTCTGGCCAATAGGGAAATCGAAAAGAAGTTGAGATTAAAGTCAGCGCTGCCAAGAAAAAAACACATCAACAGAAGACACGTAGGAAGAAAAAGCGGAATTACTAACAAAGCCCCATTTTTTTAACACAACAGGAAGCTGATCATATCATGTTTAATTTAGCCTTGCCCAACATCCTGATTTGACAGTTGACCTTCATATTGTTGAACTTGGAGAGGAGGGGGAGCAGGAGTGCATGAGATTGGGCCCAAAAGAGGGTGAAAGCATTCGCGTTGGAGCCCACACCACATGTGGAAGGAACTCCCCTTGGCTTGGAAGTGCCTGTAGGATCTGTTGAGCCTGAGAGGGCCGAAGAAACAAACTTACAGGTTCCTACTGGAGGGCCTAGTGGAGAGATGACTCCTGAGAGGGAGGCCTTGGATAAACCATCCAAAGTCATAGAAATATGACATTCGACACATTTGAAGAAGCCTCCAGAGAGACTGAATTTATAAATAGTTTATTTATGTAAATAGTTGATATATTGTAAAGATTGTAAATTGTACTTTCAAGTAAAGGGGGAGGGATTTGGTAATCTGAGGTGCAATATACCTTTAAGAGAATGTGAGCAGATTGACCATGTGACTGTGTAGCACAGGCTACAATGTTAATCAGCAGTTTAGAATAGGGTCTGGTTGGAGAAGCACATGTGTTAGTGCTCTGTTAGTTGTGTTAATAAACAGCATGTGCTTCATCTTACATTGGTCTCTGCGTCTGCAATATTTTGTTTACCAACTCACTCACCAGTAGATAGGTGTACAACCATGTTCGCTGAGCAAAGTGACCCAACAGAAGGAACATAACAGCTCCCATTGTAATAGCTTAAAAAAACACTCTTCCCCTGTAAGGCTGTTCCCATCTACCAGCTTTAGTCTAGATATGTCAGTTTGTATTCTGTGCAGACTGAGACCAGCTTCAGTAAAGTATTTGCAATGGTATCTAGCTGCATACTTCACATCATTTCATATTATTTTATACATTGTTAGATTTCCAAATCTCATTAGTCAAATAATGATGCCTGGGACATGTATTGTTACTTTGCCATAGTTACTAAAATAAGTTTGTGACACTAATGGGTTAGGAGTAGACATATACCAGATTTCCAAGTCATGTTATATCACTGATCATTGTTTCAACCCTTTTCACTGACTAGCCTAACCGCCTAACTGAAAGGAATGATTTATAATCCATGTTATATTTTTATTCCTGGGGTACTATTCTGGCGTATATCCAGGACAGATTCTTACCAGGCCCACGGAGGCGACTTTAGAGGTGGGGTGCAAAGTATTTCAGAGTGTTGTACACAGGTTAGTTCCCTGATGTTATCCCACCTCTGGGTGTATTTCCCAGAGGCAGGTTGCCACAGGAATCAGCAACCCACTCCTTAGAAGCGGGTAACCAATTAAGGCCCAAATTAGGAGGGATTTTGAGAAGTTGCTGGCATTTTCCTGACATCAGGTTGGTCCCCTGCTGAGGACAGAACCCGGCGGCCTCCTGGCAGTAGGCCCGGGAGCCATTGGAGCCTCCTATCAAGACCCCAATCACAGATCCTAACGGATGAGAGAGTCACAGCCACGACCACAATTAATCAATTAAAGGAGGGGTTTCTCCTTCACACTGATGGCCCTAAAAGCTTTGTTTTTATTTTTAAATTTTCAACAGGTTTCCAAGAGCGCCTTCATTTCGAGGCACCCTCACAGTCTCCTACCTGCCTCAGCAATGTCCACTTCTCCTGGTGGGGCTGCAGACCATCCAGTGCTGCAGACGCCCTGATTGGGCCTCCACCTTGAGAACCCACCCGCGGTCCTTAATCGGATGGTGAACATGGAGACGGCCTCTTAATTGGCAGCTCCCATTGTGCCAGAGAGCGCACTGCAGAAGCAAGCGGGGTCGGAACCTACAATTGCCCTGAGGCCTGAATATCTTTGAAGCCAAGAAGAATCAAGGGGAGGTGATGGCGTAGTGGTATTAAGGACCCAGGGTAATGCTTTGGGGTATTTGGGTTCAAATCCTGCCACAGCATAAAAATCTGGAATTAAAAACTCTAATGATGACCATGAAATGATTGTTATAAAAGCCCAGCTGGTTCACTAATGCCCTATAGGGAAGGAAATCTACTCTCCTTACCTGGTCTGGCTTAGCCTACATGTGACTCCAGACCCACAGTGATGTGGCAGACTCTTTTAAAAAAAAAATGCCCTTTGAACAAGGGCAGTTCGGGATGGGCTAGAAATGCTGGCCTAGCCAGCGATGCCCACATCCCATAAATGAATTTTTAAAAAAAATCGATCCTTGGAATCGAAAGTTTCTAATGGCAAAGTTATATTTACATAAAGATATTCAAACCGGGTGTTGTGCCTCTCCACATCACCAATACAATTTGCAATCTTTAACAGCAGATGGAAGATGCAAGAAGTCTGCTCCCAAGATGCTCCTAACCGTGCCTAACAGGATGGTGTGGTGACTCACCTCCTAGCTTGCTTCCAACTGCTCAGAGAATAGTTCACAGGCATAGACCCATATAAAAAAGAAGCTGGTATGAATTTTCCTTTTCTGTGCTCACAGCCCCACTACTTTCCACCCATGAGAACAATTATGTGTGAAACAGCAGGCTGGGGAGCACAGAGGTGGAAATTTCTCTGACAGTTTTTTTTTTAAAGTGACATTTTAAAGCAGTAATTGAATTTTACTTACGGATCACTGAATAGTGTGTGAGGAAGGATAGGAATATTGAAGTCAAAGATATGAGTGAAATCAGGTTCTTAACCAGAACAGTCCCAGTTTTGCTCCCCACTTCCAATCATACAGAGTATTGTGTTCAGTTCTGGCCAGCACACTTGAGGAAAAATGTGAAGGCATTGGGAAGAGTGTGGAAAAGGTTCATGAGAATGGTTCCAGGGGTGAGGATAGAACGGAGAAGCTGGGGCTGGCATCCTTGGAGAAGAGGAGATTAAGAGGAGGTGTGATAGAGGTGGTCAAAATGATGAGGGGTTTGGACAAAGCAGGGAGGGAGAAACTGTTCCCATTGACGGAAGGATTGAAAACCAGAAGACACTAATTTAAGGTGAATGTCAACAGAAACAATGGAGAAACGAGCAATAACTTTATTTTCTCAATGGAACGATTAGGATTGGAATGTTTAGAGTGTGGTGGAGGCAGATTCAATTGGGGTTTTCAGAAGGGAATTGGATAATTATCTGTAGGAAAAGAAATAGCAAAGTCTTGGGGAAAAGGCAGGGGGTGGGACTAGGGTGAATTGTACCTGAAGAGAGCTAGCATGGACACGATGAGCTGAATGGCCTCCTTCTGTGCTGTAAACATTCTATGATTTTATGATTCAATACTAAAACAATCATTAATTTTATATTCTGGAAAGCTAATTGGTGAAAGATAGGACTGGAGCCAATCTTTACCCAGTCTTACCTTTGTTTACAGAGTTGAACATTACAAGCATACACTTCCTAACTCAACTACAGAACAGCTTCAATAAGTTTCTCTTTATATGTGCTCAAGGGCAGAAATTTCCGTGCCCGGAGACGTCGGGCGTGTTTGATGTCGTGAACGGACAATATGGCAAGAAATCCAGGAATCAATTTCACGACATCGTGAAATCAGTTTGCGATCGTCTGCTCAGCCCGTCGATGGTGGGCCGCGTTTCCCGCCATCGGGCGTCGGGAACCCACGTCGGTGGGAAAACACGCCAATGCAGAACACGTCTTGACAGGTGCAACCATCAGAAGTTGGGACTTACCACTCGGGCCTTGCTCACATCGCAGACATCCGAGAAGCAGAAGATGCTGGAGCGCGATAGCAACGGCACACTGAAGAAGGAGTAAGGGTGTCTGAAGGAGTCAGGAAGGGGGAAGGACAAAGTTGAGGGGGGGACTCTGGGGAGGTGGAAGGACTAATGGAGGGGGAGTCTGGGAATGGGGAAGGTGTTCCAGAGAGGAAGAAGTTCGGGAGGCAAGGGGTTCCAAGTGAGAAGGGGTTCCTGGGTGCAAAGGTTCCAAAGGGGGGAAGGGGTCCAGAGGGGGGGATGTCCATGGGAACGTGCAAGGGGGGACTCTAATGAGTCCATGACTGCCTCCTGGGGAGCAAGCTGAGGGTGAGTGTGGTACAGGGGAATGATGAGAATGACTGAGGGCAGAGTGTGGCTGTAGGGTGGGAGGGTGAGGGTTTGACAGTAGCAGTAGGAGGGACAGTGAGGGTGGTTGGTGGGGACTTGGACGCAGACACAGACCCTGGGGGTGGGATGGAGGAGGTCAGTGGGATTTTCGGGAAGGGAGGGAACGTGCATGTTCACCTGGACATCCCCGAAAGAAAAGGGTTCTTGCTGGTAGGTCACAGAGGGGAGGTGGAAGGTGATGCCAGGGGGGTCAACAGTGATGGAGGAAAGGAAATGGGTGACTGGCAGAGGAAAGGACAGGGGAGCAAATGAAAAACTGAATCACCACCATGCTCTCTAAATTGAAAGTGAAACAAGATTCGCGGTGGGCGAGATCACGCGTTGCATTGGAGTATGAAAAGTGGGTGGGCGGAGATGCAGGTCAGCTCAGATGGAGAACTGAAAGTGAACCCCAGCAGGCAGCATTGAGAATGCTCAGGACAGTGAGGTGAGTGTGATGGGGGAAGGATCCCCATGCGTGGGAGAGTGCTTGCACGAGGCTCCGAAAGGCCCTGCCACACACACACTTCTCCCTCCAAAATCACCTGTGGGCCAGCTGCTCCCTCCAGTGACAGAGGGCAAGGTTGAGGGGTTCACAGGCAAAGGGGACTCGGAGGGAGAGGACAGCCTGTGAGATTCCTGAGTAGATGACCCAGGGGTGTTCAGCTGCTGCTCCTCCTCCTTCAGGTGCCCGGGCCTGACTCCTTGAGGGCAAGGAGCACCTGAAGGGGCGTCGAGGTGCCCCATTTCCCTCTTGCGTTGCCACTACAGGAACTCACCCATAGCTCCTGCGATGGAGTGCAGGTCTACACACATCTCTGCATCCTGCTGGACCAGAGTCTCCATGACATCTGCCATCCTTCCCATGGAGACCTCCATATGTGCATATGTGGGCACCACTTCATCAGAGAGCAGGTGGAGGCACTCCTCAGACTCACGTGCCACTCTGTTGAGGGCTTCCAACATCACTGCGAGATGTTCCTCCGCCTGCTGCTGACTCTCCAGGATGAGTTGGAAGGCCAAATCCAGAGGTTTGCCATCTGACTCGGACCTCACAGATGCCTCTTCCCCAGCAGTCCCCCCAGTGCTGGGGAGCTCGACTGAACCTGCCTCCTCCTGCTGCGGGCACGTGCCCATGCGGTGACCACCAGATTGTGAACCCGAGCCTGCTCCACATCTAGGTCACACCAAGGTATATTTCTCTGCACTGGTGGAGGGTGTGGGCAAGTGCTGTGATGGGTCTTCCAGGCTGCTTCATTGGAGGAGGTGTCATCTTGGCTGGAGGTGAGGACCTGGGTAGAACTGAGGGACTGCCTGGCTGAGGGTGTTGGTCATTTAGCAGAGCTCCCTCTCTAAAGTAGGAGAGAGAGCACTCACAGTTGTGTTGAGAGAGGGATGATGTGCGGCAGGATGCTCACAAGGGTGTTCACCGCTGACCTCATCGTCACTGAAGGCATAGTTCATGTCTTCAAAGTGAGTGAGGGGTCTAATATGGGCCACTCCACCCCAAGTCTGGGAGCACTCCCTGCTGATGTGAGCAGGCTTCTCCTGCTTGAAAGCAGATGGAGAGAGTGTGAGCAGGGCGCATGGCACTGCATGGAATGTTTGTGTGGTGAGCGGAGCCATGGACAGGATAAGGACATGAGCTCGAGACAATTTGAGCCTGATGTAGATGTGAGGGTGTATGTGAGAGTTTGTAATGTTGTTCCTTAAGGTGTGAGATCCCTGTGGGAGTGTGATGGGTTTGTGAATGAGTGAGCTGAGAGTGATGAGAAGAGTAACTTATCCTGGAGGAACAGATGAGGCCATTCATCCTCTTCCTGCACTGGGTGGCTGTCCTCTTTTGCAGGGCATTGGCACTGACCACCACCACCACCGCCTCCCATGCTGGATTGGTGATGCTGCCGCCCATTCTGCGGCCAGAGCGCGAGTGGAGGACATCATGGCGGGCCTCCCTGGCATCCAAAAGGTGCTCGAGGGACGTGTCACTAAACCAGGGGTGTGGAGGAGCTGCAGTCTTTTTGCCTTTTGGGGCCATCTGTGCAGCAGTCCTGGGCTAGAAGCACTGAGAGGTGTGCATGTGGTTGGACTGAAAATGTCCACTGATGCCCAGTGTGATGAGGCAGCGATGGCGTGACGGGCAAATGAGACTGCGCCCGAGATGGAAATGGCCCGTTTCCTGGGGATGCATAATTAATGCGGCGGGTTTGGGCTGAAATGGCGTGAAAACCGCCATTGCGGCCAGCGGGTAAAACGCCATTCTTCCCAACCGCTACCGCACTTAGTGCAAATCTGGGACGTTTCCGCCCCAAGTGAAACCCTAGTTGATGTCCACCATTTGCATACAATCAAACACAACGAATGTATAATTAACAATTAATACAGCCAAAGATCCATGACACATGAGGCATTATTATTCATTATTACCTAAATGATTATCTGCCAAAAATCCTTTATTCTCCTCGAGCATGGTAATGTTACTGAATAAGAGCGTGAATGCTAGGCATTATCTAGAGTAGCAAGGTGCATCAATCATTGGCTATGACTTGAAAACATCTCAGAACAAGCTTGCTGCACTATTGAGGGCTCCTGATGCTACAGAATTGTGAAGTCATCAGAGATTAAATTGGAAGTAAATTTTAGGATGTTCCGTGCACTTCACCCATAATAATTCTGGTTTCGGTATCTATGACTAACACTGTGCATGCAACAGCACATTCAAAACTATAAGTGTTTTAGCCTGCAGAACAACAGCAACAGAACTTCAAAGGATAGTGGGTGAAGTGCTTTAATACACTTCAACTTGTTAAGGTGCTATAGAAATACATGTAAAATTACTTATTAATATTAATCTGGGAAAAGAACCAGAAAGCTAGTTCTTTATATTGGGGAACCTAGATGTTTGAGAGATATGAAACAACATATGGCCTGATGTGCAAGGAGTGAAAGATTTCCTTCGCGTACTTGCATCCAACTGCATCTGCCACCCCAGTTGCAAATGGTAAAACAATGGCATCATGATCTGCCTCAGGATAGAGACTCAGTGATGAAAACATCATTAAAGCTGGACACTCTTTGCACTTGCTATGAAAGAAAGAGCTTGTACCATGTAATGTCTCTCAAGTAATCAGAATGTCCTGAAGCACTTCACAACTAACTGAGTACTTTTGAAATGTAGTCACTGCTGTTACTGGATGGGAAGGTGACAACTGGAGAATATTTGCACAGCAAGCACCCACACTCAAGAATTAAATAAATATTGTTAATCTGTTCTAATGACATTTTAGAGGGGATACAGGGGCCAAGATGTCTCCCATGCTCTTTTTCCAGTAACAGCATAGGATAATTTACCTCCATCGGAGAGGCAGACATGGCCTTAGTCTAACATCTCATTGAAAAGATAGCACCCCCTAATAGTGTAGTGCTTCCTCAGTTCTGTTCTAAAATACCAGCCTAGACTATGGGGGGGACGGTATTTTAAAGCTCTGCTTGTGGGTGTGTTTTCGATGTTGGTGGGGGGGCACACAAAATAGATCAGGTGGCTAGCCCACTGCATTCCCACCCACTCCTGACATGGTCTCCTTGGTATGGAGTGTGAGGGGTAGGGTGGGTAAGGTGCCCACTAGACCACCCACTCTTAGGTCTATTGAGACCCTTAGCTGCCCAATTAAGTAGCAACTAAAGGCCTTAATCCGCCTCCGCTGCCATTATATGCTGGGCAATGGAAGGCGGGTGAGAGTTGGAAGGGTGTTTTTGCACTAAAGGGGCAGTACATTCTTTGGGAATGCCTTGTGCACATCGGGGGCATCCCCCCCTAAGACCTGCGCCCCACTTTGTGCCTTCCCACCTGGCCTCAAAAACCCACCCCACTTAGCCTGTCCCCTAGGTTGTCTGATCCCTCCTTGCTCAAAAAACCCGGGGCTTACATGAGTCCGGGATCCATGCTATCTTCTTTGTGGACACGCTTGCCATCCCAGCAGTGCCCACTACTGAGTCCTGGTGCTGCTGGAACCGCAAGAGCTGCTGGCCAACCAGGTTAACTGACAGCTCTTGAGGGAAGGACTTCCTGCCACTGGAGAGCAGAAGTCCCACTCTCTGCTTGTTAAGACCACCTATAGTGTAACATCGCTGCGGGGCAGCCTTTTTAAAAGTTAGTTGGTTTGCGATTGACTTTTCTTATAGTGGGGGTGGGGGGGAGGGGTGGGGGGGTGGGAGGGGGGAGGGGGGTGGGCAGCAATATGCACCCTGTAAAATTCACCCTTATATGTCCAAGTCATTGGCATAGGGCTTGAATACACAATCTTCTGACACACATGTAAGAGTGATACCACTGAGCCAAGAGTAACATTTTAGTGGTATCACCATTTTCCATAGAACCATTGAAAAGTTACCGCACAGAAGGAGGCCATTTGGCCCATCTTGTCCATGCCAGCCCAAGGACACCCAAGTGCCCTTTCTAATCCCACCTTCCTGCACCCGGCCCATAGCCCTGCCAGTTTACAGCATTTTAGGTGCAGATCCGGGTACTTTTTAAAAGAGTTTAAAGTTTCTGTCTCTACCACCAACTTGAACAGCGAATTCCAGACACCCACTACCCTCTGCGTAAAAAAGTTCTTCCTACACCTTCTGCCACTTATCTTGAATCTATGTACCCTGGTTCCTTCCTTCAGACTTGTTTTTAAATAAGTTTATGAATTATGCTTTCCTCCATATTAACGTGATGATATACTATAGGTATTCATGTTGTTAACTTCTTTATTTTAAGTAGTTGCTCTGCTGAGTTTCTACATTACAGTATAGCAGCTTCTGCCACCAAGAATGCTTGTTGACAACTTCTATAAATAAATTGTGCTTTGATCTGATGTGGTAATTGGAGACAGTTAGCTTGGATTACAAGTGGAAGGTTAGGGACTTAGACAACAGAAGCGATGTGGGTTCACTTAATGTATTGTCTCTTTGCCCACAGATATCAAAGTGATTTAGTGACTCTAGAGGTTGCTGGTGGCATCTACATATCTTAACACCTCCACTTCCTGCAGAGCTTTCCCTATACTGTGTTATGAAAGGATCCATTTTAGCATTCTCTAAGTCTTCCCTATTGTAATAAATGTACTTTTAGGATAATATTGCGGGAATATGTCGTTTAACTTAGCTGAATGCTGTGTTCTTTGATCTGCAACTTTGGGAGGGAGTTTTGGCTCAAAGTTGGACTCTGAAGGCAGTTCTCTAGCTCTTTTCCCAACTTCAACCTGCTGATAGATGAATTTCATGGTGGGTCCTGGCGTCTTGTACAAGACCAAGGCAGAATTCAGATGAACGTTTGGACTGTTTGGGCTGACTGACCTGTTTTTCATTTTGTATTTCCTATGTACATTGCTTGAAGAAAAGCTATTAGACTGTTGGTGTCAAACCTGGAAGATTTTCTCTAATGAAGGAAAAACTGAGTAACAGTATAGACCTACACATAAACTTTTGTAGATATTTTTAATATGTACAGCTCCTTGTGAATATTTATTGCAGCAACTTTAGTCTGCACAACTGATATGATGTATGTTATTGCCATATCCGAATAGATTAAAGATGCATTGAGGATTGTACATAAATTTTAATATATAATTTACTACAGGAACTCAGATCTGGGCCTTGTTCATCAATGCAAATAAAATATGCACCATGTTCACGAGGGGAAGATCCATTCAGCAAGGCTGAATAGCTGTGGCATGAGAAAATACTCTTTCATTCATTTTTGAGAGCTGGGTAACAGTGACATGGTAATGTTTATTGTCTATGTCTAGTTGCACTGGTGGTTTTAAGTGTCAACCATATAGCGGAGGATTTAAGCTATGTGTAGGCCAGAACAGGTATGACAGCCTTCCCTGAAAGCTATTAGTGAACCAATGATTTTTTTGCAACAGTCCAGCAGCTTTATGGTCGTTTTCTGTTGCAAGCCCACACATTTGATTCAGTTTCACAATATGTCATGCTAGGGTTTGAACTGTCAACTTCTGGCTTGCTTGTCCAGTAAAACTAAGCGACCGTACCCATCTCAAAATGTAACTCCATATTCAAATTATTCAATGGTTCTGAAACAGAGGGTTGAATTTTCCCAGGTCTGCAGACAGGGAGCAAAGTTGGAAAATACCAGGTTGGGTCAGCTACCCGATGCATTCCTGCCTCCGAGGGGAAAGCTGATGGCACCGCCTGGATCTTCCTGATGGTGGATGGGCCCCCCCGCTGAGGTTGGAGCCTGGCTGCCCATTGCAATTGGCCTCCCATTGGCAGGTCGTGGGCAGGGAGTTTGGGGGCCATCGATATATCCTTTGAATCAGCCTGGCAGGAATCCACTGTGGTGCGAAGGCTACAGCCACGATGATGACCAGACGGCTGTGGCCATGTGTATTTTTTTTTAGCTTTTCCCAGTGTCATAGGGAACATCTCTATTTTGAAATGCCCTAATAGTCATCTGGCTAGCTCAGCAGCACCCATCTCACCCACTGGGCCTTTTGGCTGGACATCTCTACAGGTCCTCCTGCTTCCTTGGTTTGCCCACCATTCTTAATTGAATGGGGCTCTTGGAGGTAGCTTCTTAATTGGCCATTTGGGGAAGATCGTGACTGATGTCCTGCCAAGGCCATTTCCAGTTTCTCGACCTGGAATCCTTACCTTGGAAGCTGATGTGGGGATTGTGACTGAGCTGTGAAAATTCAGCCCAGAGTATCAAATTAATACTTCATTCTGAATATTTTAATGAAGCAACTAATTTCATAAAGAACCAGTAACAGTACAAAGTTAAATTTGGGGTTGGGGTGCCATACTTGGTTAATACAGTATGCTTTCACTTCTTGGATGTGGGCTGAAATCTAGCCCAAACAGGTTTTTCTTTTGGGCTGTACATGAAATGGGTTTGAATACCCTAAACTCAGCTATCAGTGGACTTAAGCACAAGAATCCCCATCATATGACAAAATTGGCAACTTAAGAGACATCATAAAATGACTTGTGAGTACTCTATTAACATTGGGATTAAGGTACGTTGTTTGACCAGGATGTACAACTGGCTGAGGTACAAGAGTGATCAATGGTGACACAAGTACCCAAAGTAAAAACATCTTTTATTCCTCAGGCAAATATTGACCAAGAAACTTTTCAAAATAGTACATAGCATGTCCCAATGTTTATATACATAATACATGCGCCTGGCAGATGTTAAACTAAAAAAAGCCCATAATGGCCTCTGTTACAATTGTGAGGTTTATAGGTTTATTATATTTTTGGACTGTAGCTTTAAAATTGGGGTAAATGAAGGAGTTCATATGACCAGTTCTCCCTGACAGTAAGTTTGGGTGCTTTGATTGTTAGAGATCCATTTACTTCAAAGATGAAAGGGAGTTGAAATCAAAGATAGCTAATTAGCATTTCTACCTGGATATGAAGTTAATATTTTTCATGTTGCCATGGGGAATAACGCAGAGGATGCCATTTTTGAGGTCAGGTTACAGGCTTCCTTACAAATCAATGAATATCACAGACAGCAGGTTTTTTTTGGTCTGCAGCCACCTGAGATGCAGAGAGTGGGATCTAGAAACAGCCTGAAGTGGAGAAAATTCAGACTCAGTTGTTCACCATGTAGAACATAGGTAGGAGCTTGTGCTCAGATTGAAGAGACCAAGTTCATGGGGATTTAAAGCAGGCTGGAAGATTCGCCTAGCTTGGGCTAGATGGATGGAATCTCCAGACAACCCTCATTGTGAAAGTGGGTTCTGGGATCAGAAATTACCCCGCTGGGAAAGTAAAAAGGAAGCAAGCCATCGGGAGCTGAAAATAATTTTAGATTGGTTCTTGGAGGATGAAGTGTCCACTTAACAGACAATGTAATATATAACCATAGTGGGAGATTGGCGGCTGTGTTAAAAGTTAAATCACAGAATCACAGGTGTAGAAGGAGGCTATTCAGCCCATCACGTCTGCACTAGCTCTCTGAACATTTTGGCTTACTGCCAATCTCCTGCCTTTTCCCTATAACCCTGCACATTGTTTCTATTTAGGTAATCATCCAATGCCCTCTTGAATGCCTCAATTGAACCTGCCTCCACCACACTTCCAGGCAGCGCATTCCAAACCCTAACTACTCGCTGTGTGAATTTTTTTTTCTCACCTCGCATTTGCTTCTTTTGCAAAACACTTTAAAACTGTGCCCTCTGGTTCTCGATCCGTTTAAGGGCGGAACAGTTCCTCCCTATCTATACTGTCCAGATCCCTCATTATTTTGAAAACTTCTTTCAAGTCTCCTCTGAACCTTCTCCTCTCAAAGGAAAATAGTTCCAACTTCTCCAATCTTTCCTCATAACTCAAGGGTCTCATCCCTGGAACCATTCTCGTAAACCTCTTCTGCACCCTCTCCAATGCATTCACATCCTTCCTATACTGTGGCACCCAGAACTATACACAATACTCCAAAATGGGGAATCTCTTCCCTGTAGTTTAAAGAAATTGCCTACAAAAAGAGAATAATATTTTGTCAATAGTTTTTTAAAATCATTTGTTACAGTAAAAGGTCTAAAACCTGAAATTTTGCCATGCCATTCTTTCAGCTAGTAAGTGGAAGTTCAAATCTCTTTTTACAAGTTATTGGTTTCTACAGAAATCATAACATCTCTCATACTAGTTTCAGGCTCTGACACCTTCACTGTGGCAGATGATATAGAAGAAGATAAAACAGTAATTTTCATTCAAGTCTTAAACAAATGCTAGAAAGCAATAAAGGGAAGAGAATTTTCATGCAAATGATAAATGGCTTCAGAATTATGATCTAAATGATTGTGACTTCTGTTTTCTGGGTTTTCAATGCTGTAAATATATTGCAACCACAACTCTCTGAGCGGCACTTGTGGGAGAATACAGATGCAGGGTTGTTGCTCTTGACTCAGCTTTATTTGCCAGTCAACCTCATTAGTTTTGAGGTCATTGTGGCTGCTTTAAAGTATTGTTGATGTTTTGACTCATTTCTCACAGGATTACTAAAGAAAGCAGTGAAGAAAACAGTTGTGCCATAATCTGCAAAGGATCTAAAAAATGCCCTCAATGCATTTACCACTATTCCTGAAAATAAGAATCAAATTTTAGAGTTGCAAAGATAGAAATGGACCAGACACTTATTTAAACTGCACAATCCTACTATATATATATCGTTTTTTTTTAGAAACAAAAATCTGTGATATATATCATTTAAAATGCACTGCCCTTGACTGAGATATAACATTCTGTATATGTAATGTAAATAATGATCATATGTAATAGTTATAATTATTTTTCTTTCACTTATTTCCACCAAAAATGACCGATTTTCTTTACGAGTGCCGTATTGGTTTTAAGAAAAAAATCTCGCCACATTTAAGGAAAACAACCATAAGTTCCATGTGTTCTTACAACAAATTGAATTCAGATATACATGCACATTCCATTCATGTTGTTGGCACACATATTGCATGCTGCACTGATATCACACAGAGGATGCACAAGTATCCCTGAGCTGGAATTGTTGGCGAATATTTTTTGACCTTATGTTATACACAAGTAGCACTGTTCCCAGTGCACAAACGTGAAGTAACAACCTTTGATGGAATATAAAACATTATTTTAATACAAAATTGGAGCTTTCCATACAAGTCACTAAAATGTTACAGAGCCACACAGCTGCATTGCAGAATGGACTAATTTGGCAGCCATCACACTTTCAGGAAAGATTGAGTCAGAGGCAGTACAACTGGAAATTAGTCCCTCTGACTCTAATCTTATCTGAGGAAATGGGCAGAAACAGGGTCAATCTCTTCACAAATAATTTTACATATTGGGAGCTGAATGTATGGAATTAAGTGCCATGGAAGAACGTGATGACTATGATGTGAAAGCATGCTTTATATCAAAAAATGATTTTTGAATTTACTGGCTGGAAACTCCTAATTTGCTTTTCTTTAAATAGGCTAAAGATACATTCCCGTGATTTGGGATCACAGGCAAAGATGACGGCACACTTGCATCACTGTACCTTCTGCATTCCAAAACTGTTGAAATGGAGATAATCTGTCTGCAAAGTCACAACAGGAATAATGGCCTTGAAAGAGGATGAATGGGGGCCATCTCCTATCTCATTATCAAAACGTCCAGTCATCTCCTATCTCATTATCAAAACGTCCAGTCACCTGGGTACTAAACTGGATGGAGACAAACCATAAGAAATAATCACTGGGGCAATGGGACCCTGGCTGAGAGAGGAATTCCCATGCATGATCTAATTAAGGTAACTAGAATATACTAGTGATGACCATATTTGGATCACTGGGCAGTTGGAGAGAGAATGTCATGTGAAAAGCCTACCCTTTGAGTGTTTAAACATCTGATTTCTCTGCAGAACTGCACAAGCAACTGAGGCACTGAAGGAAGAAGACCCTGGGTGGGTTCCTTCCCTCTCTCTCTCTCTCCCCTTCTCTCCACTGAACTTGCAAGTTTTGAACTCTGTCTGCTAATTTTAACTATCTAGCCACTATATTCAGAGATTTTAAAAAGGACTCATCCCAGTGCTGTTGTTTCTAGGAAACAGATAAATTGTCCAGCTGCAACTTTAAATTGCCTCAATATCAAAAGCAGAAGGACCAAATGAAAGCAGCAGGACCACCAAGTTCAGCCTGAAGCCTGCTTTGTTGCCTTAAAGAGCCATATACTCCTTTAACTTTTCTGGTCTCTAAATTACTTAATCTATCCTCCTCACTCTATAATCTATTTGCGTGTGAGTGAACTTTGAGTGTGTATGTGTGTGAAAGTCAGAGCAGTTTTATTATTTTGTTTAGACTGCACTAAGTACGATAAAAACTATCCTATTTTCTTTTTAAAACTCAAGAAAACCTGTCTAATCTTGTCTTTAATGATCACAGCACACAAACAGTTAAACACTCAGGGAATTGGCAAGTATATCCTTTTTTTAAAAAAAAACTTATTGTGGTCAAGTGAGGAGATGGAAAAAAGGAGAACCATTCAACCCTTCCTCACTTGGTTGTAACAACTGTTTGTCCCATACAAACATACATACGAACATACAAACATGGGGGAGTAGTCCATTCCCCACCTTGAGCCTGCTGCGCCATTTAATAAGATCATTGCTGTTCTGGTAGTAACCTGCATCCCACCCTACTGCCAATAATCTATCAACCCCTTGCTTATTGAGAATCTATCCACCTCCGCCTTAAAAATATTCAAAGCCTCTGCTTCCACCACCTTTTCAAGAAGAGAGTTCCAGAGACTCACGACTTTCTGAGTGAAGAAATTTCATCTCATCTCTGTTTTAAATGGGTGACCACTTATTTTTGAACAGTGAACCGTAGTTCTAGGTTCTCAGACAGTAGGAAACATCCTGTCCACAACCACCCTGTCAAGACCCCTCAGGATCTTATATGCTTCAATCAAACCACCTCTTACTCTTCTAAACTCCAGCGGATACAAGCCTAGTCTGTCCAACCTTTCCCTATAAGACAACCCACCCATTCTAGTCTTTGTCTGGTAAACGTATGTACTGCTTCCAACACATTTACATCCTTCCTTAAATAAGGCGACCAATACTGTACACAGTACTCCAAATGTGGTCTCACCAATGCCTTGTACAACTGAAGCATAACCTCACTACTTTTGGATTCAATTCCCCTCGCAATAAATTATAACATTCTATTAGCTTTCCTAATTTCTTGCTGTGCTTACATACTAGCCTTTTGTGATTCATGCACTAGGACATCCAGATCTCTCTTCACCTCAGAGCTCTGCAATCTCTCACCATTTAGATAATATGCTTATTTTTTATTCTTCCTGCCAAAATGGACAATTTCATATTTTCCCACATTATACGCCATTTGCCAGATCTTTGCCCACTCACTTAACCTATCTACATCTTTTTGTAGCCTCCTTATGTTACTTCCTCAAAGAACAAATTCAAGGTGGGGTGGGTGGGGAATGGATAAGTACATCCTGAAAACTTTGATAGAGCTGCATATTAGGTGTTTAAATATTTAAATAATTTGTATTATCACAGAATACAGTATTTCCTAGAAGCTCTGTCCAGACAGATAACAGCTTCTTAGATGATACAATCCTACATTCCTAATCAGCTGTAAAATTATCTGAATGACAGCCAGTTAACATTCACTGGCTGATTCAATCATGAGAATATATAGCTGGATGGGGTACTAGAAGCTTGCTTATATCAAGGTATCTATATCCAAGAATCACTCACTACTTTAAGGGGGAAAACTGGGAGGGTGGAGGAAGAGAAAAAAGACAACAAATAAATGCGGACATGTGCCATCAATAGATATATTCATACATCTATTTAACCTAAAACAACTTCTTAAGAGAGCTCATTTTTCACCTGTTGGAACATCAAATGTTGCAATGGACCTTGGCATGTTTTCAAATGTTTGGAACAATTTGACTGTAATTCTGTCAACATTACACAGTTGTGCAAAGAAGGTGTTTGTATTTAATGCCATACCAGGTGCACACTCCCAGGAGAGGTAAAGAATTTTACCCAAGTAAGGAAATAAAGAACTTTTACCTCAGCAGTAACAGAGTCAATAAGCTGTGCATATTCAGTCTTGAGTATATTCAGGAAATACATTAATAAATTTTTGGGTACTAAAAGAATTGAAGGACAGGCTGTGTCCTAGGCTCAACCATCTTCGGCTGCTTCATCAAAGACCTTTCTTCCATCATGAGGTCAGAAATGTGGATGTTTGCTGATGATTGTGCAATGTTCAGTACCATTCAAGACACCACAGATACTGAAGCAGTCCATGTCCAACTGCAGCAAGACTTGGACAATATCCAGGCTTGGTCTGGCAAGTGGCAAGTAACATTTGTGCCACACAAGTGCCAGGCGATGTCCATCTCCAACAAGAGAGAATCTCACCATCACCCCTTAAAGTTCAATGGCATTACCATTGCTGACTTGCAAATGGCATTACCATCTGGCTTGCCTGGCCCCAATGGTAGTGGATGAAGGTCAATGCATGCCTGAACAGAGCGTCTGTAACCTGCTTGACACAAGTGTGGACAGCTGATTGGGAGGCACCACAAAGATTGCCCACTGAGCCCTGGAAGAAGCCAGAAGCATAGAAGTTGAGGGCAGCTGTGACCTTCAGAACCACAGGCATGGGCTTCAGAGCCACCCATACAGTTATCGGAGATCTCAGGCCCTATCATCTGACAGATATAGTTGACTATCTCCCTTGAGGGACGGAGCCTCCTTTAGCACTGCACCTCAGACATATTGAGGTAGCTGCTTCTCTGCCTGTATACCCTGGCAGCAGGATAGTGACGTCTTCTGCGGCCCCTTCCGCCTTGGACTGCCTCTTGGCCCTAAGCCCCATGTGCCTGCGCCTGTCCTTCCAAAAGTGGCTCCTCTGGAGGCTGAATGTGCACTCCTGGCCTCCTCCCCCTTCTAGCCCTCCCTTCCTCCTCAGAGGAGCTGCCTGCAGTGGACAGTTCAGCTCCCATTGCCAGGTTAAGGGAAGGCTTCCTGAAACCTGCAGGCCCAGAAAAGATTACTCGCTGCAGAGTGCTGACCTGAAGGTTAAGAGTCCAGCAAAAGCAGCTGGGATGCATTTTGAAGTACTGCAGATCACACAAGCAAGTTTCAAAAATAAATACATAACTGCGCACTTGCGACCCCAGTGAGCCCTCTTATTGCACCCTTGGATGAGGTTAATACAAATGTGTCCTACCCGCCTGCCTGTTGCGCCCGTGCGCCAACCCGAAGACTGCACGGGCGCCGAAAAATTGTCGTCGATTGTGAGTCAAGGGCCTTAAGTGGCACGTTAATTAATGGCGGCCGCGCATCGGACATCACCGCGCGCCTGCCCAGTGAAATATCGCGATGGCGCGTGGTGACATCAGGACACTTGCCCAATGTCACCGCGTGTCATTTTACGCGTGGACGTATGGGACCCGCCACCACACGCCAACGGGAAAATTCTGCCCGTGGTTACAAGGAGGTCAAAGGTGGGAACTAAAGTTTCAGGTGTATGTGAACTTTTGAAAGGACAGGCAGGAAGGAAAGGGTGGCAGGGTAGTTTTGTTAGTACGGGATGGAATAAGTACAATCTTGGATGGGAAGATGTAGAATCCATATGCGTGGAGTTAAGAAATAACAAGGAGAAGACGACACTGGTGGAAGCAGTCTATAAACCCCCCAACAGTAGCTATACTGTAGGACAAAGAATAAATCAGGAGGTAATGGGGGCATGTAAAAAAGGCAGTACATTAATCATGGGTGACTTTAATCTTCATGTAGATTGGGAAAATCAAATTGGCAGAGGAAGCCATGCACAAGAATTCATAGAATATATTTGGGACAGTTTCCTAGAGCAATATGTTATGGATCCAACCAAGGATCAGGTTATTTTGGATCTGGTAATGTGTAATGAGGCAGGTTTAATAAATGATCTCAGAGTAAAAGATCCCCTGGGAAACACTGGCCATAACATGGTAGAATTTAGCATTCAGTTTGAGGGTGAGAAACTTGGGTCAGAAACAACTGTGCTAAACTTAAATAAGGGGAATCACAAAGAAATGAGGACAGACTTGACCGGAGTGGACTGGGAAAGGAGTTTAGCAGAAAAGATGGTTGTCGAACAATGGCAGGTGTTTAAGAAAATAGTTCATGACTCACAAAAAAGAAATATCCCAGTGAGGAAGAAAGATACTAGGAAGAGGATAAACCAACCTTGGTTATCCAAGGAAGTTAAGGATAGTATCAAATTGAAAGAAAAAATGTACAAAATGGCAAAGATTAGTGGTAAGCCAGAGGATTGGGAATGTTTTAGAAACCAACACAAGGTTACCAAAAAAACAATGAAAAGGGAGAAAATAAACTTTGAGGGTAAACTGGTAAGTATTTTAAAAAATGAACAGTAAAAGCTTCTTTAAATATATAAAGGGGAAGAGAGAGGCCACAGTGAAGATGGGCCACTTAGAGAATGTGGCTGGGGAAATAATAATGGAAAACCAGGAAGTGGCAGAGGAGTTGAATAAATATTTTGCATCAGTCTTCACGGTAGAAGACACTAATAACATTCAAAAAATAATAAATAATCAAGGGGCAAAAGGCGGGGAGGAAATAAATACAATAACAATCACTAGAGAAAAAGTACGAGGGAAACTAATGGGGCTAAAGACCGAAAAGTCCCCTGGACCTGATGGGTTGCATCCTAGGATATTAAAGGAAGTAGCTACACAAATAGTGGATGCACTGGTAGTAATCTTCCAAGAATCCTTAGATTCTGGAAAAGTGCCAGAGGATTGGAAAGCTGGCAATGTAACACCCTTACTCAAAAAGGGAGGGAGACACAAAACAGCTAACTATAGGCCAGTTAGAGTCTATTATAAAGGATGTAATACCAGGGCATTTAGAAATGCATAATATGGGAAAATGTGAGGTTATGCACTTTGGCAGGGAGAATAGAGGAGCTGAATATTATTTAAATTGAGAAAGACTGCAGAAATCTGCAGCACAGAAGGATTTGAGGGTCCTCATGCATGAATCACAAAAAGCTAGTATATAAGTTCAGCAGGTAATAGGAAGGCAAATAGAATGTTGGCCTTTATTTCAAAGGTAATGGAGTATAAAAATAGGGAAGTCTTGCTAAAACTATACAAGGCACTAGTTAGACCACACCTAGAACACTGTGAACAGTTTTGGTCCCCTTATCTAAGGAAATATATACTGGCATTGGAGGCTGTTCAGAGAAGGTTCACTAGGTTGACCCCAGGTATGGAGAGATTTTCTTATGAGAAGAGGTTGAGTTGGTTGGGCCTGTACTCATTGGAGTTTAGGAGAATGAGAGGTGACCTTATTGAAACATATAAGATTTTTAGGGGGCTTGACAGGGTAGATGCTGAGAGGTTGTTCCCCCATGTGGAAGAGTCTAGGACTAAAGGGCATAATCTCTGAGTAAGGGGTCACCCATTTAAGACAGAGATGAGGAGGAATTTCCTCTCTTGGAGGGTGGTGAATATGCGGAATTCTTTACCACAGAGGGTTGTAGAGGCTGGGTTGTTAAGTATATTCAAAGTTGAGATAGACAGATTTTTATTCAGTAAGGGAATCAAGGGTTATGGGGGAACGGCAAGAAAGTGCTGTTGATGATTGTCGGATCAGCCATGATCTCAATGAATGGCGGAGCAGGCTCGATGGGCCGAATGGCCTACTTCTGCTCCTATGTCTTATGGTCTCATACTGCTTCAGTATCTGAGGTGTCATGAATTGTGTTGAAGACTGTGCAATCATTAATGAACATCCCCACTTCTGACCTATGATGAAGGGATGGACATTGATGAAGTAGCTGAAGATGGTTGGGCCTAGGACATTACCTTGAAGAGCTCCTGCAATGATGTACTAGAACTGAGATGATTGACCTCCAACAGCCACAACCATCTTCCTTTGTGATAAGTATGACTCCAACCCAAGGACAGTTTTCCCCCAGATTCCTATTGGTTCCAATTTTGCTAGGACTCCTTGAAAAAAAAACAAGGAAATGGCAAAAGCCTTGAACAAATATTGTGTATCTGTCTTCACAGTGGAGACACAAAAAAATCCCAAGAATCAAGAGACAAAAGGGCAAGAGGAACTTAAAACAATCCCAATCACTGGAGAAAAAGTACTAGGAAAACTAATGGGACTAAAGATTGACAAGTGCCCTGGACCTGATAGCCTGCATCTTAGGATTTGAAAGAAGTGAAGGCAGAGATGGTGGATGCATTGGTTGTAATCTTCCAAAATTCCCTCGTTTCTGGAAAGGTCTCAGTGGATTTGAAAACAGTAAATTTAACACCTCCATTCAAGACAGGAGGGAGGCAGAAAGCAGGAAACTATAGGCCAGTTCACCTAATATCATTGGGAAATGCTAGAATCCATTATTAAGGAGGCAGTAACAGGATAATTTAGAAAATCACTATACAACCAAGCAGAGGTTTTGTGAAAGGGAAATCGTGTTTGACAAATTTCTTAGAGTTTTTTGAGGATGTAACAGGGTGGATAAAGGGAATCTAAGATCAAAACCTTCCTTCCTTCCTACCTACCTACCCGCAACCTTAAACCCACCCCCTCCCTGGCCTGCCCAAACCACCCCCCCCGACCAAAGACCTTTTTCCGTGGATCCATGGGCCTTCTTCCTCCTTCTCCTGTGGTCCCAACAGCAGCCACTGGCATTGCCAGGACTATTGGCCAATCCGATTGCCCGGCAACTCCAGAGGGTGGGATTTCCTCCCCAGTGAGTGGCAGAAGTCCCACTTTGCCCCCGTTTAGCCACCCCACAGCACTTTATGGCTGAGGGGCGGGTTGGCATCAAGCATTTCAGCTTCACTCCGTCTTTGCTTCTGGAGGGGGTTGTGGGGGTGCCCTCCCGCCCCATATTATTCAGCCCATTAGGTGGGAAAATACGAGGTTGTCACTTTGACAGGAAGAATACAAAAGCAGTATATTATTTAAATGAAAAGAGACTGAAGAACGCTGCAGTACAGAGGGATCTGGATGGCCTTGTACATGAACCATAAAAAGTTAACATGCAAGTACAGCATGTAATTAGGAAGGCAAATCAATGTTGGCCTTTATTGCAAGGGGGGGTGGAGTCTAAAAGTAGGGAAGTCTTGCTACTGTACAGGGCAGAGGTGAGACCGCACCCAGAGCACTGCGTACATTTTTGGTCTCCTTACTTAAGGAGGGATGTACTTGCATTGACAGTGGTTCAGAGAAGGTTCACTAAGTTAATTCCTGGGATGAAGGGGTTGTCTTATGAGGAAAAGTTGAGTCGGTTGTACCTAAACTCATTGGAGTTTAGAAGAATGAATGGTGATCTTTGAAACATATAAGATTCTGAGGGGACTTGACAGGGTAGATGCGGACAGGCAGGAAAATGGAGTTAAGGGCACAATAAGATCAGCCATGATCTTATTGAATGGAGGAGCAGGCTCGAGGGGTCGAACAGTCTATTCCTGCTCCTATTTGTTATGATTTCTTTGGAAAATCCCTACCTTGGAGTACTCAGCAAGTGGTAGTCTGGGGAAATAAGGCAGGAGGACAGGAATACACCGTACTGCCTTGTTACAATCACTTTTTTAAGCCAATGTTTGTATATATGATATACATACAATATTTGGGGCCATGATTGAGGTGTATTAAATTATGAGGGGCATAGACAGGGTCGACAGGAAGGAACGTTCCCCCTTGGTGGAGGGATCAATAACCAAAGATTTAAGATAAGGGGCAGAAGGTTTAGAGGGGATGTGAGGAAGAATTTTTTCACCCAGAGGGTGGTGGGAATCTGGAACTCACTGCCTGAAAGGGTGGTAGAGGCAGAAACCCTCATAACATTTAAGAAGTATTTGGATGTGCACTTGCGATGCCATGGCATACAAGGCTATGGGCCTAGTGCTGGAAAATGGGATTAGAATAGTTAGGTACTTGTTTGACTGGTGCAGACTCGATGGGCCGAAGGGCCTTTTTCTGTGCAAGCCTAAGCATCCTGTACCCACCATGTGAACCATTAGCTCTCAGCCTAAACCTGTCACCACCTAACAACCAAGTGATTCCATTGTACCCAACTCTCTGAATGGAGGACATAATATTGAAAACACACTCATTTAATGAACATGAAGAAACTGATCTTGCACACATAACTTGTATAAATCTACACATTAAATAGAAAGCTGTATAACAAGATGCAGAAAATCAGTTTTGCACCTCATGGCCAGAAGCTTCTGGACTAATAAAAATCTGATGCATCAGGGCCATTTCCTGCTGGTGTCTGAATATCCCCCATCAGCGTGATCTTTTGGGAATTGACCAATTAACAGGCTGCCTCTGGCAGCCCTGTCAGAATAGGGATGACGGCCAGGGTCCAGAGTCACAAGGTGTATCCAGGGCAGCCCATGGAAATGGCTGCTGGCCACCCTCGCCCTCGCAATCTGGGTGGTGCTGGGGAGCCAGCAGCAAGGGCGGCTTTGACACTATGGAAGCACCCCCATGTGAAGGAGTGCGGCTGCCATTGGGCAGGATTTTTCAGATGGCAGGGCTCCTCCCCCCTCCGCCATCTGAAGAGTTGATGGGGAACGCATCCCCACCCATATCACAGCAGCCTTGCAGCCAAGTAATGCTCCTTGGAGTATTAAGTGAGCATTAATTAGCTGAAGATTGGCAGAAGTCTGGTCTCAGAGAGAGCTGCCGGCCAATCTGATTGGCCCGCAGTTCTGTAGTCTCAGCAGCACCAGTGACATCAGTGGCCAGGGTTGGGACTACAAGCGTTCGCCAGATTCAAAGTCCCGGACCAGATAAGTGAGGGGGGGGGGTCTCATGAAAGGTGGGGGGGGTGGTGTGAGGCCCGGGATACAAGTGGGGAGAGGGTAGGGAGCTCTTGTTGGAGAGGTAAGGGCGGGGAGGGAGCACCTGTGCAGCCAGACCTTGGGTGGCAACCTGATGTAGAAAGGGGGTCCTTGAGGGAAATGCACCTCACCTCCACACCCATGGTTTGAGCAAGGTGACCTGTCAGGCTTCTCCCTTGCCCCTGAACTACAAAAGCAAGGAGGTCATGTTGGTGTTGTATAGAACCTTGGTGAGGCCACAGCTGGAGTACTGTATGCAGTTCTGGTCACCACATTATAGGAAGGATGTGATTGTACTGGAGGGGGTGCAGAGGAGATTCACCAGGATGTTGCCTGGGATGAAACATTTAAGTTATGAAGAGAGGCTGGATAGGCTTGGGTTGTTTTTGTTGGAGCAGAGAAGACTGAGGGGTGACCTGATCGAGGTGTACAAGATTATGAGGGGCATGGACAGGATGGATAGGGGGCAGCTGTTCCCCTTAGTTGAAGGGTCAGTCACAAGGGGGCATAAGTTCAAGGTGAGGGGCAGGAGGTTTAGGGGGGATGTGAGGAAAAACATTTTTACCCAGAGGGTGGTGACGGTCTGGAAAGCGCTGCCTGGGAGGATGGTGGAGGCGGGTTGCCTCACATCCTTTAAAAAGTACCTGGATGAGCACTTGGCACGTCATAACATTCAAGGCTATGGGCCAAATGCTGGTAAATGGGATTAGGTAGGTAGGTCAGGTGTTCCTCATGTGTCGGTGCAGACTCGATGGGCCGAAGGGCCTCTTCTGCACTGTGTGATTCTGTGATTCTGTGAACTCCTCCCATCATCAAAATGGATGCTGGGTGGGAAGGGCCCAATAATAGGACCTCAACTGAGGTGAGGCTCACCCATGGGCTGCCCCCACCCCCACCCCCCTAGCCGCAAACTTGCCAGGGGTAAGACTAAAATTCTGCCATTGAAACAGGTACAGCAGTAGGGGAGATATCAGCCTCCATGAGTTTGCTGCTTGAGGATACATGAGCATTAAGAATTACTGCCAAAAAAAATGATTAAAAGACCTCAATTGTCACACAGCACGAAGCTGCCTCCTATACATTGCTGGACTCCTGATTCATTGGCAGGGCCCATGCTACTCCGGGGAACATGCATCCATCTATGAAAATGGCCATTAATTTAGGCCTTATCTGTCTTAATTGGCCGCCTGCTTCCCACAGGTGAGCGAGCGGCCAATCCCACTCACAGTCTGCCCCAGGAAAATTCGCCCGGAGTTGGGGACAGTCAGTGAGCTAACCTGCGCCCCTTGATCTGATTCCCCGCTGCCCCCACCACCTCACAGTCTCCAAAGACATCTCCATGGGGCTGAGACAATTGTGGCTAATGCTTTGACTGCACTGCTCATCATACTTGGAAGTGGTGCCACTGAGGTGAAATTTATTGTGTTTTACCATCTGGGAGCTTAAAACCCCTACCTACCAATTTACGGGAATGCTGCTGCCAGTAATTTAGTGTGGCTCTCTAATTGTTGATGGTTATATAGTTTCTGGCAACCTGGAATCTAAAACCAAATATATTCACTTGGTCCTTCTTTGGAATTTACATTACATAGCCAGCTGAGGGTCAAACGAAAAGCTATACATTAGAACAACTGGATCTGAAAAATTACAAATGTAATGTATTGTCAATTTATGGCATTCAAGACTATATCGAGCCCTCGGCTCTCTTCTGTTGCTATGACCTGCCTAATTACAAGTTAGGGAAGAAAGGATCATTTTAACACATTTTTGGTGGAGGGTTATAATTCTCATGTCTAAAACAGTCAATTCTGGTAAATTTACAAGGAAATGAATGTTTCCCTATAAGATGGGTGTTCTTCGTTATTGCCTGTGGAAAGATTTGCAATTACAACGTTGCCTTTAGTTGTTTGGAAAGCGCATTAAATTAAATAAATACAAATCATTGCATAAGCTGAACTTCAAGACACAGCTTGCTAGAGGATAGCGTGGACCAGGTGATTTCCAGCACCAGAAGGAAAGGCCTTGCTAGGAATTAATTTATTCACCCCACACGCCTACAATCAAAGAAAACCCACGATACTTTCAAAAGATCACTACTTTCGGCTATGATTTGATGCGAAGACTGTATTGGTGTACTGCAGAGCGGCTTGCAAGCTATGTTGGAGATCAGTACTCTGCTGGAGTTTGGACACCGTTGCTTTGCTGATCCAGCTTTCTATGTCAGTCCTTACGACGAGGGTGAACTGAAAATTTCAAATCGCATTGTGAAGGTTGCAGCATCTGCTCCAGCGCCACATGATCCAGGAGGGAAGAGGAGGGTTGGGATTTCCCTCTCCTCACTGCGGATCAATGATGCGGGAAACATAGCAGGCAGATTTTCTGGCTGGCATCATTTAGCTATAGCAGAATCTAGCACACCTTCAATGGAGCAAAACTTGTTTGCCGTAATGCTGTACCCTGCCGATTTTCTGGAGTCAGTTTATTTATTTATTTATTTTTGCTGAATTGAGTTGGGGTTCCCAGCCTGTACTGTGGAGGGAAGAGGGAAAGGGCAGGGCGGGGAAGAGCTTGGCCGGCCTCTGATACTTGCTACTGCATTGCAGAACTAGTGGCCGCTAGGTGGTCAAAGGGGCAAAGGGGGAAGCTTTACTTGGCAAAAAAACAACAAATTGGCATTGTAGAGCTAGGAAGTTGAAAGGCTTACATAATTCAGTTGCAATCTGACTGTGCCTGTGGCCAAGAATATTATGTGGCCAATATGTTCATTTCTGATGGAAACTGTCGGAAGTGGTAGGAAGACTTGGGAGGAGATGGAGCAGATCCCAAAAGAGTTTTTGCATCAAATACCATCCTGTTGGCTTCTATTCATGTTTATCAGGAAACTTTGATATCCACCCTTTGTGACAACATCCAAATTATTTATCTATGGTGGAAAATAAAAGTAACAGCCTATTAACCAGTGCCTGTCTGTTCGAGAAATCTAAATTACAACAACCCTTTGCTTTCTATCTATCAATTATACCTTTATTCATTCCACCACAAGTAGCACCACTATTGACCGAGCTGGCTGAGTCCTGAAGGACATAGCTGCCAGACAGGGTCTGTGGCAGAAGATGAGAGAACCAACAAGAGGGAAAAACCTATTTGTCCTCATCTATCTACCCGTTACAGATGCATTTGTTCATGACAGTATAGGTGGGAGTGACTACCACACAGTTCTTGTGAAGAGAAAGTCCCGTCAACACACTGAGCATACTCTCCATTGTGTTGTGTGGCATTACCACTGTGCTAAATAGTATTCATTCAGAACAGGTCTAGCAACTCAAAATTGGGCATCCATGAGGCGCTGAGGCCCATTAGCAGTAGCAGAATTGTATTCAGCCACAATCTGTAACCTCATGGTTTGGCAAATTCCCCAATCTACCATTATCATCAAGCCAGGGGATTAACCCTGGTTCAATGAAGAGCTCAGAAGGGCATGCCAGGAGCAGCATCAGGCATACCTAAAACTGGAGTGAAAACCTGCTGAAGCTACAACACATGACCACTTGTATGCTAAACAACGGAAACAGCTCAGACAGAATTTAGCAATCCCACAACCAACGGATGAGATTAAAGTTCCACAGTCTTGTCACATCCAGCTGGGAATGGTGGTCGACGATCAAACAACTAACTGGAGGAGGAGGCTCCATGAGTATTTCCATCCTCAACGATGGGGGAGGTTAGCATATTAGCGAAAAGTCAAGGCTGAAGCAATTGCAACCATCTTCAGCCAAAAGTGGCGAGTGGATGATCCATCTTGACCTCCTCCTGAGGTCCCCAGCATCAAAGAGCCAATCTTCAACCAATTTGTGATATCAAGAAATGGCTGAAGGTACTGCAACAGCTATGGACCCTGACAACATCCCGACGATCGTACTGAAGACTTAATTGTACCCCAGAACTTGTCACGCCCCTCGCCCAGCTTTTCCAGTACAGCTACCACACTGGCATCTGCCAGACAATGAGGAAAATTGTATCTATGTCCTGTCCGCAAAATCAGGACAAATCCAATCCAGCCAACTGCCCCACAGCTTCCTTTCAATCATCAGCTAAGCGATGGAAGGTGTCGTCGACAGTGCTATCGGACAATTGTTCATTTAATTTGATCTCTAATTACTGTTGTTAGAAATTTTCCTACTACAGATGTAAAGATGACTCTTTGATAGCCATTTCAATTTGCAATTTATAAGCCAGAATCTTCCGGTTGGTGTGCGGGGGCGGGTCCCGTACGCCGACACGTAATGTGACGCATGGCAATGTCAGGTGTGCGTCCTGATGTCACCGTCATTCTGATATTTTAGTTCGGCTGGCGCGCACTGGAGTTGGCTGCGCGCCCGCCGAACTGTCAAAGGCCTGTTAAGAACATTAAGTACTTAATCAAACTGATTGTCTGGGCTGCCCGTCCAACCTTAAGGTTGGCGGGCAGGCGAAGAGCCCATGCGGCCTTCACATTTTTCACGGAACCTCATCCATGGGCTGGATTTACAACTTTAATTTTAAAAATTAATAAAACTCATAGCCATGTCACAGCGCACGTGACACTGTCACACGAGGGGACATGTCCGAATAACTTCTTAAAATCTTTTTCTCAGTTTTTCACAATCAAATTAATCTCTTTGAGGCACGGAGCTGCCTCAGGGAGATTTCTGCGCTCTTTCGCGTGCATCTGCAAAAGAGCACAGGCCCTGACTCTCCTTCCTCCTCCCCCCCCCGTCGCCTTAATTGACCCGCCCACCTAAAATTAGTCTGTGGGTGTGTCTTATTTGGATTAAAGCCAACTAGTCTGAGGGCTTTGATGTGTACTAGTTTGGAGATGTAAGAGAGGTAGAGTGCATTTGCACTTTTTGAACAGAGCATTCAAGAAGGCGAGTGAAATCTGGCACCTAGCTAGCAGTGCCCACACATGCCCACTCTCACCCCGCCTGCACGACAGGGAGAAAATTCTCCCTATAGCGTACCTTAAATTTCATTTTAAAAACCCTAACGCGCTTCGCAAGGACTGAAGAGAAAAATGAAGATGTTCGGAGGAATGACCAAAATTCTAGTCGAACATTTGAGGAGAGTCCTAAAGGAGCAGAGAAGGTTGGAGAGATTGAGGTGTTTAGGGATGACAAGCTTCCACTGATTAGATTCAAAATCTGATTTGCTGGTTGTGAGAAACTTTGGAATGTTTTGACATAAAGTTCCTGCATTTTTTCTATAAAAGCAAAAGCAAAGTATTCAGTAAGGTACTTTGCCACCTTCTTATTGATGCCACCATAACAATGCATATTTCTGAGTGGCTCTGCCTCATTCTTAATGATTCGTTCTGTCCTAATTTGTTTATAGATATCTGTGATTGACATTGGTTTCATGTTTTTCATATTTCTTCTTAGCTCGCTTTACCTCTTTTATTTTTGCTATTTGTACCTTTGTATTGAGCTTCCTTTTTAGCTGGTATCTGCAGCCTAATGAAACCCCTCACTTGTCGAATTATGATCCTATGAGGAAGGCAGTAAGACTGAAAACAAATCTTATGTTTATTGAGAATATGAAAAGCATTTAGTGAAGGAGAGGAGATCATTGCAGGATTTCAGCTTTCACCATTAACTCTCCCATTGTCAGTGATTCAAATTTTCCATTTTAAATGTGCAGAAAGTATCCTGGAGCACAGTAAGGATCTGCTTTCTTGGAGGATCACTAAATGGATTCCTGAATTATTATGCACCAGACTCTGTGAGTAAAGATTTGATACTGGACTTTGCTCTGGCTAATGAATCATATTTTTCCCCCTTGTTGGAATGTTCCTGGACACTGTTTTAGAAACACAGACCGGAGTTTCCAGTCCCGCCTCTGGCAGAACCAGAAAACCTTGCCCGGAGAAAATTAATGGTGCAGAAAGAGGACATTCGGCCCACTTTGTCTGTGCTAGATGAAAATGGTCTAACTTGCCAGCTCTTGGCCTGTAGCCCTGCAGGATAGGGCACTTCAAATGCATAGCCAAGTGGTTTTTAATGTAATGAGGATTCCTGCCTCTACCATTCTTCCAGGCAGTGTGTTCCAGACCTTCAGCATCCGCTGGATGCAAAACTTTCTCCTCAACTCACCTCTAATCCTTCTACCAATTATTTTAAATCTACGAGTCTTGGTTATTGACTTCTCTGCTGAGGCAGATAGGTCCTTCCAATGTACTCTATCTAGCCCACTAATAATTTTATACGCCTCAATTAAATCTTCCTTCAGCCTCCTCTGTTCCAAAGAAAACAGCCCCAAACATAATCTTTGCCTATAGCTAAAATTCACATTTACCATCTCACACTTAAAAAGGTCCCACTATTTCTGCTGCTTTTAACCAGTTACATGTTTTGCCTTCAATTTATCCAATTTTCTCTCATTCCATTGCTATTCTCCACTTAAACAACATTCTTTTGACCTTAGTTATGCCTGGCCTGTTTAATACTGAAGTGAGCTATTATTCATCGCTAATATTTTTCCAATCTTCATGTTGCTGACCTAATATGATTCATTAGCCAGAGCAATGTCCAGTATCAAATCTTTACTTACAGAGTCTGGTGCATAATAATTCAGGAACCATTTAGTGATCCTCCAAGAAAGCAGATCCTTACTGTGCTCCAGGATACTTTCTGCACATTTAAAATGGAAAATTTGAATCACTGACAATGGGAGAGTTAATGGTGAAAGCTGAAATCCTGCAATGATCTCCTCTCCTTCACTAAATGCTATTCATATTCTCAATAAGCATAAGATTTGTTTTCAGTCTTACTGCCTTCCTCATTAAAGTACCCCCACCACCAATGCTGATGGTACTTTTAGAAGAATCCTATTGCATATGAATAACTGAGTAAAGAATAATAAGTTGCCTACCTTACTGCTCTCCACAGGCGAGCTTCCACACACTTATGAACATGCTTTGTATGGAAGTGTTTGTTTTCACAGTAATTATATGCCCCTCCCTATTCCAGAGAAAACTAACTCACACACATCATTCAAGCAACAAGGAAAGATGCATCATGTCAGGCAACTGATCTTTGCTGATATAACGTCTTGTTTGTTGGGAGTGAGGCATAGTGATCCGATAAGCATTTTTAAAATTTCATAACCCTAATTGCTAGATTGTGAAGGATTTCATGATTATTCATTGGCTTTTCACTGTTGGTGCAATTAATCCGTGAATTCAAATCTCCACTTAAGTTATAGGGCTTCCAAATTCATCACTCTGCTGCACTTAATCTCAGAAAGAAGTAGTGTTGGTGCATCCGATAACATTTTGAATACTTAGAAACTCGTTACGTTCCTTCCTTTGGGATGACTCATGATGAATCTGAATATCAATAAACCTGGGGCATTCCGGCTTGTACAACTGTGACTTGCCAACAGTTAGAAAGGGTGCAGCAAGCATAGAAGCAAAACTTAGCAAAGTTTATCTTTTCTCCTCAGTATGTGTAGTAATTATGATTTTGTTAAATGTTGGACTGAACCTTTAAGAATAGTCCTGTGATGTAAGCTCACATGATCTAGGTAAAGCAATGTGTTAGCAGAGCGGGCTACCTCCACAGTCAGTGTAGAGATAGAGATGGAGTTGAATACAACCATGTAGTTGCTGCTGGCTGTAGTGTAAATAAACCTAATGTTTCCACTTAGAGGGCAGGATTTTTACCTCGTCGGGTGGGCACGGTGGGCGGGGATGGGAGTGGTCGCAAAACTGACTGCCGATGACAATCAGGCCCCGACCGTGATTTCACGCTGGCCGGCCAATCACGTGAATCATGTGCTGCGATGGGGATGGGAGGAGGGTGAGCGCAGAGGTTTGCACACAATGAAAACTTCCTGAAGGCACAGAGCTGCTACAGGGAGCTGAAGATTCATAATAGCACAAATAAAGATTTAAAAGATAAGGCGAACATGTCCTGCTCATGTGACAGAGTCACATGAGCAGGACATGTTCCAAATGAGATTTAAACATTTCTATTTTATTTTTAATTCCTGTTGGAAACCTCATCCCGCCCGTGGGTGAGGTTCCATAAAAAATCCAAAGGCCGCCTGGCTTTTTCACCTGCCCACCGACCGAACAGTTGGACGGGCAGCGAAAAATTTGTTTGAATTAATTGATTAAGGGCCTTAATAGGGCTTTTAATTGTCAGCGGGTGAGTTGCTGCCTCTCGCGCACACCCGCCAGGCAAAATATCATGAGAGTGTGCGATAACGCCGGGACGCTCGCCCAACGTTATCGCGCACTATTTTACTCTCGTTCGGGTCGGGCGTGTGCCCACCTGATGAGAGAAAAATTCTGCCCAGAAGGTTGTCTGCAAGTCAACTCTAGTACAAATAGGTGACGAGTCGAGACTATAACAGTATGCAAATCCTTATACATTAACATTGCATGAGAGATTGAGTCAGGCTTCAAGTAATCTTCTGGCACACCTACATTTTAAATAAAAGTCAACATCATTAAACAAGCAAACCCAATCGTTAAGTTACATAAATCAGCCAGTCTAAATTCACAGGAGAAATTTTCACATACAAATATTCACTGTTTGAACAATGGAAGGCATAGAATGGGCACCACAGTTGCTTTGAGAAATTTGGTTAAAAAAGAAAAGCTCTGCACAATTGCAAATATTCTTTACTGCTTAAAGAAAATCAAGTTTGACTGGACTTATTGGAACTGACTCAAATTCCTGCTCACCTCTTGCCAACATCTGCAACAGGCTGTTTATGTCACCCTCATCAAAAAGAAAAGGAACTTTGGAACCTGTTCAGGGCTGCAGTGACTTTTGCCACAACAGGCAACAGTCCTGTAATAGTCTTGGAGTATGCTCGCAGGCTCAACTATGAAACTTCTTCACAACAAAAACAGAATTACCTGGAAAAACTCAACAGGTCTGGCAGCATCGGCGGAGAAGAAAAGAGTTGACGTTTCGAGTCCTCATGACCCTTCTGCTGAAGGGTCATGAGGACTCGAAACGTCAACTCTTTTCTTCTCCGCCGATGCTGCCAGACCTGCTGAGTTTTTCCAGGTAATTCTGTTTTTGTTTTGGATTTCCAGCATCCGCAGTAGTTTTTTGTTTTTATCTCTATGAAACTGCTTTGGCCCGAAAGTGGGGAGGATGTGGACCCCACTACCACATGAGGTAGTCGAGGCAAATGGGTGCATTTAAGGGGAAGCTAGATAAACACATGAGGGAGAAAGGTATTGTAGATTATGCTGATAGGGTGAGATAAAGTAAGGGTGGGAGGAGGAGAGGGTGGAGCATAGAACAGTTGAGCTGAAAGGTTCAATGACAGACTGTAATTTGTATGGAAATCTGCTCTGCCTCTGTTGTGATTGTGCATTGTACATGTTGAGGCTGTGATAAGTCAGGGCAAGTGCAGTTCTCAGTTTCCTAAAGTGGACTGCAGTTTGCCTGACATCCCTGAGCTCACTCTCCTCTTCATTTTAAAGATAAATAAATAGTAATTTCCTCTTTGGGGGCATCCTACACCTCTTACACGAGCAAAAAAAGGATGTACCTTGACACATCAGAGGGGCAATGCAAGCAGAGACAACGGTTTGCTAAAGTGTCAGTAATGTAACGACAACTTGTCTTCATATAGCACCACCTAATAAAACCCATCCCGAGGCGAAGGCGCTTCACAGTAACGCTAGACACTGAGTAACTGAGACACATAAAGAGGTATTAGGGTAGATAATTGGTCAAGGAAGTAGATTTTAAGGAGGAAAGAGAGCTAGAGAGGTGGGGAGGTTTAGGGAGAAAGCTCCAGAGTTTAGGGCTTTGCGAGCTAAAGTCACAACCATCAGTAGTGAAGCAATTAAAATCGGAGATGCCAGAATCCAGGGGGCCAGAATTAGTTGAGAACTGATATTTCGGGGGGTTGGGGATGGATGAGTTTACAGAGATAGAGAGGGGCAAGACCATTGAGGGATTTGAAAACAAGGCCAAGAATTTTAATATGAAGACATTGCTTAGCTGGCAGCCAACGTAGATCAGGGGGCACAGGAACGATTGGTGAATGGGACTTGGTCAGCGTGAAGGTATGGCAGTAGAGTTTTGAATGACCTCAAGTTTCGGGGGGTAGAATGTGAGAGTTAGGGGTGTGCCAGAATAGTCAAGTCTAAGGTAAATAAAGCATGAGTGTTTCAGTAGCAGATGAGCTGTGATGGGGTGAAGTTACGCAATGTAGTGGAGGGAATATGCGATCTGAATAGTGGTCTGGGTATGAGTTTGGAAGCTTATCTTGAGGTCAAATATGACACCAAGGCTTAAAACCAGTTCGGTTCAGCTTGAGACAGTTGCCAGGGGGAGGGATGCAGTCGGTAGCTTGGGAATGGAGCTTGTAGTCTTTCCAATCTTTAGTTGGAGAAAAATCTTGTTCACCCAGCACTGGATGTAGAACAATCAGTCTGACTATTTGGAGGCAGTGGAGGAATTGGGACCGATGATGAGGTAAAGCTGGGTGTCATCAGTGTGCATGTGGATACTGAGGCTGTGTTTTCAGATGATGTCCACAAGGGGCAGCACATAGATGAGAAACAGGATAGGTCCTTGGAGGACGCCAGGAATGATGGCGTGAGAGAAGGAAGAGAAGCCATATGGGTGATTCTCTGACTACGATTAGATAGTTAAGAATGGAACCAGATGAGTGAAATCTTGCCCAGTTCGACATTGGTGAAGGAGGATGAAGATGGGGCGCTAGTTTGTAAAGATGGGGGCGGGTTGGGTACTGAAGAGTTGGTTTTTTTTTAGCCTTGTCACATACTGCAAGTTGATGCTTTCTCCTTCAGAAGAGTCTACTTCTGGGACTGGGTTTTACAGGGCGCAATGGTCCCTGCAGCTCCCCCCACCATCACCCTGCTATACAGTTGGTGAGGAGCCTGCCAACGGGAAGAACAGCTACCGCCTCTGTTGTTTAATGACCGATTGGCCGTTATCAGGCTGGAGGCGGGATGTCCACCTCAGAGAGCTACTGGCCAGTCAGATGGCTGGCAGCTCTGGAATCCTAGCAGTGCCAGGCGGGAGTGGTGGCCACCGCTTGGAATATACAGGCAATCCCCACTGGAGATTGTCACTGGAGCCGGACACCATGGTAAGTAGGTGGGATTTCGTCAGGATTAGGATGGCAGGCCTAACTGAGGAGGGTGGTAGGCCAGGTTTGAGAAAAGGGTGGGGGGAGGGTAAAAGGGAAAGTGTGATCTTGGGGCAGGGGGATCTTGAATGAACACAGGGGACCTAGAAAGGAGGTATCCCCACCTTTACGCGATAGCAGGCCGTGCAGCTTAGGCTGCTGTGCTGCTACATAGCATGGGCCTCCACTGTTGCAGGTAAAATAGCGGTGGAATAGTCGGAAATGGGCCTGTACGTGGCCATTAATTAGGCACTTATGGATTGGCCTCAATAGGCCCAAGGCTGCCTGCTGCTTCCAACGCTTCCCATAAAATTTCACACAGTTTTGGGGGGGGGGAGGGGGAGGGGTGGTGGTGTTCGGAGGTGGGAAGGCCACCTGATGGATTTTACTTCCCCCCCCCGCCCCGTCTTCAAACCCAGGGGAGGGCAGGGGAGCATAAAATCCAGCCCCTTGTGTAAAAGCAGAAAAATAACACGGATCTCAAAATCATGTCAGCAAGCATTTCCAGCAAACCTGTTGGTGTTGTGAAGTTTTTCTTGAGCTCAGTATCTATCACGCTATCGGTACACTCGAAAGCACACAGTTGTTGCTGCTGTAACTTCCCATTATTTCTGTTTTCACTGTACCATTAAAGCTGGTAATTATGCCACGGGACATTATCCAAAAAAAAAACTGTCTCAAATTGTTCCCACTGCTGTTTCAGAAGGGGTGTTAATCCATCTATTTTAATTAGTGCAGAAAGAAATTTGAGATAAAACTCTATGCATTAAGATATCAGCATTGCAGTATGTAATTTTAATGCCTGTGAGGTTAAGATCAGCATTACGGCAGACATATCTTTGAAATATCTTTGAAGCTGATCCGACTCCAACATTATAACCTCCAGTTTCTGCCCCAGAAATGGAACAGGAGCAGATCAGAGGAAATTCCCGGCCATGTTTCCTGCACGTTTTCACGCAGCGAGTGGTATCGGGTCTGGAATGCACTGCTGCAAATGTGGTGGAGGCAGGTTCGATCGAGGCATTCCAAAGGAGAATTAGACTGTTATTTGAAAAGGAAGAATACGCAGTGTTACGAGGAGAAGGCAGGAGAAAGGCCATAAGTGAGTTGCTCAATCGGAGAGCTGGTGCAGACACGATGGGCTGAATGGCCTCCTGCACGGTAACAATTCTTTGATTCTGTAAGCAGCTTTTCCAAGGTATTCCAGGTATCCCATTCTTCTTGTAGAGAGTATGGTGGAGGGGGGACCTCCTTTGAAGGTCCCCTGTCTCTATCTGAGATTCCCCTGCTCCCACCTCTTTTCTCCATGTTTGGACTAAAGCTGTAATGAGGTCAGAAGCTGAGTGGCCCGTGAGGTTGCAGATGAGGGTTGTATACAATTCTGCTCCTACTGATGGCCCACAGTGCCTCATGGATGCCCAGTTTTGAGTTGCTCGAAACTATCCCATTTAGCATGGTGGTAGTGCCACACTACACAATGGAGGGTATCCTCAATGTGAAGATGGGACTTCATCACCACAAGGACTGTGTGGTGCTCACTCCTACCAATACAGTCATGGACAGATGCATCTGTGACAGGTAGATTGGTGAGGACAAGGCCAAGTAGATTTTTCCCTCTTGTTGGTTCCCTCACCACCTGCCACAGACCCAGTCTAGCAGCTATGACCTTTAGGACTCAGCCAGCTGGGTCAGTGGTGGTGCTAGGGAGCCACTCTTGTTGATGGACATTGAAGTCCCCCACCCAGAGTAATCAGCAAGAGGTTTCCTTGCTTGTGTTTGGCAGACTAGCTTTTAATTCCAGGCTTATTAACTGAATTTAAATTCCACCAGATGCAGTGGCGGGATTGGAACTCATGTCCCCAGAATGTTAGCCTGGGCCTCTGGATTACTAGTCCGGCGACATTATCGCTATGCCTACGCCACCACCACCACCTCCACCATAAACTAGTTCTCATGATAGGTCACAGACCTGAAATGTTAACTCTGTTTCTCTCTCTGTAGCTGCTGCCAAACCTGCTGAGTTTTTTCAGGTCTTTCTGTTTTTATTTCCAGATTTCCAGCGTCCGCTGAATTCTACTGTTTGGCCCTGCTCTTTCCTCATAACCCAGCAAAGTTTTCTCACTCTTTGACAATTTTTCCAATTCCAGTTTGAAAGCTACTATTGACTCTATAACCATCACCCTATCAGGCAGCACTTTCCGTTTCCTAATCATTAGTTCCGTTGCAAACTCTTTCCTCCTGTAGCTGCTGGTACTTTGGCCTTAACCCTGAGCCCCCTGCTTATTGAGCCTCCACCCATTAGAAACAGATACTCTTTATTTGCACCAACTAAACCCTTCGTGATTTTAAAAAATATCTAGCAAATCTTCAAAGGTAGAAGTTTCCAGAAATACTAAGGGTGGATGTTACTTGATGACAAGCATTGGCCCTGTTCACATTGTGTAGCTAGTTCCCCTGATGGTTCGACGAATTGTTATTCAGCCCTGCAGGCCCTGAAAGTCCCAGGTTCAATACTTTCCAGCCATAGTAGGACAAGTGGTACAATCATTAGGAAACGTGGCACTGATGCCAATCAGTGGCGCTGTCGAAGTGGGCATGTGTGGGCATTGAGTTTAGAATCATTGGCCAGAATTGTTAACCCTTGTCGGGGGCGTGGGCACCGACCCGACCGAGTGTAAAATGGTGCGCGATACTTCAGTCAGTAGGCGCGCGCGGGAGTTGGCAGTGTGCCCGCCCACAATTGAAAGGCCGATTAAGGCCATTAAAAAGGTAACTGAATGAAATTTTTTGCTGCCCGTCCAGCCTTGCAGTGGGCGGGCAGGCGAAAAGGCCCAAGTGGCCTTTGCACTTCTTAGGGAACCTCATCCACGGGCGGGATGAGGTTTCCAACAGCTATTAAAAATTGAACAAAAATTAAAACATTTCATGAGTGACATGTCCCTGCTCATGTGACTCTGTCACGAGGGGACACATTTTATAAAATTTTTTAAATCTTCTTAATGTTTTAAACTCTTCATCTCCCTGAGGCAGCCCCACGCCTCAGGGAGCTTTTCCAGCGAGCATGTGCGAACTTGGGTGCACGCCCTCCTCCTTCCCCACACAGGCAGCGCGCGTTTCACGCTGCGTGAAACCACAGTCCGGCCCCGATCGCAGGCGGCAGTCGGCTTCCCAGCCCCTCCCGTCCATTCCCACCAAGCCCGCCCGACAAGGGAAAAATCCTCCCCATAGATTTTTACAACACAGAAGACAATTCGGCCCATTGAGACTATGCTGACTCTTTGAAAGAGCCAAATAATCAAATAAATAACCCAACTAATCCCACTCCCCCACTCTTTCCCCAGAGCCCTACAAATTTCTCTGTTTCAAGTATTTATTGAATTCCCTTTTTAAGTTTCTATTGCATCTGCTGGTACCAGCATGTCAGGCGGTGCATTCAGACATATCATTATAACTCACTGCATTAAAAAAAATGCTCCTCATCTGACCCCTGGCTCTTTGCCTGTTATCTTAAACCTGTGTCCTCTGGTTGGCTAGAGTTATCAGTGATGCTCCCAGTCAAAAAACTTGTCAAAACTTATACCAAGATTTACAGACTGAGGATCATCACTTCAGTGGGTACCAGAGGGGAGACCAGCAATGAGTATCATCACCTTGAAAGGAGAAAGAAGTGGAGTGGGAAAATAATGGAGGAAGAGTGAAACGTAAGCGCATTAAATAAATACAATACAGCCAGCCGAGGTACATATGTTACTCCATTGTTCACTGACTATGTTTTCCTTACATAAATTAAGAGGAATCAACAATCAAGCAAAACTTTTCTTTATTCTGTTTCTTTGGATGAATTTTCGTAATACGTGCAAGGTGGTGAATTATCACATTATTCAACTTGGGAAAATAAAGAATGATTTTTGTGCTAATGGTTCTATATCATAAGCATGACACGATCTTCCAAACCTACTGCCTTTATGATTCAATTTTAATTTTATTTAAAGCGTGTTGATGAATTTCTGTGCCAATTAAGGCGACCAATATCCGTGCTAGGGAATGAAATAAACACTGAAAATGCTGGAAAGCACTCAGCAGGTCAGGCAGTATTTGTGGAGAGAGAAACAGAGTTAATGCTCCTGGTCGATGACCTTTCAGGGAAAGGACGGCTGTTATACTGATGTAGAACAAGGCTCTCTGTAAACCCAGGCCCCAGTTAAGCCCCTACATCGGAGAGTCGATCAGGCCTTTGGTCCTACATCATATTAATATTTTTCCAAAGGCAATGGAACTTTGGCACCACAACTGTTAAAAAATGTTTTTTTTTAAGCATTGGTACCAGTCCAAAATTGCATAAGCAATTTACTAACAGGCTTTGTATAGCACTACACAGATGAACTACTTTAAACATGGAGATTTTACTTTCCATGTTTATTTTAAAGTAGGATTTACTTTGAAGTGATGAAGGGGCCCAACCTGAAACATTTTTCTCTTTTCAGATGCAGCGTAATTCCAGAAGTTTTGTTTTTATTTCAGAACTTCAATATTCACATTTTTTCTTTTTAATCTCTGAAAAAGGTATTGTGCAAAGTTCTAATTCTAGGCTAATTTAATATTTCAGAAGCAGATTCAGTACAATCCTGAGAAAAGGTAACTGGTCCCACTGAAGCTCATAGCTGGTAGCACTGCCTAATCTCCAGCTGAATTTGAAAAGTCTCTAATGTCTTTGATCCACTACTTTGCCTGGTAGGTTATTGCAAATATTTATCAACCTTTGAGTAAAGATTTTTCTTCATAGTATCTGTTTAAAATTCATTTTAAACTACTACAAAGTTCTGGCCTACCACTCTGACTTACTTGAAATCGGATTCTGGGTTTGCCTTATCTACATGTGGATTAAAATGATCCAGGTGTTGGTGAGTTAGGGCTAGCCTGACACTTGGCCTACCAGACCCACTCTTACCACTCGGCCCCAGTTAAAATTAGGCCTGAAGAACTGGGCACCTTGCACATATCATTTCACATGTTTAAGGTATTTGCCTAATGATCTTGGCCTGTTAGGGGTCTGTGTGAGGCAATGACAGGAGCAGAGGCAGGCTGTTCTGTGCTGAACCCTGCAGTTAGCTCCAGCTGGGATGTGTGTTTAGCCACATATATAGGCCCTCATGTAAGGGCACAAGTTACAGGTGATTGGCAAAATAACCAAACGTGATAGGAGGAAAAGGTTAAGATTTTGAATGCACTGCCTGATAGGATGATGGATACAGAGTCAATAGTAACCTTCAAAAAGGAAATTAATATATACTTGAAGGAAAAAAAAAATTGCGGGGATATGGTGCAAGAGTGGGAGGAGTGGGGCTAACTGGATTGCTCTTTGAAGGAGCTAGCGCAGACTTAATAGGCTGAATGGCCTCCTCCTGTGCAGTACTATTCCATCATTCTGTGTCTACACGAAAGAAATGTGTTTAAAGCAACTGATATAGCTCCATCTTAACTTCTGGTACATTAACCTAGCTACAATTTCACGTGAGTGAGAAAATATAGTAATGTTTTTAATATGATCCAGGAGCACTTCCATGAACCTATCATATTCCTCCCTTAATGACTCTAATGGAGATCTTAACCTGTCTATCATTAAGGGCTAAATCCTTCACTGAAATATCTAAAGAGGGGAATTTAATTGGCAATGTGCCAAGTGTTCACATGTAAGTTCCAAACCTAAAACTCTTATTCGTTAACACTAAGTGGTCCCAAAGAGAAGTAAATGGCTATGAGAACACCGAATCATAACCATCATTAACAGATGTGAATCTCTGCAGTAATAAGCAGAAGAACTGCTGGTAAGTGAATCATGCAGCCTCAGTCCATTGTTACCTGAGCTTCAGGCTTCAGGGGGTGCATTGACCTGTCACAAACAGACAATTTTTTTGCTAGAAAGTGCTGTTTTTCTTCTCTAATAAAATATGTTTGATTCCAATTTGGGAAAAAGTGGTGGCACAACTCCTACAGCCAAAGACTGAAAACGATTTATGCTATCAAATGCTGCAGTTGTTGTGAATGATCACTGCCCACATCAGATCAATTTAAGTGAGTGGCAGATATTATATTATCTGTGTGAGGTGATTGTTAAAAAGGCATTTAACTGTGGCAGGTTCCTATTCATATTAACCACTGCTGGAACCCTCCAGCCTATTAACATCACTTTGCTAACAGCTGTGGCTGTCACTGTCCTCGGCACTTGCATTAATTACTTGGAATGCTCGACAGTCAAAATTGAAGGGCTACAAAGGCGAGAGTCCCTTAAAACTGACATTGTCACCCTTCACTTGCATGGGGTGAGCCTAGTTTGAAAACTCTGTGGGTGGAATTTAATACCCACTCCAAGGCATGTTTAGAGACGGGGTCATTCAATCAGGCAGGAGGGTAGTGGGAGAGGATCCCGCTGTCTTCCCACCTCTACTCCAATTAAATCCAGATTAGGAAGGCTCGTGGACTATCCTACTGCCCTGTCAGCAATTGAGGCCCTTCAATGGGTAATTAATGTCCACTTAAGGCCTTCATCTTGCCGCCGCTAGTATTCAACCATGGGAAGGTGGGGCAGTTACCACACACGAAGCCTGAAAAGCAAACCGGTTTGCAGGGTCCTGGGGGTGGGGGGTTACCTCGTTCAAAAACAATCAGTGCTTGATTGAGGGACCCAGAATCAGGAAAGGGTGCCCACTTTGAGCCACCCACCTGCCCTTGCTGCTGACTCCCTCCCCACACACCATCCACACACCCCCCGCCCCCGCCCCCCCCACCGCCCACCCTCCATCCCACCCTCACTCAACTTTGGCCTGAGGTTACTCGCTGATCCTGGACCTCTGATGGGCACACTGCCAGCAGCTGCCTTCACTCCCACTGCCGCTGCTTGCAATGCACAGCTGCCAGCCTCTGACTAGCTGGCAGCTCTCGCAGGGCAGGACATCCACCCTGGTCCTGGATCATGGGAAAGGCCTGCCACTGTCCAGTTAAGTGCCTAATTTGGCGTGTCTTCCCAATAGGAGGTGATGCTGGGCTCTCGCCAGCTCCCCAGCTTCCAGATGAGACTCCTTTGCCTGTGATAAATCCCGCTCTGTATCTGTCCTTAACAGCTGTTTCGAGCTCAATTATCACATTATTGCTTAACAAATCAATCAGAGCTGTGAGGAGGGATGATATACTAAATGAAGCACCAAATGGGGCCATATGGGTTGAGCTCAGAAATAAAAAAGTTGCAGCCATACTGCCAGGAGTGTACTATAGACCCCCAAATAGTGCAAGGGAGTTAGAAGAGCAAATATGTAGACAGATTTCTGAATGCAAAAACAATAGGACAGTAATTATTCGGGACTTCAAATACCCCAATAGAAATACCCCAAAGTACAGGGATGAAGTAAAAATGGAAATTAGGAAACCAAAGAGAGAAGAGGATATGAAAAAATAATGGCAGTAAAATCAAAGAAAATCCTAAGATGTTTTATCAGTACGTTAAGGGCAAGGGAATAACTAAGGAAAAGGCAGGGCCTATCAGACATGTACATGGTAACTTGTGGGTTGATGCAGAAGATGTGTGCACGGTTCTCATTGAGTATTATGTCTCTGGCCAGAATCTTCTGTTTGGCGTGCGGGGGCGGGGCCCTGCACGCCGACGCGTAAAGTGACACCTGACGTCACCGCGCGTCATTCCGACCTTCAATTTGGCGGGCACGCATCGGAGTCGACTGCGCGCCCGCCGAACTGTCAAAGGCCTGTTAAAGCCATTAATAATCTAATTGAAGTAATTGTCAGCACTGCCTGTCCAGCCTTAAGGCTGGCGGGCAGTCGAAGACCCCAGGCGGCCTTCGCATTTTTCATGGAAACTCATCCACGGGCGGGGTGAGGTTTCATGAAGGGCTCATTAATTCAATAAAATGTTTCCAGAAAATTCATAAACCTGTCCCAGCTCACGCGACAGTGTCACATTCGGGGACATGTCTGAATAATTTTATTTATTCTTTTTTTCAATTTTTGATAATGAAATTAATCTCCCTGAGGCAGCTCCGTGCCTCAGGGAGATTGCTGCGCTCTTTTGTGCGCATGCGCGAAAGAGTGCAGGCCCCGACTCACCCTCCTCCCCCTGCCTGCACAGGTAGCGCTGAACGCTTCCGGAGGCTTGTCACGCTGAGCGGGCCTTAATTGGCCCGCCCACGTAAAATGGCAACGTGCAGCCGATCGCAGGCAGCGATCGGCTCTGCGCCCGCCCACGCCCGGTCCCGATCAATGGGGAGAAAATTCTCCCCTATGTCTTCATTAAGGAGAGGGATGATGCAGACATTCTAGTTAAAGAGGAGGATTGTGAAATGTTAGATACAATAAGCATAGCGAGAGAGGAAGTACTGGAGGGACTGGCATCCTTGAAGGTGGATAAATCACCGGGGCCAGATGGATTGTATCCCAGGCTGTTGAAGGAAGCCAGGGAGGAAATAACGGATGCTCTGAGGATCATTTCCCAATCCTCATGACATATAGGTGAGGTCCCAGAGGATTGGAGGTCTGCGAACGCTGTACCATTATTTAAAAAGGGTGTGAGGGATAGGCCAGAAAATTATAGGCTGGTCAGTCTGATTTCGGTGGTGGGCAAATTATTGGAAACAATTCTGAGAGACAGGATAAACTCTCACTTAGAAAGGCACGGGTTGATCAGGGATAGTTAGCATGGTTTTTTTAGGGGAAGATCATGTCTTACTAACTGAATAGAATATTTTGAGGAAGCAACAAGGAGGATTGATGAGAGTAGTGTAGTGGATGTTGTCTACATGGATTTTAGTAAGGCATTTGACAAGGTCCCACATGGCAGACTCAAAAAGTACCAAAGTGCTTCCTCTACGAGTGGCAAAGGAGGGTAGTTTACAAATCTTAACTCCCTTGTTAAGTTTTAAGTGCTAAATGTACAGAATGCTTTTAATGTGACAAAGATTTCTTGAGGTCTGTATTTAGAAGATGCAGCTAAGACTACAAAATATCATCAGTATTTACGCTTCCTTCTCTGAGGACTGTAGTATTCTCATTACTCTATTGAAAATCGATGCCACAGTTGTGGTAACAGAACGTTTACACAGAAACTAACAAGCGACACAGGATTATAAGTACTTCACTGGGTGATTTTCCACATAATGGATCACACTAACGCAAACAATAGGTCAAATTTTGCAGTGAGAGACAAAGCAACGGCGCTCACCTTTGACCTCAAAGAGAGCTGCCCACAAAGATCTAGTGATCTCTGTGGCATTGATTTCCCCTTTCTTAACATCAGTTTGCTTCTAGCACTAAGACAAGCGGATCTCCAGATGTGCAGCAGCAGTGATGTCATCAAGAAGGCTAATCATTCAATCACATTGTAGTATTCCCATGAACTATAAACCACTGAATCCCTTCACTTGTAATTTTTAGATTTTACAGATATCGAAATAAATGATTGGGGACATACACAGGGGGTTAAGGTAGAAGATAAAATAGCATAAACAAGAAATCTATTTAAATTATGTGGAATGTCTTATCAAAATGGAGAAATTGGATATTCAACAAATATAAAATTATTCTTTCTGGGCTGGTGAGGTTGTTCAGCACTAATTGTGAACTTAGCATGCATTAAAACCCACTTACACTCCATTGAACAAGGTGTACCTTTTTCAAGGATTTTTACAACCAGACCCAGGGTATATTAGTGGAAGTTCTTGCCAGTTCAATGATTTCCAATTGATTGTAGTCTGAGGGGACCACAACAGTTTATCGCTGGAGAAACATAGGGCTGCATTTTACCAGGTGAAATATTCCCCACACCCACCCCCCGGCTAAAAGGTTAGCAAGAAGCCTGTCCAATGCTCAAGAGCCAGCTGCCCTGCAATCATGTTATGCTGGAAGTGAGGTTAGCTGCCCCTGGTCGAGACTTCCGCCCCCATCTAGGGAGGTAGTCCCACTTTAAGAGAGTTGTGGGCTAATCTGATTGGCTGATAGCTCTGTAGTCCCAGCAGCGCCAGCTTTGAGGGGTGGCCACTGCTGGGACTGCAAGCAGTCCCCAAACAAGACAAGGTTATGGAGCAGACTTCAAGGTAAGTCCAGGGTATAGGCGGGGCCTGGTTGGAAGACCCCAGTGATGGGGGTTGGTGGCTGGGTTTGAGAGGTTGAGAGGAAGGTTAAAGGGCAGTATGACCTTGGCAGGCTGCCTCCAATGGGAAGAGGGGATTTCCATCGAAGTTCCCCCACTTTCCCGATACCAGCTCCTGTAGTAAAGCTGTCTGGCTACCCAACTGGCATGGGCCTCTCCCTGCTGTGGGGTAAATAGTGGTGGAGGCAGAATGAGGCACTTATGTGGCATTAATTGGACACTTAAGGGCCTCAACAGGTCCAAGGGTGGGCAGGCTGCCTGACTCCTCCCTTCCCACCAAAAAACAGGGGACAGGTCAGGGGTGGGTGGGAAGGTGGTGGGTATGTCACATGCTGCATTTATGGCGCCCTCCCCACCATCAAACATGCTAGCGAGGAGCGGTAAAATCCAGCCCATGGGGCCGCATTTGACATTGGCAGCATTTTTTTTTCTTTATTCATTCACGGGATGTGGGCTTCGCTGGCTGGGCCAGCATTTATTGCCCATCCCTAATTGCCCTTGAGAAGGCGGTGGTGAGTTGCCCTCTTGAACTGCAGCAGTCCATGTGGCGTAGGTGCACCCACAGTGCTGTTAGGGAGGGAGTTCCAGGTTTTTGACCCCCAGCGACAGTAAAGGAACAGCAATATATTTCCAAGTCAGGATGGTGAGTGGCTTGGAGGGGAACTTGCAAGTGGTGGTGTTCCCATCTATCTGCTGCCCTTGTCCTTCTAGATGGTAGTGGTCGTGGGTTTGGAAGGTGCTGTCAAAGGAGCCTTGGTGAGTTGCTGCAGTGCATCTTGTAGATGGTACACACTGCTGCTACTGTGCATCGGTGGTGGAGGGAGTGAATATTTGTGGATGGGGTGCCAATCAAGTGGGCTGCTTTGTCCCTGGATTATGTCAAGCTTCTTGAGTGTTATCAGAGCTGCACTCATCCAGGCAAGTGGGGAGTATTCCATCACACTCCTGACTTGTGCCTTGTAGATGGTAGACAGGTTTTGGGGAGTCAGGAAGTGCGTTCCTTGTTGCACTATTCCTAGCCTCTGACCTGCTCTTATAGCCACAGTATTTATATGGCTATTCCAGTTCAGTTTCTGGTCAATGGTAAACCCTAGGATGTTGATAGTGGGGGATTCAGTGATGGTAATGTCATTGAATATCAAGGGCTGAACATTTTACGGTCCAGCCGAAGTCAATTGACTTTTGAATGTCTCGCTGCGTTTTACAGCCCTGCCCCTGCTAAGACAGGGTCTTAAAATTCCATCCATAGAATAACTGACAGTAACTTCTGGATTCCTGTGTTGAACTGCACATGTGCGGATTTCAGAAGCTGCTGTGTCAGTTTCAGAGGAGTAATGACGACAAACACTGACCATTTCACCGTCATTGGTATCATAAAATCCAAGCCAACGTTTCTCCTTTACTTTTGTTCTTCCCTAACCATCCATTTTTGCCCCTCTTCTCCTGAACCCATGATACTGGAATACAGCATCTGAGCTCCGCCTTTACTTGGAATGCATTGCCTGATAGGTGGTGAAAACAGATTCGATAATCGGTTTCAAAAGGGAATTGGACAAATACCCGAAGGAGAAAATTTGCAGGGATGTGGGGAAAGAGCAGGGAAGTGGGACTAACTGCATTACACTACAAAAGGGCTGCTGCAGACTCAATGTGCTGAATTACCTTTTGTGTTTTCCTCTTGTATGGTTCTATGATGAATACGCATTTCCAGTAGGGTCGCTGGACAGTGATCAAAACTAGGAAGGCTTACGACTTTTCACTAGCTAACCCAAGAATGCAGACAAAAATTGCATGCCACCCCCATTGCCCCCCACCCCCCACTGCCCATTAATCGCTTGACAAAGGTTATCCCATTCAGCACAAATTGAAGATTTGATTTTGACTGTGTGACTCATTCTATAATCCTGCTAAGCCATTAGGGGAGCTTTAAATGTGTTTCTTTAGCATCATTGATGGTCTTTATGGAGGAAGCAACACAAGATGCTCTCAAGCAAATAATCTCACACTCGACAGCACCTTCCAAACCTGGGACCTCTACCACCTAGAAGGACAAGGATAGCAGGTGCAAGGGAACATTACCACTTGCAAGTCCTTCTCCAAGCCACACACCATCCTGACTTGGAACTATATCACTGATCCTTCACTGTTGCTGGTCAAAATCCTGGAACTCCCTCCCTAACAGCACTGTGGGTGTACATACCTGACATGGACTGCAGTGGTTCAAGAAGGCAGCTCACCACCGCCTTCTCAAGGGCAACTAGGGATGGGCAATCAATGCTGGCCCATGAAAGAATAAAAAAAATGTCAAGTTCCCACCAATGTTATTATAGGCCTTTTGTTGTAAGTTCCACACTTTGGCGCATGTTTCCCTTCACACGGGCCAATGGGCAGCTGTAAAGTATTAAAAGGCTCGCACATTGCGCATACTCACCACATAATTGAGACCATTTAATTTTAAATTGTTCATAGTTAAAGATTAAATCAAACACCAATCACAGATCAAAGAATAACTCAGTGCAAATCTCCAGATACAATGATCTTTTGACTGTATGGATGACCCATGTATGCAGCAGATGAATAATTAAATCTTACCTTGTGGAATAAGCCAAATCCCTTTGCCTCAGGCTCCAGAACAGAGGTCTGGCTGACACACTTTAATGAAATCCAGTTTTGCTGCTCTTCTCAGTGAACTGACCTACTAACTTTGCACTTGCAAATCTTGATTGCTCTTTAAGCCCACATTTGAACCTTGGACAGACTTTAATTTATAAGGGCTGTAAAAAGCATCTGTTTCAGAAACACTCCTCACTATGGAGAATCACTTTATTTTTCTACGTTCAAGGTTATTTGGTAGTGCAGAACTGGAGAATTGCTGAAAAAAGACACACGGGCTGGATCTTTTTGCTCGTCGAGTGGGCGCGCGGCCGACCTGAACAAGGGTAAAATGATGCACAATGACGTTGGGCGCACGTCCCGACATGATCGTGCACTCGGGTGATATTTCGGCCGGCGGGCATGTGCGGGCGTTGGCCGTGCGCCCGCCGACAATTAAAAGGCCTATTGACAGAATCGCATGAGGGAACGTGTTTTCTAACATTTTAAAATTCTAAATTTTTAATTTTTTAAATCTTCAGCTCTTTTCCTGTGCACACATGCGCCAAGTTCCCTGCTCATCCTCCTCACCCCCCACACCCCCCACACACACACACACAGGCAGCACTGAGCTAACAGCTAATGTAAACGAAACAGCAATTTATACTGCATGAGAAGAGAGTTCTGATTGGTCGGCAAAGGACTCTGATTGGTAGGGGCCATGGAGAATGCACCAGGCAACCGTTAACTGCCAAGCTTTTGTTTAAATTCAAATCATTCTTTTTTCAGCAATATGCTAAAGGTGTTACATAAATGCAAGTTTTGTTTGTTCACATCAAAAAGAACTATTCCATAGTCTAAGCGCAAGTCTTTAACACTTGATGTACAATTAAGGGACTCTATTTGAAAGAAAGAATTTGTGTTTATGAAGCACCGGATAAGATCCCCAGGACAACCCAAAGCTTATTCTCAGCAATGAATTACTTCTGAAGTCCTGCCACTGTTTGGTAGGCAAAAATCAATGCTGATTCCAAGACACAAAGGTAGAACAGGAAGTGCTGGAACAGTGCAGTATTCATCCTGTCACTGAACTGGGGTGATGGGAGTTGCCATGAAAAAATTGCATTAAAAAATTGATTGAATATGGTAATATTTGTTATGATACATTTAATACAGATTTAAGGCATGAGAAGAGATGCAGGGGGCTGAGGAAGAACGCTTTTTTACACAATGAGTGGTAATGACCTAGAACTCACTGCCTAGGGGGCGTAGTGAAAGCGGAGATGAGACATAATTTCAAAAGGAAATTGGATGGGCGTTTAAGGGAGTTAACTTGCGGGGCTGCAGGAGATAAACTGGGGAAATGAGACCATCTGCAGGGAGCGTGCAGGAACTCGATGGGCTAAATTGTTTCTCTCGGTGCCACAATCACTCTATGGGTAGGATTTTGCCCTTGGCGGGGGTGCTCGGCAGGGGCATGCAGGGGCGGTCAGATCGCGAGCGGCAGCGCTCAGCGTTGCCCGTGTGGGCGAGGGGAGGATGGCTAGTGGGCCTAGTGCGAACTTTGCGCATGTGTGTGAAAGAGCGCTTCAATCTCCCTGAGGCACGGAGCTGCCTCAGGGAAATGAAGCACTGCTTAAAAAAAGAATGAACAAAATAAAAATGTCATAAAACATGTCCCGTCATGTGACTCTGTCACATGAGCTGGGACATGTTTTTAATTCAATAATAAAATTTTTATTTGATGTTTATTTGCTTTAGGAAACCTCATCCCGCTCTTGGATGAGGTTTCCTAAAAAGTGCAAAGGCCCCTTGGCATTTTTGCCTGCCCGCCAACCATAAGTTTGGACGGGCAGCGTAAATTTGAATTTAATTATCTTTTTAGTGGCCTTAACAGGCCTTTTAATTGTCAGCAGGCATGCTGCCGATTCCGACGTGTGCCTGCCAAACAGAATATCGCAGGACTACGCAATAATGTCGGGACGCTCGCCCGACGTCATCACGCGTCATTTTACCCTTGGGTGGTTCGGGCACACGTCCACCCGCTGAGTTCAATATTCTGAACTATAACTCTGTAATCTTTCTCATTTCAAAGTGGCATCCTTGAAAATGCACAATTTTAAAAGTTTTATTTAGTAAAAATATTCAAGTCATATTACACTTTCATCCCAACAAAATCAGTGGCCATTTGTGAGCAGGAAACATTGTTAGATGCAATAGGGAGCTGTTGCATTTAATAGTGTCTACCTAATCATTGGTTAAATAATGATGAGCTATGGAGTTGAAAAGGGGATGAAAACAAATAGAAATATACTATAGTATTTCCCTGATGTCAAACAATGCTTCCTTTTTATTCCAATTTCATGAATGAAAATATATTTTAAATAGTCTTTACTTGCTCTAAATAAGCACTAAGAGTTGCACTAAAAAGGACTGTACTTCCAAGCTGCGCTGTACAAGTAATTCCTAACTAGTCTCCTGTAGGCATTCCAGATTACAATACATGTCTCACACTGACGCACAGATCTTCGTGCTTCTTCTTGCTAAATGAAGGGTCAATGCATTATTTGCTAACTATGATGGAAGATCATTGCTCAGTCACTTGCTCCAGGTTTTCCTGCATGGAGATGGTTTATACAATCAATCTGCTACTGAGTATGATTGAAATGGGGTATGTTTCAGACAGAGTTATATATCTGTAACAAGAGTTTTCCAAAGAATGTGCATAATTTGTTAACCTATTGGGTTTAGAAACACTTGAACCATCTTGTGTTAAAAGGATGAACAGCCACAGCATTGGCAAAGGGAGTAGTGGATCACATTGTTCGAAAAACTGAAGCCTGAGCACTACTCAGCAACCATTCAGATATATGCTGCTGTGAGCCACACTGCTTATTTTTGCCTTCTACCTCATCAAACCTCAAAAAGAGGATGTCCCATGTGCAAATGAGAAAATCAACCTGCGTTTACACAACGGGCAGGATTTTATGGCCATGTTTTTGCCGGGCATGCTTTCGGTGGGGATAGTAAAATATGACACTAGCCCACCCCTGAACCAGGTCCCCAAAATATGGTAGGTGAAAGCGGCAGCCCATCTGCCATTTTGAAAAAAAATCATTAATGGGCAATTGAGCTTGTTAACAAGGCAATAGATCTGAATATTACACTGCCCACGCCATAATGTGGTTGGCGTGGGCAGGTGGGTGAGTGAGAGTGGGGGACCTGGGGTGAAAAAGCAGGAAGGAAGGGGTGGGGGGGGTGGATGCACCTTTTGGGGCGTGCCCTGTGTGCATCATGGGGCATCCCCTCCAAGATGATTCCCCCTCCTCCTTTGTGTCACCCTATCTGGCCTCCAAAACCCAGCCCCTACCCCCATGCCCCCTCTCTAGGGTGCCCAATCCCTTCCTGCCCTAAAGGTCCAGGACTTACCTTAGTCCAGGACCCATTGCTCTTCTTCCCAGGGCTTGCTTGCAGTTCCAGCAGTGCCACTACTGAGTTCTGGCACTGCTAGAGCTGCTGCCCAATCAGCTCTTGAGGGCAGCACGTCCTACTGCTGAGGGGCAGAAGTCCCAGTCTTGACTTGTTAAGGTCACCCACAGTGTGTTATCGCTGCCAAGCGGCCCTTTTTTTGAGTCGGTTGGTTTGGAACTGACTTTTGTAATGGGAAGGAAGGCAACAATACCCACTCCCCCTCATGAAATATCAAATTCAGCCTAAATATTTTTAATATACAAAATGGCCCAAGCAAAATCAGACAACAATGAATATCAAGCCCAAGAGGGAGATATTCAGAAAGGTGGTCAAATGCTTGGTTAAAGGGCTGGGTTATCTAAAAGGTACTAAGGGGGCAAGGGATGTAGAAAGGCAGAGAGGTTTAGGGAGAAAATTCCAGAGCATTGTGCCTAAGTAGTTGAGGGCATGGCTACCATTCGTCAGCCAAAAAGAGGAAAGGAGTGATGGCAAGACATCAGACTCATCAGAATATGAGATGGGGTAGGTGGTATCAACCTGGAGCAGTTTACAGAGATAGGTAGGGGTGAAGACATGAAAGGATTTAAATATAAGAATATGCATTTTGTATTGGAGGCATTGGGGGTCCTGGAGCCCTTGTAGGTCAGGAAGGTCAGGGGTGATGGTTGTGTGGGACTTTGTGTGGGATAGGCTTTGGGCAGCAGAGTTTTGGGTGAGCTGACGTTTATGAAGGAAAATGCTTGGAAGACCTGCCAGAGAATCAATGGACTTTACTCAAGCTTGGAGATCAATATATAGCATTTTAAATTCCGAAAAGGAACATTTTGTTTCCTTGCAGATTCCTACATAAAACAGGTGGCTAATAGCTGGAAGTGGGACTGTCATACTTTGCGGCTATATTTAATTTAAATATCCTTCAGTATAAGTAAAGGTTGAAATGTGGACGGGTGACTTTTAGGTTGGGTTAATATTTAAATTGCTGACCCCTGAGGTTGATTGTGTTTCTGTTTCATCTATTCGGTTAAAATGTTCTTCGTACTTTGATTGATAAGGTCCCTGGGAAGTAGTTTGCAAAGTCTCTGCATTGCTTTGTAAACATTTGGCATAATGATGTAATTTTCATTGAAATGTCCGTGCCATGCGTGTTCATCAAAACTGCGCTAGTTAGCCTCTTTCTGCAAAGCAGGAATGACATTTACTTAAAACCATTAGTTTTAATGCTCATCAAACTGAGGGACAATAGTCCAGGGGGAAGGGGTCATTTCCAATTCAGGTATTCTGTATCAGCATTGAGCACACTGAAGTTATGTGCAGTCCAGCCAGATGCAAGCCTTCTACCTGAATGTATTTTTTTCCATGAGAATCATATTCAGGCTAACTTTTGTTTCTTTATTCTTTGATGGGATGTGGGTGTCACTTGCAAAGCCAACATTTGTTGCCCATCCCCAATTGCCTGTCAGGAAATAGAGATAGTTTAAGTAAGTTATATTTGTATTTGTTGGGTGTTAGGAATAAGTTTTAGCTTTGAAATTTAAGTTTGATTTTTATTTCTGTATCTGTGTGATAAGAAAGGGTCAAATTGAGTTTTAATTTAACTTTAAAAGGTGCCTACATTTCTAATGAGAGTTTTACAACTGTTGCAGCTAGGTTAAACAAACAAAAGTAGAGAAACTGGGCTGTTGCCTAGCAACTGGGGTCCAGAGAGGCAGGTCCCTCCCACAGACACACACACAGAAGAAACTAGAAACACCAGTTTGATTTGGAAGCTGTTTGAGTTTAGTTGGCTTTGAAAGCAGCTGCCAGGAGAGACTGGAGCAAAGGGGACAGATAGTCAGTCCCAAGCTAAAGAAAAGACCCAAAAATCCAGGGGTGTGGAAGTGTGGAAGGTCCCAGGCAGACCTTCTAGTCAAAGGAAGGACAGGAACCTGGAAAAGGTATTGTTAAGTGAAGTTAAGGGTGAGGGGCGGAGAAAGGCTCCAAGCCTCAAGCTTAAAGACATAAAGGCTTGAGAAGTCAGAAGGTCCAAAGCGACAACTGAAGGTCTGTAACTCTTTGCTATGGGCATATGAAGCAGTGGTGTACTGTTAATGCCTGAGTCAGTGAGAGTGTGTGGAGGAAAGCTTGAATGCATATGGTGACCCAGGGGAGAGGAACATTGGAAGGAGACTTTGAAACCCTGGAGGTGAACCTTTGCAGAAGGTGTCTGAGAGAAAGCATCGGTTTGGGAGAAGATTCCAAGGTGAGTTCTTGGAGAGTGGAGATTGGAAACCCTCACGTGAAAGACGGAATTCAGTGAGACTGGTTGGCTCACAGTGTAACAAACATCTGGGGGGAATTAATGAGAGATCCATAGCATTTATGGTTGGCAGGCAAGCGGAATGGCCAAGTGGTCTTTGCATTTTTTTGGAAACCTCATCCCGCCTGTGGATGAGGGTTTCAACAACAAATAAAAATAAAATAAAACTTTTAAAATTTCACTTATAACACGTCCCTGCTTATAGGACAGGGTCATATGAGGGGTAAAAACAAAAAGCTACTGCGGATGCTGGAAATCCAAAACAAAAACAGAATTACCTGGAAAAACTCAGCAGGTCTGGCAGCATCGGTGGAGAAGAAAAGAGTCGACGTTTCGAGTCCACATGACCCTTCAACAGAACTGAAGTATAGTTAGGAGAGGGGTGAAATATAAGCTGGCTTAAGGTGGGGGGGGGGGGCGGGGGGAGAGAAGTTGAGGGTGGGGTGGTTGTAGGGACAAGCAAGCAGTGATAGGAGCAGATAATCAAAAGATGTCACAGACAAAAGGATCAAAAAGGTGTTGAAGGTGGTGATATTATCTAAGAAAAGTGCTAATTAAGAATGGATGGCAGGACACTCAAGGTACAGCTCTAGTGGGGGTGGGGTGGAAAGACTGACAAGGTATTAGTTGTAAATTTAAAAATAATGGAAATAGGTGGGAAAAGAAAAATCTATATAAATTATTGAAAAAAAAACAAAAGGGAGGGGGAAGAAATGGGGTGAGGATGGCGGGAGGGGGAGTTTAAGATCAAAAGTTGTTGAATTCAATATTCAGCCCGGAAGGCTGTGAAGTGCCTAGTCGGAAGATGAGGTGCTGTTCCTCCAGTTTGCGCTGGGCTTCACTGGAACAATGCAGCAAGCCAAGGACAGACATGTGGGCAAGAGAGCAGGATGGAGTGTTAAAATGGCAAGCGACAGGGAGGTTTGGGTCTTTCTTGCGGACTGACCGCAGGTGTTCTGCAAAGCGGTCGCCCAGTTTGCATTTGGTCTCTCCAATGTAGAGGAGACCGCATTGGGAGCTACGAATGCAGTAGACTAAGTTGGGGGAAATGCAAGTGAAATGCTGCTTCACTTGAAAGGAGTGTCTGGGCCCTTGGACGTTGAGGAGAGAGGAAGTGAAGGGGCAGGTGTTGCATCTTCTGCGTGGGCATGGGGAGGTGCCATAGGTGGGGGTTGAGGAGTAGGGCGTGATGGAGGAGTGGACCAGGGTGTCCCGGAGGGAACGATCCCTATGGAATGCCACCAGGGGGGGTGAAGGGAAGATGTGTTTGGTGGTGGCATCATGTTGGAGTTGGCGGAAATGGCGGAGGATGATCCTTTGAATGCGGAGGCTGGTGGGGTGATAAGTGAGGACAAGGGGGACCCTATCATGTTTCTGGGAGGGAGGAGAAGGCGTGAGGGCGGATGCGCGGGAGATGGGCCGGACACGGTTGAGGGCCCTGTCAACGACCGTGGGTGGAAAACCTCGGTTAAGGAAGAAGGAGGACATATCAGAGGAGCTGTTTTTGAAGGTAGCGTCATCAGAACAGATGCGACGGAGGCGAAGGAACTGAAAGAATGGGATGGAGTCCTTACAGGAAGCGGGGTGTGAGGAGCTGTAGTCGAGGTAGCTGTGGGAGTCGGTAGGCTTGTAATGGATATTGGTGGACAGTCTATCATCAGAAATTGAGACAGAGAGGTCAAGGAAGGGAAGGGAAGTGTCAGAGATGGACCATGTGAAAATGATGGAGGGGTGGAGATTGGAAGCAAAATTAATAAATTTTTCCAGGTCCCGACGAGAGCATGAAGCAGCACCGAAGTAATCATCGATGTACCGGAGAAAGAGTTGTGGGAGGGGGGCCGGAGTAGGACTGGAACAAGGAATGTTCCACATACCCCATAAAGAGACAGGCATAACTGGGGCCCATGCGGGTACCCATAGCCACACCTTTTATTTGGAGGAAGTGAGAGGAGTTAAAGGAGAAATTGTTCAGTGTGAGAACAAGTTCAGCCAGACGGAGGAGAGTAGTGGTGGATGGGGATTGTTTGGGCCTCTGTTCGAGGAAGAAGCTAAGGGCCCTCAGACCATCCTGGTGGGGGATGGAGGTGTAGAGGGATTGAATGTCCATGGTGAAGTGGAAGCGGTTGGGGCCAGGGAACTGGAAATTGTTGATGTGGCGTAAGGTGTCAGAGGAATCACGGATGTAGGTGGGAAGGGACTGGACAAGGGGAGAGAGAAGGGAGTCAAGATAACGAGAAATGAGTTCCGTGGGGCAGGAACAGGCTGACACGATCGGTCTGCCGGGACAGTCCTGTTTGTGGATTTTGGGTAGGAGCTCTGAGCTTCAGGGAGATTTTCAAGCGCGCACATGTATGCACGCGTGAAGTTTGCTCTCGCCCTCCTCCCCACCCCCACCGCACAGGCAGTGCTGAATGCTGCAGCTCGCGTTTCATGCCGGCCGGCCGGCCCTTAATTGGCCCGCCAGCGTGAAATCGCGCTCCAGCCCTGATTGAGGGCAACAGTCGTCTTCCCGACCACCCTCGCCTGTCCCACCCCTCAGCCTGCCCGACGAGGGCAAAATTCTGCCCCAGATTTTTATTAATTGAATTTAAATTCTACCAGCTGCCATAGTGGGATTTGAACCCATGTTTCCAAAGTGTTAACCTGGGCCTCTGAATTACTAGTCCAGTGACATTATCACTACACCACCATCTCCCCAAAACCAATTTTGTGCTGTAGATCTATGTCCACAATGAATGGGGCTGAGACTGCCCAATCTCCCTACACAAAAGCTCTGTATAATCAGCAAAGCTTTTATCCCAGCTCTCAGAAGTGAAAAACCACTATCTATTTAATTGTGCTAGCCAGTGTGTTTTTTATAATGCATCAGCATTCATAGCTGACAAGCCTGTTGGAGTACTTTATTGTGCACTTACCTCAATATTGAGTTCGTGATGCCTTTATATTTAGAATACTAAATCAATGTACCAATTGTTATACTGAATTGTTTAGAATTGGGACTTGAACAGGCCAAAGCTGGGCTGCCCACTTAACAGTAAACAAAATTTTTATGGTAGTAAAAACAGAAAATGCTGGAAACAGTAGGCCAGGCAACGCCTGTGGAAGGAGGAATGAAGTTATTGGGTCAGATTTTGCCGTGGGAGTAACAGTGAAGCTATAGCACTCGCTGTTATTAAAGTGTAAATTGGACAACATCTTCCAGAGATCACATCTGCACAGTATAACACAAAAATCAGGCAGTTGCTGTCCAATTTGTCTTGCTCCTCTTGAAGCTGTGTTATATGGCATCTTGTTGAGACACTCAGCATTGAAATACATGGAACGGTGCAAAGTTGCTGTACTTTCTGATACATATCCCCTAAATGTGCCAGAAAATGTTAGCACTCGTACATTCATGTGTAAGCAACGTTTTAATGGCGTAATAAGCCTTGATTAGTGCTAAATAAACTGTCTTGCACTGAAAATTAACTTTTACAAATGTGAAGTCTCATTCCTTCAGCTCTGCATAATTGTTGGAGATTTGACAAAATTAACAAACATCTTTCTTTTTCTTTCTCTTCCTTTTATCTCTCTCTCTCTTTTAATCACATCTTTCTTTCCCTCTCTATTACAGTTTATGTCCTGATTTGGCATTGAATTAATTGTTCAGTCTTATATTTCCCATTTCAGATCCTGCATAGTTCAGTAATGATTTTTCGATCTGATTGGGTAAGCGGATACTTTGTTGCCTGCCCTAGTCACACAGCTTCCAGATCCCCTGTACAGGATGCTGCACCAAAATGGGTTTCTAATCACTGTAGTTACCAATGCAAAATCCTCCCAAAAAAGTCTGTGGACATGTTTGGCATTGACTGCAAAATTGTCTCCAGTCTTATAACCCTTGGTGTTCTAAAAAAAGGGTCATCTGAAAAATTAACCTTTTGTTTTCTTTAACCATGAGTGAAATGTAAGTCTAAGTCCTAACATGGAAATTTGAGAATTTGAATTAAATTTAAAAGCAAATAAAGAACTGATCAGCCTTTATGTTATTGGACTCAATGCCATTCCAATCCACCACCAATGCAAAGTCATTAGAAATGACCCCCTTGACTATAGATACCTATTCCTTACTATAAGTTGAATACTCAACCCCACATAACTATTTTAACTAAATACCAGTGAGCGTGATGGTTGAACAAAATGAACAGGCAGCAAATTGGACAGATCTCCTAGATGGTCAGGTGTAGAGTGCAGAGTAGCAATAAATCAGAGCTCGCCACCATAAGGCAGCATGAATTGGATTCCTCCCTTATCCTGGATGTTCAAGAAAGACTGTTTTCTTTGAGTTTACAAAATGAAAGTAGAATTAACTGTAGCTCTAACCAAAGACAGAAGCTGGATATTCACTTCTTGGCATGATGGGAGGGCACAAATATACAGGGGTTGAAAAATGGCCTTGCATTTTGTCCACGAGTGCAGTAATTTAATAATTTATTTTTAAACATACGAGCCAAACAAAACACAAATGGTCTGAGTGCTGGATTTATGAATCATCACACTGCTTGTCTAAGATGACTTTTGACAGATATGACTCCCAGGCTTCTTCTCACATTGCTTTCAATGTCCATGACACCAAAAATATCCAGTTTAACACTTAGTGTATTTGTTAACAAATGCCTTCAGGTAGGATTCTCTTGACATCCTGACTATTCAGAATGACTTTGCGTCAACTCATGTTTATTGTCTTTCAGTTTGCCTGGAATCAAGGTTCTTCCATATTATGGGCATCACTACAAGACTAGAATCTTCTTTCAAAAGTATTGACTAAAACTCTTTCACCAAAATAATGGAGGCCAATAATATAATGGTAGGCTTCCCACTAGATTATTGGATGTGGAGGCCTGAGGCCTGAGAACTGCAATGCATCTAACTGCACTGCTCCTCAATGTAACCAACCAACATGAAGGGGCACTGAGATTATATGTATAAGGCTCATAAAGACCCCAAAAATAAATTAAAGGAACAAGTGCTGAAGGTGAGACCCTAATTCAAAAAATAAACAACAAATTACATTTGTGCCACACAAATGTCAGGCAATGACCATTTCCAATAAGTGAGAATCTGACCATCTCTCCCGATATTCAATGGCACCACCGTCATCAACATCCTGGGGGTTACCATTGACCAGAAACTTAACTGATCAGCCATATAAACACTGGGACTACAAGAGCAGGTCAGAGGATGGGAATTATGTGGGAGTAGTTCATCTTATGACTCCCCAAAGTCTGTCCACAATCTACAAGGCACAGGTTAGGAGTGTGATGGAATACTCTCCACTTACCTGGATGAGTGCAGCTCCAACAGCATTCAAAAAGCTTGACACCATGCAGGGAAAAGCAGCCCGCTTGATCGCACCCCATTCACCAGCTTAAACATTCACTGCCTCCGCCACCAACGCACAGTAGCAGCAGCGTGTACCATCTACAAGATGCACTGCAGCAACTCACCAAGGCTCCTTCGACAGCACCTTCCAAACCTGCGACCTCTACCATTTAGAAGCACAAGGGCAGCAGATGCATCGGAACAATATCACCTGGAAATTCTCCTTTAAGCCACTCACCATCCTGACTTGGAACGATATCAACATTCCTTCGCTGTCGCTGGGTCAAAATCCTGGAACTCTCTTCCTAACAGCACTGTAGGTGTACCTATATTACACGGACTACAGTGGTTCATGAAGGGGGCTTCACCACCACCTTCTCAAGGACGATTAAGGATCGGCAACAAATGTTGGCCTTGCCGCGAAGTCCAAATCCCACGAACAAAAAAAAATTAAATCCCTGTCCAGTGACACTTAGTGCTCTCCCTAGAACAGAAAATGCTGGCTGCATTCTGTAATGGCCAATCAGTAATGTTGGCCTTCCAAAATTCTGGCCTCTGGGCAGGATTTTCCCCTCATTGCACCAAGTGCAGCAGTGGATGTGCAAAACCAGCGTTCTGCCCACCGGTCGCAATGGCGGGTTTTCGCGCCATATTGTCTGTTTCCCACCATATTAATTATGCACACACAGGGAAACACACCAGATCGCGGGCAGGCAGCCTCTGATTCACCTGGCCTGCCATGAGCTCACAGTTTCCTCACTCCGGGCGCCATATTTAAATGGCACCCGTGCAGAGCCTTGTCAATGTCTGCAGCCCAGGACTGCCACAGATGAGAGAGATGGCCCCAAATTCAGTGATGCCTCACTGGTACACCTGCTGGGCGCAGTCGAAGCCCGCCATGATGTTCTCTACCCCAGAGGAGGTCCACCAACCTCGCCACTCCGGCCTGGGAGGCGGTGGCTGCAGTGGTCAGTGCCAACACAGCACAGCCATCGAGTGCAGAAAGAGAATGAATAATCTATCCTGTGCCACCAGGGTAAGTCAGCCAGCCATCTCATCACCCTCAACTCACTCACTCACCCGCCCATCACACATTCACTGGCGTCTCACACGCTGCCAGCTCAAGGGACATCACCACTCATTCTCTCGCGCACACCCTCACATAACCATAAGATAAAAGCAAAATATCGTGGACGATGGAAATCTGAAACAAAAACAGAAAATGCTGGAAAAACTCAGCAGGTCTAACAGCATCTGTGGAGAGAGAAACAGAGTTGACGTTTCAAGTCCGTATGACTGTTCATCAGTCTGAAAAAGGGTCATGCAGACTCGAAACATCAACTCTGTTTCTCTCTCCACGGATGCTGTCAGACTTGCTGAGTTTTTCCAGCATTTTCTGTTTTCCTTCACATGACCATCTGCCCTCACATCCTCTGAAGTTCGCATCCGCATCCCATTATGGCTACACTCATCACCCACACATGGCAGGCATCCTTATCATCTGCCCTGGCATGTGTCCTGCTCACATTCTCCGTATATCTTTATGTAGGTCAAGCTTGTACACAATCGAAGGGAGAGGTCTCAGAACAGAGGTGGAGTGGCCAAAATCGAGGTCCTCACTCCCTACGAGAATCGAGCCATCGAGCTGGCCGGAGAGGATGTGGATCATGCCTATGTTGACGGTTTGGTGGTGCATCCCCAAGTGAGGATTCTGCTCCACCCCGTCCTTCAGGCAACCATACTGTAAGTGCATTGTCCTGTTTTAGAGTTGCCAACCATGCCAACAATTACCCCTCCTTTCTTTCATAGGCATCTCTGGAAAGCACCCAGGGGCATCCACAAGCCAGGCCCTCAGCTCCAACCCCGACAACACCTCAGTGAGGGACCAGAGCAGAGCATCAAAGAAGACTCATCACAGTGCTCAGCCTCCAGCATCACAGAGACACACACCTCGGTGGGACCTAGTTCTAGAACAGCCTCAGGATCACAATCTAGTGAGCACAGCACACAATCTGGTCCACAGCAGGCAGAGGCAGGGACATCCGAAGTCAGCGGCACTCGGAGGACTGTTCAATGTCAGGGATCTGTGGAGTCTGACTCAGATGATGAGCCTCAGGGCTCGGTCCTAAATCAGTTGGTGGAGCGGTGGCGACAATCACGGGAATATCAGGAAGGGATGTCAGCTACATTCCTCAGATTGCAACAGGCGATGGAGGAATCCATCTGCGTTCAGTCTAAGGTGATAGTGCCAGCATGCCAATGCACAGAGGCCAGCACTGATAGGATGGCATCTGCCATGGAGACCTTGGTCCAGAACATTGGTCCCGCACCTGTGCAGGAGCTGCATACCATTACTGTAGTCACTGGTGGCATCCATCATTGGCTACATGGGGGTTGCGCGGGGCATCTAGATCTCACTCCAGCTTCCCCTTCTTCTCCAGGAGCCAGCCAGGAGCCCTCGGGCACCCATAGAGATAATGACCAGCAGCTCAACACCCTGGGGTCATCCACCCAGGTGACTCCGGGACTGTTTGGCCGATCCCAATCTCCTCTTCCTATGAGCCCGTCACCTCCAGCTCCACAGGCTGAGGAGGGTGCAACTGCCCCGCAGCAGGACACTGAAAGCAGGCTGGGGCCATCCAGTGCCTCTGCCTCCACTGCAGATGTCGGGGAAGCACCAAGATGTAGCTGTAAGGTTAGGAAAGTTAAAACAATTTAAGAGCACAGCGGTGGCTCAGGTGTTTCACAACATGCATATAATGTTTACAAATATAAATAGAATTGCACCCGTTTCACATCTCTTGTGTATGCCTCCTTTTTATGATGAGCTGTGTTGCTGTTAATCAGGTGTGATACCATGGTCCCCCCCCCAGCTTATCACAGATGTCGCTATCATGGGCCTCTCGTCTATATAGTGTGCTTTCATTTTGCCGCAGTATTTGGCCTTTTTCCAGATCATTCTCGACATCAGTGATGCCTCGTCCTTAATGTTAAGTGTGCTTGTGGAATGAACCTTGTTCACATGCTTTGCAGAGTAATGTCACCTGTATTCTTGGCTGTATAAGATTGTGGCAGAGGTGTTCTATCTCATCTGCACTCTTGAAAGGTGAAGGCATAGTGTACAAGGAAAGACATGTTAACGCATGGAGAAGGGTCATATATCACGCAATTGCATGTGCTCTCTGTCATCTGGCAGAGTTTTCATGCTATGAGCCCATACTAAGAGCTCGTGTGCGCTCCTGTCTGCCAAGCGTGTTGCTGACTTTCCAAGTGCACATCTGCTAAGCTGACCAACATGTGGGAGCACCTCAAGGTGCCAAAGCTCTGCCCCTCTCAACTACATTATTGCCCTGATGCTCGAACCTACAATCTTGATGATTTCTCAACCTGTATTGTGGCCACAAGGCTCTCATCGCAATGTTGGGATGGAGCGCTGTGCATCCCATCTCCTAAGCACTGGCCGATACATGTGATGCTAATTGCAAATGGTGATATTTGGCAGTGAATAGAGCCTTTGAGCACGCTCTGAGAGTGCACACTGTAGCTTTGGACAATGTTGAGGGGAGCAATGGGATGGGAGTGAGGATGTACTGAAGCTGAAGTCTGCTCTTTATTAGTAATGACTCATGACCTTGGCCATGAGGGCACAATGTGTATCTTAAAGAGGAGGCATTTTAATGTCTGGCACGTAAGTGGTTGAATGTCATCATCTTCAGGTGGTCCACATGCAGAGGAAGGTGAAGATAAAAGCGGGCCAGCATCTCTACCTGAGAGTGCAGGATGTTAATGTGATAGAGAAGAAGGTGACACAGAGGATTGAGGTATCTCTGAATGGATGCACACCTTTAGAACGTCCTCGGCTGCCTTGGCCCAATTGTCGCATGTCAGTTTCACCATCGAGGTTACACAGGATGCGCTGTCCCATATTTGGAGCTGGGTCTCTTTGAGGAGCTTTGTCAGATTGAAGGCATGCAGCTACAAGCCCACTGAGGATAGTGGAACAGCTCCTGGCTCTTGTAGGCTGCCATTGCGACTGGGATGCTGGAGATTTGCTTGAAGAGGCAGCACCTTTTGACGTCTGATGCTGGGACTCCCTCCTCCAGTTAACACCTCATCTCAGCAAGGACACACACTCTCATACTGAAGTGCATGGTTGAAATGAGAGGAATACCAACACTGGTGCTCATGCTGGCCCATGATGGAGGGCACTTGTTCAATAGGGTACTAACTGCAACTCATCATCCTCCTCATGGAATTTGATGGCTATGAGGACCTCACACGCATGCCTGCCTGGTCTGGCCTATGCCATGCCCTCTTCCCCTGCAGCTTCAGCTTCCACGAACTCAACGCCCTCATCCTCTTCCATGTTCTCATTGGAGGAGACGTGCAGCTCCTCCATGTCAGCATCTGGCAAGTCCTCCCCCCTTTGCAGCGCCAGGTTGTGCAGCGCACAGCAAGCCGCGATGACCCATGAGACCCTCTGGGGACTGCACTGGAGTGTTCTGCCAGATCTGACCAGGCATCGGAATCGCATCTTTAAGATGCCTATGGCCTGCTCTACCAATCAGGTAGTAGCATGACCCTCGTTGTACCTTCTCTCTGCAGGAGTCTGAGGCCGCCGTATGGGCATCATCAGCCACGTCCTTTGTCACCGAGAACCCAGCCCTGGATCCTGTGTGGTTCCTCAAAGATGTCTGGAATCTGCAATCTACTCAAGATGTCTGAGTCGTAGGCGCTTCCTGGGGATCAGGCGCAAACCTGCATGATCAGTTTCTTATGGTCGCACACCAGCTGTACATTGAGCGAGTGGCAGCCTTTCCTGTTTATATGTTGGAGTGCCTGTTGCCGAGGAGCTTTTCTAGCCACAGGAGTGCAGACGATGACACCCTGCACCTATGGGAATTTGGAAATCTCAGAAAAGCCCTGTGCTCTGGTGTCCCAGCTTGTTTGATCTCTGTCGAAGTTGACGTACTTGTGGGCCTTGGCAAAAAGGGTGTCTGTCACCTCATGCATGCATTTGTGTGTGGGTGCTTGAGAGATTCCATAGACTCTCTCGATGGAAAGACCCACTGGCGCAGAAGTTGAGTGCGGCCATTACTTTCAGAGCCAGTGGCAGTGGATGTCCTCCCAGTCCCCATGGTGCTAATTCCTGGAGGTCTGTGGACCTGCGGAGGCGTCAGCAACTCTGGTTCTTGCTGATCTGCAGATAAGACAAGCGAGTTCTGTACACCCAGGGTGTGTCTGTGAGCTTCATTCCCTGCGTCCAGAGGAGGTTCTGCTGGCCCATGTTCTTGTGGGTCTTTCTCCTCCCTTTGACAAGCTAGCACCTCTATCATAATCTTCTCCTTCTTCTCTCCAGCCTGTAAGTGATAATGCAGGAAGCGATAAATCCAGCCCCCCATCTTCCTGATGGTCTCCTCTCTGCAGCGTCAATGAGAATCAGTCAAGAGTCAGCTTTAATCTCCAAAAGTCATCTTTCTGTCAATGATTCGTCAGTGAATGTGGGTTCAAGGACTTTGTTCCTGTGTCGGCAACTAATCGCCCCTTAAATGATGGCCAGAGCGGGGTGCGTATCAAGGTGCTCCCCCCACTCCCAACGACTGCTATGACATTGCTTTAGCCAAGTGCTTGGATGTGCTACTTTCAGCCCAGGTGCTGGGACCCTCATTCACTGCACTCTAATACCACATTCTTGGCAATAAGTATGAGGGTAAATGTTTAGTCTGGAAATGAGATTATCTGAGGGGGCGGTGGCGGGGGTGGGGGGGGCGGGGGTGGGTGTTGAGGCTTCTTTTCTGTGAACCCGCCCAGCGCCACGATTCTAACATGCTTCTGAATCTTATCCAGTTGCCCAATTGCTCTGGAGTTCGTTATCAGTCTGGGGAATTTCCACACTGCAAACAAGGGGTTAAAACAAGATCTCTTAGTGCCATTTTGCGGGATTAGCCTCGCATGAATGCACATCATTGCTTCACTTTCCTGATTCCCTGCCCTGTGATTGAAAACATGTCTCAGCTGTGCCTCTCTCCTCATTTGGGAATGCACAGTTCAGTTGGATGGGTCCCCCCAGTGCATGCATTTGCCCTCCAATTGGCCTGCAGAGCCCTCACCAGCAGAGTATCTCCTCATTTTCATTTTGTACTGCGCCATCGCTGCAGGTTGGAAGATGGCGGTGCTGAGCTCTCACTACCAGACCAGCTTGGACCTTCCCTGTGAGAGTGTGGAAACCCCTCCCATCATCCTAGAGGAGCTTAACATCCAGGTTTCCCTCCCCCCAAGATCTCTCAATCCTCCCTTTGGATTCCGTGATCCCAAGGTGATTGTGCTGGATACCCGTTTGTTAGCCTCTGAACATTTTGAGGTGGATGTGCCTATGCCCCATGTGATCCTCACCCCTCCCCATCTTGAGGACACTTGCACAGTTAAACATATACCCACCCACACACTCTCAGATACCACGACAATGTCTTTTCCCCATTTGTTGTTTGCCAGATAACTCCCCTGACTGAGTGTGCCACCTGCAGCTCAGTGTGATGCTAGAAACGCCATGGACTGAGGCACATGATGTTACAACAACGCCTGCACACAACATGCTGGGCACAACTGACACTGGACTGACATGCCCTTCCCCTCGCTGGACTGGGACAAGGAGAGTCTTTGCAAGCTGGACAATGTAAACTGAAGCGCTTCTTCGATCAGCAATCCTCCCATTCTGGCTCCAGGTTGCTTATTTCATTCTGTAACATACCCTCTTCCCATCCTGGTGCTGAGGAGGCTAACCACCTGCACCCTTCCCCCCAGTCATATGTCTGAGTGCAACCTTCCCCACTCTTACCCCCCCAGTACAGCCTGCAGCCGCTTCCCGTGCCTGAGGCCAGATCCCCTCCTTCCCCAGTGCAGCCCCAACCCTGCAGCACATTAAAAGCCACCCCCACCTTACCGCTGGTCTGGTAGGTAGAGACTTGCCTGTGACAGCCCCCTGAAAGCGATGTGGTGCTGCCTGCGAAGTCTGGTGCTGATCACCATGAGCACTGCGAGACGCAAGGTAGGCGAGTGAACCTCGAAGTCACGAGTGAGTGCAGGTCGCGAGGTGCATGTCACTAATGCACCATTGTGAAACACATCATTCAAATTGCACGCTTATGTACCTCGGTGATCCAGTGTGGGGGGATGATTCCGACAAGGAGTCCTTATAATAGGATGCAAATATATTGAAATGATGTTCCTGATGTGCTGTGGCTGCTGCACACAATTGAGAGCTGATTTTATCGACGCCATGAAACCAATTTTAGGCCTTCTCGCGATATTTCCCACTCCTGCCCGCCATGATGCTCGCCGCGAATGGGAGCAGAAAATCCCAGCCTCCATTACTCCAGTACTCCCATAGTCACATGTGACATGCCCAGGACTCTAATGACACAGAGCCATTTTTAGTGCCAACATGTAGCAAAGAGTTCTTGCTGAAATACACTGATGTGCAACAAACAGCCATCTCTGTTGTAATCATGTGTGTCTGATGTGGCCGCCCTCCCTCTAATTGATGAAAAAGACAGTCTTTATGCACAGGGTAAAGGCATGGAGCTTCAGGGATCGGGGAAGGGAGCTTAAACTTAATTAGATTTACATTTGTAATTTAGCAGCCTTGCTGGACCTCCTCTGTTTTTCTGTATGCACCATAGTCTGGGTTATAAAACACAACTGATCTATATATCATTGAACACTTGAACCCTTGTATAAGCAAACTAAAATATGACTTGCATTTACATTGCATCATATCATCTTGAGATGTTTGGAAGTGTTTCATATCGTGAATTTACTTTTGAGATTGAGTGGCAGTTATTGAGTGGGCAAATTTACCAGCCTCAGTGTATCAACAATGTCATGCATGTGGTTGAAGATGATTTGAGCTGTTTTTGGTGGTGCTGATTGAGGGAATAATATTGGCAAGGATACTGAGTCTTCTGCAAACTGTGCCATGGGATATTGAATGCTCACTTGAATCACCAAAACAAACAGAGGGAGACTGCCTGGCGCCTTAACTGACAAGAACAGGGCATCAGAACAGGGCCTGTATGTTGGTCTTTCTGATCCATTAGATAACATGGGTAAACATAATTAAAATAATATAGGATGTTACTGGTGACTTTTGCTCCGCTGCTACACATTCAAAGTGTGCATATAGTAGAATAAACAGACGGGAAACGGCTGAGCTCTGTATTCACTAAAGAGTCAAAAACAATAGGTAAATGATTTTAATTATCATGCATTTTATGCAGCATATCTGACAGGCTGACGTAACTGTACAGGATTTTGTAATTGTGGCATTGTGTTATGAAGATTAAAATTATACATTCGCCAAAGGGTTTCTCAGTCCAGATGATGGATAGAACAATATAAGTCTAGTTATTATTAATTGAAAATCTTGCTTCTTTAAACTACCATGACACTATTTCCATACACGGTTTACTCTCATTCAGCCTCTGGGCGGTAATGATTTCCATTTGTTTGCCTGTGTACGAATTTAAAGCATTTATTATAGCCTGTATGGAGGCACCCATGGTACAGGATGTTCCACCCTCTGAGATAATGGAGGCAGCAAACAAACTTAAATATGCAAATAATGTAAAATGTCAAATCCAGCCCAGGGTGAAAACCTGCTCATCTATCGCTTTAAGGAGTGCGAGCAAAATGAATTTAGACAGTTGCAGCCTTGTTAATAGTGAGCATAAACCAACAATGCAAAATTTCCAGAGACTGGTGGTTTCACTCAAGGGGACTGCAAGACTGGCTGCAGACAGTAATGCGTCTGCTTTAACACTTTGGACTGAATTCTTGTTCTGGGGTCGGGACCCCAACATCGGGGGCAATTCCAGGTCCCAATCTTGCAATGTGTTGGTGGCTGACACTTGAAAATGACATTTTCAAGAAGATGGCCAACTAATGGCCAGATGGCAAGTTCACCATTCAATTAAGGTCGGATGGTGGACTCCCAAGGCTGGAGGGCTTCAAGCTGGAGGCTCCCTTTGAAGAATCTTCAGAGGCCACAGTGACCAGATTGTCAATGTGGAGGGGGAGCCCCAATGGTTCTCACGACTGCAGGGGAACTTAACTTTAATGACTGAGTGCTGGCCCCCTGGTCTATCACTGGGAGGCTGCCTTCATTCATTGGCTGGGTGATGGCCTCAACGAGAGTCCCTTATGACAACTGGAAAATTCCAGTCAGTGACAGGAGAGTGGCCTCCATAGGCACTTAAATCAGCTTGAATGATGACCTGCCACTTGTGGGTGGGTAGATGTCAAACCACCACCCATCCCTGAAGCAGCCTGTTCCAAAATTGCCTGGAGGATGGAACATGCCAGCACGCTGGCAGGCCAGCCAGTAACAGGAAATTATGGCTTCAGTCCCACCTCCGCAGCTAAAGGAAAATTCGTCCTTTAGGTTGTTGGGATGCTGTACAAATAATCCCACTCAGCTGGTGGCACTTACGCTTCTGAGTCAGGGGGTTATGTGTTCAAGGCACCCTCCAGGACACAATCCATCTAAGTGCTGGGAAGATAATGCTGCCAACCCTTCCTGGAGGGTTAATTAAAGTTTAGCCACCTGGGCACTACTGCAGGTGAACCCAGGAGTAGAGTCATATGGTTGTTGAGAAAAAAAAGAAGAAAAAAAAGACTTGCGTTTATATTGCACCTTTCACAATCACAGAATGTCCCAAAGCATTACAGCCGATGAAGTACTTTTTTCAAATGTAGCCACTGCTGTAAGTGTGGGAAACACAGCAGCCATTTTGTGCACAGCAAGCTCTCGCCAACAGAAATGCGATAATAGCTAGATAATCGGTTTTTGTGATGTTGAATGAGGGATAAATATTGGTCAGGACGCTGGGGATAACTCTACTTCTCTTCTTCAGAATAGTCCTATGGAATCTTTTACATCCAACGGAGGGAGCAGACTGGGCCTAGGTTTAGTGTTTCTTCTGAAAGACAGGATCTCCTTTGGTACTCTACTGGAGTGTCAGCCTGGATTTTACTGCTCAAGCCTCGAGAGTGGGATTCAAATCCACAAGGTTCTGACTCAGAAACGAGAGGGCTACCAGCTGAGCCAAGGCTGACAAAAAATTGTGATTTCTTTTCATTTTCTACGAATGCATCTGTTCATTTGTTAAAGATTGAGAAAAAGGCTGCATGACGAGGGCAGGGTGGGCTGGAAGGGAAGGTGGCAATGAGATGAAACATTTAGCAAAACAGCCAATTGGCAACCCTATCAGGGGCCCCTTGCTTTCGGGTGCAGACAGAGCCCTCCTGCTATCAGATGTTCCACTCCTGTTTGATGGTCAGCCACCAGCTCTGGGTGGGAAACTGATTGGGAGCATGTCGGAGAAGGCCTGTAGTTAACATCGTTTGGGCCTCATGTCATTGAGCTCGGTTTACCAGGTCTCTTAGCTTCCTTCCACCCACTTCTCATCATTGAGGTAGCACTTGTGACGCAGATGCTGATGAGTGTGGCTAATGTTATTGAAATTTCATTCAGATTATCGAAATGTTGAGATCAAAGTAAAAAGCTGAACAAGAGAATCATTAAATTTCCACAGACTGACCTTTTTGTAACATTTCTATTACACTTAAGGCAGAATATTACACTCGGTGTGCGGACACGCGCCCAGCATGCCCTCGCGTAAAATGACACGCGATGACCTCGGGTGTACATCCCGACGTCATCTTGCAGCCTTGTGATATTTCGTTCAGAGGGTGCACGCCGGAGTCAGCTGCACACCCACCTATAACTAAAAAGCCTATTAAGGCCATTAACAATCTAATTAAACTCAAATTTATGCTGCCCGTCCAACCTAATAGTTGGCGGGCAGGCAAAAAGGCTAAGCGGCCTTTACATTTTTTAGGAAACCTCAGCCACGAGCGGGATGAGGTTTCTAAAGCAAATAAACATTAAATAAAACTTTATTTTTGGATTAAAAACATGTCCCAGAGTCACATGAGGGGACATGTTTTATTCAATTTTTATTCGCTTAATTATTTTTTTACACAGCGCTTCAACCTCCCTGAGGCAGCTCCGTGCCTCAGGGAGACTCAAGCGCTCTTTCTCGCTCATGCACGAACTGCACACCAGGCACAAGCCCTCCTCCCTCCACCCGCATAGGCAGCGCTCAGTGCTGCCGCTCGCGATCCATGAAGGGCGGGCCTTAATTGGCCCACCCATGTGAAATCGCAATGCGGAGCCGATCGCGGGCGGTGGTTGGCTTTCAGAGCACCCCTGCCAAGCACCCCCTCCAAGGGCAAAATCCTGCCATTAGAATCATAGAATAGTACAGCACAGAATGAGGCTGTTTAGCCTTTCTTGCCTGTACCTGCACATTTGAAAGAACAATCCGATTAGTCCTAGTGCACTGCTCTTTCACCATAGCCCTACAAATTTTCTCCTTTAAATATTTATCCAATTTCCTTTTGTAAAGCGCTATTAAATATTCTTCCACCACCCTTTCAGGCAGTGCATTCCAGACCACAATAACTGGATATCATTAGCTTATGTAAAGAGAAGAAGGATGATTTTAACCTAACCCATTGAGTGCGATACAGGTGGGTGTTAGTCATATATTAATTGTGTTTATTGCATTGTGAAACTATGATTGTTGGGTTAGGAGGTGTATGCTTGTGATGTGAAACTGTAAATAAATGCTTCTAAAAATATATAAAGATTGGCTCCAGTTCTATCCTTTACCAACTGGCTTTCTGGAATAGAACAGTGGGTCAGATGTGCACTTTAACATCACAACTCGATTTTTATTCTTTGCTGATTTCAATTTTCCCATTAGTCATCAGCTTAGGCTGAAGTCACTGCATAAAGTTTCATTATAGCTAATTCAATAAAAAGGAAACAAGTACAAACGCATCTTCAGAACAGTAACATTCCTCTTCATGGACGTGAATTAAGCTGACTCAGAGGAGCACTGAGATAACAAGAGGCTTACCAATAATTTGAATGACAAGTTTTGCTACATCAGCTGTGATGACATAACCAGGTCCTGGAATATTCATTATATACCGAGCTCCCAGACATGATATTTCTTATATAAGCTGGAAAATAAGAAGAAAATACATCTTTTGATTTAGCATATCATTACAACTGGGATAACAACCTAGAAGATTTTATTTGAATATTAACATATAAGTACAACGCTTTAATGTCATATTCCCCATAGCACCAATTTATCGATTTCATTCCTACAGATGCAGGAATATTATTTGAATGTATTAACGGCTGACTCTATAATATCAGCAACGTTTTTGCACTAAAATGTCTTTAAATAAGGCGTCTTCCATATACTTGATAGATTGGTTTTGAATTTCTACAAACACATTTGAAAAGTCATGGACGTGAGATGTGAGGAAAATTATAAAAGGGCCTCTAACGAAATAAAATACATTCTTTTTATTCCAGGATTAATTTTGGGTGTATTAGCATGTTGTTTGCATATTGTTGTTTTCTATTTGAATGAAGAAGAACAACTAGAGAAACATTTGCTGACTATTAATTTTAATGAAAATCATGGAAGATGAAAACTCTAGTTAGACTAGGGTTTGTACCAGGAGCACATTTGCAATCAAGCAATTTTTAAAATGACCCCTTGCAAGTTTTTCGTTGGTGTAAGCATTCTGGTTTTCACATCAACATTACACTTAAAAAGGCTGGACCTGCATCTTGAACCTCCTGCATTCTTGAGCCAGCTGAGACCCTGACTCTGCACTCAGGCTGCATTGACATTGTAACTGCAGTGTTAATGTGAAGCAAAACCACTGCACCCTGATACTCTTGTCCTAATCTACACACAATGGGGTAGAAGTTCCTTTGAATCTATTTGTGCCTAGCATCAATAATTTATGTTGGGAATAGGCACGTTAGGGTCTGATTCTGATTTCAAGACCAAAACAATGCAAAGGATGGGATAGAGGGATTAGATTAAAAACTCTCCAAAACATTGAGACTATCCTTCCCCATTTCACAATGAAAAATTTCCAATGGTTTCAAAATTAAGTGTACAGTTCACCCAAAGGGATCCTTTAGATGAGCAGAAAAAGGTCTCTTTGGTAAATCTGAAGAAACTACAAGATCTTCCATCCTGCTGATCTGCACCTTTCTGTTTCAGGGTCTAGTAAAAGGGTAAGTTACTCCTGCAAGTGATCTGAGCATCCTACATCTATAGTCATCCCCAGTCTAAAGCCAAGACCACAACTCTTGCAAACTTCAGGACATTCTTGGTTGAGTTTACTGTGCACATTCACACTTCACAGGCACCCTTTAACACGTGAGACTGGTACCTGATGGCCATCAGCACTCTGGTGCCAAAATCACCATTTGCAACCTATGTCTTCCTTTCCTTCTATAATGTATAGCCTTTTGGTTTTACAATCTACAATTCAAGCAAAGGGGAAAACTCTTGATCAGGATTGTTAATTATAAAACAGTTGGTTTTAAACCTTGCAGTCCACAGGATTGCTGTCTCAAACTTCAGTGATTGTTCCCACCAGTCCCATAAGGAAAGCAATTTTTAAGTGTACTTGCTGAATACTGCTTCCTGGACCTGTACGCAATTCCCAAAAATAATTTGTAGCAAAAATAGTCCAAGGACACTGTTGACGTGGACAATTTATAGTCCCACAAGCATTTTGTTTCTTGTACCTTCACATCGACTGAATACCCCAGGGTTGTTGCAATCTTAAATGCATCTTGCAAATAATACTGATGTCTTTCCAATGGGATTTATTGTGAGAACTCCAACCACAAAGTTTGTTTTTACCATGGCTCAAATATTGTTACTGTCAGCAACCACAGCCCGCTTAGAAGAGCACAAGACATAGCGCTGGTGAGAAGCTGGCAGGAGTGGACAGTAATCTTAGTTGGAGTTGGGGGACCGTCAGATTTTAACTGTGACTAGGCACTTTAGAACCTCCCGAACACAACGTGGAGTTCAACAATTTCAGATCATAGCCAATGCTCCCATTTTTTTTCTGCAGCAGATACTGGTAATATTCCTGCTCTTCATTTAATCATTCCCATCCCCTTCAAAGACCTTCCCTTTTGTTCTATCTCCCGCCCCCCTTCAACTCCCCCCACCCCGCCCTCTTTCCCAGCCTCTGCACTTGCTAAAACCTGACACATTTATAACATTTTCCAATTCTGATGCAAGGTCACCAGTCTGAAACGTTAACTCTGTTTCTCACTGCACAGATGCTGGCTAAGCTGCTGAGCATTTCAAGCATTTTTCTGCTTATTTTGCAGAAGTTGAAAGCCTGAGCCTCATGTGAATCTCACCATGGTCAGCTGCGAACAGATTTTCAGCAGAAAGTACCAGCTGGAATATATTCCATGGAGAAGATTGGGAGGTGATTTAATTAAAACATATCAAACTCTTAAGGGGCTTGGCAGGATGGATGAAAAGAAAATGTTTTCCCAGGCTGAGGAAGCTAGAACATGGGGTCACAGCCCAAAATAAGGGGTCAGCTATTTAAGACTGAGATGAGGAGAAATTCCTCCATGCAGAGGGTTATGAATCTTTGCTAGTCTCTACTCCAGAGAGCAGTGAGAGCTCCGATTTTGTGCATAATCAAGACCGGGGTCAATACATTTTTGGATACTAAGAGAATGAAGGGATATGTGGCTAGCGCAGGAAAGTGGAGTTAAGGTAGGAGATCAGCCATGATCTTATTGAATGGCAGAGGAGGCTCGAAGGCCCAGATTGTCCAGTCCAGCTCCTATTTCTTATGTGAAAACCCAGTGGCCTGGAGCTCATCATAAGATGCTGACATCACAAGAAAGGTTGGTCCAAGGGAAATGGGTAGAACACAGAATCTCGTGGCTGGACAAAGGGGAGCTTGCCTGGCCCAGCAGATAATCAGGACTTCCCTTGTGGTGTGTGAAGAAGCACCCCTACTCCTCCAGAGCTCACTAAGCAATGTTTATGCTTAAACTTTTCTTAGTGGTAAGATTACTTCCTGACAGGTTTATTTAGTGGGCTAGCCACCCCATTCAGGGGTCAGTTAAAATTCTAATGGGACCCATATACCTTATGGGAACTTCCACCTGCCTAATCGCATGTGAAACTACAATGTCTCCACACAAAACCAAATTACCAAAGCTTTCTTGGCCTACTTAATTATTCTTGCTGTCATATAATTTTAGGAGAATATTAATTCTAGTAACAGACAAGGATGCCAAAGATATTCCTTCAAGTGAGAGCTTGATCTAGTTATAGCTGAGGTGGCGATTACCTTGCTCAAAAGGTACAGCATAGAATTATCAGGGTCAGAGTAATCATCTGAACTAGTTTCAATCGCCTAAGGGAGTGGGGGAGGAATTGCCCTGAATTTTCTTTGTCAAATTGGCCTGGGCTGGTTTCTTTTTGCATCTCTCAAGAGACCACATGGTTTTTGGGGAGTGGCAGGGTGTGCTTGTATTGTGATGTACAGTTGTGCAGTGCATACTGGAAAATACTAGGAGGTCTTTTCCTGGCTGTCATCATTCACATATTTGTATGATATATGCATATCTACAGACCAGTAGAGCATATTGACCTCATGCTATGCTACTATCAATAATAAAGTATTTAAAACTGTTTTCAAGTGGCCAGACTCTAGATGTTGTAATTATTTAAGGGTGCTAGAATTCTCATCTCACTATGTGACTGTGTGAAGTCTGAGGCTTACTCCGATCTGAATTTTTGAAGATCTTCTGATAAGGTCAGGCCCACCTTCGCGAGACAGCAGCTCTCCCCTGCATAAAAGATGGCCTGTTATCAAATTTATTGTGTTGACCAGAGAATTGGGATGAGGAAGTAAAACAGAAAACCTGCCCTATGGTCGCTGAGCACACTTTATGCATGAAGTTAAAAGATTGGCACTGGGCTATTTGATCCTTAAGTGTATCGTGGTGGAGGTAGGTGTTATTCTGGATGTTGCACAGAATGCTTTATTGCATGTCATCATAACCATGACAAACTCATCATCTTTTATCACATCTCCGTCCCCAGCAATGTTATTAGTGTTTGCAAAACAGATGCAAAGGCAAATTATTTGACTCTGCACTAGAATTTTTATACATCTCAACAAATGTTGTTAATACTGTGTTATACATTTCCACAGAGAAACCAACTACATTTAGTAATACTTAATTAACTGCATCATTGCACAGGAAAGCTTCCACTGATTTTGGATGCCATACAAAGAATGTTTCTGATATAGCTAGTACACAATGAAGGCTTGAGGGCATTCTAAATTTCTCTCAGCAGTTTTCACTTGCTGTAGTCCTCGAGTCTCTCATTGAAGTCAGTATTATTCATCTGCAAACGCTGTCACTGAATATCTGCGGTTTATTTAACTGAGCACAGTTACCTAACATCCACACCATACTTGCAGGTAGGTAATTATCACAATTAAGTGACAGGCTGATTTTCCCCCACCTAACCCGGGGTGCTGAAGCGAATGGGAGCAATCACCTTAGCTGAATTTAGCCAACTTGACAATAGCTAGGGAATACTGGGTCTCTCTGCTCTCTGTAGCTTCCATGCAAACTGTACAATCTTGTTCAGCCTTTTGCACTGATGTAGTTTGAGTGTTAACAATTGTATAGCTTATATTTCTCGTAGATGAGCATATGTTTCTATGCACTTTCACGCGTATGTGTGTATGTGAGTGTGTGTTAAACAGAAAGGGAAGATGCAAAGCTGAAATAGTAAAGTGTGTCTTGCATTTATATAGCACTTTACACCCAGATGTCTCAGTGTTTTACAGCCAATGAAGTACTTTTAAAGTTCAGTCCCTGTTGTAATTTCAGAAACAATGCAACCAAGTTGCGCACAGCAAGCTCCCACAAACAGCAATGTGATAACTGTTTGACTAGACTAGATAATTTGTTTTTGTGGTGTTGATTGAGGAATAAATACTGGCCAGGACTCTGCAAATAACTAAAACAAAAACAGAATTACCTGGAAAAACTCAGCAGATCTGGCAGCATTGGTGGAGAAGAAAACAGTTGACGTTTCGAGTCCTCATGACCCTTCAGCAGAACTGAAGTATAGTTAGGAGAGAGGTGAAATATAAGCTGGTCTAAGGTGGGGGGCGGGGGGAGAGAGAAGTTGCGGGTGGGGTGGTTGTGGGGACAAGCAAGCAGTGATAGGAGCAGATAATCAAAGGATGTCACAGACAAAAGGATCAAAGAGGTGTTGAAGGTGGTGATGTTATCTAAGAAAAGTGCTAATTAAGAATGGATGGCAGGATACTCAAGGTACAGCTCTAGTGGGGGTGGGGTGGAAAGACTAACAAAGTGTTAGTTGTGGATTTAAAAACAATGGAAATAGGTGGGAAAAGAAGAATCTATATAAATTATTGAGAAAAAAAAAGGGAGGGGGAAGAAACGGGGTGGGGATGGGGGGAGGGGGAGTTTAAGGTCTAAAGTTGTTGAATTCAATATTCAGCCTGGAAGGCTGTAAAGTGCCTAGTCGGAAGATGAGGTGCTGTTCCTCCAGTTTGCGTTGGGCTTCACTGGAACAATGCAGCAAGCCAAGGACAGACATGTGGGCAAGAGAACAGGGTGGAGTGTTAAAATGGCAGGGAAACGACAGGGAGGTTTGGGTCTTTCTTGCAGACAGACCGCAGGTGTTCTGCAAAGCGGTCGCCCAGTTTGCGTTTGGTCTCTCCAATGTAGAGGAGACCGCATTGGGAGCAACGAATGCAGTAGACTAAGTTAGGGGAAATGCAAGTGAAATGCTGCTTCACTTGAAAGGAGTGTCTGGGCCCTTGGATGGTGAGGAGAGAGGAAGTGAAGGGGCAGGTGTTGCATCTTCTGTGTGGGCATGGGGAGGTGCCATAGGTGGGGGTTGAGGAGTAGGGGGTGATGGAGGAGTGGACCAGGGTGTCCCGGAGGGAACGATCCCTATGGAATGCCACCAGGGGGGGTGAAGGGAAGATGTGTTTGGTGGTGGCATCATGTTGGAGTTGGCGGAAATGGAGGAGGATGATCCTTTGAATGCGGAGGCTGGTGGGGTGATAAGTGAGGACAAGGGGGACCCTATCATGTTTCTGGGAGGGAGGAGAAGGCGTGAGGGCGGATGCGCGGGATATGGGCCGGACACGGTTGAGGGCCCTGTCAACGACCGTGGGTGGAAAACCTCGGTTAAGGAAGAAGGAGGACATGTCAGAGGAGCTGTTTTTGAAGGTAGCGTCATCAGAACAGATGCGACGGAGGTGAAGGAACGAGAGAATGGGATGGAGTCCTTACAGGAAGCGGGGTGTGAGGAGCTGTAGTCGAGGTAGCTGTGGGAGTCGGTAGGCTTGTAATGGATATTGGTGGACAGTCTATCATCAGAAATTGAGACAGAGAGGTCAAGGAAGGGAAGAGAAGTGTCAGAGATGGACCATGTGAAAATGATGGAGGGGTGTTGACTGGAAGCAAAACTAATAAATTTTTCCAGGTCCCGACGAGAGCATGAAGCAGCACCGAAGTAATCATCGATGTAATGGAGAAAAAGTTGTGGGAGAGGGCCGGAGTAGGACTGGAACAAGGAATGTTCCACATACCCCATAAAGAGACAGGCATAGTTGGGGCCCATGCGGGTACCCATAGCCACACCTTTAATTTGGAGGAAGTGAGAGGAGTTAAAGGAGAAATTGTTCAGTGTGAGAACAAGTTCAGCCAGACGGAGGAGAGTAGTGGTGGATGGGGATTGTTTGGGCCTCTGTTCAAGGAAGAAGCTAAGGGCCCTCAGACCATCCTGGTGGGGGATGGAGGTGTAGAGGGATTGGACGTCCATGGTGAAGAGGAAGCGGTTGGGGCCAGGGAACTGGAAATTGTTGATGTGACGTAAGGTGTCAGAGGAATCACGGATGTAGGTGGGATGTAGCTTTTTGTTTTTATCACTGCAAATAACTCTCCTGCTCCTCATCAAAATAGTGCCATGGCATCTTTTGCGTCCACCTATGCAGGCAGATGAGGTCTTAGTTTAATGCCTTATCCAAAAGAAGGTACTTCTAACAGTGCAGCACTCCCTCAGTACTGCACTGGAGCATCAGCCTTGATTTTTGCACTCAAGCCCCAGAGTGAGACTTGTACCCAGAACCTTATGATTCACAGGTGAGTGTGCTACCAACTGAGCCAGGCTGACACACAAATGTTTTCTCCTAAGTATTTCCAAAGAACTTTTAAAGCCTAAAAAAATAAGGAAACATAATTTCTTTTCAAAATGGTTCAAAAACCATTTTCCTTCAGGAGACTGTATGAGCAAAGGAGAAGACGGCCTTATTTCCCTGAATACATTACTCTGGGTGCAGAGATGGCTAATTTGGACAGCCTGAAAATGGGCACGGGAATCGTGGTGTCAATTAACCTGTGCCCGTTGATTGAAATACAGGCAGCATGCCAAGTGTGTGCTGCCTGCTGATTAGAATTCCTGCTGCATGCAGTCATTGATAACCACACTGTTCATTGACTGCATCAGCACGAGCCCCAAATCATATTTTCCTAACACCACTCACGGCAACTCGGCACTGCTTAAACCTAGCCTGGACGTCTTTGGTGCATTCTGTCTGGAGCAGGCCGTGCAGGAAAGTGAGTCTGACCTGGGAAATGGGGAAGAATGGGACAACATGGGAGAGAGTGCTGTGGCCAGTTATTGAAATGGCAATTGCCGAGCTCATGGCCAGTGTTGGGATGAATCAATTGACGACGACAATATCCTCCTGTCTAATTCTCTTTCTTACATCACACCTTAATTTTCATCCCACATCTCTCCTGACTTACAAGGGCATTAAGGTAGCAGGGAGCCATGTTGGAATGGCTCCCCGACACATTCCCACTGCCAAGTTTCCTGGCAATAGGCTGGGGAGCTGCATCGGCTGACTGCCACACAGCCAATTTGGTAGCCTATTAAGGTGATTTTTCAGGGCTGCTGGCATCACTGTGCCAATCCAAGGGGCCATAGGAGCTGGAGGCTCCATGCCCCAAAGAGGAGGCCGCTGGATGGAAAGGCACCCCCACCGTGGCTCTGATGCTCCAGGCTGAGGGATTTCCCCTCCTTCCCATAGGGCCTTCACCCTCAGCCATCTAGAATATTAAATTAAAAATTCTCCTCTGAGGGCAGCTCCGTTTTGAGGCCCCCCAGCCCTGAAGCCACCCTGACAGAACCCACCTCTCTCACCTTTGCTGAGGTTGCTGTTGGCTCTCTGACTGGTGATAGTCTACAAGCTGAGCCACAGCGAGCATCTAACTGCACTCACAGAGCGTTCACAGAAATCTCCTCGGTATGCGATCAGTAGCTGACATCCGACATTGTCAACGTTAGTAGCCATAAGATGCTTTAAAATGGTTGAGTGATATAGTCACATGATTATATACCATTCCTTTTTTAAAATTTTTACAGCATTAATTTAATAGAAAAATACAAATTAAATTGAATATTTACTTCCTTCTCAAAAAAAAAGGAATTTAGTAAGAAACCACGTGGAGGTGATTTGCTCTGTGTGCTATGTGTATTGGTGTGTACAAGAAGTGTACAAGCTTGTGACAGGTTTGGAAAAGGTAGACAAGGAAAAGCTCTTCCCATTACCTTATGGTACCAAGGCTCGGGGGACACAGGTTTAAGGTTTTGGGCAAGAGATGCAGTGGGAATGTGAGGTAGAACTTTTTTGCTCAGTGAGTGGTAATGGCCTGGGCCAAAGTTTTCCATTTGGCGGGCGGAGTAGGAGCAGGTGCAGGCGGGCGCGGGCACAATCGGCTCCTGCAATCGGGGCCGCATCGCCATTTTGCGCGGTCGGGCCAATTAAGGCCCGCCCAGCACATTTCCGACCCCCGTGGATAGCAGGAGTGTGCAGGCTGCGGCGGGCGTGCACAGACCACCAGGTTCAATGGTGACCCGGCAGTCTGTTTAAAAGAAGGCCTGGCAGCCTCCTGTAGGCTGCTCACAATGGCCACCTGGAGATCCAACCACAGGGGGTCTGCTCAGCAGGGCACTCTGGAGGGAAGGGCAGAGGAGCAGGGCAGGCTGCAGGGTCTGCCACAGGAGCAGGACAGGCTGCAGGGTCTGCCACAGGAGCAGGACAGGCTGCAGGGTAGGCCAGCGGGGGGCCAATGTGCCCCTCGCTTTTCTGATAATTGCCTTGCTGCCCTCCTCGAGGAGGTGGCAGCACGGCGGGAGGTTCTGGTCCCCCAGGATGGGAAGAGGGGGGCCCCCCAAAATGACGAAGCGTGCCCGGGAGGAGGTGGTGGAGGTGGTGAGCTCCCGCGATGTGGTGCGGTGCACCTGGATCCAGTGCCATGAGCGCTTCAACGATTTGTTGCGCTCTGGCAGGGTGAGTACCATGTTGGCGTTGGGCATTTAACCCAACAGGTAGCCTTAGCCTTTGAGGGCTCCCCCCAAGTCTTACTGTCTTGACTGCATTAAATCATGTTGGGCATTTCTCGTACGCTGGGTGGGGAAGCAGATAGTGCCCATGCTTACGTCAGCCTGAGTGTTTCATGAGGAGATGAGTTCCCCCCGCACCATGTGTTGCTCTTAGTCTCACCTGACTAGTCTGGGGAAACCTGCAGGAGATGCAGCTAGGCCCATACTCAGAACTCCAGCACATGTCCTATTCATGGTGATGAGATTGTGGAAGGGGAGCCTCAAGGTCTTGTGGCCAAGAGCCATCTGCTGCCCTCGATGCCGCACCTAGTTGCAGCTCCTTGCTATGGGAGCTAAGACCATGTGTTCCCTAAAGTGATGGACACAGAATGTGTCCAAGGTTGTGGGGGGTTGGGAGCAGGCGTCCTATCTTTGTGTGACTGATCAGCAGTAGCGGGGAGAGGAGGCACTGGAGGCCTGATATGGGCCACTGTGGTTGGGGTTCGGCGTGTGTGTGCAGAGTCCATGTGCGATTAGCTATAATGAATGGTCTTCTCTGTTTTTCAGGAGAAGAATGCTCACAATGCATGTGAGTGTTCGCGGACTGGAGGTAACCAGGCCCAGCTCAAGATTTTGAGCCGATTCGAGCAGGAGGCCCTGGAGCTTGAGAGGTGCCATGCGCCCAGATCCACAAGTGTTGGTGAGGCTGGGGTGGAAGGGCCAGGTATTTAAGGTCCACAGTGACATCCGCTCTGTCTTCCCACCATCTATAGCACTGATGGTTGTTTGAATCGTTATTGTTGCAACATTGCTTATTCACAGACTGATAGAGTCAGAGGTGTGGATCGTAGACAAAGGTCCCTCAGCCCTTCGAAGATGCGCGTGTCAACCACCTTCCAAAGTCGCCTTATCCCAATTCCCACCACTATCCCCATGGCCTTGTATGCCACGGCATCGCAACTGCACATCCAAATACTTATTACATGTTAGGAGGGTTTCTGCGTCCACCACCCTTTCAACCAGTGTGTCCCACATTACTGTGTGCAAAAGTTCCTCATCACCTCACCTGTCAACCTCATGCCCCTTACCTTAAATCAATGCCACCAGGTTACTCATCCCTCTGCTAAGGGGAAACGTTCCTTTCTGTCAACCCTATCTATGTCCCTCATAATGTTATAAAGCTCAATAATGTCACCCCTCAGCCTCCTCTGCTCCAGGGGAAATAACCCCAGTCTATGCTATGTCTCCTCATAAGTCAAACTCTCCAGCCCGGCCAGCATCCTGGTCAGCGACCTCTGCACTCTCTCCACTCCAATCATATCCCTCCCATGAAGTGCCTTTCACAACTGCACACAGAACTATAGCTGTGGCCTAGGCAGTGTTTTCTGCACTTGCAACATGACTTCCCTGTTTCTATATTCTATTCCTTGGCTAATAAAGGCAAGTATGGCATTTACCCTCTTAAACGCCTTATGTACCTGTCCCGCTACCTTAACGGGCCTGTCGATATGCCCAGCAAGGTCCCTCTGATCCTCCTTACTTTCCACGGCCCTACCATTCCTCGTGTATTCCCGTACCTTGTTTCTCCTGCCCAAGTGCATCACCTCACACTTATCCACGTAACATTCCATTTGGCATTCCTTAGGCCATCTAACCAGCCCGTCTGTATCCGCCTGTAATGTTAGGATCTCCTCCTGACTATTTGCCACCCCACCAATATTCATCTCTATAGGTTCTGGAAGGTTGAGCGCATAATGAGCCGGGGGAAAGGGATGAAGTGTGTCACTGTGTGCACGCTAACTGATCCACTGTCCTTGTTGTTAATTTCAGCATCATCAGAGCCTGTCCGCCAGGAGCAATTGCAGATGCCCCCACTCACACCTGAGGGCCCTCAACTGTCACCTGCGTCACACCATTTCTGTGAGGCAGGAACCAGCACAGATACCAGCACCTCGGTGGGCTTTGGAACATCGGCTAGTGCCCCGGGGCACAGTGGAGAGGGCACTTCACAATCGCTGGAGGAGCTGGCAGAGACAGAGAGTGCCGATGGTGCCAGCAGCCGGAGGACTGCAGGGAACCAGGCACATGCTGAGTCAGTGCGTAATGATGTGCCTCTGGAGTCATCCACAATGCAGCAGCTGCAGGAAATGCGGCCGGGTGTGCGGGAGCATCTGGGAGTGATACATGAGACGATGCTTCGCTTAGTGTCCGTGATGGAGGAGTCCACGCGGAGCATCAGTGATGCAATGAGCCTCATGGTAGAGCGTCTTGCTTCCTCCTTAGAGAGAGTGGCGACTCTCGTGGGGAGGGGCTTCCAGGGGAACAAGCAGCTTCTCCTGGGGTTACGCTCAGATCTGCAAGCCCTCACAGCGCCAGTGGCCACAGCTGGTCATTGCCAATGTGGGAGATGCTTCCCAGCTGGTTGCCCATCCATCGATGGTGAGCAGGAGGGTCCGGGATGACCTTACATCGGTGGAGCAGCTGCCTGTTGTATCTGCGGGCTCCTCTCACGGCGCTCCGGATGAGAGCAACAGCTGCTTCGCCCCTCTCCCAGTGACCGCTTCATCGGGTGAGACTGTGACCACAGGGGAAATGCCAGCTGTGGACCAGAGGACGGCTGCCAATGTCATCGAGGCCAACAGGACAGCGGAGTCAGCAGGCTGTCTCAGATGCCACTCCGAGTGATGGGGCGGCACCAAGACATGGCACCCATAAACACAAGCATAAGGCACCTTAGGCACACCGCGGGTTTCTCACTGGTGCTTTTGTGTTGGCCCTAGATTAGGGAATTATTTTTTGTTTATGGTTGAGAAACGTTTTGCTTTCACTTTGTGCGACCTTATGATGGTGAAAATTAAAACCAGATGTGTTACCATGGCTGAGGGTGGCTCCTTTGTTCTGCATTTGTATGTTTTACATACATGTCATGAGTGTTTGAGTGGACATTAAGGATTATGTCCAAAGCCCTTAGTTGCAGCTGATGAAGTGGCAGATGTGGCACTTAAGTGCCGACTATGGAAGTGCCAGGCAAGGCTTGTCCTGCTGTCCCATTTGTGTGGAGCTAGCTGAAGGTTTGTTGGATTAAAGTATCCTGGGTGTCCCTACCTCCTTGGTGTCATCCCGGGTCAGCGTTTAGCCCCTCATCATTCCCCTGTGTCTCCTCATCCTCAGAATCAGTGCTGGACTCATCGTGTGCAGCCGCATCTACTGCATCGACGCCTTCATTGTCCACTGCGCCCCCCCTTTCCAGCACAAGATTGTGGAGAGCACAGCATGCAACCACTATCACCAAGACACGATCTGGGGGGTACTGGAGTGCGCCCCCTGAGCGGTCCAGGCATCGGAAGTGCATCTTGAGAAGACCGATGGCTCTCTCCACCACAGCCCTTGTGGAGCCGTGGCTCCTATTGTACCGCTGCTCAGCTTCTGTGCTTGGATGGCGGAGAGGCTTCTGAGGGGAGAGCCATTGTCACCAGCAGCTATCCATCCAGCCGGGCTGGAGCACTGAAGAGCCCTGGCACCTGGGAGTGTCTGAGGATGTAGGCATCTTGGGAGCTGCCTGGGTACCTTGCACAGACTTGTAGGATCAGCATCCTGTGGTCATACACAATCTGCACGTTCATGGAGTGGAAGCCCTTCCTGTTGACAAAGGCACCGGGCTCACCTGCTGGCGCCTTGATGGCCACGTGTGTACAGTCTATTGCACCCTGGACACGGGGGAAGCCAGCAATGCCGCGAAGCCTCTGGCTCGCTGTCTCTGGCTTGCCTGGTCCCAGCAGAAGTGGATGAAGGTCAATGCACGTCTGAACAGAGCGTCTGTAACCTGCTTGACACAAGTGTGGACAGCTGATTGGGAGACACCGCAAAGATCACCCACCGAGCTCTGGAAGGAGCCAGAGGCATAGAAGTTGAGGGCAACTGTGACCTTCAGAGCCGCTGGCATGGGGTGTCCGCCTACACAGTTAGGAGAGATCTCAGGGCCAATCATCTGACAGATGTAGGTGACTGTCTCCATTGTCAGTCGGAGCCTCCTTCGGCACTACACATCAGTCATATTGAGGTAGCTGCTTCGCCGCCTGTATACCCTGGCAGCAGGATAGTGGCGTCTTCTGCGGCCCCTTCCACCTTGGACAACCTCTTGGCCCTGCGCCCCTTGTGCCTGCACTCCCAAAGGTGGCTCCCCCGGAGGCTGATTGTGCACTCCTGGCCTCCTCCTTATTCTATCCCTCCCTTCCTCCTCAGAGGAGCTGCCTCCAGTGGATATGTCAGAACCCGTACCCAGGCTAAAGGGAGGCCTCCGGAAAGCTGTAGGCCCGCTAAATATTCCTGGCTGCAGAGTGCTGACCTGAAGGTTCAAAGTACACAGAAAACTGCTGGAATTTGTCCTGAACTGTTACAGATCACACAGGCAAGTTTAAAATACTTGCTGCAATAAATACTTCACAGACCAGATTGACAACCCCACTGAGCCCTCTTATCCCACCCGTGGATGAGTCTCTTATCCGCTTGTCCGTTGCGCCCGTGCGCCAAGCCGAAGATCGCACGGGCGCCTGAAAATTGGCATCGATTGATGATTTAAGGGCCTTAACTAGCCCGTTAATTAATGGCGGGCGCGCGTTGAACTTCAATGCGCGCCCGCCCAGCGAAATATCGCGAAGGCGCGCGGTGACGTTGGGACGCTCGCCCGACGTCACCGTGTGTCATTTTACACGCTGACATGTGGGGCCTGCCCCCCGCACGTCAAACTCAAAATTCTGCCCCTGGGACTCGCTGCCCACGAGGGTAGTGGAAGCGGAAAAAAATCAACGATTTCAAAAGGAAGTTGAATGGGCACTCGAAGGAAAACAACTTGAAGAGCCATAGGGATCGAACAGGGGATTGGGACTGACTGGATTGCTCCATGGAGAGCTGGCATCTGATACCTGGGATGAGCGGGTTGTCTTACGAGGAAAGGTTGGAGAGACCGGGCTTGCTTCTACTGGAGCTTAGAAGATTGAGGGGTGAATTGATTGAAGTGTAGAAGATCCCGAATGGTATTGGCAAGGTGGACGTGGAAAAGATGTTTCCTCTTGTGGGTGAGTCCAGAACTAGAGGGCACTGTTTTAAAATTAGGGGTCGCCCCTTTAGGACAGAGATGAGGAGAATTTTTTTCTCTCAGAGGGTTACGTGACTTTGGAACCCTTTGCCTCAGAAGGTGGTGGAGGCGGGGTCATTGAATATTTTTAAGGTGGAGGCAGATAGATTCTTGTCAGGCAAGGGAATCCAAGGTTATCGGGGGTAGATGGAAATGTGGAATTCGAAACACAAGCAGATCAGCCATGATCATATTGAATAGTGGAGCAGGCTCGAGGGGCTGAATGGCCTACTCCTGCTCCTATTTCTTATGATCTTATAACATAGATGCAATGGACCGAATGGCCTCTTTCTGTGCTGTAAATTACTCTATAACTCTAAAAATTAGCCTATTTTTACATCTTGGGTCAGTGTCAAACATCCTGGGTCCAAATGTGCCTGATGGGAGGGGTAGCTCCTGAGAGCTTTTTTTAAACTAACATACATGCATTTCAACCTCAGAACAGAATCCTGCATCGCCATGCATAGGGAAGGATTTTTCATTGCGTTTTCTTTAGTTTAATTTCCGTTCTATCAATCTGGGCTAGATTTGGATCTAATGGTTGAGATTTTGGGCCCAGCCGAGGTCAGGAGTGGAGGCGGGTGGAGGCTGATAATACCAGCACTGGCCAGCGTGACCCAACTCCCGGTGTCGGTTATTCAGGCTGACGTGGATTCTGGGACGGCAGGGCTGCTCACCCCCACAAGGCGGGCAGCCAATGAAGTTCATTAAGGGTTTTGTTAAGGGCAGTTACAGAAGGCAGGCTGGAATATTCCTCCTGTTTCCTGATGGAATGAAGGCAGCTTAACTGTCTGGAGGCAGGCAGGCGGAGCAGGGTGGAGAGGGCCAACGCTTCTGGCAGGCCTACACGCACTCCCTACCTACCTGGGTGTAGGTGCAGCTAAAGGCCCTGTAGAGGGATTCTCCACCTCACGACTCCCCCCCCACCCCCCCCACCCCAAATCCCCACAATGGTGGCCTGCCTGTTTTTATTTTACTTTTTGATTAAGTTTTATTAAAAATTTGTGAGAGGGGGCCTTTATGTTGAAATGTCCTCTCAGTTTCTTAGCCTCTTCTACATCCTGCTGTTTTCCTCAAGCCGGAAGGCCTCTAATTGGCCCTCCAGTTTCGACAGACTGCCTGCCACCCTTAATTGCTCAAGGAACCTGTCTCCAGCCCATTTAAGAGGGTGGCCTCGTCAAAATCCCAATGAGTGACCATTTCCCTCCCACCTCGGGTGCTTTCAGGACCCGGGAACAGTCCCAGCTTCTGTTTACTGTCCCCAAGCAAAAGTTTACCCCTGGGTTTCAGAAGTGAAAGAACAGTGCAGTGATCCACTTTACAGCATGTTTGTCCTTAATTGTTCATTTTCCTTTACTGCCTGGTGAAATGCTCCTTTCCATTCTCAGCCCAATCCCTAAAAGGAGCTGTGACTGGAACAGGTTGTAGTTTACAATAATGAGACTTTTTGTACAGAGGAAATGTCTCAGATTCTTAAACTGCTAAATAAGACAGAAATATAATCTTTTGTTTTATTTTTGATGTTTCTATTAAATAGACAGTTGACCCATTCAAGTCTTTGAGAAGTGTCTCTATTTTCTCACTTCAGATAAATACAGTGTCGAAGGTTTTACCTTTCATGACACTACTTGGCACATGGACAGTGCCTAGGTGCCAAATAACTTGCTGCAGATATTTCAGTTCTGTATTAAGATAAAAAGAAAATCTATCAAGATTGCAACTTCTAAATGTGTTTCACATCTTTTCTTCTTCCTCCCCTCTTAGGACGTTCTGTGCCACACATTATATGCTGCCCAAGGGAACATGCAGGAGAACTGTCTCAGGACTCTGCCATTTATATAAGCAAGCACTTGGGTATGGAAGAGTGGCACAGATTGAATCATTATCTGCTTCTCCTGGTATAGGAAGCATTTCCCCTGTGAGATAACCCAGTTAAGATCCAGGTATCATTGTGTGTGAAATTCTGGATGCACAGTTGAGGTCCATCACTTTGCACCACAGCATACTAGTGTACAAGCACAGAATACCACGAATCTGCTGTAAAATTAACCTCTTTGTTAAATGCTGGAGGAGTATAAACATGCCCCAAGGTTCCACACAATAATCATTTCAATAATCGATAATCTGGCAGTAAAAATGTATTAAAAAGATGTATTTCTGTATTTGTTGCAGGGCATGTATGAAAACAAAGATGCTCAGTGCTTGAAACTTGCACTTCATTTCTGGAGACATGACTTTTCATGTTTGTGGCACAAAATAGTGTTTGCACAGTCTTGACTCCATTCAAATCTCAGTGGTTAGTTGGCAGATTGAAGCCAATTCAAGATGGAGCAACCTCGGGCTGCCGAACTAGGCAGTTAATTCTAGGAGGCGTGAAGCTTTTAAGGTCAGTTGTTTAAAGTTGGAGTAAACCTGTGCGATATAGCAACTGCTGCGCTGTGGTTATCTTTAAGTGTTTCTCTCTTGAGTAAAAACAGTTGATTTGCTGTTTCTCAACATTTATCTGAAGGTTCTCAGACATATGAGTTCTGGCCATGAAGCCTTGAAATTGCTGAGTTGTGGTGAAAAATCAAAGGACATCTTTAGACTGAGTAACTCATGGTAGACATGGTGCTGGCTGTTTTCTTCTTGTTGTTCAGCTAATCTTGTAATTAGCATGTCTTTCCTCCTTCCTCAGTTACAATATTTCCAGGATCATTCCATTATTATTATTATTATTATTATTACAGCGTTAGCATGCTTATTCCTTTTAAATTACAATTTGTGACTCATCTAACCCAGTGTGTGTGTGTGCGTGTGTGTATGTGGTTGTTGCTACTCAGCAATAATGTTATAAATCTAATTGAAAATGCAAACCGGGCGTGTGATAATCGGAGCTGCTATTCTTGGCATGCTTAATCTATCTGGCAATCAAATCTCCTCACCATCGCTTAGCTTTGGATGTTCTAATGGAACAACGAAGCAGTGAAGGAATTTGAAAAGGGTCTATGGGAAAACTGGGCTTTGCTGCAACAGTCGCTTGAAGGGAGGTCATTGCCTGTCTGGGAAGCTAACAGTGTACCTTCAAGCCCCAGTGTAAGGTGTGTTCCTGAATGGGGATTTTCAAACAGAGTTACTAATTCACATTCTGAACAAGCAGCGAGTTATTTATTAGGGTGGGATGAAGATCAGGACTGGAGATGAGCTGGCACGGAAATGCATTTCAGAGAGTGCTACATTCATCAGTTACTCAGGCTTGTAATGGATGTCGATGTCAAACAGCAAATCCACAGAGGTGAAATGAGCTTCCCAACATCAGAGGACACCTTGGGCTTTACTGTTTCATCCTACAACATATTGACTTCTTAGTTTATCACAAGAAAGCAAAAGTCATTTAAATACGTTGTTCTGACTAATCATTGGCAGAAAATTCCTTTTGAGTATATTATCAAAGGAATGGATCTGCGATATTAGCATAGAAGAGAAATTACAGGTGAATTGTAGGTTTACAAAGGCTGATTATAATAACAATGATACATTCATATTGTTACTTGAGTTAACTATTAATCGGTTACTAATTATATTAAATGAATTGTTGTCGACCTGTAAGTAGTTTAGCTTAATGGAAGCTTAAATTTGCAAGTGCCACTGTCCTCTGTGTTATAATGATTACTCATAGGAGATTGTACAAACATGTTCTGAGTTCATTTATTAATTATAGGCATGTGTGAACACATATGTGCGTGGATAGAAAGCTTGAGGACATCAGAGCTGCAGACCTATGTCTGCTGTGTCCTGCTCCAGGCTGAAGTGAAACTCAGGCTGGATCACATGACACAATTCCCTTAAAGCAATAGCATGCTGCTATCTCTTACAGGCACATTATAACAAACTGTGGTCAATGGTAGCATTCTCCCTTTTGAGCCAGAAAGTTGTAGCTCAAGGCCCACTTCAGAGACTTGAGTACAAAATCTAGGCTGACACACAAGTGCAGAGAGCGTGCTGCACTGTCAGAGGTGCTGTCTTTCACATGAGATGCTGAGCTGTGGTCCTGCCTGCTCTCTCAAAGCTGTAAAATACCCCTTAATATCATTTGACAAAGAATGGGGATGTACATGGGAGCTTGCTGTATTTAAATTGGCTGTTGCGTTTCCTTTGTTACAACAGTGACTACATTTCAAGAGTATTTCATTGGTTGTGATGTACTTTGGGATGTCCAGAGGTTGGGAAAGGTGGTATATAAAGGCAAGTCTTTCTCTTTTTGTCACTGAAGACACACAAAGCTTTATATAAAAGGATGGGGAGGAAGTAATTACAGAAAATGGGCGATATTCCTGACTGCAGCATAAGCATAAGGCTATCATTCAAAAAGAACTGTATTTAATTTTTATGTCTCATCAACAGTTGTATTACAACAGTGATCATACTTCAAAAGCATTTTATTGGCTGTAAAGTGCTTGACATGTCCTGAGGTTGTGAAAGCTGCTTGCAAGTTCTTTTTTATTACTTTATCAAAACTTCATTTGCACATAAATTATAGATCTAGGAACATAGGAAATAGGAGCCGGAGTAGGCCATTCAGCCCATTGAGCCTGGTTTTCCATTCAGGCAGATCATGGCTGACCATCTATCTCTTTATGCCGTAATAAAACTTTGGAAACCACACAGATATTGGAGTAATAAGATGAAGTCCACTTACATGTGCCCTGAGGAGTTTTTTTTGCTGTGCACCACTGCCTGTGAGTCATTCAGTAGCAGTTTCACAGTCCAGCCAAAATATAAGCAGAACAAGATTGAAAGTATTTGCAGCGTTACATTTTCTTACTCCTTCAACATTTCCATTCACCTAAAGATTAGTAAAATAGTACATTTGGTTATTGTGGTGAACATAAGCAAATTACATTGAGCAACATCAATGAACCAACACTTAAAATGTTTGCCTGAAAGTCCTTTGCCCATTACCACAGCAGAGGCTGTAACCCACCTAAACAGGTATTAAGTGGTAAAACGTCCTCGTGCCATTAAAAAACCATTCCTAAAATTGACTGCCTCATCCTGTGACATTACATAGTTCTTATCTTGACTTCTCTGCTCATGAAAAAAAATATTCTTTTATTATTTATTAGTGCAGGCTCATAACAAAAATTCAGTAAGATCTTTTGGCTAGACTCAATAGTTTGATGGAACAATTTGAATGGGCAAAGTTAGCATTTCAGATCTTTACTTGCCATAGATGGAGTACAATGGAGGTTCACCAGACTAATCCCTGGAGTGGTGGGATTGTCTTATGAAGCAAGATTGAGGAAACCAGGCCTGTGTTCTCCTGAATTGCGAAGAGTGAGAGGTGATCTAATTGAAACTTACAAAATTCTTACAGGGCGTGACAGGGTAGATGTCGATAGGATGTTGCCCCTGGCTGGTGAATGGGATACAGTCTCAGAATAAGAGGTAGGCCATTTAAGGCTGAGATGAGGAGGAATTTCTTCACCCACAGGGTGGTGAATCTTTGGAATTCTTTACCCCAGGGGGCTGTGAAAGCTCAATCATTGAGCATGTTCAAGACAGAAACCAATGGATTTCTGGTTACTCATGACATCAAAGGATATGGGGATAGCGCGGGAAAGTGGCGCTATGGCAGATGATCAGCCATGATCTAATTGAATGGTGGAGCAGGCTGGGCAGGCTGAATGGCCTACCCTTGCTACCTTGTTCTGAACTCCAATTAATTGTTCATTAACAGAATATATCAGGGCTGATAATGTGACAGCCTGACTGTCTGACAATGGGTGTGCAGTGGGCCTCGGCACTCATTAAAAAAGGTCACATGAGCCCAGTGAACATCGGGCAGCAGCCATTATGTTGTCAGTGGCCATATCTTCAAGTTCATAGTCTAGAGAAATAACGATTGTTCATTTAACCCCCAGAGCAGTATTTCAGGATGACACCACGCCAGTGCAAATGCTCTACCTGATTGATTCCAGGGAGTTGACATGTCATCGACTCAATCAGCTTTACTTCAAATTTGGATGTTAATGCCATGTTAATTCTGCTTGTGCAGATGTCAAGATTGAGTTTATTCTGTGAAGCTGTACACATGGAGTCTGAATCAAACGGCTTCGAATTGAATGCCTGACGGTTAAGAGTCTGACGGTTAAGAGTCAAACTTACACTCAGTAAAGTCGAGAGCTTCAGCAAAACAAGAGCAAAATAGGAAATAAAAACCCAAAGTGCTGGAAATATTCAGCAGGTCAAGCAGCACCAGTGGAAAGCAAATCATAGTTAACATTTCAGGTCAATCACTTTCCATCGGATTCTGGTTCTGATGGAAGGTCATCGACCTAAAATGTTAACTCTGTTGCTCTCTCTACAGATGCTGCCTGACCTGTTGAGTATTTCCAGCACTTTTTGGTTTTATTACTAGAGCTTAAACACTTGGGACTTTGTCTATTGGCAATCAAGTCACTTAAATTTCTAATAACTTTCACCTCAGCCTTTGAGAACTGAATCAATCTGTGGCACCCTGAGGTTCAGCTTTGACTCCAGTGTCATTTAGTTGCATTTAAAATATCAAAAGGCAGATCCAATGCACAAAAAAAAGTAACACACTCAGCTCTCAAAAGCAAAGCACTGTAGGCACCTGCTCTCTAAGATGGATAGCTTAATGGAGAGAATGCAGAAAACAAACTGCTAAAGGGTGTTATATCTCTCAGAGCTATGCTATTTTCTATATGTGTAACTACTCTCATTCAGTGTTTTAAAATGTCTACTCCATGTTTCATTTCTAGCTTCCAATTCTTTCTACAGTTTTGTTTACTTTTCTCTGAGTCCACACCTAGGCTTAACCAATCAAGCACGGTGAGGATCAATAGTAAAACAGGCTGACATAATGAAACATGGAACAACTACATAGGACATTTAAGAAGTGTTTACATTTCACTTGGTCACTGTACTTAAGAAACAACACGATTGTCGCAGAATCGTACAGAGTTGGCTGCATGTTTCATGTCACTGGGTGAGGCGGTTATTTTCCAATCAAAAGCCCACCAAAAAAATTAAAGACTCCTGAATGGGACTTGCTGTTCAAATTTCCTTCCATTATATTCCAATATGTTACTTTGATACACTGTATTCATATGCATTCACGTCAAAATGACATTTTTACCATTAGTGCAACCCTTTACCATAGTTCACATTAAATTAGGTTTTATAAAGACGGCAACGCATTATTTTGCTTTCCCTTTAAAGCTACAAAGTCTACTTGTTGCTAAACAAACATCAACTTGGGCCAGAATTTAATTTATTATTAGACAGGGCAAATTGTAGATAGAAATGTGCTTTTCCATTAAAGTTTGAAGCCAAGAAATAATTGCCATTTTAGGCTTGTTCTCGAGGCTGTAGGTCAGAAGCTGAATTTCCTTCCCTTTAAAAGGACTTTTATTGCTATGATTATTTTTTGAAGGACTAAGGTGCAGACGTTCTGGCTCCAGCATTAATAAGGCCAGCAGTTCCAGGGAGCTCCTGCTTTTACACACTGCTGCTCCAGTGGCTCATTCATGGCTGGCGAAAGGTTGCTGACTTTCACTGGAGGAGACTGCAGATGGTCTTGGAGGATGACCTCGAGCAGCTCTGGGCCTTAAAGGCCCAGCTGCGGACTGCAGCATCTCAGCATGGCTGGCAGCAGTTTGGGTTGGCTGGCTGACAAGGGCAGTGGGAGGGTGAATGCTATTTTCCTACACAAGGACAGCAGGTTCACCCTCCTTGAAGCCATTCAGCAAGTCAGCAAACCTTACAATCTGCTGGATGGCAGATTGCTGGACTGTGAAAGGCTTGCAAGCCTGTCGCGCGCTGGCATGGTAGCAAGCTGACTTTGCCATGGCAACAGCCTGAGCTTCCACTGAAGCACTCAGACATTGGGGGACTGCTGATGGGGTTCCAAATGGTGCTATGGCAGTGGACACCAGATATTGCATCGTGCTTGGGTCCACAACTGTATGAACAGAATTGGCCACCACTTCCACTGTGGAAAAGATGGACTCAAAATAAGTTGATGCTGGACTCTTGCACGCTCCTTGACATTGGCTGCAAGCCTTCCCAATGCACCAAGCATTTTTTTTTTTGTACATGGCCATCAGCAGTGTCCTGTAAGCTGCCCAATGAAGTGCTCATCTGAGTCTCTGCAGTGGAATCCATGTGTGACCTCGCCTTCTGGAATGCTGTCACTATGCCATCCTTGATCCCTGCCCTGCTATAGCCCACTTGTGCCCAGTGTCTTTAATCTATCCTGTAGGATAGATGCAGTGTCAGTATTAGAGCTGGTGGCTGTGACGATGCTGTGATCAAGTGATGGTGCTGATCATCATCACTCTTTTGCAGTTCCTCCACCACCTGGCAGATCGTACTTCTTGGGAATCCGAAAGGAGAAAAGCACAAGGTTCAGGTTGTGGTGTGGTGGTGGGTGGGGGGCAGGGGGGGTTGGGGAGGGGGGCAGAAATAAAAGGTGCGTGCTTATACCATCTGCAACTTGGGCCTGAATCTGCTGGTCGGCGTGTGGGGGCGGGCCCCACTCGCTGACGTGTTAAATAACGCGCAGTGACATCGGGCGTGCGTCCCGATGTCACCGCACGTCATTCCGATCTTCAGTTCGGCGGGCGTGCACCGGAGTCGGCTGCGCGCCTGCTGAACTATCAAAGGCCTATTAAGGCCATTTAAATAGCAATTGAAATAATTAACAGGGCTGCCCATCCAACCTTAAGGTCAGCGGGCAGGCGAAGAGCCCAGGCGGCCTTTGCATTTTTCATGGAACCTCATCCACGGGCGGGATGAGGGTTTATAAATGCAATAAAAAAATTTATTAAAATTCATTGACATATCCCAGCTCATGTGACACTGTCACATAAGGGGACATGTCTGAATAATTTCTTTTTTCTTTGTTTCAATTTTTCATAAGCAAAGTAATCTCCCTGAGGCAGCTCCGTACCTCAGGGAGTTTTCTGCGCTCTTTCGCGCACGCACACGAAAGAGCGCAGACCCCAACTCTCCCTCCTCCCCCCCCCCGCCCACACAGGGAGCGCTCAGTGCTTCCGGGTGCTTGTCATGCTGGGCAGGCCTTAATTGGTCCCCCTCTGGTTAGCTCCTGTGGCCTCTGGATCTGCTCCACTTCGTCCCACAAGAGACAGGGAAGTTTATCAGTGAGCGTTGTGCAATGTGTTTGGCAGATGTGAATGAATAGCTGGCTGCGTGTGCAAGCTGGGAGATGTGGGTGTGCAGTGTGTGAGGGTGAAGTGAAAAATATAAATGTTAGGTAGGAGTGCTGATTGTTAGAGATTGTTGGTGGGTGTGTGATGGGGCTGTGGTGATTTGAGGTTGGTGGTTCAGTTGGCAGCGGTTGGCATCTGAAGAAGTAGTCACAGTCTTTGACAACTCGTGTGAGCTGCATTCAGATCCTTGAGGCTTGATCTCTGGTATTCACCTCTGTGGCTATCTGCTCCACAGCTTTTTGAACGTGTGTCTGTAGAGGGGGCCTCCTGGTCCCCTGTTGATGCAGGACATTGCACCTCCTCCACCAAGGCCTCCAGCGCAGCATCTGAAAACTTTGGGGGCCCCTCTCTCACATGCTGTACCATTGTTCAGTGTTCCACAGGTCTGATTCTTTTCCTGCTTGACTGCCAGCACTTGCTCCAGCCACAATTCACATCCACTTCAAGAGGAGCAGGCTAGATTTATGCAGGGCAGGCGAGATTTATGCAGTGCAGGCTAGCTTTAAGTGGTGCTAGGAAATTATGGTTTTGGGCCCCCGTGCTGATGCATCCAGCCAATGAACGAGGCAATTAGGGCTGGCTGCACTCAGCAGTATTTCAATCGAGCAAGCAGCATGTGGTTGTCTTGCTGGCTCCATTGCATTGAACGGGGACAGGTTAGTCAATCCCCTCGAACAGTTTTGAGCCCAATTCAATTTACAAGAAGAGGAACATATGCTTGAAAAACGGCAATGGGCTTAAATTACCTTTCCATGCACCTTCGAGCTTTCCCTCTGGAATAGCTGTGTGTAAATGTTAGGCAGGCCTGATGCTTAACCCCATTGCCACTCCTGGGCTGGAATTTTACACGGCCCCCTGGGAGCTGCCTGGGAGGCAGGTGGGTGTAAAATCGGATAGGGTGCTGTGCCCGCTGCCGCTAACATTTTACCCGCAGCATGGGAGGTGGTGGGCATCCAGCAGCCCCCCCCCACCCCCAACTATTGTGACCCTTAAGTGGTCAATTAATGGCCAGTGAAGGGCCTTGTCCTGCCCCTGCTTGTATTTTACCAACAGCGGTGGGGGGGGGGGCACTTAGCCACTTAGGGAGCCATTTAGGAAGGCTTCCCAGCATAATTGGGCGGCCTCCCTATGGACTTGGGGGGGGGTGGGGGTGGTGGTCCCTCCTGATTGGGCATCCTGTGGCCCAAGGAGAGCCCCTCCCAGGGGCATAGGCGCCCCCTCTCGTGAAGATCTCGGCCATCCTCACGAGTGACACCCCCTCCCTCGCCGAAACCAGTCTGACTGACCCTGGTGATCCCTGACCCCACTTACCTTTATTCTGCGGTCACTGGTCTGGGACCTGTTGTAATCCCTGCAGTGGCCATTGCTTCCTGTAGCATTGCTGGGTCAGCAGGGCCCTTGGTTGGCTTTCAGCTCTTGAGGGTGGGACATCCTGCCTCAGAAGCCTCGACTTCAGGCAACTAAAGGCCCGAAGCATGTAAAACAGGGCAGTGGCTTCCAGCGCAGGTGGAGGCGGGCTTGTCCCTGACTTTCTGGCTGGTGGGCTAGGTCACCGCCTCCATGTGAAATCCTGGCCCTGATTGATATTCATTTAGGTGTGTGTATTAGGTCAAGCTCAACTGTGATGTACCCTCTGTCAAATAGCCAACCAATAGTTACTGTCCAGGCCACAAATGTAGAACAGGCACTTAAATGAGGAACAGGGAGGCTACCATTGTCCATCGAATTGTTTTCCAGCTTGAGTCAGCATCTTCAGGGTAAGATGGGGCCTTATTAATGGTAGGAGCCTTAGCTGAGGCATAAAAGATGCAAATACAAACATACAAGATAAGATCCAATGTGGAATAACAGTTAACAAGCCTCCTTCAGGCCTAGAGTGATCAGTGAACTAATTGGATAAGTATGGACTAATATATCTGGATTTAATATCGATGTGTATGTGCATAAAGTAATTGCTTGTATGACCTTTGGGTCATACACAGTGTTCATGTATCCTGGATACTGGTCTAATTGAAAGCCCTATATCTGTTAAGGCTTTGTAAAACAAACAAAAGAAACACCGATTGCCAGCTAATAAACACTGAAAGCATTAAATGCTCAGTACTCTCTTTAATCATTCTGAAGTAATTAGCCATTCCTGGAACAAACTGAAGGTGCAATAATTCCAATCTCACATCAACAGTTCATTGAGGTCATTAAACACTGACCTTTGTAACAACAAAAACGAGACAAAACAAAAAGGAAAAAGCAAGTTTATCTGGTAATTCAAATAACTATCAAATTTAAAAACACTCAAAGGACTATTAAATAATTAGCAAAATAAATCTACTGCCTTTCAGAGACACATTGGGCCCCTGGAACTCTTTAATAGTCTTCAGCTAATTAGCTAAGGAGTATGGGTAGAACTAAATTGGACAGTCAGTTCACAGTGTGCACATGGTCTCGGAACTGGGCACTGGTGCAAAACCTGACACAGGGAATAATCTTTCCGTCAGTAAATAGCCAAGCGTTCCACCTGAAGTAGGCAGAAGGCTACTTAAATATGCAAATTGATGTTCTACGTCAGTCACTTAACTCTGACAGAAAAACTCAGGTACAAATGGACAGAGCATTGCCATACATGTCTGAGCGTAGGAGAGTCAAGACACTCCTCCTGGGCCCACATTAAAAAGCTCCAGCCTGCCGCTGCCTCATTCAAGGCCCTTCCTGAATTCCAGAATATAAATAATAAAAAGGTGATAAAAGGAAGAGCATGGCTGATTAGGGACCAAACAGGGGGGTTACGCATGGAGGCAGGGGGGATGGTTGAGGTATTAAATGAATACTTTGCATCTGCCTATACCAAGGAAGAAAATGCCACCCAGGCCATGGTGAAAGGTAATTTAGGTAATTTTGACACTTGAAGGGTTTAAAATGAATAAGGCGGAAGTATAGGATATGATGTCCTTAATTAAAGTGAACATGGCACCGGGACTGGATGAGAGGTATCCAAGGATATGAAGGGAAGTGAGAGTGGGAATTGCAGAGGCATTGGCAATAATTTTTCAATCTTCCTTTGACGCGGGGGTGGTGCCGGAGGATTAGAGAATTGCAAATGTTACACCCTCGTACAAAAAATGGGGCAAAGTTAAGTCCAGCAACTACAGGCCAGTCAGTTTTAACTTCAGTGGTGAAGAATCGCCTAGAAACAATAACTTGGGGCAAAATTAATAGTCACATGGGCAAATGCGGGTTGCTTAAGGGATCTTTAAAAGGAAAGTTAACTTTAACTAACTCCCTGGAGTTTTTTAAAGAGGTAACAGAGAAGGTTGATGAGGGCAATGCTGTTGATATGGTGTACATGGACTTCCAAAAGGCATTTGATGCAGTGCCGGACAGCAGACTTGTGAGCAAAGTTAAAGCTCATGGAATAAGAGGGACAGTAGCAACATGGATACAAAATTGGCTGAGTGACAGGAAACAGAGAGCAGTGGTTAATGGATGTTTTTGTGCTGGCGAAAGGTAATGGAGTTCCCCAGGGTTCAGTGTTGGAATCCTTGCTTTTCCTGATATATATTAATGACCTAGACCTTGGTGTACAGAGCACAATTTCACAATTATGGACAGTATGAAACACGGAAGCATCGTGAACTGTGAGGAGGATGGTGCAGACCTTCAAAAGGATAAAGATAATTTGGTGGAATGGGTGGATAGGTAGCAGATGAAGTTCAATGCAGAGAAATGTGAGGTGGTACATTTTGATAGGAAGAACATGGAGTCACAATATAAAATAAATGTTACAACTCTAAAGAGGTTCAGGAGCAGAGACAGCTGGGGGTATATGTGCATAAATCATTGAAGGTGGCAGGACAGGCTGACAGAGTAGTTAATAAAGCACGATAAAGCCCAATATTCTGGGCTTTAATAATGGGGACATAGAGTACAAGAGCAAGGAGGTTATGTTGAACTTGTGTAAGTCACTAGTTTGGCCTCAGCTGGAGTATTGCGACTACTTCTGAGCACCGCACTTTAGGAAGGATGTGAAGGCATTGGAGAGATTGCAGAAGACATTTATGAGAATGGTTCTAGGGATGAGGAACTTCAGTTATAAAGACCGATTGGAGAAGTTGGGATTGTTTTCCTTGGAGAAGAGACAATTGAGAGGAGATTTGATAGAGGTATTCAGAATCATGAGGGGCCTGAACAGAGTAAATGGGGAGAAACTGTTCCCACTCGTGAAAGGATCAAGAATGAGAAGGTACCAACTTAAAGCAGTTGGCAAAAGAAGTAAAAGCGATATGAGAAAAAAAATCTTTTTCAAACAGCAAGTAGTTGTTGTGGAAAGCATTGCCTGAGAGTGCGGTGGAGGCAGCTTCAATTGAGGCATTCAAAAAGGAATTTGATGGTTATTTGAAAAGGAACAATGTGCAGGGTTATGGGGAGAAGGCAGCAGAATGGCACTTAGTGCAATGCTCATCTGGAGAGCCAGTGTAGACACGATGGGCTGAATGGCCTTCTTCTGCACCTTAACAATCATTTGATTCTGTGATACCTCTCCACCCTGAATCCGACTGCTGGCTCAGTGTCACATTTTATTTGATAATGTTTGTGTGAAGCACTTTTAATTCCATTAAAGGTGCTATATAAATGCAGTCTGTTGTTGGTGATTACACAACACCGTTTGTCACGTAATTGACTCTTTCCACCAGCTTATTTGTGGAGACTGGTATCCTCTGAAGATGATACCAATGCACAGTTCAATGTACAGTTAGCAATTTCTTTTGTACACAGAGTGAACCACTTTCAAGTCTACACTGGGAGAAGAAAAACCTAATGGTTATTTTGTGACAGGGATACAAATGGATTTAATAATAAGTAATTACCACTTTGAGATGCAACCCAGCAAGAGTTTTATCATTTATACATTCCGTGCAGCAACATCTACAGTCAAAATAAGCAACACAAGGCACTCAGGGACGTTCTCTGCAATAGGCTATCACAGTTGAGCACACCACCGTTCTTATCCCTGCATCTTCACCTTCTCATAGAGTAAGCAGAAAGATGTTTGATATCTGTGACCAATTCAGATGGAGAAGTTATGTTGGGGAAGCAGGGGCTGTTCTCCTTGGAAAAGAGAAGGTTGGGAGGAGATTTGATAGGGTTTTTCAAAATCATGGGGGGGTCTCAACAGAGTTCATAGGGTGGAATTGTTCTCAGAAGACACTGATTTAAGGTGAATTGGAAAAGAACCAAAGGCAACAGGAGGAAAACATTTCACTTAGCAATTGGTTAGGATCTAGAATGCACTGCCTGATTGGATGTTGAAGGTAGATTCAATCATGCCTTTCAAAAGGGAACTAGCTATGCACTTTGCTGGGCTATGGGGAAATGGCAGGGGAGTGGGACTAGCAGAGTTGCTCTTGCAGAGAGACAGCATGGACATGACGGCCTGAATAGCCTCCTTGCTGTGCTGTAACCACTCTATGATTCCAATTCTAAACTGTTCTCACAGACAAGGGAATTACATGCACATAATGTTGCACAATCGTAATCACAGTGATTGCAGTAAGACTGTGAGTTGTAATTACTGGCATGCTGCAACTTACAGTCACCTTGAAACAAGAATCTTGGACCCAACAGCATGAAAGGTACGTGACACACCTAAGTGACAGAAAAGCACCAATAAAGAAGCACAACATTGCCAACTGTTGGCAGCAGTGAATGAGTCTGTGATCATTCATGACCAGTTTGTTGTGAGGAGTTTGAGAAATTGTTGATACAAGTTAATCAGTTAGCTTGATATCTTGAGAGGTTTTTTCATTAACCAAACACTCTTATGTGCCACAGTTTTCCCCTGATTAAGCTAATCATTTAGTCATTAAGTGCACTGAATTTCTTTTTAAATCCGGTAATGTATCTCAGGATGAATTCAGGCTAATCCTAGATATGAGGGTGCTCCTTAGTGTATCTGGGAGCTTGTCTTACGTCTGGCTTTTCCATTTGAATGAGCATTGATCAATATGCACAGAACTCCCAGGATACTTGTGAATGTCACAGTGCAGTTGTTGGCCCACAGATCAATGGCCAGCAGAATTGGGGCCATCCACCACCTATCCCTCAGGTTCTACCCCAAAGTCCGAGGGAGACCAACGCATTCAACGTTTTCTGCATTGGTGTTGTCGCTGGTGCTTGTGAGCTGAGCAAAGGCTGCAGAGGCCTCAAAGCCATTTCTCACTGTGTTTAAAGAAGCAGGCACCTTCAGGAAAGCAGGCGCCAGCCCACCAGCAACAATGCCTGGTAAGAGATTTCTGCCAATTTGCTGCTGGACATTGTAAGGGTCCAGGAATAGTGAAGCTGATCTTCACTGCTGAACCTTTCCTTGAGGATTAAGCATTAAACTAAACACAATGTCAGGAAACGTGAAAGGAAATATTGAGTCCCATCCCTTCCTCCAGAGTCTTGAGATATTTTTGGCATGTATACTTGACTGCCATCAAGAAAGCAACAGATCGTTTTGTTTTAGAAAAAACAAAGGGAGGAAGATCACACCAGTACACAAGTAAATGCAAAGAGGGCCGCGATCTTCTGGCCCCATTGTGGCAGGGCCTGCCGAGGGAGATTCGGCAGTCCAGCCAAATGGCCACTTGTGGGAGAGGACGATCCCGGCAGCATGTGGGGCTGGGAAATCCCGCCCTTAAGCATAACTCATTTAACAAAAGAATTTCCCTCTCCTGGTACTTTTGCACAAACCTGTAACCTGTGTAGTTCTCAGAAAGGCTGCTCTTGAATCTAGTACGTGCACTGGAAGTTTAGGACAACACAGAGCTCTACCTCCTCCACCACCTCTCTCGACCCCACCACCGCCTCTGTGCTGTCAGACTGCTTGCCCGACATCTTTGACCCTGAGATGACCTTCCAACCCCATATCCTAAATGTGTTTGAGTCTATTTACAGACGTCAGATGGCTGCAGAAGTATTAGACTTTAGCTGCATTTGGACCAGTATTACTTTTCAATCTGAACATGTTTGTTGTGAAAAGCATTGAATATAAAAGCATACATCTAGTTTTTTTTCACAAAATTATTGATAGACTTTTCCCCCTTCACATTAATTTTCTAAACAATTTGCCAATTTGGAAGGTCTGGAGGTCTTGGGCAATCTTAGGAAGCAATATATCTAGTGCAGCTAACTTGGGACGTGTTAAGGGTCTGTTAATGGGAAGGAAGTGACTAATGTACAAGTGGCTGAGCATTAATGTATGTTTGTCAGGGCACTTAGCTGTCCATGACCAGGCAGAACCTGATGCTGAGGGCAATAACAAAACAGGCAGAAGGGACTCCATCATTATTTGAAAGGGCAGTGGAAGTGGGGTCAGAGATAACTTCCAAATGGGAAGTGGATATATACTTAAAAAGTCAAAATTTGCAGGGCTACAGAGAAAGATCAGATTGTGTCGTGGGGCGAATTGGATAACTTTCAAAGTGCCAACGCAGGTATGATGATCCACTTCAGAAAATGCATGTTTCCTAATGGCCCAGTGTTCCAAATTCATTTGGAGAGATGGATGAATGAGAGCAAATGACCCAACCAGATGCATGAAGTTGATAAGATTCCGGTATCTGGAATTAATGAGTTACAGAGGAAAATACAGATGGGTTTTAGAACTTTCAATCTTAAACAGATAAAAAAGAGCAAGACTCCCAAAGGTATTACATTGTTATTTTAGCAGATAGGGATACCATCTGTGAACAACTATCTTGTTCAGAAAAAAGAAGCATAAAAACAGACAGCAGGAACCTTTCTGTGAAAGGTCATCGACCTGAAACGTTAACTCTGTTTTTCTCTCCACGGATGCTGCCAGACCTGCTGAGTATTTCTTGCATTTTCTGTTTTTGCTACATGAGCCATCATTGCCAGAGAATTGATGGTGGTTTAACAGCTAAACAGAATAAAACACATGTAAGTTATGCCAAAGGGTGGATTTTCTGTATATTTGCATCCAGTGACACAAGTAACCTGATACAAAGGAAGAATCCACTTAAAAGATTGAGCAACTCAGGTGCAAATGTCTTACGCGTGTAATTATGCTATCCTCGAAGGTCCTCGCTCTTTCACACCCATCAATCGATTCTTTCACCCGAACGTATCTTAGTTCAATCTCATGGCTCCACCCCCAGGCTAAAATGTCTACAGGAATTTCCTGAAATACCTGATTCATGGAAAAAACATCATTTTTCTGATATCCTACTGTGACTTTTTTTAGCATTTCGTTCAACTTATCCTCACTGAGTCCTGCCTTGTATTTTTAGTTTCTTTGACGGCATCCTTACAGCTTTGATAAGAGTTGCATCAAAATTGCAAAGCATCCACAATTAAAATGCTCGTGACTGATGGTTAAATAGTGGAAACTTTCAGTTTCATATTTAAAATAGGAATGTATGGTGAAGGTCGCATGTATTCCTTGGGTCCTGATTGTTTACGCTGATTGTTGCTGAATTTTACATTGTCACATGCTAATAAGATGATCAGGATATTTAAGTGAAAATAGCTATTCGCAAAAGAGGCGTATGAATGCTCCTGGGTGCAATTTCCCAATTAAGCTCCCATAAGAAATTCTGCACTCAAATATCAAAAACAAGATGGAACTGCTTGTCTGAACTTGAAATAACTTGGAAACATGTGCCAGAGATACATAAGCATTCTTCTCTTTTAATTGGATGAGACTGAGTTCTTATAGATGTCTGAGAGTTGAGAAATTTTTGATATGGCCTGCTGCCTAATCAATTTTCAGGAATAAAAAATTTATTATCCTCATGCCTCAGAAGGTAAACCAAAAACAAAATGGTGAATGCATGTGAGTTTTCTTGCAATCTGTATCTATTAGCACTACTGAAATAAAACTATTTCATCAGGACACATCTTTAATGATGTTCCTTTGATACACTTTGAACATCAAATTTGCCGCTTCCGTTGTAATATAGCAATTGGTCTTCTTTTCCAAATCACCAAGTTTCAATCAATCAGTTTCTTTTTACCTTCAATCTGGGACTAATAGTTTTGTGACCATCTCATAGGATTTGGATATTTATACTGCATTAGAAAAGGGGGCCGATTGGTTGGCAAGTCAACTCCATTCCTTGTTCCTTGTTGCTTTCTCCATGGCAATGGCTTGCCCAGTCAGAGTCAACTTGTCAACCAATCAACACCCTCTTCTCCTGAAGTATAAATTGTTCTGATCATTTGAAATGTGGAATTCTTGTGTTTGTCCTGATGAATGCAAGATGAAATGTTTCAGCAACAGGAGCAGGAGCAGGAGCAGGAGCAGGAGCAGGTAGCAAGATGATGGGACTCGGTGCTGTAGTGGTAATGTCACTGCACTAATAATTCAGAGACTCAGTTAATGATCTGGGGACATGGGTTCAAATCCCACCACAGCAGCTGGTGGAAGTTGGATACAGTTAATAAGTCTGGAATATAAAGCTAGTCTTAGTAATGCTGACAGCAAAGCTATCATTGATTGTTGTAAAAACCCACCCCTAGTTCACTAAAGTCCTTTAGGGAAGCAAATCTGCCATCTTTACCTGGCCTGGCCTTTGTGTGACTCCAGACCCCAGAAATGGGGTTGACTCTTAACTACACTCTGAAATAGCTTAGCAAGCCACTCAGTTCAAGGACAATTAGGGATGGGCAACAGCAACACCCACATCCCATGAAAGAATACGTTTTTAAAAATGTTTCTCATTTCAGCAATATTCAAGTTCTGCACTACCAAGCGATTATTTCTAATAGGATTCCATTCATTTAAAAAAAAATGGTTTTCTGTTTGGCCATACTTGTTGAAATCCATTCCACATTTCTAGCAGACTCTTATGAAAAATACTTCCCAATTTTCCTATTTTCTTTTGATATCTCTTAACATTAAACTGTGTGCTCTAGTCTTCCATTGTTGTGTCTGATAGACAAACTTATCTGAATTCAAATCCTCCATTAGTGAAAATCTCAACAAGAACTATCAGTCTCCTTTCTTCTTTCTCTACTTCGGAGACTAAAGCCTGGCTTGGATAATTTTCTCAAAACTCAGTCCCTATGTTCAAGACCCAAGCTCTCATGACCCCTACATCTCCTCCCTTTGCACCAACAACCCTGCTCAGATATCATCCAATCATTGCTGAGATATGAACACTAAATTAAAACGTAATACTGCACTTGTGGCCTCCCCAAGGCTAGACACAAGTTCAACATTAGACTTTGCACTCCCACCCTTAACTACACATCTCAATATTTGATTTGCCACCTTCACAACTGGCAAACACTGAACTGATGGTTTTAAAGTCAAATGTCTTCCTGCTATATAGGTGGATAACATTCACTGGCTTCTTTTTATCCAACAGATTGGCAAACTGCCTCAAAGGAATACAGAACATTGACCAACATCAACAATGTCCATTTGTGTAGCACACACTCTTGTCATTCATGTAAATACATTTTAGATAACTCCATGTCCTCTTTGCTTTTCTCACAGGATTACCTCTTAATAATTGACCCACGAAGTTATTCCTTTCCCCTCCTTTCCCTGTTTAAACCCTCAACAATTTTTTTCCCCACAGTGAAGGTGAATGTGCCACTTTATTTAGCTGAGCTCATTACTGCCAATAGACACCCTTCCTCTTAGGCCATGTGTTAAGCAACACATGGACCTGCCTAATCTGACTGATGTTTTTCAACAACTATTACACAAAACGTTGATGTAAAAAATATTTTACATTGTACGTTGGTGCACGATCTTTAAAAAATTAGTATTAAAGTGAAACTGAATAAAGCTCATCAATCTGGGCAACTGAATTATTAACAGGGCATCCACATTTTGTAAATAATTGAGGACAACATTTCCAAGTATCTCTACACAGTTGGTGTAAAAAAGGAACTTGTATTTATATAATGCCTTTCTTAGCCTCAGGATGTCCCAAAGCACTTTATAACCAATGAAGTACTTTTTCTCGTGCAGTCGTTGCTATAATTTGCCAGATGCAGCAACCAATTTTGTGCAACAACAACTTGTGTTTATATAACACCGTTAATGTAGTTAAATGTCCCAAGGTGCTTCACAGGGGGGTTATCAAAGAAAATTTGACACGGAGAAGGCAGTGTGACAGAAGGGGTAGCTTTTAAGCAGTGTCTTAAAGGAAGAAAGAGAGGTAGAGCGATGGAAAGGTTTGCTAAGAAAATTCCAGAGCTTGGGATCTGGACAACTGAAGGAAAGGCTGCCAATGTTGGGGCCATTAAAATTGGGGATGTGCAAGAGGCCAGAAATGGAGGAGCACAGAGATATCAGAGGGTTGTCGGGCTAGAGGAAGTTACAGGGATAGGGAGAAGCAAAGCCATGGAGGGATTTCACAACAAGGGTGAGAATTTTAAAATCAAAATGTTGCTAGACCAGGAACTGGTAATATTGCAAGAGCTGATTATTTTGTTATACTGCCCTCTCTGTTGGGGAGATGTAAATAAAGCTGTTCAATAAAGGCATGTGTTCACCATACTCAATGCAACACACTACTGGAGCCAATGTTTAACAAGCACAAGGGTGGAGCGACTTGATGTGAGGATAAAGGAGCAGAGTTATGAGTCCCATTAAAGAAGTCTTCTAAAAGTTAAGAGAATATTTAGCATAGATTTGGCAGGATGATTCCAGGATTGAGAAATTATAAGCCTCAGGAATGACTCCAGGCACATGGGGCAGAATTTTACAGCCCCGTTTCAGTGGAGACGGGGCTGTAAAATGCGGCGAGACATTCTAAACCCCATTGACTTCAGCGGGAACATAAAATCCCGCTGTCGTAAAATTCTGCCCATGAGATTTTTTCCACTGAAGCAGAGAAGGTGGAGTGAAAGGTTTTTTTTTAAAATTTTTGAATGGTTTTTATAGGATGAATAAGGAATGACAATTTCCTCTGGTTCAGGAGTCACTTACAAAGAATCAACAATTTAAAATTATCACTGTCACACTGAGAGAGATTAGGATATATGGCATTACTCAGGGGATTGTTGCAGCACTGAATGCTTTGCCACAGGGAACGATTGAGGCCGTGACTACTGCATCTTTTTAGAGTGAAGTGGATAAATATTTGAAGCAGAGGAAGATACAGGATGATGGACTGAGCCCAAGGCAATGGCATTCTTTTGGAATAAATCCAGCAAAGAGCCAGCACAAATATGACAGACTATACAGCCTCCTTCTGTGCTGTAAACTTTCATTTTTCTATGGATTTTTCTATGTTGTTGTTTTCTAAATATTTCCATGTGCATGTTTTCCTCTATGGAACTACTCTATAAATATTTCCAAATGTGAACTACTTGATAAATATTCCATATGCATATACACTCGATGTGAATCTGCTGTATATGCATTTCAACACACGTTACATTTTCTCTCTGAATTTCTAGTCTAGATTGTTTCTTTCAATGTGCAATGTAAAATCTTCAAGATGTGGAGCAAGTGAAGGAATGACAAAGGCAATATATATATGTCGTCAAAGTTTCACTGTGTGATACAGCAGTGGGAATGATTTGAAGGGGGGAGGGGTGCAAGAGGATGTGATGGACCAATTAGATCAGATATTGTAGATAAGGAAATCATACTGAGAAAACTGGTGGAAGTCCAAATGGGTCGAGGCTCTGAAGTCAGGTCCCCTTGATTGTTGAAGGAAGTAAAAGAGGAAATAGCAGAGGTTCTGTTTGCGATTTTTCAAGTCTTCCTTGTAAAAGGGAGTTGTGTCAGAGGATTGGGGGGGTTGTCAATTTTAAACCTCTGCTCAAAACCCAAAGGAGTAAACCGACTTCCCAGAATATCAGTGATTTTTTTTTTTCAACTGAGACTTGCTCTGTATTTTGTGCTTCTTTGAATGCATTTTTGTGGCTTTCATGGGAGTCACATTAAAAAACTGTAAAGCTTCCACAATTGTTGGTCCTTCGAGTGCTGAACCTAATGTACACGGATGACGGTTAAATGGTATGAACCTTTAGTCTTCAAACGTTAAGAAGGGATGTACAGTGTGAGTTCCACACACTCCTTAGGCCCTTTTGTTTACACTGATTCTGATATTAGAGAACCTGAAACAATCTGTTGGAGGTTTTCACAATTTTGAAGACTTTTGATAAGGTAAATATGTAAAAAAAAAAAATATTTTCACTGGCCAGTGAGGCAACTAGGGGCATAAATTGAAGATGATTATGAAGGAACAAAGGGAAAGGTTAGTGGATTTTTTAATGATAAGGGTCATTAGAACACAGAATGAATGCACCAGTGACATTGGTGGTGCATACCATTAAAAGGGAAATGATAAATGTATGAAAAATGTAAAAGTTCAGAGAGCAAGACCAGGAGACTTGGGCTGAAACAACAACTTCTACATTACCTAGTTCTAATATTCTGCCGTAAAGCTATTATGTTTTGGCTATTTTACTTCAGAATTCAAAGTCTCTTAGCCTTGCTTTGAAATATGACCAATACTTACTACCAATAAATAATAACAAAAGGAAATAATAACTGCACATATCTTTTTAAAAATCCCTGTAATTATTAGATTGCTATAGCTCTCCTAAATATTGAGGGGGATATTTTTCTTATCCATGGAAAATAATTAAATATGAAGCTACCAATGGTCCTCCTGATATTATTTATGATGGGTGTGTGCATTAAAAATGGGAGAAAGGCACCCAGGAGAAGCAAAGCAATCTGTACTTACCAAAAATCATATTCCTTTCACACTGCTCTAGGTAGATGGTGATGTATTTCCTAGTATTAATGGTGGAAAAATTCCTAAATTTTGCTGTGCAGTAAGCAAAAGTACCATTTTCTGAATGGGTTGGGTGATACACAGGGTAGGTCCATTTTTCCAAGTGGGACTTAGGGATGCTATTTAATGTGCTATTTGAAATTCTTAAGAAGCCAGCCCACTAACTAACCTTGTGGAGATACATGACATGTGGGAACATATCCCTGGGTGCACCAATAGGCTTTCCCCTTGAAGTGCAGCATAACTGGGAGAATGAATGCAGAGCAGGACAAGCTGCTAGAAGAGGGAGGAGGAGAAGGAGGGGCTGAAAGGTTTTCTGCAGGAAGCCATACCCTCCAAGAGCATTCAGAAAAATAAAGACACTTCTCATTGAAATCTGCCATCTGCTGCAGCCACAACAGCAAGCTCAGGGGAGGGCAAGGATTGCATTGCCAGTGGCTGTCAAGGTGACCATGGTGATGAACTTTTATGTGTCTGATATAAAAGTTTGAGTGTGAACATAGCTCTGTGAGGATTGCATGCTTTGCCATGGTGCTGGCTGCCATTAACTGTACACACATCATTTTGGAGGCAAGTCAACTCTGCCCAATACCGAAACCAAAAGGAATTCTACTCCACCAAAGTACAGCTGATGCATGAGCGTAGGAAGCAAATAATGCAGGTCAATGCCTGGCATCCTGGCAGCACTCATGATGCCTTCACTCCATTGTGGTCCACTGTGCCCCATGGAGCCACTCCCGCTCCCCGGAGGACAGATTGTTGGACAGCATCTACACCGCATGGACTGCAGCAGTTTAAGAAGGCAGTACACCACCACCTTCTCAAGGGCAAGTAGGGATGGGCAATAAATGCTGTGAGAACCCTGTGAGCTGCTATGCACAACCATAATGGCAGATGTTTTAGCTTACCTGGCAGTAAACTGACTTCTGGTGGAAGCGGCTTATGCTTCAGTGGAAGTCACCTCTTTTTCCCATTAGATACTGCATCATTGTTGGGTCCACAAATGAACAAACAGAGTTGGCCATCGCGTCCTTGCTGGAGAGGATGGGCTCCAAGCTCTGCACAAAGCACTCTGCCAAGTTAGTGCTGGACTCTCCATGCTCTTTGACATTGACTGCAGGCTTTCTGGCAGATTTCCCAATGCACTGAATGTTTCATTGTGCATTGGCAGCAATGCTCTTCTATAGACTGCCCCATCAAAGTGCTCATCTGAATCATCTGCAGTAAAGCTGGCAGCTGCCTTATCCTTGCCCCCCCCTTCCCTGCCTGCAGCTCCTTGTGCCTGGTTTCCTACCATGTGCAGATCCCACCTCCATCTTACTCTCTAAATTAGGTGCAGTGTTGTTATCTGAGCTGATGGCTGCAAATATGAAAACGAGTGACGATGTGTATTCACCATCATTGGCTTCTTGCTGTTGCTCCACCGCCCTGACCAGTTGTATCTCTTGGTAAACAGAAAGCAAAAAAGCACATGGGTAAACACAGGTATGATGTGGGGACAGGGGCTGGGGAAAGTAGGAAGTGCATACTTACACCAAATGTGTCAGTAAGTGTCGTGCAGTCAGTTTGGACGATGTGGCTGTCATGGTTGAATACCTGGCAGTATGTGAAAGCTGGGAGATATGTATGTGAGGTATGAGTCCTGATTGATAGAGATTGTTGCAAGTTAATGATGGTACTGTAATAGATTGAGCAGTTTGTGAGGCTGCTGGTACAGTGCATTTTGTGTGGCTTTTGACAATCCGTTCTCTCACCACCACTTGATGAGCTCAGTGAACTTTGTGTGGCTGCACCCAGGTCCTCCAGGCATTGATCTCCATGGCTGTCTGCTCCCAATGCCTTCCCAGCATGTGTCTGGAGGGCCTCCTGGCCCCATGTGGATACAGGACACCTGTCCCCCTTTCCACCAGCTCCTGAAAGGCATCCAATGCAGCATCGGAAAACCTTGGAACCCACGCTCTCCCATGTTGTGTTATTCTTCCTTCCTGACCAACTGCCAGAACTTCCTTCACCCATAACACACATCTCCCTCAGAGGTGCAGGTTATGTTTAAGTAGTGCAGGCTAGCTTTAAGTGGTTTCCACCACTCACGATACTGGTTCCCTGCTGATGCATCCAGCCTATCTACAGCGTGGTTAACATTGGTTTGCCACTGAAATCATTGAAATGAACAGGCAGCATGAAGTTGTTGTGCTGGCTGCATCCCAATGGATTGGGCAAGGGTGAAATCATGCACCATAATCGCTACATCGCATTTTCGGATGCTATTGAATTTGGCCTCCTCTATATAAATAGACTCTGTAGACTGTTTGCTGTAATGTGCTGTTTAAACAAAGTCTTGCCTTGCTGAGTAAATAGACTTTGGTTGGCTGTAAAATAAAATAGTTGCTGAGAGTCTTGCCTCTAGCTCACAGGCTGACACAGTGGTGTTGATAGATGCTCTGATTGTTGTGGTGAGAATCTAGGGTGACCATGTGTAAACGTAGGCTGCTAAATATGGAGGTTTCCATATGCATAAAAGGCACTAATGCCAAAGTAAGCTGCAGATCCAATTAGTTTGCTTGAAAACGTGACCATACTTAACTCAAATTGATCCAGTAACCTGCTGCAAACCTACTGTAATTGCAACACAAAGAACCAATGAAGATTGGAATTAGTGCAGAAAGCTAAAATAAAAATCATTTCATGAAGAAAGATGCATGGGGAAAGTTGAAGATTGGCTATATATTATGTAGTTCAAGTGCACTCATTTGTCATATCTTTTCTCAAACTTTTGGTGGGTAAGGTATATTAAAAGCTATGAACTCTGTAGCTGCCTACAATATGGAGTATAATCTATCCACTCATTAAATGCAAGTTTTCCTTCTCAATGATGAGTATTTATACAGTAGAAAGCACTGACTGGAGACAACCAAACTGAGAGGAAGTAACATAAAAACTTTAAAAAGATACTATATTCAAATGAAACTATTTTGTCTTCTTAAAGGAATTTTTAAATTGTTATTTTTGTCTATTGCATATCATACTTTCTAGGCTTTTATTGTTTAAAAGCTGAATACTAATTTACCACAAGACTAAGTTAGATAGCTGACTCTTAAGATGTGAGGCAAAATTACTTTACCCTGAGAGCTGCTCACTGGCAGACATAAATATCAGAAAGATTAATAGACACAGTGAGCTGATCCCTCCCAGCCTTAGCCCACAACTTAACATGTTAGTAAATCAGTGTTAAAGTGCTTAGCATGGAACTTGATGCAATTCATAATTTAAAATGCTTCTGTTATATATACAATATCCAGAGCCCTGGGTATTGTATATATAACTTTTGCACACACCCTGCCTCCCCACCCTATCTTAAATTTCTAGGCCATCCCTGTAACAGCAAAATGGACATTCTCACACACTGGCAGGCCGTGATTCAGACATAGGATTGACGCCAATTGTGGCGCAGATCAATACACACCCAGCAGACATAGAGGCCACTTGGCTTATTGGGGGTGCATCTGATGCACCTTCAGGCACACCCACAAACTGTTGCTAGCACATACAGAATGTGGGTTTATAACTTTAAACGCACAGCTGCACATCCAAGCACAAAAAACAAATTTTACAGATATATACATAAAATACATATCAACATCATTAAAAGCCGACATTTCCACTGTTGCTCATTAGTGACTGGCTCACGGTAGAATTAGGGAATGCATGAATCAAGAGGAAGGAATGAAGGAAGGAATAACAGAAGGAAGGAAAGAAAGAAAGAAGGCAAGAAGGGACTTGCCAAAGTGTTCTCCAGCCAAAGAAGTGCTTATGAAGTGTAATCACTATTGTAAAGTAGGAAAATGCTCATTTGGCTCCTCATAGCTCGTTAGAACTGGGCCTACCCATATAAGGTCACCCAGGCTGACAATTAGGTAAATTCAAGGGAGGGATCACAGAGGAAAGGGGGTGGGTGGTGGTACTGGTGGTACCAGTAAAGGTTTAGCCACATTATTTTTGTGAGGCCTGGGGGAACACTCCTGCTAAATCCTGGTTCCACAAAAAAATATCAAATGTACTTTGGCTGTGTCTCTTCTGTTCTGTTACCCACAGAAAGCATTAGAGCATGTACAGCATGCATGATTGGTCGAGCCCTTTCAAGGTGGTGCTGTCTGCATTGCCAGAGTTAATGAGGCAGTAGGGCTACCAATCCTGCTTTAAGGTCATTACCGCCCCATTAATTACATAGGATTACATAGGGTATATAGCACAGCAACAGGCCATTCAGCCCAATGCGTCCATGCCTACGTTTTATGCTCAACTTGAGCATCTTGCTATGTTTCCTCATCTAACTCTATCAGCATCACCCTCTACTCCCTTTTCATTCTCATATGCTTTGCTAACTTCCCCTTAATGCATCTACACTAATTGCCTCAACCATTAGTATTGTAGTGAGTTCCACATTCTCACCATTCTCTGGTGTGAATGCGAGGTTTGATAAGATGATTGTGTTTTGGAACGTTTCTTTAACTTAAGGCAAAATGGAGTAGTGAAGAGTGTGGTCTGTTATGAGTTCTACCTGACAACAAGCCTGTGCAGCTTAATTGCCATGGAGACCAGTGGTGGGGAGGGGAGTAGGTGGGGGGGAGCGGGAATGGGACCAAGGTTGAGACTTACTAAGAGCAAGATGCCAAATGTTCACACAGGCAGAAGCAGATGGGCTAACTGTGGACAGACTTTTGGTCTCTGAGTTTTTGCCAGAAAAAGAGAGCAAGAGAAGTCTCACAGAGACAAAGGCTGCGGCTGATGTGATCAGTAGAGAGAAGAAGGCTGTGAGTTCTCTGCGAGCTACCGGGCAGAATGCAGGAGGAGGACAGTTTCTGGTCGAAGAAATGCATCCTGTGGCAATCTAAAGACCCTGGAAGATTTTCCTTGGCGAGGCTGGGAGAAGAAATCTCCAGAGTGGACCTTACTGTTGAAAGTCTGTTCAGGAATTCTCAGAGGACTGAGGGACAGGACCTTTGACAGTCGCTGGACATTACAACTCAGTGAAATGGGGAGATGTGAACTCATTGGATGCTGGGAGTGACTGTGGATTGTTCCCTAGAAAGAATGTAATCCTGTGGAGAGCAAGTTGCCAAGTATAAACGAGTAGTTTGGGATTATCAGTCATGTTAAGGCATTAATAAGAGTTATTGTTTCTGTGGTTTAGAGTATTAGTTGCCTATTAGCTAATGTTTATGTTGATGTTGCTTTTAGTTTCTTTGATACAGTAAAAGTCTGAGGAAGTCTGGGAATTCAGATCTCTTGTTTAAATTTATTGATCTCGATGAGGATCGTAACAAAATTGGAGGCTCTTGCAGGATATGAGTCCAGAGGCTGGGAATGAGCATCCTGGAATTTGCCGGAGTTTAAAATAACAAAATTTCAGTTACTTTTGCTGCATTCGTTGAAAAGTCAGTATGGCTACATTTATTGTTGAAGTGTTTCTTGAAAGAGAAGGCCTATCTGTGAATGCCTTGTGGCAGTTAACAAAGGTTAATTTGAAGGTGGTTTAGCAGAGAAGTTTTAAATAGCTTTAAAAGTAAGCACAAAAAGGCAAAAATTGTTGAAGTTTTGGCTGTACATCTGAACCTTGAGGAAGAGAAAAGTAATCCATGTAGCACACAGGTTTGAGCTGTCCAGAATTCAGGTGCAAGTGAAACAACTGGAATTAGAAATCGAAATGAAAAAAAAAATTGAGTCTGTGAAAGAAAGAAAAAAAGAAAGGAAAATGTGAAAATTTGAACTTGAATTCCAAAGACCAAAAGAGCAGGTAGGCTTTGCATTTCAAAGAGAAAGAGTAAAAGAGAAACTGAAATGAGACAAATTAGAAAGGAAATTTGAACTTGACAGAGAAAAACTTAGATTACACAAATAGAGAGTAGCAGGGAAACTTGACGGCGATTCAGATTTAACTCCTTGCTTTGATTTGGCAAGGAATATTCACCCAGTGCCTAAATTCAGTAAGGAAGTTGAAATGTATTTTGTGCTGTTTGAGAAAATTGCTATAAAGTTACAATGGCTGCAGGGAAGTTGGACAGTGTTGTTGCAAAGTGTGTTCATGGGTAAATTGTTAGCAGTGCACTTGTTGCTTTCAAATATACAATCTAACGATTATGATATGATGAATATTGCTGTTCTAACTGCCTCTGAGTTGGTGCCAGAACCTGACAGGCAAAAATTTAGAAATTTAAGGAAGAAACAGAATCAGACTTCTTTGGAATTTACTAGGGAAACAAAAAATGATTTCTGATAGGTGGCATAGAGCTATGAAGATTGAGCAAGACTTTGAAAACCATAGAGAGGTAATGCCGATGGAAAAAAGTAGAAATAGTGTCCCTTTAGGAATAAGGTCCCACCTAGAAGACCATAAGGTTTCTAAGATAAGAGAGGTTGCAATTATGGCTGGTGACTGTGAATTGTAGCAGTAGACTATTGTCTGCAAACCCACACAGAAACTGGAGAGATAAGAGATCTGATAATGAAGAGAATACTAATTATAGTGAGGAAGATAACAAAAATGAAATGACAAATGCTTCTCAGACTTGTTAAAAAAAAGACATATGAGGGATACGTATGATTTAAGGGGACCAGCATGCTATTTTTGCTAAAAGAAAGGGCATCCAAAGGCAGATTGTTGGAAGTTAAAAGCCAAAATGATACCATTTATGTACGTGCATAATGTGAAAATAATATACCAGTAGGTGGCGCTTGTGACAAACCAATAGCTTTGAATGTATTTACTATGGGAAAAGATCAGAGGATAGAGGATTATAACAATTTTGTATTCAAGGTGGAAGTCTCCACACTTTTGTCCAGTAAAACAGGCAAACAATTTAATATTTTTAGAGATATGTGATGGTAGTAGGTGAAGGGAAACTCCCTCTAGAAAGTATGGTATTGATTTAGGGTATTAATTGAGGTCATTTAATCACTCCCTTGCATAAAGTTAATTTAAAATGTGGTTTAAATTTGGGTGTTGTAGTTGTGGAAATTATGTTGAAGTTGTCTATTAATGGAATTGATTTTAAGGCATTAATAAGGGTTACTGTTTCTGTAGTTTAGTTAACGTTTAGTGAATGTTGCTTTTAGTTTGTTTGTTACAGTAGAAGTCTTAAAACTTGAAATCTTGTGCAATTCCTTTAATTTGGCCACTGGGAATTCATATCTCTGGTTTAAAGTTACTGGTTTCTACAAGGATCAGGGCATTGGGTAAAGGAGTTTCATAAGAATTTCCTATTTGATTTCTTGGTGACTATCCTATATTCATGTCTTTTAGTTTTGCTCTTTCTCACAAGTCAAAACACTCTCTTCAATTCTATTAAAATCTTGCATAGTTTTCAAAGCCTCCATTAGGTTATTTTTTAATCATTCACGGGATGTGGGCTTCGCTGGCTGGGCCAGCATTTATTACCCATCCCTAGTTGCCCTTGAGAAGGTGGTGGTGAGCTGCCTTCTTGAACCGCTGCAGTCCATGTGGTGTAGGTACACCCACAGTGCTGTTAGGGAGGGAGTTCCAGGATTTTGACCCAATGACAGTGAAGGAACGTCGATATATTTCCAGGTCAGGATGGTGAGTGACTTGGAGGGGAACTTCCAGATGGTGGTGTTCCCATCTATCTGCTGCCCTTGTCCTTCTAGGTGGTAGTGGCTATGGGTTTGGGGAAGGTGCTATCTAAGGAGTTTTGGTGAATTTCTGCAGTGCATCTGCTACTGTGCATCAGTGTTGGAGGAGCGAATGTTTGTGGATATGGTGCCAATCAAGCGGACTGCTTTGTCCTGGACGGTGTCAAGTTTCTTGAGCGTTGTGGGAGCTGCACTTATCCAAGCAAGTGGGAGTATTCCATCACACTCCTGACTTGTGCCTTGTAGATGGTGGACAGGCTTTGGGGAGTCAGGAGGTGGGTTACTCGCTGCAAGATTCCTAGCCTCTGACCGGCTCTTGTAGCCACAGTATTTATATGGCTAGTCCAGCACAGTTTCTGGTCAATGTTAACCCCCAGGATGTTGATAGTAGGGGATTCAGTGATGGTAATGCCATTGAACACCAAGGGGTGATGGTTTTATTCTCTCTTTTTGGAGATGGTCATTGCCTGGCACTTCTGTGGTGCGAATGTTACTTGCCAATCTGCCCAAGCCTGGATATTTTCCAGGTCTTGCTGCATTTGGACATGGACTGATTCATTATCTGAGGAGTCGCAAATGGTGCTGAACATTGTGCAATCATCAGTGAACATCCCTACTTCTGACCTTATGATGGGGGGAAGGTCATTGATGAAGCAGCTGAAGATGGTTGGGCCTAGGACACTACCCTGAGGAACTCCTGCAGTGATGTTCTGGAGCTGAGATGACTGACCTCCAACAACTACAACCATCTTCCTTTATGTTAGTTATGTATCTAACCGTTGGAGGGTTTTCCCCCGATTCCCATTGACTCCAGTTTTGCTAGGGCTCCTTGATGCCACACTCAGTCAAATGCAACTTGATGTCAAGGACAGTCACTCTCACCTCAGGTGTTCAGCACTTTTGTCCATGTTTGAACCAAGTCTGTAATGAGGTCCGGAGCTGAGTGGCCCTGGCGGAACCCAAACTGGGCGTCAGTGAGCAGGTTATTGCTAAGCAAGTACCGTTTGATAGCACTACTGATGGCCCCTTCCACTACTTTAGTGATGATTGAGAGTAGACTTATGGGGTGGTAATTGGCTGGGTTGGATTTGTCCTGCTTTTTGTGTATGGGACATACCTGGTCAATTTTCCACATAGCCGGGTAGATGCCAGTGTTGTAGCTGTACTGGAACAGCTTGGCTCGGGGTGGGACCCAGTGATACAAGTTAAAAATGAACTCCTGCGAGCAAAGCCAACATGGGCCAGAATCATTAATTCCAAACATCAACAAAAGTCAGTCCAGTTCATTGGCTTAGAAATTCAATGGTGTTGCACTAGTTTTACTGGGTGCCTAAGTATCCAGCATGGTGCTCTGTTTGTATGTTTTTTTCAGTCCATTGCAGAGTTTTACTTGGAGCCGGTGTACTTGGTCACCGCCTTTGTCCCTTCTGACACGCATGCTTGACCAGTTCCCCGGGCAGCAGCAGGTGCATGGTGGTCTGGATCTCCCGGGAGCTGATGGTGCTGCGCTTGTTGTAATGGGCCAGGTGGGAAGCTTCACCCATGATGCGCTCGAACATATCGTTCACGAACGAATTCCTGATGCTCCTGGCCTTGGAGCGATGCCAGTGTCGGGGTGAACCTGCTTCATCACTTTGTAGGTGTAGATGGAGTAACTCTCCTTCCTCGACCTTCTCCGCTTCTTCCTGCCCTTTATTGACGGTTTCTTTAAGGCTTTCTTGGCTCCCTTCTTGGGAGCTGGTTTCTTCTCATCAACTATCTTCAGTTTCAGGTACAGAAATTGTGCTCTGTCTGTATGTGTGTATTCTGTGCTAAAGAAGCAGCAGCTGCCATTATCAGTTGGGTCTGCTAAGTTGACTATTAAGGTGCATACCTGAAACTGGCATTTGGCTCAAGGTTTTCGATATGCAAATCAAAGTCTTCAGGCTAAACCAGTGGTCCTTACAAGGGCCACCTGAGAAGCAAGTTCAATGTATTTTCACTTACCTTATGTCCTCCCAGCTCCACGTTCCATTGTCTGCACCTGCACCCTAGACCCATAGATGGAATTGAGCACTCCCCACAAGATCAGTGAGCTGCCTATGGCCCTGCCAATGGCCACAGATCGAATTGCCATGGTCCTGCCCCCAGCCTTTCTTGGCACGATCCAAATTCCACACCATTGAGTCCAGCTCGGAGTTAGTAAGATTCACCTAAAGTTCAAATTCTCTTAACACAGCTTGACATGCTCGCAGGCCTAGCTTGGCACATCAAGTTCAACCTGTACAATATTCAGATAAGAGATGCTTTCTCAGAATGTATGATGTTATGTGCGTTGATCCCAATCTCTCTTGTTGAATATATGCTTCATTTTGTTTTGCATAAAATTTTCTTAACTGTTATTATAGAATATAATATGCTTAGTTCCAAGAAAACTACAGAGTCCAATTAATCCATATCAAGTTACTGCGCGCATTATTATCATACTCCAATGCCTCTCCACTATCGTCCATCTGGGTGGAACAGCATTCACCGAGTTCCATTCTTATCTGACTAACTGTAGCCAGTGCATCATCAGTTCCTGCTCCTGCACCATTATCTCTGATCGATTTTTGGCCCTATCTTGGTTCTCAGCCACCTCCTGTCCCTTGGTGACATCATCTGAAAACACAATATCAGTTCCCCATATACACTGACTGTACCCAGCTCTACCTCATCACCACCTCCCTCGACCCTTCCACTGTCTCTAAATTGTCAGGCTGCTTGCCCGACATCCAGTGCAGGGCGGGAAAAGCTTCCTCCAACTAAGTACAGGAAGTTGGAAGTCCTTGTCTTCGTTCCCTACCACTGATTCCATCCCTCTTACTGGCAAATGTTGGAGGCTGAACTACTCTGTTGGCAACCTTGGTGTCATATTGGATCCCAAGGTAAGCTTTCGCCACATAGCCCATCATCACTAAGACTTTGTATTCCACCTATTTAACATCACTCACCTCCACCCCTACCTCAGCTCATCTGCTGCTAAAACCCTCATCTGTATCTTTGTTATTTCTAGCATTCCAACACATCCCTGGCTGGCTGCCCACGTTTCACCCTCCTTAACCTCGAGGCTCAAGCTTTGCTGCCTGTGTCTTCACTTGCTCCAAGTCCCTTAACCCTCCCTGCTTACTGTCTTATATTGGATCCCATTTAAGCAACATTTTGATTTTAAAATTCTCATCCTTGTTTTCAAATCCCTCCACGACCTCAGCAACCACCTCCCATTCCTTCAATCTCAGTAATCTCCTCCAGTCTTACAACCCCCCAAGATGTCTGCACTCCTCGGATTCTCACACAGGTCTGTGCCTTCAGCTACCATGGCCCTAAGATCTGGAATGGCCTCCTTAAGATTCTCTGCCTCCTTACATCTCTTCTCTGCTTTAAGATACTCTTTAAGAACGCTATGTCTTTGATCAAGCTTTGATTATCTGCCCTAATATCACCTTAAGTGACTCAGTGTGAATTTTTGTTTTATAATGCTCCTGTGAAGTGCCTTGAGACATTTTATTATGTTAAAGGTGCTAAACAAATACAAGTTATTGTTGTTATATTATTTTGTCTACAAAAGGAACTGTCAAGACAAAATTGAGTCTGGCCCGGCAATTTGGGCCGGAATTTTATATGCAAGTAGTGGCCCTGCCCTGCCAAAATCTGAAAGGTCAGTGTTGAGCCTGCCTCCACTTGGCTAGGTCATCTCACAGTGATTTAACATCTGTTGCCCTGTTCAATGGCTCGGGGCGGGACTTCTGACCCCACCTGAGAGGGAGACCCCTCTCCGAGAGCTGCTGGCCAATCAAATGGCAGACAGCCCTCTCGTCCCAGGTATGGTGGCCCCTGCTGGGAGCACCTGCACTCCCCAACAAAGAGGAGCCACAGAGGTTATATCAAGGTAAGTCTGAGGTTTCTCTGGGACCAGGCTTGTAGGCCCTGGCAAAGGAAGTGGGTTCAGAAGAGCAGGTGGGGGGAGCACGCGGGGTGGGGGGAGCTTACCATGGTGGGCAGAGGCTCTGTTTGACGTAGGGTGTCCGAACAGGAGGGATGCCTGCTTCCTCAATGAGCAAAAAGGCTGTCAGGTTTCATCCAATGGCCTCACCAAGTGGCATAGATACCTCCAAACGCTGGTAAAATACCAGGGAGGAGGCCCTTAAATGGCCATATTTAAGGCCCTGAATTGGCCCAAGGGTGGGTGGGCCACCTGACATCTACCCTGCCGCTAGTAAAATAGCGCAGACTGGTAGGCGATGGGCATGGCACCACCAACATGGTACCTGATTTTATGGCCTACAGTCTCGCTGCCTGTGAGGCTGCCCCTGGTAGGGGAGTGGAGGGGGATGTGTAAAATTCCACCCCTGATAATTCAAAACTTTTGTCATCCTGAGCAAGGAAATTAGGATGTGGCAATGGAGGGTTGAAAATTCCAACTAGCGTCAACTTCAGGGTAAAAGTACAAATAGAAATCAGAAATTCCATTTCGTGCTCAGTGTTAGGGTAAATTTCAGCCTGTTCCCCAACGTAAATGGCAGAGTACTTGCTCGGAGACAGAGGGCACAGTTTCACAATAAGGGGTCTCCCATTTCAGGCAGGGATGAGGAGGAATTTCTTCTCTTAGAAGATTGTTAATCTTTGGAATTCTCTATCCTGGAGAGTAGTGAAGACTGGGTCATTGAATATTCAAGGCTGAATTGGACAGATTTTTGATTGGCAAGGGAGCCAATGGTTATGGTGGACAGGCAGGAAACGGAGTTAAGGCCACAATCAGGGTGAATGTAGAAAGGATGTTTCCTTTTGTGGAAGAATCTAGAACTTGGGGTCAGTGTTTCAAAATAAGATGTCGCCCATTTAGGACAGAGATGAGGAGAAGTTGTTTTCTCTCTCAGAGGGTTGTGAGGCTTTGGAATTCTCTTTCTCAAAAGGTGGTTGAGGCAGGGTCTTTGAATATCTTTAAGGCAAAGGTAGGTAGATTCTCGATAAGAGGGAGAAAGGTTATCGGGGGTAGGCAGGAATGTGAGGTTAAAATCAGATCAGCCATGATCTTCTTGAATGACAGTAGAGGCTCAAGGGGCTGAATGACTACTCCTGTTCCTATTTCCTATGTTCTTATGTTAGATCCAGGAACCTAATGTTCCAGTAATCTCTTCATAGTATGAATGGCTGCTCTTAGTGTGGAACTCTTTCACTTTGAGTCTTTTCACTGTGCCAATGAATCAAAAAAGAATGGTGCAGGCAACTCGATTTGGAGCAGTTAGTTATATGACTTAAAAAGGGCACGTCAATTCAGCAGACTATTCTTGACAAACCTCTGTTTATTCCCTGCCTGCAAAAAAAGAGGCATTTTTTTTTACTTGACGATTCGCTCATATAGTCACACATGCAACACGCAGACTGAATAAGATCTCGCTGATTTCACTGAGAAAAGACATCTTTAATGTTTCATTGAATGAATCTCATCTTAGTTTGACTGGACTATCAAGATCATTGAACTGTGGTGTTCATGGAGAAATGAATCTGCAGAATGCTATCTGCAAAAGGCCAGTAAAAATTCTGTAATATCATGTAATAAAAATTCAGTCTGACTCAATCGATCACTGTAAACCAGAGGCCCTGGAGACAATTTGTTTTTCTTTGACAGTAAACTGCTGGGTACATGGATTTACCCTAAGAAGCAGCAGTGATGGCCTATAAATGACAGTCTTTTTAAAAGCAGAAGCTTATCATGCCTGAATGTGCAGGCAGCCAAGAGTTTGAGCTCTCGGTGCTGTCTGCTATTTGAATCTAACTGTCTCACATAGAGTGACTTTGTGCTATAGAGGCAAAATCACAAATTGTACACTTGCTCTTGAGTCAGGTCTCTCAGTCTAACCTTTTATGCCTGTATGCTTGTCGTCACGTTGTACAGAACTGCTGATGTAAATGCCCGGTGTTAAACCAAGTTCAACAGTCCGGTGACATGTTTCTAGGGTTACCATTATGCCATTTGATTTCCACATTTGGTCCAAACTCAGTGATAAACAAATACCTATTTTTCATGTATCACATTATTAAACTCTCTATCAAATACAAAATCCACTTAGTTCATTATGCCTGCTCTGGTAGATTAGCACTGTTGGTGATCTGTAATTATACCAAGGGCTATTACATGAAAATACAGGCTGAAAATTGCAGTGGTGTAAGGGCATACTGCGGCTATCGGGGATAAGCACAAACATGAGTAGGAAAATCAACCAAACTGCTCATTAGCTGGGCCTTTAGGGTACATGTGCAGGTCAACTTATGAGGTGAAAAAATGTTTTTGAAGGAGCAATAGCTAAAAGTAATGGCAACCATTATAGATACAATGGTGTGAGTAAACATTAGCAACAGGTTAAGAGAGGAATATGACAATTAACATGAAGGGATTTTGGGTGCAATCCTATTGCAACTTCACAGTGTTAATCTTGGTCTGGATTGTCTTCTTGGAAAAGTACTATCAGGCCCAACAGCTATTTGGGAAACTTCACTATTGGTTTGGAAGCTGAAAGAATACAAGCTGGTAGAATACAAGGTGAGGTTCTTCTGTTTATAAAATCAATAAACACTGAAGCGTTTGCATATTAATGTATTGTTTCATGATTTCACCTTATTTAGATCTGACATTTGTTTTATTCCTCATCATAACAGCTACAGTTTCATAATGTGAAGGATTTTATTTCTGGGAATGCCTCAATTTTAAAATTCTCATCCTAGGCAACTAAAGGCTTGGCCACCAATTGTGGAGCGATTAAAATTGGGGTGACACAAATGGCCAGAATTAAAGAAGTGAAGAGGAAATTAAGACTGGCAAAGAGAGAATATGAGAATAGAATGACAGTCAAGGGAACCCAAAAATCTTCTATCAGCATGTAAATAGTAAATGAGTATAAGAGGCAGAGTGGGTCCTATTTGGAGGCAAAAAGGGTGATGTGTGTTTAGAAGTGCAGGGCAAGGCTGGAAATGGGGTGAAAATCGTTAGGCAGGATGTACTGGAAAGGCTGGCTATGCTTAGAATGGATAAGTCGCCTGGTCCAGATTGCCTGGATCCCAGGTTGCTAAAGGAAGTGGGGGTGGAGATAACAGAAGGGCTTGCCATAATCTTCCAATTGTCCCTAGCTACGGGAAAGGTACCAGGGGATTGGTGAGTGACAAATGGAATAATCCTATTCAAGAAAGGGTTTTAGAAAATTCCTCGTAATTACAGAGCAGTTAATTTAACATCGATAAAAACAAAAAGCTAAAAGCTACTGCGGACGCTGGAAATCCAAAACAAAAACAGAATTACCTGGAAAAACTCAGCAGGTCTGGCAGCATCGGTGGAGAAGAAAACAGTTGACGTTTCGAGTCCTCATGACCCTTCGGCAGAACTGAAGTATAGTTAGGAGAGAGGTGAAATATAAGCTGGTCTAAGGTGGGGGGCGGGGGGAGAGAGAAGTTGAGGGTGGGGCAGGGGAGGGGTGTAAAATTGGGTAGCATGTCAGGAGGGCATTGTGCCTGTCACCAACCACCCACCACTAGGGTTTCACCAGTGGCGGGATAGGTGTCAGGCGGCCTGAAAACTCTTTGTCCAATTGAAGCCCCTAAGTGCCAATTTATGGACACTTATGGGCTTCCTCCTGCCGCTGCTGGTATTTTACCAGTGGCGGGATGGGAGAACCTATGCCACGTGGTGGGGCTGGTAGATAAACACTGACAGCCTGACGGAGGGCTGGCGGTATGTTTTATGTTCAGGCACCATGTGCTCAAACGCCACCCTCTCAAGAGTAATCCCCTCCCCTGCATTTTCACCTTACTGCCCACCCAATCATGGCACATCCCCACATCTTCCCCCCTTGCCAGGGCCTGCCTGACAGACCCCAGTAAAAAACCCCCACTTACCTCAGTGTCTAGCCTCCAGTGACGATCCTTGTGTGGGATTGGCTGCAGTCCCAGCCATGGCCACTACTCCCAGTGATGCTGCTGGTACTGGAGAGCTGCTGGCTATCTGATTAGCTGGTAGCCCTTGTGGGTATGACTTCCTTCCAGTTGGGACAAACGCCTCAACCTGCGCCAATTAACAGGCCGATGGCCGTAAAATCAAGTTGGGGCTTCCCAGGCATGTGGAGATGGTCTCATCCTTGACCTTTCAGCCAGAGGGTGGGGTCACTGCTTCCGCATAAAATTCCGGCCACAGAGTAAAATTTCGACATTTGCCGATGATGCCAAACTTGCAGGTGTGGCAAACCGTGAGGATCTTACCGATCAACTGCAACAGGACATAGGCTGGCAGAATGGGCAGACAAGTGGCAGATGGAATTTAATACAGAGAAGTGTGAGGTGATGCAATTTATCAGAAGGGGTAAGGAGAGGCAATACAGACATAATTACACAGTTCTAAAGGGTGGAATCGTCTGGTCCTGTTGGCGTTGGGTGTCATAGTGGGGGGGGGGGGCACAATCTAACCTAATTTCAATACTTTAGCATCTCATTATAAGCCCTGCTCACCGGAATCGTCCCCCCCACATCAAATTTACCGCCCACGTCGGTGTGGCATTAGAACGGCGTGTTTCACAACTGCCCTTAAAAGGGATGCACCCGGCGAGCTGAACTTCGAGGGAAACTCAGAGGTGAGTGCACACCACCTTGTGCAGCGCTCACAAGCATCGCCCATAGGATATCAAGGAAGAGGAACCGCTCGTTTTCCTGACTGGCTTTCAGTGTGGTGCCAGGTCAGGGCCAGGTGGCGGGCAGAGCAGCACAGACTGAAGGAAGTACACAAGCATGTGCTAGGGGTGGGGGGTGTGGGGAGAGCAGCCACGCACTTGGCAAAGTTTGTCAAAAGTGAGCATTCTTCCACAGCTGAGACTGTTCAGCTGCAGCCCCATTGACATGTTTGGAGTCGGGCCTCTGAAGCTTTTCTGCCCACTCAAGCAACGCAAAAGCATGAAAGTGCCACAAAATGCTCCAGAAATGTTTACCCCTCAGGTGCAGACTGCAAATTAATGTGTGTTTTAGGGGGCAGCAAAGCAATTAGCTGACTGGGCAAGTCATAGAATCTCATTGTGAAAGGTGGCCATGGCACAGTCACTGGGTGGAGGGGTTCACAGCCCTTTGCAATGTCTTTATTAAGGTTTGGACCAGTATCCCGCATGATTCAAGCTAACAGTGCAGCCTTGCAGTGCGGGTTAGGAGAATGCCTGCACCTGAGCTGAGAGCACAGCATGCCGTCCAGTGGCCGTCGCTGCCGCCAATTGGTCAAATAGAGTGGGGCGAAGGTAGGTGGGGTCTCGGACAGGCAATGAGCACACTGCACACTGGCCATTCAATGCATGCATGAAGGGGCTTTCAGACTTAACCAAGAGAGGTTCTTAGGACACATCTCCTAACCGATGCATCTCTCTCTATGATCCTGCAGGAGAACATCAGGATCATGGGGCCTGGTGATTTAGCGGTATGCCTCATGGCTTACAGAGAGCAGAGAAGAAGAAGAGTGTGGTGAAGGCGCCTGGCTTGGTAAAGGGAGGAGCGCCTCTCTCAAGGTGAAGGGGCAGCAGGGCCTGCTGCGCTTGTGGAGGTGAAGATCCACAGAGAGCCATCGCTCGTAGGTGTTTCATTAGACCCAGGGCCAATAGGCAGCACTTCCTGCAAGTGGCTGAGAACCAGTGTTGCCTGTGCATATCTAGGGAACTGGTCAGTCACATTGGCACCTGCTGCAGGATTTGGTGCCATGAGGGCATGGAGACATAATTAGACAGTCCTAAAGGGCGCTCAGCTTTTACGCCAGTGGCTCCTCCCAGGGCTCCACAGGTGACCTGTCCAGGATCTGGCAAGCCTCCACGTACAAGTGTATGCAGGAGGTCACGGATGCCATCTTCAAGAAGGCACAGAACTTTGTGCATTTTGTCTGGGATCAGGAAAGCCAGGAAGCAACAGTGCTGGAATGTTTTGAAGGAGTAACATGCACAGTGGATAAAGGGGGCCTGTAGAAATACTGTAATTGGGTTTCCAGAAGGCGTTTGATAAGGTGCCACATCAAAGATTATTACAGAAAATAAAAGCGCATGGTGTAGTGGTAACATATTAGCATGGATAGAAGATTGGCTGGCTGACAGAAAGCAGAGAGTATGCATAAATGGGTCTTTCTCTGACTGGCAAGATGTGATGAATGGAGTCCCACAGGGGTCTGTACTGGAGCCTCAACTTTTTACAATTTACATCAATGACTTGGATGAGGTGAGTGAAGACAGGGTAGCTAAATTTACAAATGACACAAAGATAGGTAGGAAAGTATGTTGTGAAGAGGACATGAGGAGGTTGCAGATGGATGTAGGTAGGTTGAGTGAGTGGGCAAAGATCTGGCAAATGGAGCTTAATGTGGGAAAATGTGAAGTTGTTCACTTTGGCAGGAAGAACAAAAAGGCAGAGTACTACTTAAATGGAGAACGGCTGCATAATTCTGAGGTGCAGAGGGATCTAGGTGTTCTAGTACATGAGTCACAAAAAGTTAGCATGCAGGTACAGCAAGTAATTAAGAAGGCTAAGGGAATGCTATCCTTTATTACGAGAGGGATTGAACATAGAAGTAAGGATGTTATGCTTCAGTTATACAGGGCATTGGTGATATCACACCTCGAATACTGTGAGCAGTGTTGGTCTCCTTATTTAATGAAGGATATAAATGCATTGGAGGTGAATCAAAGGTGGTTTACTAGATTGATACCTAGAATGAGGGGGTTGTCTTACGAGGAAAGGTCGGACAGACTGGGCTTATTTCCGCTAGAGTTTAGAAGAGTGAGGGGTGATTTGATTGAAGTATATAAGATCCTGAACGGCCTTAACAAGGTGGATGTCGAAAGGATGTTTCCTCTTGTGGGTGAGACCAGAACTAGGGGACACTGTTTTAAAATTAAGGATTGCCCTTTTAGGGAAATTTTTTCTCTCTGAGGGTTGTGTCTCTTTGGAGTTCTCTGCCTCAGGAGGTGGTGGAGGCAGGGTCATTTAATATTTTTGTTAGGCAAAGGAATTAAAGGTTAGCGGGGTTAAATGGGAATGTGGAAATCAAAACGCAAGATCAGCCATGATCATATTGAATGGCGGAGCGGGCTCGAGGGGCCGAATGGTCTACTCCTGTTCTTATTTCTTATGTTCTCATGTTCTTATGGCCCGCCTTCCTATGGGTGCCCGAGGGCCCCTGGCTGACTCTTTGCGGAGAAGGGGAAGCTGCAGTGAGATCGAGCTGCCCTGCTCCCTTCTTGCATTGACATTGTTGAAAGCCGACTATGGCGTCAGTGATGGAGCTTAGCCCATGCAGCAGTGCAGGGCCGATGTGCTGGACCAAGGCCTTCATGGCAGCTGCCATCCTACCAGTGTTGACTGGTATGCCGGTGCTTTCACCTCAGAATGAAGGTGGATGGACTCGTCCATCATGCCTTACAATCTGAGGAGTGCAGCGGACATCCCTTCCTGATGTTCCCCAGCTTGCCTTTGCAGCTCCAGTAACTGTGACATGACCGAGTCCAGAGGCTCCTCATCTGACTTGGAGTCAGCAGATTTCTGGCCTCCAGCAGCGCTCTGTGCCAGAAACCTGGGAAATCCCTGCTATCGCCTGTTGTGGATCAGACAGTGCGATGTGCTCACTAGATTGTGACCCCGAGGCTACTCTAGAACTAGGTCCCACCAAGGTTTGTGACTCCGCCCTGGTGGAGGGTGTGGGTGAGCGCTGTGATGGGTCTTCAATGAGGGTGTCATCAGATTCTTCTTCCAAGATGTCTTCGGGGCTTGAGTTGAGGACCTGGGTCGTGGCGCCCCTTAGCTGCTTCCCAGATGTGCCTGCGAAAGCAAGAAGAGATAATTAGTGCATGGCAGTGGCCTGTGAGACAGGACAATGACTCACGGCACGGTTATCTGATGGATGTTGCACTGCTGGATCCTCACTTGGTTAAGCACTGCCGACCTCACCATCAGCACAGGAATGGTTCAGGTTGTCGCCAGCCAGCTGGATGACTCTGTTTTCAAACTCTGTGAGGACCTTGATGTCAGGCATTTCTCCACCAGTTTGCAACCTCCCCCTTTTGTTGTGTGCCAGCTTGTCCTGCATGAATACAGATGGAGAGTGTGTAAGCAGAATGCCTGCCAGGTCAGATGATAAGGATGCCTGGCATATGTGGGTGGTGAGTGGTGCCATTTACGGGATGAGGACACAATCCGCGGGGCAGATGGAGGCGTGTGTGAGAGTGAATGGTGATGTCCCTTGAACTGGTAGTGAGTGAGGTCCCTGTGGGTGTGTGGATGCATGAGTTGAGATTGATAAGTAGAGTGACCTACCCTGGCGGAATGGAGGAGATCATTCGGCACTGGGTGACTGTCCTCTTTTGCAAAGCACTGGCGCTGACCATCGCCACCGCTGCCTCCCATGCTGGATTTGTCACCTTGCTTTCTGGTCTTCACTCAGATCGGGGGTAGAGGACTATGTGTCGGGCCTCCGCTACATCCTAAATCTGGGGGGCAGCATGTTTCCTCCCTTTGGCAGCCATGATTTCCAGCAGCTTCCGATTTCTTAGAGAGAGCTGACTCTGTGCAGAGGCGCCCTTTAAATATGGTGCCCAGATTACTGAAGGCCTGAGGTGATGGTAGGCGAATCAGGGGCCACCCCGCCAGCGACCCGGCGTGTTTCCCGGGAACGAGTTATTAATGAGGTGGGACGCACCAGGAAAGGGACGATACGGCACAAAAAGCCACCATTGTGGCCGGCGAGTAAAACATCCTTTTCCCCCGCCCGCTACTGCACTTAGTGCAAATGTGGGACGATTCCATCCTATATTCCCCCTGGCTGGGAACCTCGAACATAGGGGCACAGTCTCAGGATAACAGGGTGATCATTTAGGACTGAGATAAGGAGAAATTTCTTCACTCAAAGTGTGGTGAATCTTTGGAATTCTACACCTGAGAGGGTTGTGGATGCTGAATGTTGAATGTATTTAAGGCTTAGATAGACAGATTCTTCGTCTCTCAGGGAATCATGGGATGCGGGAAGTGGGCAGGAAAGTGGAGTTGGACCCGCAGCTTCGATCGTATTGAATGGCGGGGTAGGCTCGATGGGCTGTAAGGTCTACTTCTGCTCCCATTTATTGTGTTCTTATGAAAGACAGCAGCCAGTCGGTACACAGCAAACTTCCACAAACAGCTATACGATAACGATAACTTCATCTGTTTTTGTGATGTTGTTTGAAGGTTAAATATTGGCCAAGACACCAGCGATAACTCCTCTGCTCTTTCCCAAAATAGTACCATAGGAATTTTTAAATATTCACCTGAAATGGTAGATGGGATCTTAGTTTAACATCTCATCCAAATGACAGCAACTCTGACAGTGCAGCACTTCCTCAGCACTACACTAGAGTGTTAACCTTGATTTTGATGCTCAAACCTTGGAGGGGGTTTGAACCTACAATCTTCTGACTTAGAGGCAAGAGTGATCTAATTGAGCTATGGCTGACACTTCAATGCTGATTGCAACAGAAATAAAAGTGAGGAGAGAGGTTAAAAACAGGAGCTTTATCACTATATGTGTTGGATATGGGTCATAAATCGTGGAGGTCCGAAGTCAGGAGAATAGCAATTGCTTGATGAAACACTGACTGGAAAAAGAAGCCGCTGTCAGAGAAACAGAATAATGTTTTGAAAGGGTTGCTGGAATACAATGTAAATCTTCTTTCATTGTTTATGCAATTAATGAACATTAATGCATTTGTATATTAATACAGCATCGTGCAAATTCTCTTTATTTGTATTGGGAATTTCTTTTGTCACTCAACCCGCCTATTCCAGTCTCATGATACTGAAAGTTCTATGTATTATTATTTAAACTAGGGCCAGAATAATGGGAGGAAACATCTTGCTCGCTGGCATTAATTTTAACATGGGCATGGAAAACTCAATGTTTTTCTTTAAACAAATCAAGCTGCAACCTATTTTGTTTCCTGTGCTTTTAAGTTTTTTAACACTGCAAGACAAAAGTGCCCAGGAACAAGGAAAGGCTTCAAGCTTCCATTGGGATCCGGTTCTGTGAGAACTTTACTACCCGCTTCTCACGCCCACCACCAGTCTTTGACTGGAAATTTGTAAGGAGTCTTCCACAGCTTGGTCTGCTATGGCTCCTGGAAGTGTTTCCGAGCATCCTCAGGCCAGCAAGCTCACCATATCCTTGTGTCCATTGTTAGTGCTTGACAAGGAAAGGAAAGTTGTTGCTGTTGTTGATTGAGGAGAATGGAATATTGTGCTGTGAATTGCACTTGTAGTCACATAACTTCTGATTCTTTCAAAAAAACATTTCAAATGCATCAGTGTGTCCCTTGCACTGGTCAATACGTCTTGATTTTAAAATTTTCATACTTGCTTTTAAATCCCTCCAGGGCCCTCCCTATCGGTGTAATCTCCTGCAGACCCACAACCCTCCAACCATTATGTGCTTCTCTAATTCTGGCCATGAGCATCCCTGATTTTAACCACTTTACAATTGGTGACCGCGCCTTCGGTTGCCTAGGCCCCTAGCTCTGGGATTCCCTGACTAAACTTTTTGGTCTCTCTACCTCGCTTTGCTCCTTTAAGTTGCTCCGTAAAACCTACCTTGTTGACTAAGTTTTAGTTATCTGATCTGGCTCGGAGTCATATTTTGTTTTATCATCCTTCTCTGAAGTGCCTTGGGATGTTTTATTACGTTAAAGGCACTATATAAATATGAGGTGTGATTTTGCACATAATCACATCAGGATAAAATGATACATGGCCCAATTTTTTTTTTCATCCGTTCATGGGATGCGGGCATTGCTGGCTGGGCCAGCATTTGTTGCCCATCCCTAATTGCCCTTGAGAACTGAGTGGCTTGCTAGGCCATTTCAGAGGGCATTTAAGTGTCAACCACATTGCTGTGGGTCTGAAGTCATATGTAGGCCAGACTAGGTATGGACAGTAGATTTCATTCCCTAAAGGACATTAGTGAACCAGGTAGGTTTTTACAATATTGGTTTCATGGTCACCACTAGACTATTAGTTCCAGATTTTTTACTGAATTCAAATTTCACCATCTGCTATGATGGGATTCAAACACAGGTCCCCAGAGAATTAACCTGGGTCTCTGGAGTGCTAGTTCAGTAACAATACCACAACGTCACCACCTTCCCATAATTTTCCTCTTCTCCCTCCCTCCACCATACAGGAAAAGAAGTCATTAAGTGTTTTTTTTTCATAAATATGCTGCCCCTTTAAGAAGCAGCATGCGGATAAATGGCAGAACTAGAAAGAGCACAAATGAAGTGGGTAAAGTAAGTATGCAAAAAAATAACCAAGAGAGGGTGAACTGCGCACAACACTACTGGCTAGTCCCCTGAGTTTACGGAAGTTTGCTGTAAACGCTGAACTATATGGTCTGGTGTTCTGTTTAAGCTGCCTAGCACTCATTGTAATCAACTTCCACGGTATCTGGCAAAAAGACCATCAACAAGGTAGTGTCAAACTCATTGTGCTGCGTCAGTTAAATTGTTGTTGCGATGCAGAATGTCACCACTGCCACAAGTTGATGTGATTAGTGACACGGATGACTGTCAATAATTAGAGCAGCTGTACAAGATAGTTTTAACACAGGACTGGGAGGGGATCTATTAAAGCTTTGAGAAAGTTAAGGGAACATTTCTTCTGTTTTCTTTATTGCTTTTATCGGAGAACGCTTACCTTCACACAGATACCATTAAAGGCCAGCACCAAAAGTATCTCTCAGTTACTGTTTAAACTCACTGTGCTATACAGCTAATGTAATTTTGTGCCATGTAAACAATACAAAGCTCGCATTTATGTTGAGGACATGAATTGTGTAATACAAGATTGAATGCTTTGCTTTGTACATACAAAGTTAACTGTGCTATGTGTTTGAACGGATGCCGTGACATTTCTAATCTAAACACTTTGCAGTTTAGGTCCTCCTTAGCTTTAAGATATGCCCGGACTCTCATCTATTAGGGTGAAATGTCCCTGCCATACTGCCTGCATTTGTCTTTTCAATATGCATCACATCTCCTGGAGGGCTTACAGAACTGAACAGTTCAGACTGAGCAGTCAAAGTAATACTGTACAAATCTCAAATTATCAACAATTATTAATCGGACCTAAACATGGTTCGAAACACATGGCCAATCATTCAGCGCCTGTAAAAAGTAAAAAATTGCTTTTGTCAAAATTGACATTTAGGCGCTAAGTGAGGATTTTAGCAGGGCTGATATTAAATAAAAAGCAATGGGAGAATTTTCTCCCCGTTGGGGGGTGTTGGACAGGAGCGGGAGCTACCCGTGATTGGCTGTGTGCCGCCTTTTTACGCGGGCGGGCCAATTTAGGCCCGCCCGGCGTGAAGTGCACCCGGAAGCACTAAGCGCTCCCTGTGCGGGCGGGGTGGAAGAGGCTGAGTCGGGGCCTGAGCGCAGAAATCTCCCTGAGGCACAGAGCTGTGTTTGATATTTTTAAATTTTAATAAAGAAAAAAAAATTTTAAGACATGTCCCCTCATGTGACATTGTCACATGAGCTGGGACATGGCAATGAATTTTATTTAAAAATTTTTATTAAACTTTAAAAACCTTCATGAAACCTCATCCCGCCCGTGGATGAGATTTCATGAAAAATGCGAAGGCCGCCTGGGCTCTTCGCCTGGCCGCCGACCTTAAGGTTGGACGGGCAGCTCAGTTAATTAGCTTAATTGGTGTTTAAATGGCCTTAATAAGTCTTTGCCAGTTCGGAGGGCGCGCAGCCGACTCTGGTGTGCGCCTGCCGAACTCAAGATCTGAATGGCGCGCGGTGATGTCCAGACACACACCCGACGTCACCGTGCGTCACTTTACGCGTTGGCGAGCAAGCCCCGCCCCCGCTTGCTGACCCAAAAATTCTGGCCCGAGCAAATGAGGGAGGGGAGAAAATCTGGTCACAGGAAGGGAGTTAATGGGCAAGACATCTCGCAAACTGCTTAATGCTAGATTATGGGTGATATAAACACTGTTCTGGAGGTAAGGGAAAGGGGGTTAAAGAACAAGAAGGGTTCAGATAGTTAAGAGGAAATAACATAGGAGAAGCTCACATTGTTACAATTATTAAGTTTAGATGATTGTTACGTTTTGGGACTATGGGCGGAATCGTCCCAGATTTGCACTAAGTGTGGTAGCAGGTGTGGGAAACGACGTTTTACCCGCCGGCCACAATGTGGGATTTTCATGCCGTATCATCCCTTTCCCGCCTCATAAATGATGCAGTCATGGGAAACATGCCACCTCGCCGGCAAGAGGCCTCCAATCTGCCCACCACTCCGTTACCTCGCTGCTTCCTCACTCTGGGCACCACAATTAAACTGCAGACTCAATGCTTGAGCCCAGGACTGTCCAGTGAAGACATGGCCCCAAAAGCCAAGAAGCGTGCATCCCCCCCCACCACCACCCACGGATTCAGTCATGCATCCCTCGAATGCCTTTTAGATGCCATGGAGGTCTGCCATGATGTCCTATATCCCTGCTCTGGCTGCAGGAGGCCCATCAGTCTCACCACTCCGGCTTGGGAGGCAGTGGCAGAGGTGGTCAGTGCTGAAAAAGGATGAATGATCTCATCCATGCCGCCAAGGTAAGTTAATCCTCTCATCACTCTCAGCTCACCCACTTACCAGCCCATCACACACTCACTGGCATCTCACTCACTGCCAGCTCAAGGGACAACAACACTCGCTCTCTCACACACACCTTCAGGTCTCCATCTGACTTCGTTCCCTCTGGAGATAGCTTCCTCATCCCATCCATGGCTCCACTCAGCACACTGCACACCTGCCATCCTTCTCATTGGGCCTGGTATGTGCCTTGCTCACACTCTCTCCACCTGTCTTTATGCAGGACAAGATCGCGCACAATCAATGGGAGAGGTCCCATGATCGAGAGCAGAGTACCGGACATCAAGGTCCTCACTCTGTTAGAAGTTGGGCATTGGGGCTGGCCAGAGAGGACGTGGACCGTTCCTATGGTGATGGCGAGGTCGCTAGCAAGCATCCATGTGAGGATCCTGCACCAGATCATCACTCTCTCAACGCTACTCTGAGTCCACAGTTCTGTGTGTAACGCATCTGCCAAACACTAATAATCTGCACTTTCTCTCCTAGGCACATCTGCACGTTGCCCTCAGGCAATCTTGACCTGGACTCCAGCACTGAGAACACCTCGGATGAGGATACCGAGGGCAGCATCATTGAGGACCCTTCATGGAGCTGACCCACACCCTTCACCGGTGCAGCGATACACACACACACCTAAGCTCTACACCTAGATGTAGAGCAGCCTCAGAGTCACAATCTGGTGAGCACAATCTGTTCCACAGCAGGTGGAGGCAGGGACATCTGAGGTCGCTGGCACTCGAAGGACTGTTGGAGGCAAGGAATCTGCTGAGTCTGAGTCAGAGGATGACCCTCTGGACTTGGTCCTCAATCAGGTGTTGGAGCTGCAAAGCCAATCATGGGAAGATCAGGGAGGGATGCCTGGTGCACTCCTGAGGTTGCAAAGGATGATGGAGGAGTCTGGCTGCCTTAAGTCCAAAGTGTGCCCGCCATCATGCCGACACACTGAGGCCAACACCAGCAGGATGACTGCCGCCATGGAGTCCTTGGTCCAGGATGCTAGTCCTGCACTGCTGCGTGGGGCTGAACAACATCGCTGGCGCCATAGTTGGCCTCCAAAGGTGCCAACGTGAAAGGGGAGCAGGACAGCTTGATCTCACTCCAGCTTCCCCTTCTCCTCAAGAAGTCAGCCAGGGGTCATCGGGCACCCATAGGGAGGAAGACCAGCAGATCGACACCTGGGCCATCCACCCAGGTGATTCTGGGCAAGTCTGGCTGATCCAAATCCCCTCTCCCTGTGACCCCATCATCTCCAGCTCCGCAGGCTGAGGAGGGTGCACCTGGCCCACAGCAGGATAACCAAAACAGGCTGGGGCCCTCCAGGTCTCGGCCCTCCAGAGGATGCCCCCACAAGATCATCACAGGCAGGCAGTAGCAGTCAGCCGGCTGCCTGCACCTCTGCTGTGGGTGTTGGGGGAGCACCAAGACATAGTGGGAGGGTTAGGAAGGTTAAGAAGATGAAGCTGCACAGCCTGGGTGTTAATCACTTGTACATAATATTCACTATTATAAATAAACTCCCAAAAGCTTCTCCTGGTCTATGGCTCTTTGTTATGATGAGCAGTGTTCGTGTCATTCAGATGTGAAACCTTGGGTCCTGCACAAGTTAAAGGCAGGTGTCTCAGTCCAGGGCCTCTTCCCTGTGCAGTGTGTAACCTTCAGAGAAAAGTGATAGTCTGGCTTCACACTCACTGGACACGTAAATGATGCCTGCACCTCGATGGTGCTTGTCATTGCTGCCAGAATGACATGGGCAGGCGTCACAGAGTTCCGTCATTCTCTCTGTGAGCTCTCAGCACCTTTGAGGTGGGGCTGACCCCCCATCTCTTCAGCATCTGTGTCCAGTGGCAGTGTGCTCCCGTGAATATCAAGATGGTGTACAACAGGATGGGAGCTAACAGGGCAGACGCAACATCCGATTCTCTCTCTAATTTCTGTTAGCTTGTTGCACTGCAGCATCTCTTAAAGGTTGCCAAGCGATCGCACCTTAAAGGAACGTTGCTTGTGCAGCATCTGCCTGTCCCCTGCGTGGCACATTCCCAATGGCTGTGTGATCACACCTGTGTAGCTTAGAGGGAGCATTTGTGCCTGCAAGTTCTAGTCATCATGGAGGACATGGTGTTGGCCATTATTGGGATGGTGATTGCTGAGGCCATTGCCTGCGGTGGGGGTGAAACCATTGAAGATGACGGTGCCCTCATACCAAATGCTCCCTCTCACATTCCACATCCCCTTATCCCACAATCTTTAATGATTTACAAGCTGCAGATGGTGGAAGCATCTTCCTTTCCTCCTCCCTACCTCACCACAACCTTACCCCTGTGCCTTTTATATTTCCAATACCTAAAAACATAAACTTGGTCAGGTAGAGGAGGAACACCAAGAAGGGAGTAATGGTGAAGACACAACACCATCGCTTGATTTCATACTTGCGTCCACCAGCTCAGATGTGGAAATTGTGTGTGTCTTAGAGGATAGACTAGTGGAGAGGTCTCACCGAGCATGAGTGACCTGCAGCCAGGGAAGGGAGCAAGGTTACTGCAGGTTCCAGCTTGTCAGAAGGTAAAGTCACTCACAGGTTCCTCTGCAGAGGACTCAGAGCACTTTGATGGGACAGAGGGATGCTGATAGCTGCACACAATGAAACACTTGGTGCATTTGCAGGCCTGTCAGAAAGCCTGCAGCCATTGTCAAGGAGCATGGAAAAGACCCACACACACCTGGCACAGGGCTTTGTGCAAAGCTTGGAGCTCATCTTTCCCTGCATGGAAGTGGTGGCCAACTCCATGAGCACTGTGTCCAATGGCCAATGTCTCCTCCTCCAATGCATTTCTGGCAGCTTCCACCAGAAGTCTGAGTGCTACAGTGGAGGGTCAGACAAAAGTCAGGGAAGCTCAGACTGCTGTCATGGGAGTTCAGATCAAAATAGGTACTATCGAGCTTAATTTCATGTCCATTCTCTCTATTTCTACAATATCAAAAGCTTTCAAAATTTTAGAGACCTCCATCAGGTCATCCCTCAGCCTTCTCTTTTCAAGAGAAAAGAGAGCCATCCTGTTCATCCTTTCTTGACAGGTATAATCTGTCATGATTGGGATCATCATTGTAAATCTTTTTTTGAACCTCTCCAACGCCACTACATCTTTTTTTATAATATGATGACCAGGACTGTATGCAGTGCTCCTAGTGTGGTCAAACCAAGATTCGACACAAGTATTGCATAACAAATCTACTTATAAATTCTATTAATGTAGAAATACACCTTAGTGCACGGTCTGCCTTTTTATTAATAGCCTTATTCACTTGCATTACTACCTTAATGATTTGTGTATTTGCACTTCCAGATCTCATAGCTCCTCTACCCATTTGAATTCTTATTTTCTAAGTAAGGTCTGGCCTCTTTATTTCTCTCAATAAAATGTAGTACCTCAGACTTTACTGTGTTGAAACTCATTTGCCAATTGTACGCTGGGGGCTGGGGGGGTGGGGGGAGGTGGGGAGGGAGGTGAGGGGTGGGTGGGTGGGGGGGTGGAGTGATGAGGAGAATTCATTTTACACAGCGGGTTGTTATGATCTGAGCTGTTCTGTCTGAAACATTTTAGAGTGTATGTGCAAATTTCCACAGTTTGGACGATAAGGAAATCAATCCAGAACCCAACCCATCTGACAGCAACACTGCTGCTGAATTCCTGCTATCAGCACAGTCTCATCAGGATCCATTTTCAAATGTGACATTGAGAAAAGGAAAAATTGTGAAAAACTTGTTCATAGATGTCCTGGTCTACCATGTGATGGAGGGGAGGGAAGGAAAGAGGAGCATATACATATACATATATATACACATGTATATATAATATATTTTATGTACATATAATATATTTTATGTATATATAATATATTTTACGTATATATAATATATATAGTCCCAAAGTGCTTTACAACCATACATCACATTAAGTGTACAGAACTTTAAAAAAAACGTTTAACATCATTGAACTGATAATTCAGCAAGTGTATCCATGAATTGTTGAGCTGTACAGATCAATAAAGTCCCAGGCTTGATCCCTGAGGTGTGCACAGTTAGCTTATCCCAGCTGAGGTAAAGGTAGAGGACTCCATTTAGCTCAGTGTTCCTTGTTTGATAGGATAAAATCATTCAGTCTCAGCTCCAGATTACCTGGTGCCCCTGCAAGAAGAATATGTATTGACACCAATAGAAGAGAAGATCAAGTCTGACTATGTTGACTATCTCAGATGAATGACTTTCAAAATGCTCATTTTTGGGGCTAATATATAAATAATATCCTTTCAGGTGAGGTACCAGAGAGAGGTCAACAATGGTGGAACCCTTCCCACTAAGGATTCGGTGACTGGGTGGACAGAAAAGAGAAAATTGGCAAGAAAACCAAATAAGTGCAAATCAATTTTATTTCTGACCACCTTTCATTTTCTTTCTAGATTCTCATCCCATCACCTCATGCCACTCCAGAAGCCAGCTATTTATCCTGCTCCCAAGTCTTTGCCAGTTTCACTCAAGGAGGCACATGGATTCCTGTGAATGACTCATCTGCTGATATTTGACCAGCCTTCTGGGTACAACAAAGCTAAATTGGCTGCAATTCCCAAACCTGTGACATACAGCACCCAGAAGGACAAGGTTCATTGGGAGCTCTATCACCAGGAAGTTCCCTTCCAAATCACGCACTATCCTGACTTAGACACACATCACCATTTCTGCCTTATCACAGAATCACACAGTGCAGAAGAGGCCCTTTGGCCCATCGAGTCTGCACCAACACCTGAGAAACACCTGACCTACCTAATCCCATTTACCAGCACTTGGTCCTTTCTCCTTAAACTCCTCTCACTTCCTCCAAATAAAAAAAGGTATGGCTATGGGTACCCGCATGGGCTGCAGCCATGCCTGTCTCTTTATGGGGTATGTGGAACATTCGGTCTGTCCACAAGCAATACCCAGACCTCCCTGTCGCTTGCCATTTTAACACTCCACCCTGCTCTCGTGCCCATATGTCCGTCCTTGGCCTGCTGCATTGTTCCAGTGAAGCTCAACGCAAACTGGAGGAACAGCACCTCATCTTCCGACTAGGCACTTTACAGCCTTCCGGACTGAATATTGAGTTCAACAATTTTAGATCATGAACTCTCTCCTCCATCCCCACCCCCTTTCTGATTTTCCCCCTCCTTTTTGTTTTTTCCAATAATTTATATAGATTTTTCTTTTCCCACCTACTTCCATTATTTTTAAGTGTATTTCCATCCATTGTTTTATCTCTATCTTTTAGCCTATTTCGATTCCTTCCCCCCACCCCACCTCCACTAGGGCTATCTGTACCTTGCTCGTCCTGCTTTCTACCCTTAATTAGCACATTCCTTTAGATAATATCACCACCTTCAACACCTCTTTGTCCTTTTGTCTGTGACATCTTTTGGTTATCTCCATCTATCACTGGCCCTCTATCCAGCTCTTCTTGTCCCACCCCCCACCCCCCCTTAAACCAACTTATATTTCACCTCTTTTCTATTTTTCCTTAGTTCTGTTGAAGGGTCATACAAACTCGAAACGTTAACTGTGCTCCTCTCCACAGATGCTGCCAGACCTGCTGAGTTTTTCCAGGTATTTTTGTTTTTGTTTAACAAAATGAACATTGTACTTTTCAAAATGCTATACACCACATTAGCCACATAAGGAGGTATTAGGACAAATGGCCAAAAGCTTGGTCTAAGAGGTAGGTCTTGGGAAGAGTCCTAAAGGAGGAAACTGAGATAGAAAGATGAAGGGGTGTAGGGAGGGTATTCCAGTGTTTTGGCCTAGGCAACTGGATGCATAACATCTGATTGGACCTATAGCCTCAGAGATTTACCTGATGTACTTTTTTCTTTATTCTTTCATGGGATGTGGGTGTCACTGGCAAGGCCGGCATTTGTTACCCATCCCTAATTGCCCTTGAACTGAGTGGCTTGCTAGGCCATTTCAGAGGGCAGTTAAGAGTTAACCATATTGTTGTGGATCTGGAGTCTCATGTAGGCCAGACCAGGTAAAGATGGAAGATTTCCTTCCTAAAGGGGCATTAGTGAACCAGATTTTTAACCACAATTGATGGTAGTTTTATGGTCACCATTACTAAGACTAGCATTTAATTTCAGAGTTTATTAATTGAATTTCAATTCCACCAGCTGTCATGGTGGGATTTGAACCCTTGTCTCAGAGCATTAGTCTTGGTCTCTGGATTACTAGTCCAGTAATGTTATCACAACGCCACTATCTCCCCCAAATTCTCAATTTAACAGTGAAGCTGGAGGTGGCTTCTTAATTGCCAATGCGGGGTGGGGACCTGGAAATGGTTCCGACCCTCGACTATTTTTTAAAGAACATGAGATTGCACTCCCTGTATTCTGTTCACATTGCAAGAGCTAAATCCCACTGTTGCCAATAGAGAGCCCCATGGCTAACACCTATTGGAAGTTCCAAAGCCCGGATCTTTCCATTTAAAGGAACACAAGAGTGGAATCAAAGCAGCTGAAAAAGAATAAAACTGAGAGGAAAACAGGTCAGGAAAATACATCATGAGCTTTGGTAGTTACAGCTAATAGAAATGAAATAGCCTGAGACACTGTCACAGGTCTGTGATGAAGCTTTGCACATGAACATTTTCTGTAGTTAGAACTCTCTAAATTTAACCTTGACTCTTTGATGAATATTAATCAGAGAACATTATATCTCTCTTGATACCATATTCTGACTCTTGTTAATCTCAGAGGCATGAATGTTTATTGCCATTTAAGAACTACTTTTTATACAAACAACATCGCTTGGTTTTCTCAATTGCAGATACCCACATAAATCAAAAAATGCTTTATTTTCAAACAAAGCAAAATGCCCACTGCTGTTCAAAAAGATTGTCTTAATAATCCAATGAACAAGCATGGAATAAGAATATTATTGTTGTGTAGAACACTATCCCTTTAAGGCTTGATGAGCCACTTCTACACCAGATTCAAAAGAATTTCATTCTTCTCATTTTCTCAGACTTTCTCGGACCATATTCTTTGAGTTGTGTACTTCGTTTTCATTGTATTCTGTAAAATTCAGCCTGGAATATTAACTCAGGCAATGTAGTGTGACGGCAGAATTGGTTATTTTTCAGAAACTGAGAACTCCTTCTAGCCCTGGAGGACCTGGCTTTGTTTAGCAGCTTGTTATTAAATGTAGGAATAACCAATTTCCTGGGCAGCGGGAAACCATGATTTGGCATTTGCGCAGGATTTATCCTTGGTGCAATTTAATTTGAAGAGATAGAAAAGTAGAATCATAGAATGGAAAGAAACTGTGTATTCAAATGGTTGGGGTCAGGATAATTAACATATTTGGCTGGTTTCCAGGTACTGTCCCCGGTTCCATTCGAGAACCATCTTGAGGGCAATGCATAGTTTAGTTAGGACTTAAATTCCACAGAGATTCCACTGGCTTCCCATACCCTAGCACTAAGGTGAGACCAACCAAAATTTCAGGCAAACAGCAGAGACCCATCCCAATTGGGAATTGGCCATTTCCATGAGATTCCGGTTTGACTTGCTGTCTGCAGAATTTCAGTTTCTCCCCTTGCAATGCAAATGACAAACTGGGCCAGAGTTGAGGCCAAGAACAGGGACTTCCCCAAGCTAGGGGCTTCCACTACCCAGCCTGAAAGGGAACTCCAGTGTTGCAATGGTGGCTGATGAGGCCATTAAGCTGCAGCACATTGGCTACTTCAAGGGTGCATGTGGGCCCCACCAGCGGCATCCAATCTTGACAAATGGCTTTGGTCGACGGAGAATTGTGAAACCTTATTTTAGGGATTGCAGTCAGCTCAGCTTCTTGATTGGGTGGGGTTAGGGTTGAACCATAACCTGGGCCAGGACAGCCTGTGTAAACTAGAATTTATGGATAGACAGGGCAGGCAGGTGCCAGCTATATGCCATCAGGCATTACCCTGACACAACTGCTCACAACCCAACCAATTTTTGCACCATTAAAGCAACAATTTGGCTGTGCTTCGTTCTCAAAGTAATTTATTAGTCAGTGCAACGGAAATAACGCCTTAGCAAATTGGAATTAACTCCAACTCCACACATTTTAATGTATCCAGTGTCTGAGGCTGTCTCATATGATGCCAATCAGACCCGCACCCTTGAGTTGGCCCACTTACAGGCTTTTCTCAATGCAAAATCTTATTGGTATCCATGAAGTGAGTGAAGAGTAGATTGAATTGTCCACTGATAGTTAAGGCAGTTTCAATGCCTTAATGGAGGTGTCAGGTTTAGGGAAGAGTCTATACACAAAATTCAGCTCCTGAATATGGGATTTTGGTTTACAATTTGAAGAGTTAAATTCATGGTTGGCTTAGTTGTGTCATTTTCTTTGAAAGAACTGGTTGAATCGATCTATTTAAAGCAAATATTTCTGAGGCACATAGGAAATAATCAGTATTGAATCCTTGATGGAATTCTGCCCAAAGAGGAGGATAGTGAAATGCTTTAGGTGCATTCTGTGCTATTTCAGATTGCTCATCTGTTCACAGAGCCATCGAAAAACAGCTTGGATATTAAACAAGTAGGGAACAAATTCATTCCATGAGATTGATGCAAGTGGAAACATGAAATGCCACAAACACTCTGATGGGCAGAGATAAACACAGCCAACCTATGACAAAAACAGAATTACCTGGAAAAACTCAGCGGGTCTGGCAGCATGGGCGGAGAAGAAAAGAGCTGACGTTTTGGGTCCACACGACCCTTCAACAGAACTGAAGCATAGGTAGAAGAGGGGTGAAATATAAGCTGGTTTAAGGTGGGGGGTGGGGGGGAAGAGAAGTTGTGGGTGGGGTGGTTGTGGGGACAAGCAAGCAGTGATAGGAGCAGATAATCAAAAGATGTCACAGACAAAAGGATCAAAGAGGTGTTGAAGGTGGTGATGTTATCTAAGAAAAGTGCTAATTAAGAATGGATGGCAGGATACTCAAGGTACAGCTCTAGTGGGGGTGGGGTGGAAAGACTGACAAGGTATTAGTTGTAGATTTAAAAATAATGGAAATAGGTGGGAAAAGAAAAATCTATATAAATTATTGAAAACCAAAAAAAAAACAAAAGGGAGGGGGGGAGGAAACAGGGTGGGGATGGGGGGAGGGGGAGTTTAAGATCTAAAGTTGTTGAATTCAATACTCAGTCCGGAAGGCTGTAAAGTGCCAACCTATGGTCAGTCACGAAGGGTAGCCTCCAATGGGATCCTCATGCTACTGGCATTGTTCCAGCATCTCTATTATATTGCTTGCTGAATGAAACAAATAATATGCAATGCTCCAAATGGAAGCCATCTGAATACAAAATTAAATCCAAAGAGTAAACTAGTAATAAAATACAACAGATGCAATGTGTAAGCAAGTGCTTTTCATTAATAGTACTTGGAGTTATCTTCTCCATTTGTGATAAGTTCAGACAATCCACTGTCTGATGTTACGTATATTGACAATCCAATGCAGTGAAATGCATTTAAACCACCAGTTTGTCCACAACTGTTGTGACCAAATTTGTTAATAGACTAACGTGCAGGATTAATTACCATCCAATTGCTATCCCATCTCTTTTCAAAAAAAAAATACGTGAATTCTGACATGAAAGCTCCTATTTTTCACATAAACGATGTATATCAAGCAGATGTCAGCTACATCACTCATTTTCTTGGAGGCCTTGCCCAGAGCTGTTTTACAGTTAGCTGCAGTTGTCGAAACATTGGAATCAAAGTCAGTAGCTAGGAATGGTAGTTGGTACAAAGCACATTGATGAGGTGATAGAAGTCCATTCATGCTCGTCTGAAGCCAGCATTAAAGTTCATTCAGAGTTAAGTTAGTCCTCGGTGGTAGCACAAAACTGGTATTAGCGGGCAGGTTGCAAAATGGGCTGCTGACTCATAATTGCAGGTTCTGCACTGGTGCCCATGAGCAATTTCACCAGCAATGTCTGCTAACCTGAAGCGTTACATGTGCCCGAGCTGGTTACCTGGCAAGAGACCTGATCGGCAATATGAACCTAAAGACTGAAGTAAACTGTTCCTGAAATATTGTCCACATTGAGTGACTAGTTAACTAGTAATGCATCTTGAAGTTGATGGAGAGTAGTTTATATATACGAATTAGAGCCAATGAAATATCCACTCATGTGCAAGTTTGTAACTAGAGGCAGTTCTGTTTGGAGATGTGCCAAGGAATCTCCATGAGCATCCTTTTCTGTGTATAAAATGTAACACTTACAGAAAAGTAGGGATACAGAGAATTGCATTACTCCTTATTAATCATAAAGGTTTTCTGGATGCAAGGGACAGATCACAAGCTTCTGTGTAAATAGACCTATCAGCATATTTTACAGGCTTGGTTCCAGAATAATCTTTGCTGTTCCTCTCTGAGATCTCCTTTACAAATTAGTCCCCTTCTGAAAACATGACAACAGAAATTCTCATTGCCGTCACAGACACTTAATGTGCTCACATCCCATTGCAGTGTGAGCTTTTGCACCAGTTTGGGATTTTGTCCCTGTATGGCCTGGAAGGATTTTGACTGAATTCATGTCAACAAATTCATAAAGGGTTAGCTTCCCCAGAGGCAACATGGGCTGAATTTGATAGCCCCTGAAAATGGGGATCACGATGTGCAATTGACCTGCACCCGTTTAATGTAGAGCAGACAGCACACTAACTATGTGTTGCCTGATCATTTAAATGTTTCCTGTGAGCAGCATGTGCTAACTGCTCTATTCACTGGCTGCACACATCAGAATGGGGTCAAAGCTTGCAACTTCCTAGCACCATTTAAAGCCAGCCTGCATTTCTTAAAGGGGAGGTGTGTTTTGGCTGGTAAAGGTGCTGGGAGTCATGCTTGAAGTGAACCTGGCCCAGGAGACGGTGAGGAATGGTACAACATCCAACAGGATGGGCTCAAAGGTTTTCAGATGCTGCACTGGATCCATTGGTGGAAGAGGTGGAAAGTTGGACAGATGGACTGAACTTGGTCAGCAAATGGTTCTTGTTACCCAGAAGCCCCCACTCTGGTTTGCCATGATGGCTGATATGGAGTTGGCACAGCGGACCCCAGCAGTATGAATACATCATGACTGATGGCAGGATGCTGGGCATTGACCTGCAATTCACTGCCTATGGTCACACAATAACTGGAACTTGAGAGGGCAGAATGCCTTTCGGCTCTGGTACACGGCAGAGTTGAACTGCGGGATGCCAACGACACCTTGCACCATGGGGAATCTGGCAATCCTCGCAAAGCCGTTTGTTCTCTCTACCTGCTTGCCTCTGGCAAGAGAAAATGAAATATAATGAACGCTCTTCGAAAAGAGCGCCAATTGAATAGTGACCTCTCGAATCAAACAGTAGATGGCAAACTGTGAGATGTTGCAAATCTCTCCAACTGCGGTCCGGAAGGAGACGCCACAGTCATCTTCACTGCTGTAAGGTTGCATTTGTGGCTGCGGCATGTGGCAGATGTCAGTCATTCACCCAGTCAAGCTGCATTCCAATGGGAACATCTACTCGTGCACCCATGTTTTGGAGCAACTGGCTTGAGGCCAGCAAAAGGTCCTTCAGCAACTGCTGCAGCTGTAGACTTCTCCGGCTCGAAACAGCTATAGAAAATACCACACACTAGTAGTATGGCCACAAAAACCAGAGGAAATCCATCAACAACTAACCTCCAATAGCTGGTGATCCCATGAAATGGCACTGGCTGGGTGGGGTGTTCCTGCTGCTGAATGCATCTTCAGCTGTGTGAGATTAGGAGTGGGTGTTAGCTGGAGGGTTGAGCTCCAAAATGGCATCACTGACATCATAGTCCGCCTGCTCTGTATACAACTGGTGGCTGTTCACTGTGCGCACCAATCTTCTGTCAATGCAGTGTCTCACGTGATCCGCCCCAAAGGTGAGCACCAAACGCCATTGTGAAGTTCGATAAGGGCACTCGTAGTGCACAAACAGATGGGTGCTAACAGGCCTCACAATTCCTCACCTATGGTTTTCAAATCTAAAATTTAGAGTACTTTCAGATATTAATTCGGAAACAATGGGAATTCGCTGAGTGCATTCCATAGCAGCTAGCACCCTGTTGATGGAAAAATTCCCAGGACAGGCCATTCATTATAGACTGATTATTCTGGTTTGTGTCATTAGCTTTGAGGCAATAGAATCCATTAAGCCCTACTCCAGATTATTTTTCTCCATTATGATAAATGACATACAGTCAGCAACTTGCCTTAACTGGACATGCAGATGCTGTAAACTTACCATCAAAAGGATAACATTTCATTTAAGATGGCACAGTTGATTTACAGCCCTGCAGGTCAATCCTCAGCATATAGGGCTGAACTGTCCCAGGTTTGCCCTAAATGCAGTAGCGGGCGGGAAAAAGAACGTTTTACCCGCTGGCCGCAATGGCAGCTTCTCACGTTGTATTGTCCCAACCCCACCTCATTAATCATGCATTCCTGGGAAACATGCCATTTCGATGGTGGACGGGCTCCAATTTGCCCTCCATGCTGTCACCTCACTGCTTCATCAGCCAGGCACCGCATTTAAAGTGCAGCCGCGTGCACACTTCTCAGTGCTTCCAGCCCAGGATTGCTGAAAAGGAGACATGGCCCCGAAAGCCAAGAAGACTGCAGCCCTTAGGTTTCATGGTGGATCCCTTGAGTGGCTTATGGATTCCATGGAAGCCAGCCGTGATGTCCTCTACCTCTGCTCTGGCCATAGGAGGGGCAGCAACATTCCCATCTGGCTTGGTAGGTGATGGCAGTGGTGATCAGTGCCAGTGCTGTACAGAAGAGGTTGGCCATCCAATGCAGATAAAGGATGAACGATCTCATCCGTGCCGCCACAGTAAGGCAACCATCTCATCATTCTAAACTCACACACTCAAGCCCATCACACATTCACTGGCATTTCACTCACTGCCAGCACAAGGGACATCACCAATCAATCACTCACACACACCCTCACATAACCATCTGCCTCATCTCCTCTGGAGACTGCATCCTCAGCCCTCACCATCTTGAGGCCACTTTCATTGATCAACTTGTGCCCCCACACACACACATCCTGGGATACACCACCCCTTCCCCAGTACAGCCCTCGTCCTGCAGCCTCTTCCCTTGCCTGAGGCCACTTCTCTCCTCCTTCCCCAAGCAAGCCCTGGCCCTGCAGCTGTTGAAAAGCCACCCATGCCTTATGGCTGGTCTGTAGGTAGAGACCTGTCTGTGAGGTCCCTCTAAAAATGATGGTGTTGCCTATGAAGTCTGGTGCTGATGACCGCGAGTGCTGCCTGAAGCGAGGTAGGCAAACAAACCTCAAAATCCCCAGTGAAATGCAGTTGCCAGGTGCACGTCGCTAATGTACATTTGTGAAACACATTGGCGTGCAATCACACCGATGTACTCGGATGATCCAGCGTTGGGGGGGGGGGATGATTCTGTCGAACTGGGCTTATGGCGATATGCAGATGTATTACAATTAAGTTCCCGAGGTCTGATGGCGGAAAATGCAGCCCACCATTGACAGGCAAAGCGGAAGATTGCAAACTGGTTTCACAACATCGTGAAACTGATTTTTGGCCTTCTCGCCATATTGTCTACTCAAGCCCAACCCAAACGGGCCTGGAAAATTCCGCCCATAGAATTGAGAGAGAGATAGGAGGACTGTCTGTGATTTTCTCTCTATTTCCTTTTCTCTCAGTAGGGCCAGTGTGAATCGGTCAAGTAGGTTGAGAGGCTCCATTTCAGAACACAAACGTGTAAAGCTTTTAACTGAAGAATGAGGGCCAGTTAGCTGAGGAACATCTAATTTGCAATTGAGTTTTGATTAAAATCTTGGCAACACTGCATATTTTTATCCTGTTCTTTACCTGTTCTATGGAACATAAACAAATTTGTTGGTTGATAATTGCGTCGCATCTCACTCGAGAACCTTTCAGTCCACCTACTTTAAAGACAGGAGAATGAAAATGGCAACATACAGGGAATTATAGTATCACGTACATGTAACAGGGTGTCTATAATAGCATTTTCTGGTCTAGTCTATCATTCACTGAATAGCAGACAGCAAAGTTCCACTTCAGACTGGAGATCCATTTATGGGAGTGACCGGTGATTCCGACTTGAGTCAGAATATTTAATGTATCCATTTGAAATTTATAATAGTGCTATTTTTATGCAGATGTTTATCCAGAAATGGATAAAACATTTTTATCTGTTATTTATTCCAGCTTTAAAATGATTCATTTGACTTATAATCAATGGTCAATGAGATGTTTCCTGCACATCCTGAAAAAACTAATTGCAGGTCACCTTCTAAATCTTTTAAATCTTTTTCAATAGGTCTCTCACCAATCCAGCCAGATTGATAAGCTAGTTGCCTGTCAGGCAAGAAAGAATTCAGAGAGTGGATCTCATCTTAGGGCTCATAAGGCAGAAGGAGGGGGAATGGTGGGTGGACAATCACAGTAGTTCGATCCAATGGAGATGAATTCGTTTGGTCTGGGGGAAAACATCTCTACTTTTCCTGACCCACAAGCAGTGGAACAAATGCACTTACCTTGTGGATCCAGTCCTCCTTACCTCTATTTGCCTGCCTGGATTCCCAAAGCTCAGGAATCCTGGCATGCATAAATTTAAAATGGAGACGTGCAGTGCTCTGAAAAAAATATTTTAGTGACAACCTCACCTTCTGGAAGCCAATTGGTCATCCACTCCAACTCATCTCCTTTAAAACTATGGCCAGAAACTTAACTGTGTCAAGTGGGCTGGGCGGGAGCGGGCAGGGGTGGGAGCGAAGCCAATTAAGGCCCGTCCAGCATGATGCACGGCCAGTTACGCTCAGATCTACCTGTGTGGGCTGGGGGAGAAGGGAGAGTCGGGGCCTGTGCTCTTTCGCGCATGGGAGCTGCCTCAGGGAGATTAAGTTGCTTAAAAAATTTAGTTATAAATAAAGTACAAAATTATTTAAACATGTTCCCTCATGTGACAGTGTCACATGAACTGGGACATGTTTTTATATTTAGGGCAATTTTATCATTTATTCGATAAAAGCTTTAGGAAACCTCATCCCGCTCATGGATAAGGTTTCCTAAAAAATGCAAAGGCCGCTTGGGCTCTTCGCCTGCCCACCAACCTTAAGGATTGCAAACAACTTTAATTGGTTTTTTAATGGCCTTAATAGGCTGTTGACTGTTCAGCTGGCACGCAGCCGCCTCCGGTGAGTGCCCACCGAACAAAAGATCTAAATGATGCACGCGATGATGTCGGGATGCACGCCCGATGTCATCTCGCGTCATTTTGCGCATCGGCGTGTTGGGCCCGCCCCCGCATGCTGACGGCAATATCCAGGCTTATCAGTGGGCTGCAGGGGGTGGGTTTGAGAGTTTTAACACTTTCACCTTCCTCCTCCACCCCATCCAAGGCTTAAATTTTCTATAACCAGTCATCTAAATGCATTTTATAAAGTACTATAATACAAACAAATGAAATCCTGTGCGTATATTGTCCATTGGCAAGAGGGTCAGTTACAGAGCAAGTAGATTTAAGATAATTGACAAGAAAGATAGGCAGATGAGTGCCTTTTTTTTTACACAGCAAAGTTGTTATGATCGTGAATATATTGCTTGAAATGGTGGTGGAAGTAAATTCAATAGTAACCATCGACAGGGAATAGGACATATTCTTAAAAAGTAAGGTGTACAGAGTTATTGGGAAAAATCAGGAGCTAATTGGTAGCACTTTCAGAGAACCAGCACAGATGTAATGGGCCAAAGGGCCTCCTTCTTTTGACTTTCACAGTTTATAATATTGTCATGACAGTACTGGAAATCGTGAAAGTGAAAATGTACTCTGAAGTCACATGACTTCTCTTGTTGATTTCTACCATTCTCTCTTATCTCACAAGTAGTCAGACAGAGTGCATTCTCAGATATAAAGGGGAGAATTTTCTCCCCGTCGGGGGGGGGGCTGAGCGGGAGCGGGCGCAGCCGATTGCAGGCGGCGATCAGCTGCGCGCCGCGATTTCACGTGGGCGGGCCAATTAAGGCCCATCTAGCGTGACGCGCACCCGGAAGCGCAGAGTGCTCCCTGTGTGGGGTGGGATGAGTAGGCTGAGCCGGGGCCTGCGCTCTTTCGCGCAATGTCACATGAGCTGGGACGTGTCAATGAACTTTAATAAAAGCTTTTATTCAATTTATAAACACTTCATGAAACCTCTTCCCGCCCGTGGATGAGGTTTCATGATAAATGCGAAGGCCGCCTGGGCTCTTCACCTGCCCGCCAGCCTTAAGGTAAGCTCCGTTAATGACTTTAACTGATATTTAAATGGCCTTAATCGGCCTTTGACGGTTTGGCGGGTGCGCAGCCAACTCTGGTGCGTGCCCACCGAACTGAAAATCGGAATGACGCATGGTGACGTCGGGACGCATGCCCGACATCACCGTGTCTCATTTTACGCATCGGCAAGAGGGCTTGCTCCCGCATGCCAAGCCGAAGGTTCTGGCCAAAGGATATTTGGAATTCAATGAGTGCTCGACAAATGTAAGTAGACACCATTAACTTTGATGGCTTCTCTTCACACAAAAAGACACTGACTAATAAGTAACTTCAAGGTGTGAAAAGCCACCACAGCAAGTGGGAGGAGGATCCATATCATCATGCCTTATTTGGAAGATGACTTGGCATTTGTTGCAGGGTCACTTGATACAGCGGCCATCTTTCCTCCCTGTTACAAATATAGAAAACTGCTACAAGCAGACAGAACTTCATCACCCAGGGACAGAGGGACAAACAAGCACAGCCATCAAACTGCTGCAATCAACCAGGCTGAAAAAAGACAGTGGGATCAAATCAGAAGCTTCCTCTTCTGGGATCAACAATGAGGCGTCTTGCAGATGTGTCTCAACTGTGGAGTTTTGAGGCAAGTATCTGAAACCATAAATCAATTAAAGATAAAGAAAAGAAACGCGTGCATCTATATGGTGCTTTTCACAACCACCGAATGCCTCTAAGTGCTTTGCAGCCAATTAAGCACTTTTGAATTGCAGTCACTACTGTAATGTTGGACTTTTCTTCCTTTTAATTAAAAAGTGCTTCCTTTCTTGCTGCTCCTGAAGTCAATGTCAGCTTTTAGAACCAAAGTGATCTTTTCAGTTTCCAAATAACAACTACCTCCTTTATCCCTGCTGCCCCCAGGAAAATAATTAGATGCAGTAATCAGCTATCCCTACCCTATTGACCAGACAGGATATAGCAATAAAGGTTGCACAAATGTTCCAAAAGCACACATGAATAGAAACAGACAACTGTCATGGGCAATTTTAAGGTGTTATCTTTTATTGCCCGTGATCATTTATATTTATATTTGGATCTGAATGTTTTCTTATCCTTGGGGTGAATGAGTCAGTTTTACTTACCCAACAGCAAGTCTATTGTATTTAAAAAGGGGGATAAAGGTTAGTTTATTTTTTTTTCACACCCTTTCCTTGGAGGTTACAAAAGAAAATAATGGGCGGAATGTTCCATTCTGGGATTAAGTCCCGTGGTGGAGGTGGGAACAGGGAGAGTTTCCCACCACGGAGGCCAATGGCAATTCGTGCCATATCGCGTGATGCTAACCTAATAAATTATGCAGTTGGGGATTTCCTGGTGTTTTGCGTGGCAGAGCAGGTTGGATGACTCATGCCCACCATTATATCCGAGCGCCATATTTAAAAGGCACCCAGGCATCAACTTACCCACTGTTGAAGGAGATGACTTGGCATTTCACCTCCTGAAAGGCCCTGAAGTTAGAAGGTCCACGTTGTAGATGGTCCACCCACCCACTGCTGCATGTGGTGTTCCAGGGTCCACGGTCACCCTAGAGGCCTCCATCTTCCCTTCTGATCTCCATGAGCTTCCCCAGACCTTCTTGTAGGTAAGTTTGACATGTGCACGCCACTTTTGGTCTGGATGTGTTCTGGACTGTTGAAATATCCCACTGGCAGTGTGGTCAATCAGATGGGGGTGGGGGGAGGTACGATTCTGGTCGGGCCTTCATCTGCATCCCATTAACGGGATGCAAAATGATTTCACGCCGGCCTCTGGCAGGAATGGCGACCCTCCCCCTGACAGGTGGGAGCACAAGTTCACGCCATCATTTTACGCCAGCGGGAAACTGATTTTTCAGCTCTCGCCACTTTGATTTCCCCCCCCACCCGCCCCAGCCCACCATTAAACCCACCGTGGGAGGGACTAGAAAATTTCACCCTATTTCACATTCACTCACATTCTCATACACACACAAATCAGTTGAAGGTGAACAGGTGAAACAGGTACAGGTGAAGATAACAACAATACTCATTAAAATGGAATGGATCTCAGTCCCTGTTTCTATTCCTGCCTGTTATTACATAGTTGTGCTGTTACATTGTCTGGAGTAAAGGCTTTGAAAATGCAGAGATGTCTCAGCAGTTACAATGGCTCCTTCAGTCGATCTTCTGGAGGTTGGTTTCATGGGTAAGCTTGAAGATGGAACCAGGTAGGGCGATAGAGAGGTGGTTATTTATTTCTCTTCCAAGTAACTGAGGATTGGCCCTATTTTTAGCCTGGTTGATTACAGCACTTTGATAGCTGTGCATGTTGGTCCCTATCCCCCTGTGTGATGAAGTCCTGTCATGGAGTTCTGTCTGCTTGTAGCAGTTTTCTATATTTGTAACAGGGAGTAAAGATGGTCACTGTATCATGTGACGCTGTAACACATGCCAAGTCATCTTCCAAATAAGGCATTATGATCATTTTAGATACAGTCTGAATCCTCCTCCCACCTGCTGTGATGGCTTTTCACACTTTACAATTTCTTATCAGTCAATGTCTTTGTGTGTAAAGGGAAACCATCAAAGGCAATGGCGTCTATTTCCGTTTTGTCGAGCACTCGTTGAATGCCAAATGTCTTTCACGTCTGAGAATGCATCTTTTTTGTTTCCTCATGAGATGAGGGAATGGGGCACATCAGGGGCACCTGCCCATTGAGGAGGCCACAAAGTCTGCCTGAAAATTGCCTGGCCTGTGAGCAGGTTGCCAGTTCCTCCAGAACCATCGGCTAGATGCTCCGCCGGTTACCTTTGTCAGGGTTTTTTTTTTCCAAAATAATTTTGCCTCTTTTCTTTCATGAACATCTGGTCTAATTTCTGGCTGCTCTAGAGGACTTTTACCAAGGCTCTGGTGCCAGAATGGCAGAGTTGTAGCTGATTTTTTGTGACATGAAGGTCAAACTTGAAACTTTGCGTCGAAAAAAACAGCTTTTTCTGTCCCTTATTTCCCCACCCTATTGCTATCCCCATCATATTGCTCCTTTGTCTTCTGGTGTTTCAAATTAAACAGGAGAATATTTATTGAACCTTAATAGCCTGGGTGAAGGAATACACGTGCAAGCTGATTTTTTTTGGGATGTGGGCATTGCTGGCAAGGCCAGCATTTATTGCCCATCCCTAATTGCCCTTGAGAAGGTGGTGGTGAGCTGCCTTCTTGAACTGCTGCAGTCCATCTGGTATCTGTAGCAGTTTGGTATAACTAACTGGCTTGTTGGCCATTTCAGCAGGCAGTTAAGAGCCAACCACACTGCTGTGGGTCTGGAATCACATGTAGGCCAGACCAGGTAAGGATGGCAGATTTCCTTTCCTAAGGGCATTATCCTGGACCTCTGGATTACTAGTCTAGTGACATTATCACAATGTCATAATCTCCTGATTGAAAAGAAACATCAGGAAGTTCCTCAGATGACCAATACATGGAATGGATTTCTGAATAGAGTAAAGGCAGCAAAAATCCTGGAATCATTTAATAAAACAATTAGATACCACAGTAAGGAAACTTATAGTCTCCCTGGATGGAGGAATCAACGTGGCTTGAACTCATGGCCTTCCGAATCTGCAATTGCATCCTCTTATGAATGTTGTCATTCTAAAACATATAGTCTGCCCTTCTCCTCTTTAATATTTTATTTCTGGCTGAGAAGCTAAGTGTCCATTTTTTCCCCTCCAAAATGAGGCCAATCACATTCTGAAGTACTCAAGGAAAGCCTGAACCTTTTGCCTTTGGATCCCTCTCCCATCCTGTAACTTTTTGTAATGTTATGCAAGATGTCGGGGCATAATGAAAGAACTTCTATGTTTTTAGGCACGTCCGCAGCCAACTAAATTTTGCCTTAAGCTTGTAACTCAGAAGATTGGCGCTCCAGCCTTGGGCTGCTCAGGACAGATTACACTGCATCATTAATTAGCTTCTATAACACACTGACAGATGGCTTCATGTGCAAAATAGCCTAAACAATCTGCACTCGGAAGCACCAACCAATGCTAGGTATTATTCAGTTACAGCTGGAAAAACAATTGCCCTTTCATTTTTTACACTCTTCCTACATTTCTGTCTTCCATATTCATCCATCTCTCCCTGGATTTCAGCTGCTACGGGGCTTGACTTTTCGTTATTCTGCTTGCAACTGACTGCTGCAGTGCAGGCTCCATTAACATAAAGGATTGCTACTTTTGCTTTGGAATACGTCCAAGGGAGAAAAAAGATTTCCACTATCTAGTAACAAAGACGTATGGGGAAAGGTAGCACCAAGTCTAAAGTGGGAACCATGGCTTTATACTCATATATACTTCTTCAGTAAAAATAACAAAAAGAAGAAACTATACGCCATGAGTAGCACTGCAATTTATACCTATCTGGACATTATCAATCAGGAAGTGCCTTATTTATATCTCCTGGCTCATATTGTAATTCTCCTACCAAAGTTAAAGCTCTCTACATGCTTAGCTACAGCATCAATTTAAAATGTAAATGTTTGCATTCATACCAAATCATGCTGACAGCTAGCAGCCATTTTAGGGGTCCAGTCAGACCGTCAGCATTTGCTGAAAAAATATTGGTGAGAGTCAGTTCTTCCCCCACTCAATGCTTCTCCTCTCTATGGACCCCTCAACCTTCTCCAACCAGGGCCCTGCTACAAATTAATTAACTGGCACTGGGTCCCATCTCCTCATCGCCACATCGAGAAGGGATTTCAGCCACTGTGTACTGGAGCAGGAAACATTTGCCAAAACACAAGTCCCAGTCTACAGTGCGCAGTGACTGAAAAACTGTTATTGGCAGCATTGAGTAGAGAAGGGTTCCAGTCCTGTCCAGTGCACAGGCAGCCAAATTCAGGTAGAAATGAGGTGAGAAGAATGGATAGTAATGAATGGAGAAATGGATCGCAATGATGAGATAATGGATAGAATGATAAAGAAAGACTTGCATTCCTACAGCACCTTTCATGACTGTTGGATCTAGTTTGTAGGTGTGTGGGTGTGTGTGGGGAACACCAGCGTGAACTGCGAAACAGAAAGAAAAGTCTGGGGTTGGGCAGGGTGGGTCACCATAGGCTGGTAATGTGAATAAAGGATTCCATTATGCTGTTGGAACTCAAGAATTTCTTAAGGGTTGTGTTAATGCAGAATCCAAATACACAGGATTATCAAAATTGTAGAGAAAACTGTAACATTTTTGTTGTGCATTACATGTCCCAAACAATGAGGATGGTCTGCGGACAGTTCAGGCGGAACTTACGGAAACATAAGAAATAGGAAAATGAGAAGGCCACATGGCCCCTTGAGCCTGCTCTGCCATTCAATAAAATCCTGGCTGATCTGATATTCTGGCCTCAAATAAATTTCCTGCTTGTTCTCCATAACCCTCAACTCCATATAGTTCAAAGATCTGTCTACATCAACCTTGATCATATTAAATGACCCAGCCTTCACAGCACTCTGTGGTAGAGAATTCCAAAGATTCATGACTCTCTGATAGAGAAATTCCTCCTCATTTCCATCTTAAATAGGCAAGCCCTTATTCTGAAAGTGTTCTCCCTAGTTCTAGATTCCACCACAAAGGGAAGCATTGTCTCAGCACGGACACAATAGGCCGAAGGGCCTGTTTCTGCACTGTATAACTCTATGACTCTATGACAAAGTCAAGCTCCCTCAGAAACTTATGTTTCCATAAGATTTGTAAGAACAGCAGGATAATAATATTGGATGATTTAATTATCCCAGGACAAACTGGAATAAAGACAATGCATGTGGTAAAGTGGGGAAATGCCTTTTTAGAACGTTCCATAACTGCTTCCTAAATCAGCATGCTACTAGTCCAGTAAGGAACAAAGCCTTGCATGCTTTAATTCTAGAAAATGATGTAGGAAAGCAGACAAATAATAGCAACCACAACACAGATTCAATGCAAGATTAGAAAGGGATAAAAGTCAAATATAAGAGTGCTGAGCTGGAAGAAGACAGTGGACTGGATGGTGTCTAATGAAACAGACTTGTTCAAGAGGGAAGAGAAGGAGAAAGCAGGTAAAGGTGGACCAGTTAGGCAAATGTCAGGCATCTCCTTTAGAGCTCCCTGGATTGATTGTCTAGCTATCCATCAGACTTACACTGTGAGACCAGTGGAACCACCAAGTATATTCAGGGCTACATGGCTGAGTGCGGAATTGGATGAGAGGCTTTATCTCTGTATTACCCCGTCCTAAGGACTCAAATGGTGCTTTATAAATAAAGGTCATTCTGTAGTCACTGCAAATCTGAAACCACTTGACAATAAAACAATATAATGCATCTTCTGAATCTCCATAATCTCAATAGTAATAGTGAAATGATAAATAATACCTTCACTTATGGTTCTTAAATACAGGCTGTGCTTAATTGCCCAATTAAGGGCTTCAGTTAGCATCCAGGCAGGAAGGCTGTCCACCAGCTGAGGTGAGAAGGCCTCTCACCTGATTAAATGACCCCCACCTCCAAACTCGCAGCCAGGGGGGCATTAAATTCCACCCATAAACAATGGTCAAGAAGCAGGTGGATGGGCAACATTTTCCAGTCGGAGGGGTCATGAAGACCACTCTTCCTTCCATTTTCCTCAGCCATGGTGAGGTAATTTGGGTGTTGAAATTGGACCTCGTTTTTCTAATCAGTAAATAGTGAGGGAGTGTGGAGGATGACACAGAAGTCGAATTTTGGGTGCTAACCTCCCATGCTTGAATAATGCAGGAATACCTCTGACGCAATATTGATTTGGATGCTTGCAGAGGCTTTTTCATGTGACTGTTGCTTAATTATTGCATTTATTGTTCATCCCTAATTGCCCTTGGGCAGGTTGTGGTGGCAACTGAGTGACTTGCTAGGTTATTCCAGAGGGCAGTTGAGAGTCAGTCACATTGTTGTGTGTCTGGAGTCATATACAAGTCAGACCAGGTAAAGATGACAGGTTCCCTACCTTAAGGGGCACTAGTGAGCCAATTAGCTTTCATGACAATCCAGTAGTTTAATAGGCTGGAATTTTATGCTCCCCACCAGCTGGTTTTTAGGTGGGCGGTAGCATTAAATTGAAAGGAAGGGATTCCCTCTGGGTTCCTGCTTATCCCAACCACACAGCAATTTTAGGCTGGGGTGGGCAAGGCCTTGGACAGGAAGCCTGCCATTGCTCCTATTGAGGCCCTTAGTGGCCAATTAATGGCCAATTAAGGACCGTTTCCTGCCCAGCCTCAAATTTTAGGCTGGTGGGAAGATTGAACCTGGGCGGGGGAAGCCCAAAATACAACAACGTTGCATCTCAGGCGGGAAGGGAGAGGACCCTCCATCGGAAGCCCCATCGAGCGTGGGCCGTGTTTCTTGCCACTGCACACCGGGAATCTAATTTCAACACTTTAGCATCCCATTAGAAGACCTGCTTGCCGGAATCATCCCCCCATGCTGGAACATCTGGGCATGACGATGTGTTTCACACTTGTACAGAATCGGCGTGCACCTGGTGAGCTGCACTTCACTCAGGACTTTGAGGCTTGGTGGCCTACCTTGCTTCGGGCAGGACTCATGGTCATCAACGCCACATCACTTTTAGAGGAGCTCACGCCAGGTCTCTACCTATCAGACCAGCCGTAAGGCGCGGGTGGCTTTTATATGGCTGCAGGGCTAGGGCTTGCTAGGGGAAGAGGGTGAAGAGGCCTCAGGCAAGGGAAGAGGCTGCAGGGCAAAGGCTGTACTGGGGAAGGGGGGTATCCCAGGGGGCACAAGTTGGTCTGAGATCTCAAGATGGTGAGGGCTGAGGAAGCAGTCTCCAGTGGAGATGAGGCCAGATGGGCATGTGGGGGTGTGTGTGAGAGAGTGAGTGGTGATGTCCCTTGAGCTGGCAGTGAGTGAGATGCCAGTGAATGTGTGATGGCCTTGTGAGAGTGTGAGTTTAGAGTAATGAGATGGTTGCCTTAACCTGGTGGCACAGATGGGATCATTCATCCTCTTTCTTCACTGGATGGCCAACCTCTCGTGTGCAGCGTTGGCACTGACCGCCACTGCCACTACCTCCCAAGCGAAGTGGTGAGATTGCTGGGCCTCCTGGGGCCAGAGCGGGGTCACAGTGGGCCTCCAAAAGGCATTCCAGTGACGGGTCACTGAACTTTTCTTGGCTTTCAGGGCCATGTCTTCACTGGAGCAGTCCTGGGCTGCAACCATCGAGAACTGTGGCTGCAGTTTAGATATGGCACCCGGAGTGAGGAACCAGTGTGGCAGGTGATTCAGAGACTGCCCGCCAGCGAGGTGGCATTCTTCCCGTGGCTGCATCATTAATGAGGTGGGAAGTGGATGATATGGCACAAAAACCCACCATTGCGGCCAGCGGGGAAAACCTTTTTTTTCACACCCGCTACCGCACTTAGTGCAAAGCTGGGGCGATTCTGCCCATAGTCTCCGACATTTTCTTCAACTTCCTCTTCTGTCCAATGCAGCGCTGTCGCTGCAGGCACTGGAGAGGCGCCAGCCAATCAGTTTAGTCAGCAGCTTTCTAAGGTGGGACTACCTCCCGTGTGAGGGGCAAAAGTCCCACCAGGAGTGTAAATTGACGTTATGGCACTCGGAGTTGGCCGGGATGTGTTCCCCACCAACTCTTCAGATAGTGGGGAGCAAGACCCCGCCATCCAAAAAATTCAGGCCATGGTCGCCCATTGCTGATGCTAGCTTTTTATTTAATTAATTGAATTTCATTCCTCCAACTGCCTTGGCGGGATTTGAACTCAGGTCTCCAGATTGTTGGTCTGGACCACTGGAATATTAGTCCAGCAACACAACCGCTATGTTGCATGAGCAACCACCTGAAACAGGTCTTACCTCATTGATATTGCTATTAAGGAGCCTAATGCTTGTTTTAAAAACTATCCCAGAAGTTGGTTTGCCCTAAGCTGGGCAGGCATTGGGCCTGATTTGCTTGCATCACATGGAGATAAGGTAATGTGAGCCAATGGCCCTTAAAGGTCCATTTAAAAAAAATTATTACCTGAATATGGAGCCAGGGAGTGGAGAGCCCCCACCCACCACAATACACACTCCCACCCGCCGCCTGGGATTCTTAGCACTATTGCAGGCCATTGCTGGTCTGCATTAGCCACATTCTCTAATTCCTCTCCCTTACTTTAGGCTGCTGCTGGCTAGACAGGCAGTCTGAACTACAAGGAGTATCAGCGTGGCGGCAGCTCTGTAGAATCGACAGGCACTGACAGCTCATTCAAAACATTAACATGAGGCTTACTCGAGAATCAATTCCTGGTGCTCCTTGGGCTGGCACCCAAGTGGCCCTCACCCTGCATGCACAAAATTAGGCACGAGCTACTTTTACCCCCTTGAGTTTGACTGTGCTGCTGCTTACAGTACCTCAAACGCACTCCAACATACATTAGCCAAGTCGCTGTGGTACCCTAACAGCACTTGGATCAATTTAAGAGAGTGTAATTCCCTCTTTGATGTTCACATTCAGCTATTAAGTTATCATGGCTAAGGAAGATAGCTGTGAAGGACTAAAATATTATCTTCTGTCAATTCAATTTCAGTCAGTTTATCCATGAAAGGTTTTCACTGGGAGCTATGGCAGGAGACTGCACTTTTGGATATTCCATATACCCCGTCAGCCATTTTGAGAAGGCTTGGACCAGGTTATGCAAGAATAGCACAGATTTGTTTTTACTTGACAGGGATTCAATTGATAAGGCAGGGGTAAGAATAGGAAAACCTAAGGACAATTAAGAGCAAAGATGAAAGAAAATAAGAAGTAAATAGAAAGAAAAAGGAAAGCAAAACAAAGCCCGTGTAAAATGGAAAGAAGATCAAGAATAATGAATAAAGCACAAAGAAATGGAAACAAAATTAAAAAGGCGAAGGAATTAAAGTACATTCTAACTGAATAATGTCAAAGAACATGTTATAACATATAGCCACATGTCTCTTAGACGGCAGGAATTCTTCAAGCAGCTTTGACAGTAGAAGAATTCCCAATTGTTTCTGAGATTTGACATCTTATGCTCCATATGTTTTCACTGGAAGATGGGCCTTATAAATGGTTTTTGGCATGAAAGAAATGCATCTGTATTAATTTTCAGCAAAAAACTTAATCGCAGCAGAACTCTGCATTAAACAGTGAAAGAAGAAATTGAAGTGAGCAATTACATTGCTACAGATATAGGAATGTACAGAACCTGGAAAGACCATCTCATCTATGTGTCTGGTCCTAGTATCTAGGGAATATTACATCCCATGTCACCTCTCATACCGCTCGATTAAGTTTTTCACCAGGTACTTAGGCAGTTCTCTCTGGGAAAATCTTCACTCTTGACCTTTCCACCAACATCTCCTAATTAAATGACCTGCTCCCAGTGGTATTCAGAAAATAGCTGTTAGGAAGTTGCCTGAGGCAACTCTCCCTAAAGCTGCTTCTTCCTACCTTTGCATAAGAGCGGGGCCTCTCTGCAGCAACTGCTCTTAATGCCATGGTAGAGATTCTGAACTTAACATGTGGGGAATCATTAGGCACAAATTCATGTTCTCCCATTCTATGGCACAAAGAATTGGAGCTATAGACAGTGGTTTATTCCTGCTCATAATCTTTTCAAGCCATTATAGACGTCATTGGCACACATGACTGGTTTTGATAAAGTAGCTGTGACGTGAGTTAAACATAAATTTTAAAACTGTGACTGTGTGTGCTTTCCTTCCTGTGTGAACTTTTAAAGTATAAATATAAGGAAATGTGACTGATTTTTGAACCGATGACAGTCAAAATGAGAAATTAGTTCTCCATGAGATCAACGATTGAGGTCCGGGTCAGGCTTCCAGTGAGAAAGGAGCTCAGAATGCTCGACATGACCATTAATCATATAAAGGACAAATGATACTCTTTGCACTTCCTAGTTGCGTGGGACCTGACAGAGCTTTCAGCTGTTACACTTCATATTGTGCCAGGATTGCGTCTTCAAAACTGTCTTGATTGACTGCTCCGTGCAGCATTAAAATTACAAACAGTTGACCATTGCCTCAGTTCTCTCAGACCATCCCCTATTTCCAAGTCAGTGCAGCAAAAGGCAAGCGCTTGTACGAAATTTTGTCAAATGCTTCAGGTTAAAGCAAGAAAGTTCACAAAACGATTTATGTTCAGCTCAGAAAACAGTACCAATGAATGTTAAATGCTAATTTTATCTGCTGATTTAATTTGCTTCTGCGTAGATTCTTTCTTCAGAATTTCTTTGTCCATTGGAAATATATAGCCTACATAGGTAGGATATATAGGTAGGATGTTTCAACCAATCAGAAAGACCAGGAACATATTGTGGATGTTCTGTATTGTTTCTGGTACAACCTAGCAGTGAAAGAGTAGATTAATATCTCTGAGGCACGGTATATAATCCTTTCAGTACACACATACAGTTAAGTTTTAATTCATAAAAGAAGTGTGTGTGTTTATGGAGATTGTCCTTTGTGATGAGCATGAGTAAAGATTTTTGGAAGATGACCTGCCTTTGACTGGCTCACAGTTCCCGGGGTCCTAATTCCTGGGGTAGGCCTGATGCTGCCCAGTTATTCGGTAGGCCTTCCCAAATGGAGGAGATTCAGGGGCTCCTGCCAGTTCTCCAGTTGGTGGTGAGACCCTCGTCACCATGCCCCATGTGTGTAAACAAATAAGGAGAGATGAGACTATATTTGACATAAGCTTTCTGCAGATTAGGGTGTACATTGATGACACATTGGTCGCTGAAAGTATAATAAGGTAATAGCCAATAGTTATGTCTTTGTTGCAATGTATTTCTGTAACTTAGACCATGGTATATTTAGAGCTGAAATTTGATCTGATAAACCTCCATTAAGAAAGTATCAATTTGATTAAACAACTTGGGATAGTTTGGACCTCCAGCTACTTATGATGTTAATACCACACTGCACTGTCAGTAAATTGTTAGTATACTTGAAAGAAACTCCCCCATCTCTATTTTCGAATAAAATAAATGGGTAAGTTAGATGAAAGAAATTAATAGCAGTGCACTGATACATCTGAGTGCTAATTAAGACCTACTTTAACTGGGCCTTGATTAACCGCGAAAGAAAAGGTATTGTACATTTTACCTTACACATTGAACAAAAATCAGGGCAGCACATCACAAATGCTTTAATGAAGCAGGAATGGCTGTCTAACACTCAATGTGTAAGAAACTCCATGATCCAAGGAGACTGCAAAATATCAAGTATATTTACAGATGGGAACTGAGATGAATGGGCAGAAATTCTCATCTGTAACTTACACAGAATGAAACTTCAGGAGAAGGAGCTGATGGAAAGATTAAACAGTGCGTTGGTTTCCAATTCCTTCATATAAAAATAAATTGTGCAATACCTTCCCCCAAAATGTGGTCATTACTTCAGGTGGAAATGCCAATGGAAAATAGTACAAGGCCAGACCCGAATGGATTATGACAGACTGAATATGAGAAAGACAAATAACCTTTCTTTCCTCCATATCTGCATAGTCTGGGGAATTTGTAACTTAAAAGGCAGCAATCATTTTTACAGACACAGCAACCAACAATGGCTTGCTACACAATGCAGAGGGAAGAATGGATTGCTGCAACCTCTGGAACACAGGAGAGTGAGAAATATTTAGTTGTTTTGCTCTTCATCGTCTTTTCAAGATATTTTTTGACGCCAGCAGAAAATACATCACAGCTTAGAAAGTAGAATGAATTGCATATATTCTGACTTAATTCTTGTAACCGTCCAACAAGATAGGAACTTTCAGGAACAGGAACATTCCATTGGGCCCAAAAAGCCCAATTCTTTTCCAGGGACCAACTATATTTGTAAATGACCCAGACAGCATAGAAGAAATGGAAGTCACGGGGACCACAGAATTGTCATATTTAATACCATCTTGGACCTAATTAGAACAAATGTTTTTAGCTTTTTTCTAAAAAAATAATTTCGAAGAGATGAAGGATTTACGAAGACAATTGAATTGGAGAAGGACTTTTGTCAACATTCCAGTTGAAGACTACTGAAACACTTTTAAAAGAATAATGCTGCACATAGAAGACAAGGACAGGTTTTCAAGCCAAGATGTGGGTATGGTTAAGAAGTCGGCTAGACGGTAGAAAATTGCTGGCACTGATTAGAAGGATATTACGAAGATAGGGGGAGATACTGAACAGTGTGGCTCAAGACTCACTGCTGTTTTCAATTTACATTGGTGACTTGGATCCTGAAACACAATGTAAATTGGTTATATTTGTAGATGTTGCAAAAAAACTGGGAAGTGTTACTGAAGGAGGCTGCTTTGAAACTGAAGAATGGGCTAAAAAAAACACGTAAGTGGCCCATAGATGTGGGCCAAGTGCAGGCGATGCAATACCCACAATCCCAATGACACCCCCGCCCACCCCCGGAGGGATTTCTCCTCCAACCCGAGGGCCTACCGCAATTCGGCCATTCTGAAATCCTGAATTTTAATTTTAATTCGCCTGTCTGAGGAAGCCTCCATTTTGATGCACCCTCAAGGTCTCCGATCTGGTTCAGCAGCACCCACTTCTCCTGGTGGTGCTAGTGAGGCTTCAGAGATGCCAGTCCTGTGATTGGGGACGCAGCACCAGGAGCCCGACTACCATCCTTAATTGGACAGCGGGCCCATAGGAGGTCGATTAGGAGGCCACCCGTGGTCAAATTGCTGAAACAGCCCTGCTGCCGGAAAGTGCAGGTTTGGGACCCGCTTTTCAGTCTGACCTCGGAGTCCGAAAACCTGTGGTAAAATTCAGCCCCAAATTTTACACACCATTCTGGGACATATACCTCTTAATTGGTCTTGGCTGAAGTTTGGGATGGATGCCAACAGCTGTAAATATGAAAGGAAATATTATATATACACTGGTATGATTTACCAGCTTGTACAATTTTGGAAAATGCAACATGCAATACTGAAAGTTGTAAAAGAATAGCTTCAAATCGGACTGAAAATAGGCAGGCCCAGTTAATGTTTACACGTTAATGGGATGTCAATTAATCACTGCACAATCAACATTATTTTAGCTAGGTTGTTACGCTAACAACCCCAAAAATCTGAAAAGGAAAAGCGTAGATGGGACTGAAATTGTGATGAAGGGTCTCGATCAACTCTTCACCAGAATATTTAGCACGACACAACACTGACTCCAATGGAAAGGAAAATAAGGCATGGTGTAAAACTGGTTGGTGATTCACTCTGGTCTGTTTTGTGTCACCGCTGACATTGAATTTCACCCTAAATAATCACAATGATTTCTCAAGATCAATAGGTCTTCAGTTCTCTACCGGAAGGCGGGTCCTTGCCAATTATGCACAGAACCGTGGCTAATTAAGTGCCATGAGGTAGGGCGAGGAGGCAGACCCCAAGTTTACCTCAGCTGGAACAGGGATTGAACCCATGCTTTTGGCATTAATCTGATCCACACGCTGGCCTCCAAGCTAACATTGATGTATCTATTCAGGAATAACAGTCTAAGTTATCAAATAGATTTGTTTTTCCCTATATGGTGTGGAAAGAATTGCATAGGTTTGAAATCTGACCCTTCACTCAAGAAGTTTGAATCTAGTACAATGTGAATGAGTATTATATTCCAGTATTGTTTATACAACAAACTGAATAACGACTTTTGCATTTGACTGGAACAAAAACTTGTTATTGGATTAGAAATGCAAATGGAGCTATATTCTCCAACGACAGCTGTATCTTTTAGAATTAAATTTGCATTAAAACTGTGAAGAGAACTGCCTTCAACATTGCCTTATTTTTTATAGTCACATTTATATCACAGACAAAGCTCCAGTGAATATCGGCCACTGAAAACAATGAATCCTGAGTTATTTGAGGTTAGGTAATCCAACTGTGAATTCAAGTTTATGTCAAGGATTGCTATTTATTAATAATCTTTGTTCAATTAGATTGTGCTGAACTTCACCTCACATTTACCCCTCCCCCCTAACCATAAGCATAACCATCAACATTGAAGAATATTAGGATATGCAAGTGTTCTTTTTGGAACAAAGAATTCTTCTGAAGCAAAAGACTTTCTCATTAAAAGCATATCCTTAAAAGTAAAGCTAAGTCCCATTGTACAGACCAGACTGCTTTGGGTTAAACTTGGTGCAATCATTTTTTTATTGATTATTCAGTTGAAGTCTCAGCAGGCCAACAGAAGCAATATTGTTGATTTATGATGGAACTTTCGCTTGTGGACCAGCATGGAGACAAAAGCGTGTCGTGAGTGTGGTTGGGGGCCTGGGGAGAGAGTGGGTCAGTGGCGATGGGGAAGAAGTGGTGAGGAAATGCCAAAGGAACTAATGTAAGGCCCTGGCAATTTTTTACCGCTGAGTTAATTTAAAATATCCTGATACTCCCAAATGAACAAGAGTTAAAATGGCAGGGTTTGTGATCACTGTAGGAACATAGCAGCTAGTGTCCACATCATTTCCAGGGCGGGGCTAAAATTGGGGCTATCAATACTTCAAATGCTCAGCAGCTTTGCAGCTCATGCTGGATGAGGGTGTAGGAATACAAAATGGCTTTAGCAACTTCTCCCCTAGACATGCAACTTAAGATTGACACTTTTCAGCCAGCATGGTGTTTCCCGGAATGCTCCTGAGAACTCCCAACTTAAACTCAACGTTCTCTCTGGCCTCAGAATATTGCTGCATTTGTTGGCAGAGCCTGGAAACTTTTCAATTGGGCACACCTGTCATTGCTTCATTGAATTGGATAGTTGCATTGAGTTTAACTGTTGAATCTGAAGCACATTTCACAGTTCTGAATGTTAGCTAATGTCAGAAGCAACATTCAAAAGACTCATGGGAATCATTGGGAAGGCTCTCCATATTATCCATTGGAGATTTTAAAAAATGGGATTTACTAGAGGATTGGGATGCGGTGACCAATAGAAAGCTCATTTGGAAAGACTTTTATTAAATTACTAGGGAATAGTGATCCAGGAAAATGACACCGAGGAACATGAAACTTCACCAAAATATTTTAAAATGTAATATATATTCACGGAAGCCTTTTACATAACTTTACCAGATTGCTCCAAACTGTGCTGAGCTCATCCCCGAAGAAAAGAAGAATAAGTGATGAATGATGAACTTGTCAGGGTATGTGCAGACAACAATCAAAGTTGTTGTCAATAATGTGTGAAACACAAGGCCTTGTATGTACTGAAGCAGCAAGTCAGAAAATCAAGCATTCTTGTGGGGAACAATCCAGGTGTAGCAGTGAATCATGTGCACTTCTTTCAATTTAGTTTATTGCATTTGCTGCTCCCAATGTGGTCTCCTCTACATTGGAGAGACTAAATGCAGACTGGATTACCACTTTGTGGAACAACTTTGTTCAATCCGCAATCGTGACCCTGACCTTCCTGTCGCTTGCCATCTCAATTCACCATCTTGCTCTCATGCTCAAATTTCTGTCTTCAGCCTGCTACAATGTTCCAGTGAAGCCCAACGCAAACTGGAGGAACAGCGCCTCATATTCTGATTAGGCGCTTTACAGCCTTCTGGACTTAACATTGAGTTCAACAACTTCAGACCATGAATTCAATCCTCAATTTTGATATTTTTCACCTCCCCGCCCCCCTCATCAGGTGCCATGTTTTGCTTTCAGAAAGTGCTGACCCTTGTTCTGCTGTTAACACATTCTGCTATCTTACTTTCAGACAGGGCTGACCTTTATGCCACTATTAACACCTGCTTTAGTCTCTAATACTATCATTAACACTCTCTTTGTCTTGTGTTCATGACATCTTTGTCATCTAATCTTGCCTGACCGCCAATCCATCCCTGACTTTCTATTTTGCTCCACCTACTCCACACCACCCCTCCCCCACACCCGACTTCAACAACATGAAACCATCCTACCTCTCTCCAACTCTGAAGAACAGTTGAGTGGACTCAAAACGCTAACTCTGTTTCTCTCTCCACAGGTGCTGCCAGACCTGCTGAGTTTTCCAGCATTTTCTGTTTTTATTTCAGGTTTCCAACATCTGCAGTATTTTGCTTTTATTCTTGTGGGAAAAATGTCCTCCACCGATTGCCACCCCTCTTCCTAAATAACAGCGAATCCTATTTGCTGTTTTTGATATATTTTGTGTTTCATATTTCATTGGCAAATGTAGCCTGTGTTTTATTTGATATTTCTCACTTAGTCTTCACTAGGTTACTTCCGCCCCGACCCCCTGCTCCAACCCCCCACCACCCCACCCCATGCATCTCCAATTGTTGCACAACACCCATCAGCTCGTTTTACTGATGGGACTGCTCTGGAGCCTCTACCAGTCCAGCTCTGTAACTCACTTCAGAAGCAACATGATTTCACTCCTACTCCAATTCTCCTTCCCATCCATGATTAGAGATCCCGGCCTCTACTTCCTTCCACTGATGGCATTACTGGGCTTACCATTCAAGGAACAGCAGGGTTAAACAGATTTCCTACCTCTAAGCACTTGCCTGCCGCTTCCTCTTTTTTTTTTAATCCGAGAATTCTGAAGTGATAATTGGTGGCACAATATCATATTAATGCCTCTGAGCGCTGATTTTAAATATGGCCAGGTTGTGCCCTTGCAATTATTTTATTTTCAAAATAGATTCACGGGCATCTGCTGCTCCAGCTCATTGAATTAAAAATTGCTCAGCCTTTTCCACAGGAGCAAAGCGCAAAATCAGTGTGGTCGACGTGTCTCATCTGGAAATCTCATGAGACTTGTCAATCAAATGGAGGGCTTGTATGGTCAGAATCAGCAATGAAGTGCTCTGTATCTTCAGCAAGCTCTAGTTCAATTTTAAAAATGTCAAGGAGGATGTATAGTTTACAATGAACTGTACTCAATGTATAATGGAAATTTGATCCTCTCACTCGACAACAAGTGTTCAGGAGCAAAAATAGAAGAAACTATTGATAGAATGACACAGCACAGAAGGAGGCCTTTCAGCCCATTGTGGCTGTGCCAGCTCTTTGAAAGAGCGTTCCAATTAGTCTTATTCCCATGCTCTTGCCCCGTAGCTCTGTAAATCTTCCCACTTCAAGGCCAGGATTTTACGGCCCCTCCTGTCTGGTGGGATATTACGGTCCTACCAAACCGCACGGAGATTTAAATGGCTCGCCACATCCGCGGGGGGAGACACGCTCTGGCGGGGCCGTCAAATCTCGGCCCAAGGGTTTATCCAATTCCATTTTGAAAGTTATTGCTGAATTTGCTTCCTCGCCCATCGTTTCAGGCAGTGCATTTCAGACCATAGCAACTCGCACCATTTCTTTTTCTTCATTTCGCCTCTTGTTCTTTTGTCAATCGCCTCTGGTTACTGACCCTCACTGCCAGTGGAAACATGTGCTCCTTACTTAGCCTATCAGGACCCTCTGTGACTTTGAAGACTTCTATCAAATCTCCCCATAGCTTTTGCTTGTCTAAGAACAACCCTGGTGTCTCTAGTGCTTCCGTATATCTGAAGCTTTTCATTTTTGGTACCATTCTAGTAAATCTCTTCTGCACACTCATTAGGACCTTGATATCCTTCCTAAAGTGTGGTGCCCAGAATTGGCCGCAGTATGGAGTTTTTAATCAATGCTTTATAAAGGTTAAACATAATTTTCTTTCTTTTCTACTCTCTAATTCCATTAATAGACCCAAGGAGCCCATTGTCATTTTAACACCCTTCTCAACTTGACCTTCAGTAACTTGTCCTGGATTTCTCTCTCTTTGCAGCCCCTTTAAAATTCTGTCATTTGGTTTATATTGCCTCTCCCTATTATTCCTATCGGAAGACTCATTTAAACAAACAACAACACATAAACTGAGATGAAAACACAAATGTAATGCTGCAGTTAACTAAAGCTTTCAGCATATTAATCAGCAAGCTGAATGGGGCTGCACGCCAAATCATGTTGCCCTTCACCTTTGTGAGATTGTATAAAGATCTCCCTCAAATTCCTCACTCATTGAGCACAGGACAGCTTCATCAGCAGCTTTGCGAAAGACTTCACACCATCAAGTGGAATACAATTAAATCTCTCCATTAGCAGGGAACTGTGTTTGTCAGTGTTTTCCAAATGACCTTAAAGAAAGAAGCCGTACAATCCATCAAGTTCCTATGAGGTATCAGTTGGTTTGTTGGATTATACCAGAGCAGCATTGCCATTTTCTGGCATTAAAAATAGCATAACAAAAATAATTATAAAACGAGTGATATAGGACCTCTCAGTTGTTTTACTTCATTCTGTTTTACAATGGGACTGCGTGGATGGTGCCCTGACATTAAGCAATCTATCAGTTAGAGGGGGGATTTTCCTGGGTCTGGATGCAGCGGATAGCAGAAAACTGATCAGGTCAGGGTTGCTAACAGTGGGAGGGCATATTCCAGGAGGTTTTGTCACATGATTTCCTGCTTCCAACCACCCCACTCTTCACACTCTCACCATTAATTGCCTGTCATGTCCATCCTTATGATGTACAGCCTTCCTACACCAATCAGAAAGTGAATAATGCCTCATGACCTAATTGGATGAATTTTCACAGTCAGTCAAACAGCTATTTTTCCCATATTCAGTATTTTTCTAACCGGTAAACAAGAGTGTTCAATTTCTCTTTTTTCAAAACTACTAATTTTCTTATTAACCCAGGACTTTTCTCTTGGAGCTGTGTCCTTTAAATTAGTCTTCAATTCCTGGAGACTGGAGGGGAATCCAGTTGGCATTTCTTGCTGGTGTTCATGCCTGTTAAGAATCAGAGAAAGCAGGGAGTGTGAGTGAGTAGAGTTGGGGAAGGTTGCAGAACTAGATTGTCATAGAGCTGGGAAGTAGACATGCTGAGGGATGGGGAGTCACTAGAAGTCATAAGGATTTGGTCCAGGTTAGGATAGAGCTTGGCAGAGTTGCGGGGGGTCAGCAACAGTTACTTTTCGACTTCCCTGCTTGGGTGGTGCCGTGGCATAATGGAACACCTCACATTGCAGAACATACTCATTGGAAAACTCAGGCATATCGATCATTGAAGCACTAAAATGTAGTGCCACATAGTGACTGGATACAAGTTCAAATCCTTTCTTCTTCCCCAGCATGTCAGCCTGTGGTTCAATTGGTGTCACTCTTGTCTCTGCATCACAAGGTTCAAGTTTCACTCCAGGACTTGAACACAAAAATCAAGGCTGACAACCCAGTGGAGCACTGAGGGAGTGCTGCACGATTGGAGATGCCGTTTTCAGATGAGGTTTTAAACTGAGGGGCCATCTGCCTGCTCCGGAAGATGTGAAAGATTCCATGATGTTACTTGGAAGAAGAGCAGGGGAGCTACCTTAATGTCCTGGTTAATATTTAAAAGAAAACAGATTATCTTGTCATTATCACCTTGTTGTTTGTGGGAGTTTGCTATGTGCAAAATTGATAGCCATGTTTCCTGCATTCCAATGTTACAGTGACTATATGAAATGCATCTCATTGACTGTAAAGCACTTTGTGATATCTGGTAGTTATGGGAAGCGCTATATAAATGCAAGTCTTTTTCCCTCCTAATGCTATGCATTTCCTGATCTTAGCCACAACAAACAGGTGGGACCTAAAATACAAGAGAGTGCAATAGAGCATTGACCAAGAAAAGACTCATTGTCCCATCAAGTTGGCCGTTCCATAGTCCGTGTCCAACAAACCCCATCATTGATCCCACTTCACATTTAATTTCTTCTATTATTACTCCCTGACCCATAGTCTGTCAAAACCCCAGATGTTGGTGCCCTGTACATGCTGTATCAAAGCCATTTGTTCCCTGTGTTAAAGAAGACAGAAAGTTTTATGAATACAAAATTAGGGGAAAAAATGGTTAGTTAGGTGGACAAAGTAGAAAAGCTGAGATTGTTCTCATTAGTGCATAGGAGAATAGAAAACAAAATATTCATGATATGTGGGCATCATGGGCAAGGCCAGGATTTATTGCCCATCCCCAAATGTCCTTGAGAAAGTGGTGGTGAACCGTTGTAATCTATGTGGTGTAGGTACACCCACTGTGTTGTTAGGGAGGTTGTTCCAGGATTTTGCCTCAGTGACGATGAAGGAATGGCAATATATTTCCAAGTCAGGATGGTGTGTGACTTAAAGGGCAACTTGCAGTTGGCGAAGTTTCCATGAGTCTCTGCCTGTGATCTTCTAGGTGGTAGAGGTGACGGATTTTGGGGTTGCTGCCAAAGAAGCCTTGGCGAGTTGCTGCGATGCATCTTATGTATGACACATACTGCAGTCAAGTTGTACAGAGGTGGAGGGAGTGAATGTTTGAGGTGTTTGATGGAGTGCTCATCAAGTGGCTGCTTTGTCCTGGATGGTGTTGAGCTACTTGAGTATTGTTGGAGCTGCACATATTCAGGCAAGATGTGCCTTGTAGCAAGGCTTTCGGGTGTGAGGAGATAACTCACACCATCAAATACCCAGCCTCTGTCTTCCTTTAGATCTGGAGCACAAGTCTTCAACACTGCAGTCAGGATGCTGTCAGGGCCCATAGTCATTGCAGTATCCAGTGCACTCAGCCTTTTCTTGATATCACATGGAGTGAATTGAACTGGCTAAAGACTGGCATCTATGATGCTGGGGACCTCAGGAGAAGGCTAAGCTGGATCAGCCTTCTCCTCCCATTAGTTGTTTAATTATCCATCACCATTCACAACTTGATGTAGCAGGACTGTAGAATTTTGATCTAATTCATTGGCTGTGGGATCACTCAGCTCTGTCTGTCGCATGCTGCTTCCACTGCTCAGTACGCATGTAGTACTGTGTTGTAGATTCATCAGGTGGGCACCTCATTTTTTGGTACGCCTGGTTCTGCTCCTGATATACCTTCCTACACTCCTCATTGAACTAGAGTTGGACGCTGATTTGATGGTAGTTGTAAAGTGAGGGATATGCCGGACCATGAAGATGATTGTGGTTGAATACAGTTCCACTGCAGCTGATGGTGCACAGTGCCTCACGGATGCCCAGTTTCCAGCTGCTGGATTTGTTCTGAATCTACCCCATTTAGCATGCTGCTAGTACCATGCAACATGATGGGGCTGTTCTCAACGTAAAGCTGGGGCTTAATCTCCACAAGGATTATGCAGTGGTCATGCCTACCAATATTCACATTGATAAATGCATCTGCAATAGGTAAATCGGCGAGGACAAGGTCAGGTAGGTTTTTCCCTCATGTTGGTTTCCTCACCACTTGCTGGCAAGCCCAATCTGGCAGATTTGCCATCCAGGGCTTGGCCAGCTCAAACATAAATGGAGCTACTGAGCTGTTTTCGATGATGAACATTGAAGACCCCAGCCAGAGTACATTCTGTGCCCTTGCTGCCCTCACTGCTTCTTCCAAGTGATGTTCTGATTCTGGAAGCGCATTGGTTCATCTGCTGACAGAGGGTGGTGGTTGGCAATCAGCAGGAGGTTTCATAATCATGTTTGACCTGATGCCATGACACTTCACTGGGTCTGGAATCAATGATGAGGACTCCCAGGCCCACTTCCTCCTGACTTTATACCACTGTGTCACCACCTCTGCCGAGTCTGTCCTGGCAGTGGAGTGACATTCTCAGGAGATAGAGGAGTCTGGGGCATTGATGATGAGGTATGATTCTGTGATTATAACTGTGCCAGGCTGTTGCTTCATTAGTCCATGTGTCAGCTCTCCCAATTTTGGCACACGTCCCCAGATTTCAGTGAGGGTGACTTTCAAAGTCAGCTGGACTGGTTTTATTCTTATTATACTTACAGTGGTTGGTACAATTGAATGGCTTGCTAGGCCATTTAAGACTGCAGTTAAGAGTCAACCGCATTGCTGTGAGTCTGGAGTCATAAATAAGCCAGAATGAGTAAGGATGGCAGACTTTCTTCCCTGAAGGACATTAGGGAACCAGATGGGCTTTTACAACAATTCAGTAGTTTTATGCTCACCATTACCAATACTCACATTACATCCCAGATTTTTATTTAATTAGCTGTATTTAAATTCCCATGTTCACAGGACATCAAATTGTTATAGCACAAAAGGGGACCATTTTGCCCATCAAGTCTGTGCTGGCTCTCTACAAGAACAAATGTGCTAGTCCTGCTTCCCCGTCTTTTCCCCATAGCCCTGCGTATCTTTTCCCTTCAGGTGATAATCCAATTCCCCTTTGAAAGTCACGATTGATTCTGCCTCCAGCACCTTTTCAGGCAGTCCTCATTTCCAGCTCATTGCATAAACAGAGTTTTCCTTATGTCACCTTTGGTTCTTTTACCAATTACCTTAAATCAGTGTCTTTTGGTTCCTGACCCTTCCACCAATGGGAACAATTTTTCTCTGTCTGCCCCTCATGATTTTGAACACCTCTATCAAATCTCCTCCTAACCATTTCTTCTCTCAGGAGAAGAGCCTCAGCTTCTCCAATCTACCCATGTAACTAAAGTCCCTCACCCCAGGAACTATTTCTCTCCAAACCTTTCTGCACCCTCCCTGAAGCCTTCTCATCCTTCTTAAAGCGCAGTGCTCAGAATTAAACACGGTACTCCAGGTTAAGGTCAAACCATGTTTTATAAAGATTCCATGATAACTTCCTGACTTATCTCCTCGTTGCCTTTATTCATAAAGCCCAAGACCTCATATGCCTTTTTAACCACTTTCACAACCTTCTCTGCCACCTTTAGTAATTTGTGCCTATATACCCACCAGCTCTCTCTATTTCTGTGCTCAGTTTAGAATTGCTGTGGTGGGATGTGAACTCATGGGATGTGAATTCATCTTTCCAGATTGTTAGCCCAGACTTCTGTGCAACTAATCTCGTAATATAACCACTGTGCTACTGTTCCCAGTGCTGGTGATTCAATCGTTTAAAAACTTGAATCATTTGCTGTCAGCCCACCTCCTGGACTGAGACAGGCTTAACTCTGTGCAGATGCTCACATCTGATCATTGCCTGACCTCCTTGGACAGTGTAGGGAGAAAACTGCAGTCTTCGCTGGAGTCTAACGGCTGCCAATGAGGACAAAAGGTCATTGCCAGCGATCATCTGCCCGATCTCTCAACCACAGACACCGCAACAGTAAACCAAGAAAAAGGAGAGTAAAATAAATATATTACTTCCCTACATACACCCCCCTCCCACCGCCATCACCTCACCCCAACCTACCCCCGATGCTTGTGGCAATTCGCACTGTGATGAAACCTCACTCTGAGCTTGCTTCCAGGATTTATTTTAGGCACACGATTATTATACCATCACTCTGTCAGCTTTCACAGTAGAAGCAGAGCCAGTAGCAAAGTCCTTAATCAACTGCACACGTTGCTGATAGGCATTAAGTGGTAGGTTAAATAAAAAGCCAATTATTTGCTGCATATCAATTGGACATTGCACTATATGGAGACTATTTAACCCTCGGCCAAGTGAGCTCTGACACCTTAAGATTGAGCTTCACTGAAAGAAAAGCTCCTGGTGCTCCAGCAAGCAGCCTGTCAATAATTTACTAGACCTGAACCACAAATTTTGTCATGCGATTGGGCAGCCACATTATTCATTTCATCATGTGATAACCTCTGTCAATTAAGTGACAATAATGACGAGAATCTAGTTGGAAGACTGGGCAAGGCAGAAAATTGGCTGTTACAAAACATTACCTCATAATAACAAAACACGTGTCCCACTTTTCTGCAGTATTATAATCAGTGACAATCTCCTTTTTATATGTTTTCGCTCTGGTTCTTTGCGAAGCATAGGAATAAACCATGCTATTAAATTGTATGTAGAGTTCAGAAACATCCCATTTGGTCCAATAGGTTCTTGCTGATTGTCGTGCACCACACGCACCTTCTCCCATTCTTCTTCATTTACCCCATCAACATATCCTTCTATTGCTTTCCCCCTCATGTGTTTATCTAGCTTCTCCTTAAATGCAGCTGGTTGCCTCAACTACTCCTTGTGTGGTAGCCAAACTGTGGAACTTGCTATCTCATCCAGCTCCACAACCACCAAGATAACTGCACTCCTCTAATTCTGGTCTCTTGTGCATCCCCGATTTTGGGTGTGCCTTCAGTTGCCTAGACCCCAAGCTCAGGAATACTCTCCGTGCAACTCTTTGCCTCTCTACCTCACTTTCCTCCTTTAACACACTCCTTAAAGCCCACCTTTTAGTCATTTGACCTAACACCTCCTTAGGTGGCTTGGTGTCATGTTTTATTTTATAATGCTCCTGTGAAGTATCTTGGGATGTTTTATTATAAATATATAAATATTTATAACACCACTATATAAATATGTGGTGTTGTTGTTAGCCTCTATTCAGTCAAATCATGGTTGATCTGTATTCAACTCCTTCAATCTATATCTCTTGATCTTGTTGCTGAATAAAAAACCTGTTCAACTCAGCCTTGAAAATTGCAATTGACTTAGCATCCACAATCTTTTAGGTGTCAGAGTTACAGATTTCTTCAATTTGCTGTGTGAAAAAGCTGACTTCATTTCTAAGTGACTGATCCCTAATTTTAAGATTGTGTCTCTTTGTTCTGGATTCAACCAGCAGAGAAAATAATTCCTCTGTATCTACCCTATCAAATCCTGTTAGCATGTTCAACGTCTCAATTAGATCATCCATCAATCTTCTAAACTCAGGGGCATATAGTTAAATACATGCCGCCTCTCTACATAGTGTAACCCTTCAAGCTAAAACAAAGAATAAAAGCAAAAAACTGCGGATGCTGGAAATCCAAAACAAAAATGGTAAATCTGCGGTGAACTTCCTCCAAGATCAATATATTCTCATGAGGGGCAGTAGCCAAAACTGAACACAGTACTCCAGATGGGGTGTCACCAAGACTCTACAACTGAAACATAACTGAAACAATGTGGCTAACTCCTTAGCTTCAGTAAAAAGAGAAATAGCTCATCAATGGGTTCGTGGATGAATGCATTGCACATGACAATGTAAATTGGACAGGTCAGAAAGCTCCATGCCTGATATCAGCTGAATTGGTTGATTTTAGCTAGGCCAATTGTGGAGGCACCACTGGTGACCATAAGTGTTCCTGGGCAACAATAACAACAAAAAAAATCAGTTCCTGATCAATTCAATGACCAACTCTTGGGAAGGCCATGTATGAAGCCAGCATTATATGTGGCTGTGATTCCCCACAAAGTCAACTAGCAATCCAAAACAAAACATCTGGGTTCACCCAAGAGGTTGTGGACGCTCAGAACTACCCAAAGGTTATGGACCTGGTAGAATTGTGCCTCAATATGGAGTCAGTGCCTTCAGGAGAGGAGGGCAGATTATTCAGGGGGGAAAGAGAGGGAAAAACATGACAAAGACAAAGGGTGGAATCGTTCCAGAATTGAACTAAATGTGGTAGCTGGCGTTTTTTTTTAATTCATTCACGGGATGTGGGCTTCTTTGGCTAGGCCAGCATTTATTGCCCATCCCTAATTGCCCTTGAGAAGGTGGTGGTGAGCTGCCTTCTTGAACCGCTGCAGTCCATGTGGTGTAGGTACACCCACAGTGTTGTTGGGAGTTCTAGGTTTTGACCCAGCGACAGTGAAGGAACGGCGATATATTTCCAAGTCAGGATGGTGAGTAGCTTGGAGGTGAACTTCCAGGTGGTGGTGTTCCCATCTGTCTGATGCCCTTGTCCTTCTAGTTGGTAGTGGTTGTAGGTTTGGAAGGTCCTGTCGAAGGAGCCTTGGTGAATTCCTGCAGGGCATCTTGTAGATGGTACACACTGTTGCTACTGTGCGTGATGGTGGAGGGAGTGAATGTTTGAGGATGTGGTGCCAACCAAGTGGGCTGCTTTGTCCTGGATGGTGTCAAGAATTTTGAGTATTGTGGGAGCTGCACTCATCCAGGTAAGTGGGGAGTATTCCATCATACTCCTGACTTGTGCCTTGTAGATGGTGGACAGGCTTTGAGGAGTCAGGAGGTGAGTTACTTGTCACAGGATTCCTAGCCTCTGACCTGCTCTTGTAGCCACAGTATTTATATGGCTAGTCCAGTTCAGTTTCTGGTCAATGATATGTTGATAGTGGGGGATTCAGTGATGGTAATGTGACTGAATGTCAAGGGACTATGGTTAGATTCTCTCTTGTTGGAGATTGTCATTGCCTGGTATTTGTGTGGCTCGAATGTTACTTGCCGCTTGTCAGCCCAAGCCTCGATATTGTCCAGGTTTTGCTGCATTTAGACATGGACTGCTTCAGTATCTGAGTCGCTGTGAATGGTGCTGAACATTATGCAATCATTAGCGAACATCCCCACTTCTGACCTTATGATGGATGGAAGGTCATTGATGAAACAGCTGAAGATGGTTGCGCTGAGGACACTACCCTGAGAACTCCTGCAGTGATGTCTTGGAGCTGAGTTGACTGACCTCCAACAATTGCAACCATCTTCCTTTGTGCTAGGTATGACTCCAACCAGTGGAGAGTCTTCCCCCATTCCCATTGACTCCAGTTTTGCTAGGGCTCCTTGATGCCACACTTGGTCAAATGCTGCTTTGATATCAAGGGAAATCACTCTCACCTCACCTTGGGAGCTCTGCTGTTTTGTCCATGTTTGAATCAAGGCTGTAATGAGGTCAGGAGCTGAATGGTCCTGGCGGAACCCAAAATGGGCATCAGTGAGCAGGTTATTGCTAAGTAACTGCCACTTGATAGCAAGTGTTGATGACCCCTTCCATCACTTTACTGATGATCGAGAGTAGGCTGATGGGGCGGTAATTTGCCAGGTTGGATTTGTCCTGCTTTTTGTTTACAGGACACAACTGGGCAACTTTTCACATGGCCGGGTAGATGCCAGTGTTGTGGCTTTACTGGAATGGCTTAGCTAAGGGCACGGCAAGTTCTGGAGCACAAGTCTTCAGTACAATTGCCGGAATATTGTCAGGGCCCATAGCCTTTGCACTATCCAGTGCCTTCAGCCAGTTCTTGATATCCTGTGGAGTGAATCGAAGACTGACATCTGTGATGCTGGGGACCTCCGGAGGAGGCCAAGATGGATCATCCACTCAGCACTTCTGGTTGAAGTTGTAGCAAATGCTTCAGCCCTGTCTTTTGCTCTGCTGTGCTGGGCTCTTCCACCGTTGAGGATGGGAATATTTGTGGAGCTTCCTCCTCCAGTGAGTTGTTTAATTGTCCACCACCATTCATGACTGGATGTGGCAGGACTGCAGATCTTAGATCTGATCCGTTGGTTGTGGAGTCAATGTTTTACCTGCCATGCGCTGTATCATCCACTTCCCACCTCATTAATTATGCAGCCACAGGAAACACGGCGTTTCGCTGGTGGGCAGCCTCTGAATCACCCGCCACACCATTACCTCACTGTTTCCTCACTCCAGCCATGTACACAGTTCTCAATGCTTGCAGCCCAGGACTGCTCCAGTGAAGGCATGGCCCTGAAAGCCAAGAAGAGCTCAGTGACCCGTTACTGGAATGCTTTTTGGAGGTCTGCCGTGGTATTCTCCACCCCCACTCCTCAACCAATGCTCAGGCCCCAGGAGGTCCAGCAATCTCACAACTCTGGCTTGGGAGGCAGTGGCAGTGGTGGTCAGTGTCAACGCTGCACAGAAGAGGTTGATCTTCCAGTGCAGAAAGAGGCTGATTGATCTCATCTATGTCACCAGGGTAAGGCAACCATGTCATCACTCTAAACTCAGACACTCAAAAGGCCACCACACATTCACTGACATCTCCATCACTGCCAGCTCGAGGGACATCACCACTCTCTCTCTCTCGCATACATCCTCCCATCTCCATCTGGCCTCATCTCCTCTGGAGTCTGCTTCCTCAGCCCTCACCATCTTGAGACCACTTGCACAGATCAACTTGTGCCCTCACAAACACCCTGGGATACAGCCCCCCTTCCTCAGTAATTCCCTAGCCCTGCAGCCTCTTCTCTTGCCTGAGGCCACTTCACCCCTTTCCTCAAGCAAGCCCTAGGCCTGCAGCCATTGAAAAGCCACCCCCGCCTTATGGCTGGTCTGGTAGGTGGAGACCTACCTGTAAGCCCCTCTAAAAGTGATGTGATGCTGCCTGCGAAGCCTGGCGCTGATGACTGTGAGCGATGGCCAAAGCAAGGTAGGCAAACAAATCTTGAAGTGCAGCTCGCCAGGTGCACGTCGCTTATGTACAGATGGGAAACACGTGCCTGAATCATGCAGCGTGGGGGGATGATTCTGGTGAGCTGGGTTTATAATGAGATGCTAAAGTATTGAAATTAGGTTCCTGACATGCAGAGGTGGAAAACGCGGCCCGCCATTGATGGGCGGAGCAGACGATCGCAAATTGGTTTCACGATGGTGTGAAACTGATTTTTGGCCTTCTCGTCCGCTCATGCCGCTGAACACGCCTGCCACCAATGGGAGCGGGAAATTCCGCCCATAGATAACATCTCTGTGCAGAGGATATCTTCAACTGAGCTCAACAGCGGCTCCCAGGCATGGTTATGCAATTATTTGCCAGTAGGGCTGAATTCGAATTGGCAGAAAGCTGGCTGGATGAGTTACCGGGGGAGGCTTGACTGCTAATGCTGCAGCTCCATTCTTTACCAGATCATGACTTTGACATCTGCAGGCAGAAAGGGCGAGGTACCTTCACCCGGTGAGAGTGGCTCCTTCAACAACTTTCTCATTTGTAAAATCATCTTTGGGATTGCACACTGAGACCCTGGAGAATAAAAGAGCATTGAACATGGAGAACAATCCTTTGCCAAGGGTTTCCACGACATGTCTTTCATGCAGCTCTTTTACACTGGCCGGCGCAGCAGCTCTTGTTGCCCATTTGCACTTTGCCCATAGAAAAACTTACCAATAATTCTGAGTCATTTTCACATGGCGCATACTGCAGATGAAATTCAACCTGAATGGTGGCATAAAACACGCCTTAATGGACCAAACATCCATTCTACACCCATTAACTTCTATTGAACCCATGAGACAAGGTATAAAAGAGGCAGCCAATCCACTACCACCTGTTTTGGTCCTCTGCCCAGGTTGAATTTTATCTTCACTGTTTTGGAATATAAAATATGACTTGAAATTAAATTCTTAGAGAATAGCAACAGCTAAGTACAGGCGTAAACAGGCAAAATTGAGCATTTGTATAGCGCCTTTCAGGACCTAATGAAGACCCATCGTGTTTTACAACCAACGAAATGCATTTGGAATGTAGTCACTGGTGTAATGTAGGAAATGCCAATTTCTGCACATGAATGACCAAGTAATCTGTTTAAGTGATGTTGGTTGGAGGGAGGTCTTTTCATTTTTATTATTCGTTCATGGAATGTGGGCATCGCTGACTAGACCAGCATTTATTGCCCATCCCTAATTGACCTTGTTCAGAGGGCTGTGGATCTGGGGTCATATGTAGGCCAGGCCAGGAATGGATGGCAGATTTCCTTCCCTAAAGGGCAGCAGTGAATAAGATAGGTTTTTATGACAATCGGCAATGGTTTCATGATCATCATCAGACTTTTAATTCCAGATTTTTATTGAATTCAAATTTCACCATCTGCCGTGGTGGGATTGTCAAAGTGGCCGGGATACGGCAGCTGATGACGTAAAAAGGGGGCATGGCTTTATTTCCCCCGACTATCCTGCACTGTACTTAAGGGTCTCCAGAAGCAGCTACACTCCAAATTTCTCAGCAGGCCTGGGTCAGAGGTCCAGGTGGGAAATGTAGAGCTCCAGACTAAGGAAAAATAGGAGCAGAGTGGCAATCCGACAGTGATTACCACTCCACAGAAGATTCGGTCCCAGAACTTATGTGCATAAACTAGGCTGGCACAGCAGCATAGTACCAAGGGGCATTGCTGAGATGTAGACATAATTCCAAGCCAAGGTTCTACCTATTAGTTCAAGTGGAATTTAAAGATTTCTACCGACTGCTTAGAAAATAATTTCCTCATAATATTCCAGCCAATATTCCTTCCTTAACAAATGCAACCCAAAAGAAATTGATTAGCTAGTTGTTCATTATGGGAAACAAAAACAGAATTACCTGGAAAAACTCAGCAGGTCTGGCAGCATCGGTGGAGAAGAAATCAGTTAACATTTCGAGTCCTCATGATCCTTCGGCAGAACTGAGTATAGTTAGGAGAAAGGTAAAATATAAGCTGGTCTAAGGTGGGGGGGGCGGGGGGAGAGAGAAGTTGAGGTTGGGGTGATTGTGGGGATAAGCAAGCAGTGATAGGAGCAGAATAATCAAAAGATGTCACAGACAAAAGGATCAAAGAGGTGTTGAAGGTGGTGATATTATCTAAGAAAAGTGCTAATTAAGAATGGAAGGCAGGATACTCAAGGTACAGCTCTAGTAGGGGTGGGGTGGAAAGACTAACAAAGTTTTAGTTTTAGATTTAAAAATAATGGAAATAGGTGGGAAAAGAAGAATCTATATAAATTATTGAAAAAAAAGGGAGGGGGGAGAAACGGGGTGGGGATGGGGGGAGGGGGAGTTTAAGATCTAAAGTTGTTGAATTCAATATTCAGCCCGGAAGGCTGTAAAGTGCCTAGTTGGAAGATGAGGTGCTGTTCCTCCAGTTTGCGTTGGGCTTCACTGGAACAATGCAGCAATCCAAGGACAGACATGTGGGCAAGAGAACAGGGTGGAGTGTTAAAATGGCAAGCGACAGGGAGGTTTGGGTCTTTCTTGCGGACAGACCGCAGGTGTTCTGCAAAGCGGTCGCCCAGTTTGCGTTTGGTCTCTCCAATGTAGAGGAGACCGCATTGGCTTGCTTATCCCCACAATCACCCCACCCTCAACTTCTCTCTCCCCCCGCCCCCCCCACCTTAGACCAGCTTATATTTCACCTTTCTCCTAACTATACTCAGTTCTGCCGAAGGGTCATGAGGACTCGAAACGTTAACTGATTTCTTCTCCACCGATGCTGCCAAACCTGCTGAGTTTTTCCAGGTAATTCTGTTTTTGTTTTGGATTTCCAGCATCCGCAGTAGCTTTTAGCTTTTTGTTTTTATCTCTGTGTTCATTATGGGATGCTGATGGTACACGATATCCTATCTGTCCATACAATAAAAATATCATTGCATTCCGACATGGGGCTGTGCTTTTAGATGTCCTAAGTTCACATATTTCTTTTTCAAACAGTGTTTTTATTTAAGTGATTCCATGTCATAAGATAATCGCAATAAAACTACCCAGTAAAGATGACCACACAAGAATCATTACTCAGGACAGCAGATTGTCAAAACAGCTTGCAGCTGGTAGAATCCTCAGATCATAGCTCAGCTAGCTGGATTAGATAACAATGTTGTTTGGTGTGCTGCACAAGGGCGATTACCAACAGTTTGCTTCAGGCAAAAAGAATGACACCCGTTTTTTTTTAAGGTCTTTTGGGTTGTCATGACATCAATAGTTGTCCTGAATTTTATCAGCGCTGATGGTAAATTGTCTTTTGCTTGATTAACATTTAGAAACTGATACTAACTTTGCCAATTTCTGTTAATCAGCTGCAGAGCATTGCCCAAGTAAGGTCTGGTCAGGACGTCTTATCCATTTGAAGGTAGCAGGGTCAGCACTACTCTTAATCTGCACCAAATACCCTGGTTGCCATTTTCACCATGGTGACCACCAAAAAGAAAGGAGCAAAAACAAAATAAAACATCCATCATGAACTTCATTAAACATCACTCTTTTTAAATGTTTTGACTCCCTTACCCATCAGCAGCCAAGCAGATTGAGAGGCCTGGATTGCTGTTGGCAGGAAGGCCTGCAGCACCAGGCCACAGAGGTCAAGGGAGGGGGAGGGCAGGAGGACATCGGTGGGGAAGGGGTGTGCGGTTGCAGAAGATATCAATGGAGTTAGAGAAAACATGAGCAGGGAGGAATGAGGCTAAGCTTGCTAGGCTGGGGAGGGGGAAGCACTCCTGGTCCTCCCAGCCCACAAGCAGTGCTGTAAACATACCTGACAGAACTGGCCCTTCCTGCCTCCTTTCAGCTGCTGGCATTCCCAAGGCCTGGGAACTCTGGATGCATCGATTAAAAGTAAAACCCTGGCTAAACTGAAAGCACACAGCCTGACTGAAATATTTTGACAGACCTGCCTCTAGAGAAAAGATTAGTCCCCAGCTCCCAAACTGGGGATAGATGGGTTGGAGGTGGGTTAGGGGGTGAGTTTACCATTTGAAAAATTAAGGCCCCACCGGCCAACCTTGGGGGCTAAAAGTCCCTACATACTGCATTGGCTGCAATGGTGCTTGAAGTGCATTTGCTGCACCTTGAGGGAGAGAAAGATCTTATGCAGGTACAGCAAGTAATTAGAAAAGCTAATAGAATGTTATTGATTACTGCGAGGGGAATTGAATATAAAAGCAGGGAGTTTATCCTTCTGTTGTACAGGACACTGGTGAGACCACATCCGGAGTACTAAGTACAGTATTGACTGAACCATTCCGAGGGTATGGTGAATCGGGGCAACCGGCCTGGGTCCCATGCTTTTGGGAGCCCTGCTTTTCGACATCATGATGTCAGGTGTAATACATCTGACACCATGCTGTATTACATCTGACATATGTAGTACATATCAGCTGATTCGCTGTCTCTCGCACTCTAAGCTCAAAATGTGTTTACTGGTGGATATATGTGAATAAGCAGTTCAGAGAAGGTTTACTAAACTAATACTAGGAATAGGCAGGTTGTGTTATGAGGGAAGGTTGGACAGCCTAGGCTTATATCCGTTGGAGTTTAAAAGAGAAAGAGACAACTTGATTCAAACATAAGATCCTGAGGAGTCTTGACAGGGTGGATGTGGAGAGGATGTTTCCTCTTGTGGGAGAATCTAGAACTAGGGGTCACTGTTTAAAAATAAGGGGGTCGCCCATTTAAGACAGAGATGAGAAGAACATTTTTCTCTCAGAGGGTAGCAAGTCTTTGGAACTCCCTTCCTCAAAAGGCTGGGAAGCAGAGTCTTTGAATATTTTCAAGACAGAGGTAGATAGATTCTTGATAAACAAGGGGGTGAAAGATTATCGGGGGTAGGCGGAAGGTTACAGTCAGGTCAGCCGTGATCTTATTGAATAGCGGAGCAACTCGAAGGACCAAGCGGCCTACTAATTCGCATGTTTGTATGTTCATAAGATCAGGCCATGTGCTTAGCGCAGGCACTGTGCAATGAAAAAGGCTGAATGCATTCATGGAACTACACCTTTACATAATTTCCAGCAAAGAAGGGGAATAAAATGGGGGTGGACAGGCAGCGGGAAACAAAACAGCAGAAAAACTGGTTACATCAGAGTCCTTTCTAAGGAGCAATTGCATTTTTTCAATTGGTGTCACATTGCTTACATTACAACAGGATCAGAGCAATTCTCCTCAGTGTCTTGACCAATATTTATTCTTCAACCAACATTACTAAAACAGATTGCCTGGTCATTCACCCTCCCGTGCACAAATTGGTTGCTGCATTATCTACATTACAGCAGTGTCGACTCTTTCAGAAATACTTCATTCACTGTAATTCGCTCCCCCAGAGAGCAGTGGAGGCTGGCTCATTGAATATATTCAAGGCTGGGTTAGACAGATTTTTGATCTGCAAGGGAGTCAAGGGTTAATTGGGGCTGGCAGGACAGTGGACTTAAGGTTACAATCAGAGCAGCCATTAACTTATTAAATGGCGGAGCCAGGTTCGAGGCCGGAATGGCCTACTGCTGCTTCTGTTTCTTATAGTCCTATGAAAGTGATTTGGGATGTCCTGAAGTTATGAAAGGATATTAATGCCAACTTTGTGCCCTGCCAGTAATTTGCATTTAATCAGTCATTATAATTATTCAGTGGGGCACAACTTGTACCTGCTGCCTCACCATCCAAAGCAGGATTTCCCTTCCCCTTCCAACAATGCTCTTCCCCACCCACTACATGCAAAAAGAGGGTGGAGGGAAGGAGGTGAAGGGGTGGTGTGGTGAGGTTGTGCTTTTGGATAGTGTATGGTGTGATCTGAGTTCCCAGAGAATTTACCTCCTATCTGCCCCAGTCACTGCCACTTCCCAGAACTGTCTTGTGGGCTGTCTTGGGAAGTGGCAGTAAAATCAACCTTCGAGTGGTCTCTTCCCCCTGCAAGTCATGCTCAGTATTTGATTGCTGAAAGCGTCAATCTAGGCTGCTTTTTCCCAAAGCGTTATTCTGTTTCATTCTCCAACGTTTTCCATACTGGTCTTATTCACCCTTTATGGGAAAGCACTTGGACTCTGCTTGTCCTGAAATTACAACTCATCAAAAATACCAATGACCACATCTTCTACCACACTACGAGACACACCTTCACCACCTGACTTATATCTAATTTTACTGGCTCACTGTTCTCACCTTCAAATACCTCCAAAGCTTCACTGCACTCTGACTCAAAGATAGCCTTCCATCAAATATCCTTGTACGCAACCTTCTGTTCCAACGCTGGCTTATTCCTCCATCCTTTTTATTCTGTTCCACTAACAGTAGTCATTCCTCCAACCATGACACCCCTATCCTCTGAAATGCCCTCCTTCAGCATCACTTTTGTCATCTCTTTCCTGTCTTTTAATACCTCCTGAAATCCTTCTCTTTGCAGGAGATACACTTCCAATCCCTCTTTCTCCCTCTGCTAAATGTTAGTCTTTATCCACTGCCCTGTGCCTCCCTGAAGCATCACTCGACATATGAGAAATATCACAACAATGTAGGTTATTGTTCTTGATACCATTGAATGGGGCATCTTAGCTGCCAATACCAGTCATGTTATCTAACATAAAGAAGCTTCCACATAACACCCTACATAGTCATAGTCGCTAATAAACACTAACATGCATTAGTAAGATGCATTGCAAGCGATTGCAATTAAACTAATCTTATCTCAGGATTTATATGATTATAAATTAACATCAATGAGGAAAGTATCTTGCAATTGCTCCTGCCCAGTCTTTGCACCTTATGTAACAGTATGGATTACAAATCGGATTGAAGGACATTCCTCATTGTCAGCTCTGCAGAGCCTTGTTAAAGGTCACTGAAATGAACGGTTTAATGCATATTATGCCTAAATCTCAAACCAAGAATAGTTTGGCGATCAAAGAGTGAAGTTCCAGATACTCCTCTACATGTTAAGTGCATCTTGTGAGATTAAGACATGCCATATCCAAATACACAGAAAGATGAGGGGGAGTAAGGATAATAACTCCAAGTGATCTTTGAAGAGACATTATTAACTTTTCCATTAGTTGAATGAGACACCGTCTGATGTAGCAATAATATATCCCATCAATATCTGATACTACTTCTGCCATTTAACCATTTCCTGTTTTCTACTTGATTCAATTTATCTCATGTTTTCTACCTCTCAATTCTCTCTGTTCTATTCCTTTTAAATGGTGTTTGTTTGTCATATTCTCTGGTATTAATGAAGGGCTCCGACCCAAAACACTATATATTCTCAGCACAATGGCTGTCTGACTAGCTGAGTGCTTTTGTTTTTACTCCATATACCCCACTTTCTTCTCCAGGTCTTTGTTAAGTAATCTCTGTCGTAACAATTGGCTGCTGCAACTCAACACACTTGAGTTAGGGAAGGGAAATTTCAGACAGGGTTCCTGTTTCTGAGAGCTATCCAGTGACATTCTAGTACATAGTGAAGTGTGCATCACATTATCACGCATGCTACTACAATCTGAACTTTATTGCCTTTATTGTCTTTGAGATGAGATTTGCCAGGAAGGCTAATTCAAGAATTTGAGGAGGCAACAATTCCCTTTATATAAATGGCATTGCCCATGTACAGCGGTAGAACTCTAGTGTGTGGGTTCAAGGCCCATTGCACATAACCTAGGCAGGCACTACAGTACAGTACTGACGGAGTGCTGCACTATTGGTGGTGCTATCTTTTTGGATAAGATTTGAAACCAAGGCCCTGTTTAATCTTTCAGTTGGATTTAAAAGATTCCACTTCTTCAAAGAAGAGCAGGGGAGTTCATTCTAGTGTCCTGTTCAATATTTATCCCTCAGTGAATGCAGACAAGAAGTCATTGACCTGAAAGGTTAACTCTGTTTCTCTCACAGGTGCTGCCTGACCTGCTGAGCATTTTCAACATTTTCCATTTTTATTTCAGATTTCCCGCATTTGCAGTATTTTTGCTTTTCCATCACATTATCTGGACAATATCACATTGCTGTGTGTCAATTGACTGTTGAATTTCCTTCATTACAACAATGATAATGCTTCAAAATGCTTCACTGACAATAAAGCACATTGGGACATTCTGAGGTTGTGAAAGGCAAATATATAAATGCAGGCTTTTCTTTTTTGGTATAAAAAGTAATCCTTTTATAATATTCTACTGCTCAAATAAGGTGGGACTGAGCAATCATTACAATTTTGCAAATGAAAGGTCAAACATGGTGAGATTAAAGAATTGAGAGGGATTTTGATCAAGAAATAATACATTTGAAGAAATGGCTTCACATATTGAAGTCATGACAGAGTTTGACATTGTCTCATGTGTCAGCTTAGTAAAATTGATGGAGTACAAGTAACAAAGGTGATTCATAATAGATATAGTGACAAATCACTGAGTATGAACAGCACAAATTTAGACAGTTTAGCTACATTAATAGCAGAGTGAAAAATGTTCAATCAGTTTCAATCTCATGCATTGAAAAATGTGGAAGAAGTCAGGAGTTTGCAGGAAGCACTTCAATGAAATGTATACACTACACGTCATCAGTGTGTCTGAAACACCAGTGCAAACACAGCCTAAATAAACACTAAAGTAAGTCCTTGGTAATGTCCTGGTCCTACACTTTGCCGTCTAAATAAAAATGAATTATCCTATGAGTGCGAATGATGGCTTCACTGCCAAGCAACACAGTAACTCAGTGCAGTTAATTAAAACCAAGGGTGCTTGAAAAACAACAGCAATGACAAGGTACTGGAGCTCAAGTTTGTTCATTCTCCGTAGAAGTGCTGAGTGCCATGGACTCTGCATTATTAGCAACAACGAGATTGCGGTCATTCTCTTTGTGTCACCCCTGGGCATTACATGTAAATGGCAAATTGATTACACTGAATGGAGTCATCTGTTTCTCTTTGTTCTGATTACAGTATTCAGACACAATCCTTGGCTGAAGGAGAAATGTTACAGAGACAATGACTGGCCTTTTCTCCAGTCCTCTCACGCCCCAGTGTTTGATAAAGCTGACATTAAGCTAATTTGATGAGGGTACAGGGAAAATTATATCAGGCTCGTTGTGATATTTCTAATCCTTAAGCGTAGCCACCAGCTTCTCTACAGTTCATGGAAAGGAAGCTTACGATGATTTCCGCAATTCAGCACCTCAGGTAGAAAAGGGGAAAACGCTCACCAAGATAAAAACAAAAAACTGCGGATGCTGGAAATCCAAAACAAAAACAGAATTACCTGGAAAAACTCAGTAGGTCTGGCAGCATCGGCGGAGAAGAAAAGAGTTGACGTTTCGATTCCTCTGGTTTAGGAGCATAGGAACATAGGATTTAGGAGCAGGAGTACCTTAAACCACCTTAAACCAGCTTATATTTCACCCCTCTCCTAATATTACTCAGTTCTGCTGAAGGGTCATGAGGACTCGAAACGTCAACTCTTTTCTTCTCCGCCGATGCTGCCAGAGCTACTGAGTTTTTCCAGGTAATTCTGTTTTTGTTTTGAAAACACGCACCAGTTCATCCAAACAACCCCTATCAGATGTCAATTGTAGTTTAGTGGGTAGAACTCTCACTTCTGAGTGAGGAGGTTGTGGGTTCAAGAGCCTCTCCAGAGGCTTAAGCATGTAATTGAGGCTGACACTCCTAGTGCTGTACTGAGGGACTGCTGCACTATCAGAAGTGTCATCTTTCAGATGAGTTGTTAAAGTGAGGCCTTTGCAGAACTGCCACTATTTCAAAGACAAGCAGGAAAGTGATTGTTGGTGTTCTGGCCAATGCTTATCCCTCAATCAATGCTACTAAAAGAGATTATCTGGAGATTATCACACCGGTGTTGGTGGAACCCTGCTGTGTGCAAACTGGCTGCAACATTTCCAACATCATGACAGTTGTACTGATCAATGGCTCAAGTGTTCTGTGTTTAATTATGTGAGTTTGTTAATTAATTAATGCTCACTGTGCTTGATTGGTTAAACCTGTGTATGGACTCAGGGAAAAGCAAACAAACTGTAAAAAGACCTGCAAGCTAGAGTGAGAAGCACGAAGCAGCCATTTTAAAACACTGTGAATAGAAACTAGTGTCATCTCCGCATAGGTCCAAGATATAAAATATGCAAAGGTGAGTACACGTCAAAAGGCTTCATAGGCTGTAAAATGTTTTGGAACGTCCTGATGTTGCAAAATGTGCTATATAAATGCAAGTTCTTTCACATGGAGATCAGTTTGGGGGTAACTCAGCTTAACTTTATGATCATATTTGTATTTCTTGTGCTAAACTGTTTTTCACTGTACAGGATCAGCTGTTCCCAATGACCAGCCCAGACCAGCAGGCTCTGACTGTTTGGTTTAGGAGCATAGGAACATAGGATTTAGGAGCAGGAGTAGGCCATTCAGCCCTTCAAGTTTACTCTGCCATTCAATAAAATCATGGCTGATCTGGTTGTGGTCTCAACTCCACTTTGCTGTCTGTGCCCCATCTCCCCCCTCCCCCCCACCCCACCCCGCCCCGCCCCATAACCTCCTGAGTCCCTTGTCTATCAAAAATCTAATTAATTCAGCCTTGAATAAATTCAATGACCCAGCTTCCACTGCTTTCTGGGGAAAAGAATCCCACATACCAATGGCCCCTTTGAGAGAAGGAATTTCTCCTCACCTCCATCTTAAACGGTAGACCTAGATTCTTAAATCCCCCTGAAAATCATGGATGAAACATTTAGAAATTATGCCAGTTGGAACAGATAAAATAGACTCCCGCTCCGTGTTCTGGAAGCACCAGGCATTTGGAGCCCTTCCCTGCATAACTATGGTACCTAGACCTCACAACTCAAAGAAAACCAGAAAACGTGGCATCTTCAATCCGTTGGGCCCGCTAAAAGGTGCTCTAGTTCAGTGGGCCAATCCCTTCACTTCTTTTGGCCAAATACAATACTTCTGGGAGTCCTGACTGAACATGACATTGTGGCCATGATGATCCTCCTTCAGGTGGATTTCTGGAAGGGTGCCATCTCCCTGCTGATTCCACTTCACGTTGAATCCATATCCCTGAGATATGGCTGGCTCCCCATGGGATTCTCACGGTTGAGAAAGAAACAACGTGAAGAGAAAAATATCAGCAGTGCTGCAGCAAGGTCACAGCACCAGAAGAGCTGGCAAGGGACCTTAAAACCAATAGAAGTGCCTGCAGAGTGTACCTCTGTTTAAGTAAATGTGAAATTCAGAGAAAACAATTGTCTGGAATTATAGTTAAAGATTATAGGCAAAGAACCCACATTGAAGAGCTGAGATTGGTTTTGCAGCCTGATGTTCAACTGAGCCAATAATGGCACTCAAATTGGTATGGTAATAACATGCTCCTTTTATCATTGGACTTTCCTGTCAAAAAAATACAAGAAAGACCTTGGGATATAAATGCGACACTGTGGTTACTCTCAGATTAAACCCAGCTCTCCTGCAAACCACAGCTTGAGTCCCTCCTTAACCTCTACATCATTTACCACATATTCCTCTTCCAGGTTGGTTCCGCTCTTACTGAGAGTATCTCCAACAAAACCTTCTTTTTCCACTCTGTAGTACCAGCTCGCCAGTCCTGGCAGGGCAGCAAGATTGGCTGGATTGGATGTCAGCCAAGGATCTCAGGAGAGACCAGGGAAGGTGGAATGGAAGCAATTGGTTGGTGGGTGGCAAGCCGTGGCTAGCAGTGGCTTGTGGTTTTAATGTAGAGTTGTGAGAAGTCCTCCTGGTTGCACGATAAGGTTAGCAGAAACACTGTTAAATTACCTTTCAGGTGATAGACTTCTCTAAAAGGGATGGCTGGGTTGGCCATTGAGCACCTGAAGAATCTGACTGTGGTATGTTGTAGTCATTCACAATACAATTTGGTAAAAGGGCCCGAAATAGGTGTTGGAACCCGATTTCTATCTGCAATGGGCCTAACACCATCTTCATAAGGCTTAAACCCCCTTAAGATCACCCGCCTCCAACTCATCTTCTGCTGAAACTTCGATCCATGCTTTTATCATCTCCAGATTCTACTATGCTCTTCTGACCAGCCTCCCAACCTAAATCCTCTGTAAACTTCAGTTTAGCCAATCACTGTTTCCAAGTCATGCTGACCCATCATTCCTCTCCTTAGGAATCTACATTGGCTCCCAATTCCCCAAATATATTTTATTTACCTGATGGCCCTTGATCTAGACCCTTATTGCCTCACAAATCACCTAAGATGTGTTTAAGCAGAAACGGAACAGGAATGGAAAGCAAAATGGAACCAAGCAATTATTTTGTAGGGTTTCTGCTAGTCTAGCGGATATGGTACTGGACTAACATTGCAGATGTTTGTAAGTTGAAAACCGACCAACACAGTTTGTGGACTGGCAGCTGAAAAAATGCCTCTGAAAGTTGCAAAAAACACGACAAGCTCGATAATGTCCTTCAGGGCTGGAAATCTGCCACCCATACTTGTCCCCTGCCTATTCTGACCTATGTGTGACTCCAGTACACCCCATAATTAGATAATTATTTATAACTATTTTTGTCACCTATATTTGATCCAGCTACTAAGGGCTTCATGTAAGTATTAAAATACTTGGAGAAATAAAAATCATTGACACAACAGAAATTGGAAGGAGACCTGACATTGCAGTAAAACATGGAGCAGAAGCCTCTACAGGAAAAAAAAAAGGTTCATGGTATCATTTTCAGATATAATCAGAGTCACATCTTGCTAACATGATGTGTTTCCAGCAAGAATCTTCAGCCAACGTGGCCTTGCACACTTCTGCCCTAAATGGTTTTACTCACCACTACTCCCAACATTAAAAAAAATAAACCTTGGTTCAGTGGTAGCACTCTCAACTTGGAATCAGAATATTGTGGGTTCCATTCTCATAACATGCACTGGCACTTCAAAGCAATACTGAGAGAGAGGTACATTGTCAGAGATGCCTCTTTTTAGACGAGACGTTTAACCAGTCTGGTTGTAAAAGTGCCCATGGCACTTTTCAAAGAAGAGTGGGAAAGTCCTTCCGGTGGAGTGGACAATGTTTAATCCACAAATAACATCTCCAAAACAGCTGATCTAGTCATTATCTCACTGCCGTTCATTGGGACCTTGCTGCGCACAAATTAATGTAACCCAATATGAAAATAGTCACTGCATTACAAAAATGGCTGTAAGGGGCTTTGGTACACCCTGAAATTAGGAGAGGTGGTAGATAACTGCAAGTCTCCCTTCTGAAAAAGCCTCCCAAAACAATTTATTTGACCATGGCTTCAGTCACTTCTCCATTCTTTCATTGTTACTGCTCTCTTATGTTGTAATATGCCTTTAAGGGATTGCAGCATGACATCACTAGAAAGGATGTGTGTCTCACGATCCAGTTTTAGTTTCACTTTTGTTGTTAAACAAAGCACACCGCACACAGCTTTGCTGCTGATGTGCCTTCAAGCTTTGTAACTTTGTATAAATGTTCCCATGTGCATAGCCTAAATAAATGAACCCACAATGTGTTTACCCATTCCCTCTGTCTTTATATCCTTATAACAGCACCTTACACACAAGTAAAATTATTACAGTAGAGCCACTGTGTAAATGAATATTGTTACTTCCCGTTCATCTGAAGCCATGACACTGCAACATGATCACGTTCAATTTTGGAATCAACATATAGGATTTCTCAACACCTGCATTCAGCAGTGCGGTACAGGAAACTTTGGAAGATACCTTTTGACATATTACTTACGTCTTCAATTTCCTCCCATCATCTCTGCTTGTTACTTTCTCTCAGGGTGTAATTCCAGTCTGGCATATGGGGTGGGCCGTAAATCAGATATCTGAAGGAATGAGTCCTCCCACCACCTTGCTGTGGGTGGGTTATGTTAAAATGCACTCCTTAGCTTTCCGATCAGTAAATCTAAAATTATGTTTAATATTTTATGATGGTTAACAAATTGGAGAGAATTTGACAAGCTCTTGGTCCTTTGGTTACATTTATATATTGATTGGGTTTATATTTAGGTGAAAGGACATAATTGCCTATCTTAAAGACGCATTATACTCTCAGAGTCAGCTGATTTCTTCAAGATTATCAGGTGTCTCTCAAAATCAGATAAATGTTTGTTTACTCTCTTGTGCTTTTTTAAAATTCATAGCAAATGCTCAGGAAGCTTAGGCTTAGAAAAACCCACAGATTCATACTGACAATGGAAGGCCAAGTACATGAATAGTGAACACAACAAAAATACCTGGAAAAACTCAGCAAGTCTGGCAGCATCTGCGGAGAGGAACACAGTTAACGTTTCGAGTCTGAATGACCCTTCAAAAGAACTAAGTAAAAATAGAAGAGAGGTGAAATATAAGCCGGTTTAAGGGGGGGGTGGGACAAGTAGAGCCAGTGATAGGTGGAGATAACCAAAATATGTCACAGACAAAAGGAAAAGAGGTGTTGAAGGTGGTGATATTATCTAAGGAATGTACTAATTAAGGGTAGAAAGCAGGACAAGCAAGGTACAGATAGCCCTAGTGGGGGTGGGGTGGGGTGAAGGAACTGTGTCAGAGGAACTGTTTTGGAATGTGGCATCATCAGAACAGATGCGACGGAGGCGAAGGAACTGAGAGAATGGGATGGAGTCCTTACAGGAAGCGGGGTGTGAGGAGCTATAGTCAAGGTAGCTGTGGGAGTCAGTAGGCTAGTAATGAATATTGGTGGACAGTCTATCACCAGAAATTGAGACAGAGAGGTCAAGGAAGGGAAGGGAAGTGTCAGAGATGGACCATGTGAAAATGATGGAGGGGTGGAGATTGGAAGCAAAATTAATAAATTTTTCCAGGTCCAGATGAGAGCATGAAGCAGCACCGAAGTAATCATCGATGTACCGGAGAAATAGTTGTGGGAGGGAGCCGGAATAGGACTGGAACAAGGAATGTTCCACATACCCCATAAAGAGACAGGCGTAGATGGGGCCCATGTGGGTACCCATAGCCACACCTTTTATTTGGAGGAAGTGAGAGGAGTTTAAGGAGTAATTGTTCAGTGAGACAACAAGTTCAGCCAGACGGAGGAGAGTAGTGGTGGATGGGGATTGTTCGGGTCTCTGTTCGAGGAAGAAGTGGAGAGCCATCAGACCATCCCGGTGGGGGATGGAGGTGTAGCGGGATTGGATGTCCATGGTGAAGAGGAGGCGGTTGAGGCCAGGGAACTGGAAATTATTGATATGATGTAGGGTGTCCAAGGAATCACGGATGTAGGTGGGAAGGGACTGGACAAGGAGAGAGAGAATGGAGTCAAGATAGCGAGAAATGAGTTCCGTGGGGAAGGAACAGGCTGACACGATCGGTCTGGCGGGACAGTCCTGTTTGTGGATTTTGGGTAGAAGGTAGAAGGTAGTCCGAGGTTGGGAGGCTATCAGGTTGGAAGCTATGGAAGGAAGATCTCCAGAGGAGATGAGGTCAGTAACAGTCCTGGAAACAATGGTTTGATGTTCAGTGGTGGGGTCATGGTCCAGGGGGAGGTAGGAGGAAGTGTCTGCGAGTTGACGCTCAGCCTCCGCGAGGTAGAGGTCAGTGCACCAGACAACAACAGCAGCACTCTTGTCAAAGTGTGTATCCGCCCTCACACCTTCCTCGCCCTCCCAGAAACATGATAGGGTCCCCCTTGTCCTCACTTATCACCCCACCAGCCTCTGCATTCAAAGGATCAGCCTCTGCCATTTCTGCCAACTCCAGCATGATGCCACCACCAAACACATCTTCCCTTCACCCCCCTGGCGACATTCCGCAGGGATCGTTCCCTCCGGGACACCCTGGTCCACTCCTCCATCACTCCCTACACCTCAACCCCCTCCCACGGCAGCTTGCCATGCAACCGCAGAAGGTGCAACACCTGCCCCTTCCCTTCCCCTCTCCTCACCGTCCAAGGGCCCAAACAGTCCTTTCAAGTGAAGCAGCATTTCACTTGCACTTCCCTCAATTTAGTCTACTGCATTCGTTGCTCCCAATGCAGTTTCCACTACATTGGAGAGACCAAATGCAGACTGGGTGACCGCTTTGCAGAACACCTTCAGTCTGTCCGCAAGCATGACCCAGACCTCCCTGTCGCTTGCCATTTCAACACTCCACCCTGCTCTCATGCCCACATGTCCGTCCTTGGCCTGCTGCATTGTTCCAGTGAAGCTCAACGCAAACTAGAGGAACAGCACCTCATCTTCCGACTAGGCACTTTACAGCCTTCCAGACTGAATATTGAGTTCAACAATTTTAGATCATGAACTCTCTCCTCCATCCCCACCCCCTTTCCGATCCCTCCATTTTTTTCCAATAATTTATATAGATTTTTCTTTTCCCACCTATTTCCATTATTTTTAAATGTATTTCCATCCATTGTTTTATCTCTACCTTTTAACCTTTTTCAATTCCTTCACCCCACCCCCACTAGGGCTATCTGTACCTTGCTTGTCCTGCTTTCTACCCTTAATTAGCACATTCCATAGATAATATCACCACCTTCAACACCTCTTTGTCCTTTCTCCACCTATCACTGGCTCTACTTGTCCCACCCCCCCCCCCTCCCGCCCCTTAAACCAGCTTATATTTCACCTCTCTTCTATCTTTACTTAGTTCTGTTGAAGAGTCATTCGGACTCGAAACGTTAACTGTGTTCCTCTCCGCAGATGCTGCCAGACTTGCTGAGTTTTTCTAGGTATATTTGTTTTTGTTTTGGATTTCCAGCATCCGCAGTTTTTTGCTTTTACAGGAATAGTGAGCCTGATAAGGCCCTTCTGTGATATACACATGTTCACTCCAAGTAGCGATCATTGAAGAACCATTAGGAAGGGAACACAGGAAATAGGAGGAGCAGTAGGCCATTCAGTCCATCCAGCCTGCTCTGCCATTCAACTGATCTTCTACCTCAATGCCATTTTCCTGCACTATTCCCATATGCCTTGGTATCTTTACTCTCTCGAACTCCATCAATCTCTTTCTTGAAAATACTCAATGACTGAGCCTCCACAGCCCTCTGGGGTAGAGAATTCCTAAGATTCCAAAGGGTGTAGCGGGTACGCAGGATTGCAGAAAGCAAGCAGCACTTTGGGTATTTTCCCTGCCTTAACCCAGAACATTTTGGCAAGTTGAAATTTCCCTATTAGTCATCTGCCATATCAATCAGCACAGTCCAGAGACTGAAACCAGTCCATATTGCTCAGAACATCGGATAGTTCATTTCCCCAAGCCACAACGAGATGCTTCCTCTTTCCATGGTTAGATTTATTGCAAGTGGTGCAAACAGGAAATTAGTCCTGATCCTTGATTCTATTTCAACGTCATTAATAGGACACCATAACCATGAAATATTGTCAGATTATGATGGAGCTGATAATCAGTAGGCAAATCCAGTCAAAACTGTATGTGTGTGTGTGTGTGTGTGTGTGTGTGAACTGTGGCCTATGCTTTCTGCTTCCTCTCTTCCTTAGCTGGAGGACATTTCCACAATGATAGAACTTCCATGTTGACTGAGGGTGACCCCCTCATTTCTGACCTTATTCACAAACTCTTACTTATTAATATCTGGGAGGTTAATTACTCAGCCTCCCACAGGGAGTTGTGACAGCCTGGGGAGAAGGTAATCTGAACTAGTCCCTGGGGTCTGACCATCATGGGAGAAACAGGTCAGGTGGATCAAGGCATTGTGTGTAACTGTTTGTAGTCATAAAATGTTACCATTTGTAAGTTGGACTTGGGGATGAGACACTCAGAGCACATAGCACAACCCCATCCTTCTTTTTCCGGTAACAAGGCTCCCTCTGAACACTGGGTGCCATAGTGCTCAACAGGCAGTTCCTACACCCTGTGTTCCTTGCATTCTGAAGGATAGGAAGCATGGGAGAGACATATTTACCGTGGCCATACCCTCCAAAATCAATGAGAAGGCTCATCTGATGTTTATTTGTCGATAGCAATGATGGATCCTCCCTCTTCCCCCACCCCAGCCATTGATAAGGTATCCTGTCCTTCATTTATCAGGATATATACAGGCAAAGTTATTTCAGCATAAGAATCCTTTTTCAGACAATATAGAATTTATGGTGGAACATCCTATCAGCATCACCTAGTAAAACTGATGAGATATTTCATATAGCCAAAGATTATGTGTATCCCCACACCAATGCTGCAAAGTTTTATCCTGAGGAAACTGTCTCCTCTCTTGTCAATGATGTAGTACTGAGAGCTGCATGTATGCTTCTACCCGGCCCTCAGGCTTTTCGTCTCTCTCAATTCCTTCAGGCCCCTCATTTCCTCAGCTAGTCACACACATTAGACTTTTCTTTACTGTCTTAACACTTGTTTCTATTACTTGGCTGTTGCAACATTCTGCCGATGATTGCTTTCCGTATTTGTCTGATTTATTTCAATGACTGCTTGGAATTTATTTTTCTGTTCTTACGCACGCAAAGTGTTGACTGTCTGCCTTTCCTCCCCTCAGATACTGATTCATCTGCTGAACGTTTCCACTGTTTCCCTGTTACTGGCCTCAAAATGTCATCATGTTGAGCTTTACTCTCCGGCCACCCCTGTTCATCTACCCCCCACAGCCCCCCACCTAACCCCTCCCCCTTTCCCCCCCATGCCCTCCATGGTGCTCCTGACAAGGTACCCCATCATCCTCTCTCATGAACAGGGCACTTATGGCAGTGAACAGAGCTGCCACTAGAGGTCACATGCAAGAGAAAAAGGATAATGTGTGCGAGCTCATCTTCTGCAGCACAAAACTGAGCATTGTTGCTATGTTGTGGATTGTTTATTTTGTTGTTAAGCATATAGATTAAAATTTGCATTAATATTGCACCTTTAATGTTAAAAAAAGAACCCCCCGGGTGCCTAAAGAAGGTAAAATGAACACCTACTTGAAAGAGGAGGCATCAGGAGGAGTAACTCCAACGTTGGTCAAAATTGTGGTTTTTAAGAAAGAACTTAAAGGAGATGGGGGGGTGGGGGGTCCGGTTTCACGATGTGGAAGGGTTTAGGAAGTGGAAGTGGTTTAGCGTGGTGGTGGTGGTTTAGGGAGGCAGAAGTGTCCAGACAGGAAATTCCAGTGTGCGGGAATTAGACCACTGAAGGCACGGCTTCTAATAATGAGGCAAGGGGATTCACAAGAGGCCAGCCCAGAAGGGAAAAACAGTAAAAACTGGGAAATAAGAATACTGGTCCGAACTGGTCTTGGATGGCCTTAAAATGGGACACCAATAAAAACTGGGAAAGAAGAGTACTGGTCCCAACTGTTTTTTCCTTCTGGGAGAGGAATGGAGAGTTCAAAGAGGGGTGCGGATGTAGTGATGGAAGCATTGGAGAAAGTTGCAAAGTTGGAGAGGGCTGAAGTCATAAAGAGATTTGAACATATGTAGTAGAATTTTAAATTTTAGGGGTGGAAGTAGGCAGTTGAGACAGAAGGACACTGCTGTTGCAAACAGTGACCAGGGTGAAGAATGAAAGCCGTGGTGTGGAATGGGGTTTGTGGCTGGGATAGAAGATAACGATTTTGAGTTGGAAACATGCAAATATATCTTTATAGAAGAAATGGGAATACATACATGCAGAAATACAAACACTTATGTACGTGTTAACTCATACAAATGCATTGATCATAGATTTTGCAAATTGAACTCTAGCATTTCTTATTATTTACAGAAATCTCTTTTTTGACTCTTGCATTATGTACACATGCTGAAATGACATAAGAACTTTAAGTATTTAAGGGAGTTTCTATGACCTGCTGAAACAGATTACAGAAAAAAATTTTTATTCAAGGAAGGGTGAGAGGCCGATTTTTAAAATTCATTCATACAGTGTGGGCATCGCTGGCTGGGTGAGCATTTATTGCCCATCCCTAGTTGCTCTTGAGAAGGTGGTAATGAGCTGCCTTCTTGAATCACTACAGTCCATGTGGTGTAGGTACACAAACAGTACTGTTAGGGAGGGAGTTCCAGGATTCTGATCCAGCAACAGTGAAGAAACAACGATATATTTCCAAGTCAGGATGGTGAGTGACTTGGAGGGGAACTTACAGGTGGTGGTGTTCCCATCTATCTGCTGCCCTTATCCTTCTAGATGGTAGTTGTTGTGAGTTTGGAAGGTGCGGTCAAAGGAGCCTTGATGAATTCCTGTAGTGCATCTTCTAGATGGTACACACTACTGCTACTGTGCTTTGTGGTGGAGGGAGTGAATGTTTGTGGATGTGGTGCCAGTCAAGCTGACTGCTTTGCCCTGAACGGTGTCAAGCTTCTTGAGCGTTGTGGGAGCTGCACTCATCCAGGCAAGTGGGGAGTATTCCATCACACTCCTGACTTGTGTCTTGTAGATGGTGGACAGGCTTTGGGGAGTCAAGAGGTGAGTTACCCATCGCATGATTCCTAGCCTCTGACCTGCTCTTGTAGCCACAGTATTTATATGGCTAGTCCAGTTCAGTGTCTGGTCAATGGTAACCCCAAGGATGTTGATAGTGAGGGATTCAATGATGGTAATGCCATTGAACGTCAAGGGGCGATGGTTAGATTCTCTCTTGTTGGAGATGGTCATTGCCTGGCAGTTGTGTGGCGCAATGGTTACTTGCCACTTGTCAGCCCAAGTCTGGATATTGTCCAGGTCCTGCTGCATTTGGACATGGACTGCTTCAGTATCTGAGGAGTCATGAAAGGTGCTGAACATTGTGCAATCATCAGTGAACATCCCCACTTCTGACCTTATGGTGGAAGGAAGGTCATTGATGAAACAGTTGAAGATGGTTGGGCCGAGGACACTACCCTGAGGAACTCCTGCAGTTATGTCTGGAGCTGAGATGACTGACCTCCTACAACCACAGCCATCTTTCTTTGTGCTAGGTATGACTCCAACCAATGGAGAGTTTTCCCCCTGATTCCCATAGACTCCAGTTTTGCTTGGGCTCCTTGATTCCACACTTGGTCAAATGCTGCCTTGATGTCAAGGGCAGTCACTCTCACCTCACCTCGGGAGTTCAGCTCTTTTGTCCATGTTTGAACCAAGGATGTAATAAGGTCAGGAGCTGAATGGCCCTGGCAGAACCCAAACTGGGCATCAGTGAGCAGGTTATTGCTAAGCAAATGCCACTTTATAGCACTGTTGATGACTCCTTCCATTGCTTTAGTGATGATCGAGAGTAGACTGATGGGGCGGTAATTGGCTGGGTTGAATTTGTCCTGCTTTTTGTGTACAGGACATACCTGGGCAATTTTTCACATTACCGGGTAGATGCCAGTGTTGTGGCTGTACTGGAACAGCTTGGCTAGGGGCGTGGCAAGTTCTGGAGCACAAACCTTCAGTGCTATTGCTGGAATATTGCCAGGGCTCATTTGGAAAGTGGAAATAGCCTAGAATCCTAGAACTAGATAGTGGATTGTGATTTGAGCCAAAAGTAAAGATGTAACGAAGCAGCCTTTCGAGCTCAGAAAGCACTTTGCAGCTCTCAAAAATATTACAACAGGTACAGTGTCTCAAAACTGGCAACCTTGGCATTTCAGGTCAGGAGCCTTTAGCCAGGGGCACTTTGGGCCAAGTCAGGTCGGGTGGGGAAAATGTCACTTGGAGCACAGGAATAGACCACTAAGCAAGCGGTGAAATGGATAACTAGTCTAGCGCCACACTGCACCATTGCACAATTGGCCGAATTGTTGAGGTAAGTTAGTTTTTTTTAATTTACTCAATTAAAATTGATGCATGGCACATTCTAAAAATGTCTGCTTTTCAGACAATTCCAGTTTTTAGACAGCCAAATTTGAGACACTGTATCTGTAGATTATTTGTTGTGTCTGTAAAAAGGAATGCAAGGCATTTTGATCTGGATTCTCCTCTTCACAGTGGGGCAGGACTTCTACCTGGTCATGGTCATCCTTCATGGTCATCCTAGCTAATTTTCCTTGAGGGTGTTCATCAGCGAGAGGGCGCTTGCTGCTGAAGATGTGGGCAACCCAGGCTGTAATGTCTGTTGGACAGCTGCTTCCACACCAGAAAAGACGACCAACCAATCAAAAAGATCACAGAATCACCGAATTGTTACAGCGTAGAAGGAGGCCACTTGGTCCAAGTGTCTGCACCAGCTCTCCAAATAAGCAACTTATCTAGTGCCATTCCCCTGCCTTATCCCCATAATGCTGTACATCCTTTCTTTTCAGAGAACAGTCTAATTTCCTTTTGAATTCTTCAATTGAACCTGCGTCCACCACACTTTCAGGAGTGCAGTCCAAAGCCTAACCGCTCGCTGTGTGAAAAAGTTTTCCCTCATATTATTGCTCCTTTTACTGCTTAGTTTAAATCTGTGCCCTCTCATTCTCGATCCTTTCACAAGTGGGAACAGTTTCTCCTTATCTACTCTGTCCAGACCCCCATCATGATTTTGAATACCTCTATCAATCCTCACCTCAATTTTCTTTCATCTAAGAAAAACAGTTCCAACTTCTCCAATCTATCTTCATAACTGAAGTTCCTCACTGGAACCTTTCTCATTAATCTTTTCTGCACTCTCTCCAATGCCTTCACATCCTTCCTAAGGTGCAGTGCCCAGAACTAGACGCCATACTCCAGCTGAGGCCAAACTAGTGACTTATACAAGTTCAACATAACCTCAGCAGGTCTGGCAGCATCTGTGGAGAGAGAAACAGTGTTAACATTTCAAATCCGTATGACCCTTCTTCATGGCTCTGAAGAAGGGTCATACGGACTCGAAACGTTAACTCTGTTTCCCTCTCCACCGATGCTGCTGGACCTGCTGAGTTTTTCCAGTATTTTGTGTTTTTGTTTCAGATTTCTAGCATCTGCAATATTTTGCTTTTATTCAACATAACCTCCTCCTTGCTCTTGTATTCTATGCCCCTATTAATAAAGCCCAGGATGCTGTATGCTTTATTAACTGCTCTGTCAACCTGTTCTGCCACCTTCAATGACTTAGGCACATATATGCCCAGGTCCCTCTGCTCCTGCACCCCGTTTAGAATTGTACGCTTTATTTGATATTGTCTCTCCATGCTCTTCCTACTAAAATGAATCACTTCACATTTCTCTGCATTGAACTTCATCTGCCACCTGTCTGCCCATTCCACCAACTTGTCTATATCCCTTTGAAGTTCTACACTATCCTCCTCACAGTTCACAATGATTCCATGATTTGTATCATCCGCAAACTTTCAAATTGTGCCCTGTACACCACAGTCTAGGTCATTAATATATATCAGGAAAAGCAAGGGTCCCAACACTGAACCCTGGGGAACTCCACGACAAACCTTCCTCCAGCCCAAGAAACATCCATTAACCACTACTCTCTGTTTCCTGCCACTCAGCCAATTCCGTACCCATAAAGGAGCTGAAGATTTTTTTTTAGGGCTTGGATAAGACCGAGGCCTAAAAAGGTTGAGGTTGCTGTTCAGCTGTTGCTATTAAACCTTTGCCATCCTTTGAAAGACTTTATGGACTTACCGCTGTTGCTAGACCTACTGCCATCTGCACCCTAGTGGAGAGAGCGGGGTGAGGAGGCAATTGGATTGACATAAGCGTTTCATGTTGTAGATCGGGAAAGGGAAGCTGGCAGAGGTGCCAGTGAGGCAGGGGAAGTGAAATTGAGCTTGGGCTTAAATTTGGCAATAGGCCTTAATGCCTAAGCATGCCTTTGTTCTCATTGCTATCCTGTCCAATTGCAGGCAGTACAGTAGAGGAAAAATGTGGTTCTTTCCCTTCTGATTGTCACTAATTAAAGAAACATTTAGAACTATTAAACATTTACTAATTTATTAATTCGTAACTTTCTTAGAATAAAATAAACTGTGAGTGAGGAGGGGATGGATGATTATAGGAAGTGGAAATTGAGAAGAAGAGAATTGTGATGCAGTGAGTTAGTGCTGGGTTTAAATCAAGCCCAGGATGAAAGGGTTAAATCTTTCTGATCTGTAAGAGTCATAGATGAACGACCTTAAGTGCTGTTAAGGTGTTGAAATTGGAAAAGTATACGGGAAGCAGGAGGAGGGAATTTTCCATGGAATTGTCAAGTATGACAGATCAGCTCTGGAGTTCCACACAGTTGGGCAATCCAGACATTCTTGACGGAGAAGGATAATATGGACGTAAATTGGTTTGGTGGAAACTGACAAACACAGAGAGGAGTTGACAAACCCAACAAACTGCAAAAACATTTTCAATGAAGTCACTGTGGATGACTATGCTTTTCTCACCTGTTGCCTAAATGAAGGACAAAAGGTTACAGTAAATTGGTGACAGCTCAGGGGCAGCAATGAATCCTCCATCACACAACATGGATACTTGGTAAATTTTTGCCTTTCCTTTAAAAATTGTCTCCTCCACAAAAAGATGTTCCTATATTTGGGCTCAATTACTTTATAGGATCCTTCAGTTTGTTTACCAAGATTATGTGGCTGTTTCGGGTAGGATCATTTTAACCAGCAGTTATGTACTTGTGCAGAATACTCCTGATATGAACCTTGGGTAACACTGTGTATAGTCAGAATCTCTGGAAGATTGTGTCATTCCCATAAAAATCAATGTCATTGGACAATATATTAAAAAATATATCTTGCTTATTTGCAGGAATAAGAAGAAAACAATTGTGACCCAACTGTGAGTAACCAGACTGATTTAGCTGAGGGGGTTCAGACCATATCATACAGAGACACTTTGGCAATTTAAAATTGTTATCTTGACTCGGCTAAAGTAAGAAGATAACAGAACATTTTCATTTGTTTCATTTTAAAAAATGTACTTTAATAGTTTATTTTGTTAGAAGTTTGCAGTCCCTTTTTACATATTTGTGTGGGCTATTATTGAGGTATGCTTCCAGCGACACTCATGGCTCTCTGGCACACCATCATATGTCCAATCGTGTTCTGTGAATATAGGCAGCAAGTCACGGCAGACTATTTGACAGTGGGTGCCTCACAGTCGAGCCTGAACATGTCATTGAAAACATTCCGCACACTGAAGGCTCATTGAATAGTGATCAACAGCAGGATTCACTTATAATGCCCCCCCTCTCTCCCCTAGCTCAGGAAGACCGAATCCACTTGTTGCAGCCAAACTGAGATTAGCTAGGTCAGAGCGTAACGGGGCTCGAAATCTGGATTCTCCGCGGTTCCATGGCACACCACACAGAAGCAACTCCCTTCTAATTTACGGGAAGGACGACTTGGGATTTTGTTTTAATTGACAGCTGACATGCACAATATTTGTCCTTGATGCATGGTGACGTTCCTGAAAAGGTATCAATTACTCAGAATCAGAACATTGGAAGAATCACTATCTATTATTTCACACGAACTTTAATAATCCAGGGACTATCAGATGTCACCTAACCCTTTAAAACCTGATACTGCATTGCAGACATCCAAAGAGAGTTAACTGTCTAACAGCTGAAGCAGATCTTTCCGCCCCCCCACATCTAAATCTCATCATGCTTTATTTAAAAACAAAAATAATTTATTCAAAGCAATCCATGATTTTAGAACCATTCCACATGTGTAGCCGATTGTTTATTCCGATGACCTTATCTGCATGAAAGTACATTTTCACAAATGTTAAGTATATAAATTCAGTTGTGCTTTAGAAGCTGCGGGGTTGGTTGGTTGGGCTGAAAGACTGCTTTTATTTTTCACAGAGTGCAACAATTGCTGAATGGCAATCTGTGCAAATACACGCCAGCTTTTCCTTAGTAAAATCTGACAAAGACGAGGCAATTCACAGGAGTCTCCTGCAGGCATTCAAAAGTCTTTCAACCTCTGGCTACTCCAGTTCAAAGAAAACATTCGAACATTTTGCTATATCATCTCACCCAGTAGTTTTAAACCAGTTCATCTGTTGGCTGAAATCTTGCAATATATGAATGATTGCAAGCAGTTTGCTTTCTGTTATAAGGTGTGGATTGTTTAGTTAGGGAAAACACCAGTTAGGGAGAAGGCACCCACCGGTCACAGGATTAAGTGCTTGCTGTTTATTTTTGCGAAAGGCAAAGTCAAGTGCAATAACGGAGACCCTTACAGGCTGTTTAACAGCAATACATGGACACACTGTCTGGGCGGTTAGAACTAGTAATTTATGACAGCTGGTTTTTCACGCAGGTTTTTCCTTGGGGGTGGGACGAGGATTGCAATTTTTTTTTTCCCCGTTTCTCGTTTGCAGTTTTCCGTGACTGACCCAACTTCCCTCACTCACTCTGAAATGCTGCACTCCTCGACCACCAGCCAGCCTGTACATTTAGCCTCAGCTTTAATTGGTCCATTTTTAATTGTCTGACGGAGGATTATTCGCAATCGAATAATCAGTAGTTAAAAGTCAAAAGGACACCTCGGTTAAAGACCCAGAAACAAACAGTTATCCTAAACTCAAATTGTATTTCCTTTTCCTTTACTATGCCGAAAGTGTGCAAATTTCGAAGCAGCACAGCACAGACACCAGGATTATACTAACTTCAACTGGGGAAGCTCACCCGTTATAGCCTGTGTGCTTGCCCATGTCCTACAGTGGGAGGCTGAGGTGACAATGACTTCTCCAGTCGATCGGATACAATACACAACCATTACTCCATTTCATCACCTATAGAAAATATATTGTTGCCCCTCAAAACACTTTGCAAAAATTTCCAAAATGCTGATGACAAAATATCTTGACCATCCAAAAAAAAAAGGAAAAATAGCCTTGCCACATTTGACAGCTGTAAAATGGTTCATGATATGACAGCAGGAGCTGGGTCCAGATCAAAACTTTAGTAAAGTACAGCGTTATCAGGATGGTACAGGATATAGAAGCTGCATAAAGAGCCTTGTTTAGAGAATCATAAACCTGTTTTTTAAGTACTTTAGCTGTCACCTGATAGAATGCAGCACATTTTGTAAATATTATCAATGCTACATTACAATTATCATAGCCTTTATGTGAACGTTTCACATAGCTACAAATAACAGCTAAAAGAAGCACCTCTTACCTTTTCCTTGATCTGCACATGTGAATTGGATGTGATGTACAGGATATGTAACTTGGCTGTCCCATTGTATACATTAATCCACCAAAAGCTTAACCAATTCTAGTGTGGTCCTCTCATTGTGGTGCCCCCAGTCTCCTTTCAGTTATTCCCTGTGTTAGCACTCTACTACAGACTGCTTTTGGCTTCGAACCTCTGTTCAACTGACTAGTACTGGAATGCCTTCAGGCACTAGTGAATTGCTGCCGCCCATGTGGCGGGCTGATTTGTTACTGTGCTTGTGATGTCATGGCTGGCACACCTACTTGATCTATATGCATACTGTGAGTTGAAGGATAGATGAAGAATGTTGATGTACAAAGCAGCAAGCTGCGCTGCTCTGTTAAGGTCACAGATTTGCTCACCTCTCATGGACAAAGGTCATTTTCAACTCCATTCGGCTTTTAAAATACATTGTGGTAGCAGATAATACAAACATTTGCAATTGAACCCTGTCTCAGAGATACTGCCTGCTTTTCCCAATCATGCACAATTTAAAATGATAACTACTGTTTGCCAATGTAGCTACAGTTAAATATGATTTAAATCACTAAATGTTAAAGTCATTCAATATAAATCTGTAATCCATAAGGGGTAAACATTGTCTGTATGAGAAAATAAAAGTTTATCATCTTGCGACAACCCAAATTTAACGTAGAAGCCTTTTACATGATTCTGCTTGGTATTGCCAAATATTACTTTCCAATTATATAAAAGGTTCAACAGTACTGCTATGTAAGTAATAATTGATGAGAAGATGTGTAATCATTCTTTTTTTAAGCAGTGAGGATAAACCTGTCACTGGCATTGGCTTAAAAAGCACCGAATCCTGTCATGTCTCTGAGCTCATCATTTAAATTAGCCCTTGTACTCCATTCACTAATCTGTCAGAATGGGGAAAAATATCGATCGCCATTTTAAAATTAAACCTCTTCCAAACCTCTCAATGGTTTTCCAACTTCTAAACGCAGTCATTATGTGAACAGAATCTTAATGCAGAGATATGAGGAGGTCACATTAAAATTCTAAAAACAACCCTCTAAGTGAGTATATGTCATAATGGTTAGCCACAATGGCCAATCACAGCCTTAATAGCGATTGCTTAGTAATCCCATTTGTAAGTCATTCAACAGAGTACTTATTAACCCTCGGAGATAATTTGTATCAATTTTTTTTATTTTAAAAGATTTGCGAGCTGCAATTCCATCAATGCATTCTATGGAAAATACAATCCACAGTCGAGAAGCTTGAACAGGTTCTAAATGTCAATAGTATTCCAGGGCAGAATTGCAACTTGAAACTAGTTGATGGCTAATTGTGATCGCTTAACCAGAGTACTACTTTATTTCCTTCATTCATCCTTCCTCTCAAGAGTGTGGCAACTAGTGCTGCTGCGATAGCTGATGACACCCTTTGTGCAAATGGTCATCTTAAGTCCGAGCTGGCAGTGAGAGTCCGCAAGGCATTTGCCCATGGGGGCACTGCAACCAAGTCAGATCATGTCCTCATCTGATGTCCAGCAGAGAGCGTCCAACAGTGGTCGGCACTGGTAAATCAGACTCTTTACTTCCTTCCCCAGTTTAAAGCCACAAGAGGCCCTGAGAGCTAATTCAGCAACAGAGCAGGAAATCAATTTGGGGCTTGGCCCTTGGGGATCAGCAGCAGGCACGTACACCCGGAACCATCAAGGGCAAGCAATGTATTTTCTTTTTAAAGCTTCCTGTAATTAAATATTTTTTTTTTTTTTTTGTAAAAATATACTTTATTCATAAATTATCTTCAATCACATTCAAAACCATTTCAAAAACAACATTACAAGGGTACAATCCAGGTTAAACTTTTACAAAATGTATCACCAGGTGCATCAGTACAAACAATATTACAGTCATTTACAGCCTTTCATTTTGATCTGTACAGCCCGAGGGGCTCTAAACAGTTCCCAGTCTCTCGGTGCGCTGTGGTAGAAAGGTCTTAGACAGCGACCCTTCCCCATTGCGCCTTTGCGGCAGCTGCCCCAAGCTTTAGTGCGTCCCTCAGCACGTAGTCCTGGACTTTGGATTGTGCCAGTCCGCAACAATCGGTCGGGGACAACTCTTTGTGCTGGAAGACCAACAAGTTTCGGGCAGACCAAAGCGCCTCTTTCACCGAGTTGATGATCCTCCAGCTGCAGTTGATGTTTGTCTCGGTGTGTGTCCCTGGGAACAGCCCGTAGAGCACAGAGTCCTGTGTCACAGAACTGCTCGGGATGAACCTCGACAGCAACCACTGCATCTCTCTCCAGACTTTCTTTGCAAAGGCACAATCCACAAGGAGGTGAGCAACGGTCTCTTCCCCACCACAGCCACCTCGAGGGCAACGTGCAGAGGGGGTGAGCTTCCTGGCGTGTAGGAAGGATCTGACGGGGAGGGCCTTTCTCACCACCAGCCAAGCTACGTCTTGGTGCTTGTTGGAAAGTTCTGGCGATGAGGCATTCTGCCAAATGACTTTGACAGTCTGCTCGGGGAACCATCCCACAGGGTCCACCCTCTCCTTATCCCTCAGGGCCTCTAGGACGTTACGTGCTGACCACTGCCTGATGGACTTGTGGTCAAAGGTGTTTTTCTGCATAAATTTTTCCACCAGGGACAGGTGGTACGGCACGGTCCAACTACTTGGAGCGTTCCGCGGCAGCGTGGCCAGACCCATCCTTCGCAACACCGGGGACAGGTAGAACCTCAGCACGTAGTGACACTTGGTGTTTGCGTACTGAGGGTCTACGCACCGCTTGATGCAGCCACACACAAAGGTGGCCATCAGTATGAGGGCGATGTTGGGCACGTTTTTTCCCCCTTTATCTAGAGGCTTGTACATCGCGTCCCTGCGGACACGATCCATTTTCGACCTCCAGATAAAGCGGAAGATGGCTCGAGTGATCGCCGTCGCGCAGGAGTCTGGAATGGGCCAGACCTGCGCCACGTACAGCAACAGCGAGAGTACCTCACACCTGATGACCAGGTTCTTACCCGCAATGGAGAGGGAGCGTCGCTCCCACATGCCCAGTTTCCTTTTCACCATAGCCACTCGCTCCTTCCAGTTTCTAACGCATGCCCCGGTCCCTCCGAACCATATCCCCAGCACCTTCAGGCCGTCAGCCCTGACAGTGAAGGGGACAAAGGATCGGTCAGCCCAGTTCCCAAAGAACATGGCCTCGCTCTTCCCACGATTTACCTTGGCTCCCGAGGCCAGTTCGAACTGGTCGCAGATGTGCATCAGTCTGCGCACCGACAGCGGATCTGAGCAGAAGACGGCGACGTCGTCCATGTACAGGGAGGCTTTTACCTGAGTGCCTCCACTGCCTGGGATCGTCACTCCTCTTATGCCCGGATCCTTCCTGATGGACTCGGCAAAGGGTTCTATGCAGCACACGAAAAGGACAGGCGAGAGAGGACAGCCCTGCCTGACTCCAGATTTAATCGGAAAGCTATCTGTTTCCCACCCATTGATTGAGACTGCGCTACTGATGTTAGTGTAGAGCAGTTGGATCCAATTTCGAATTCCCTCCCCAAAGCCCATTTTGGAGAGCACATCCCCCATGTAGGTGTGCGATATTCTGTCAAAGGCCTTCTCCTGATCCAAGCTGATGAGGCAGGTATCCACACCCCTGTCCTGTACATAGGCAATCGTATCCCTGAGCAGCGCCAGGCTGTCAGAGATCTTCCTGCCTGGCACAGAGCAGGTCTGGTCAGGGTGAATCACCAATTCCAGAGCGGATTTGACCCGATTGGCGATGACCTTGGACAGAATCTTATAGTCCATATTCAACAGTGAAATGGGTCGCCAATTTCTAATTTCCTCCCTTTCCCCCTTGTGCTTGTAGATGAGGGTGATGATGCCTTTCCTCATGGATTCTGACATACTACCGGCCAGGAGCATACTCTCGTACACTCCTAGCAGGTCTGGGCCGATCAAGTCCCACAGAGCCGAATACAACTCCGCCGGCAAGCCGTCGCTTCCGGGAGTTTTACTCTTCTCGAAGGACTCAAGGGCCTTAGTCAGTTCATCAGGAGTTAGCGGTTTGTCTAGGCTCTCCCGCGTACTGTGGTCTAAGACCTCCGTGATAGAGGACAGGAAGGACTGGGAGGCCGTGCTGTCCGTGGGCTTCACGTCATACAGTCCGGCATAAAAGGATTTGCTGATCCTCAGAATGTCGGACCGTGATGACTTTACTGAGCCGTCTTCTTCCTTCAGGCTGCTGATCACAGAGCGCTCTCTGTGTACCTTTTGGAAGAAGAAACGTGAGCACGTCTCATCCTGCTCCACGGAGCGGACTCTGGAACGGAAGATGATCTTGGAGGCCTCCGAGGCAAAGTGCGAGGCTTGCTGGCCCTTCACCTCTTGGAGCTCCTCCTTGACATCGACCCCCATCGACTGCAGCCGGAGCAGATTCTGCATCTTTTTCTGGAGTCGGGACATTTCCCTCTGTTCCTTTCTAGCTTTCTGGGTGCCTTTGAGGATGAAAAACCTCTTGATGCTTCCCTTGATCACTTCCCACCAGTGTGTCAGGGACTCAAAGAGGGGTTTCACGGTTCTCCAACCTTTGTAATCCCTCTTGAGCTCCTCAATGTTCTCTGGGGTCAGCAGTTGCACATTTAGCTTCCATGCCCCCCTGCCCACCCTCAGGTCCTTCTCCAAGTGGCAGTCCGCCAGTAGGAGGCAGTGGTCAGAGAAGAACACCGGCTTGACCTCGGTGGATCTGACTGTGAATGCACGGGACACAAACAGGAAGTCTATCCTGGAACGAATGGACCCGTCTGGCCGCGACCAGGTGTATCTACGCTGCGCTCCGTCTGCAGGGTTGCTGAAGACGTCGTGCAGCTTGGCATCCTTAACTGTTTCCATCAGGGATCTGGACGTAGCGTCCAATCTGCTTCCGGCCCTGCCGGATCGTCCAGCCGCATCGATGATGCAGTTGAAGTCCCCGCCCAGAATGACCGGCCTGGAGGTCGCCAGCAGCAGTGGGAGCTGCTGAAAAACCTCCAGCCGCTCAGCCCCTTGTGCCGGGCCATACACGTTAATTAACCGGAGTGGAGCGTTCTTGTACATTACGTCTGCTACGAGGAGTCGCCCGCCCACCACCTCCTTGACCTCGGAGACGGTGAAGTTGCCTCCCCGCAGCAGAATACCCAGGCCGGAGGAACGAGAGTCGTTTCCGCCCGACCAGATCGATGGCCCGTGGGACCACCATCGTGACCATTGCCTGTAGGAGCTGAGGTGCGGTATCGCACACTCCTGCAGAAACAACAGGTCAGCTTTGACCTTGGCTAGGTAGTCCAAGGTCGCGACACATCGCGTAGTAGATTTAATGCTACGCACATTTATGGATACAATCTTTAAACCCATTTTAAAGCATTTATTCTCCTACCAAACCCACTGTCTCTGAGAGTCCCAGACCTTTAGTCTGCTCCTTCATACCCGTAGTGAGCTCAAATTCCTTCACTTTGGATGGGCTGAGGTAGATCTCCTTGGCCGTGTTCTGCTCCAGTGGCATCTGGAGGTTCACGTGGAGAGCGGGTTTTGAGATGACCTTTGCTGGAGAAGCTTCTCCAAAACTCACCCCCTCTGGGGTGTTGCTGTTCCCGGCTTCCTGGAGCTGGGGTGCGATGATTGCCTCACTGCTCCCAGATTCCAGGGGCTGTGGTGCACTGGCCTCCTCCGGTTGCAGGCAAAGTTGGGGTGCGCTGGTCTCCTTGTTGTCTCCAATTTTCTGGAGCTCGGGTGTCTCGTCCTCCAACGCCCTGGAGCTTTGCCGCCTCTTCTGTCGGTGCCGCTCTGGCACTTCATCATCCGAAGAGCTGCTGCCCTTGTCATCCGTGTCGGATGGGAGACGCCTCTTGCCGCTTCTCTGGGAAACGCCTTTGCTTCTTCTTCGCTCCCTCTTACTTTTCTTGTTCTTCACCGTCCGCCACTCCCCCTGCTGCTTTTCCACTGCTGCCTCCTCCTCCATTGATTCGCTGTCCTGAGGACTGGGAGGTTCAGGGGGTAGTGCTGTTGATTGGCTCTCTGTTGCCTCAATCTCTTTCTCCACCTTGTCTCTCTCTGTGTCCTCCTTTGTCCCGTTGAGCTCCCTGGGGGCCTTGGTGGTTGGAGTGACACGAAACATTTCTTCTGCTTCCCCCTGGTCGGCTTTGGCTGCCTGTGCGTAAGTACGGCAGCGTTTGGGGCAGGTCCTGTAGAGGTGACTTGCCTCGCCACACAGGTTGCAGCACTTGGCCTGTTTGCAGTCTTTTGTCTGGTGCCCTTCCTGTTTGCAGATCTTGCAGAGGGAGGCGCTGCAGTTGGCCGCCACATGACCAGCCTTGCCGCATGAGCGACAATGCTTGGGTTGCCCAGCGTAGACCAGGTAGCCCCGGTTTCCCCCGATAGCGAAACTGGAGGGAGGGTGTAAAATGGCTCCCTTACCATCGGTCTTTAGCGTGACCTTAAACAGGCGTTTGCCTGTCCAGATCCCCAAGTCGTCTCGAATCTCGGTGCCGCTCCCCACCTTATCGAAGTACCTGGTGAGGAAGGTGACCACGTCGGCGACAGGGACGAAGGGGTTGTACCCATGCACCATCACCTCACGTTCCCGTTGCAACGGCAGAGAAAAGTGCGGCTCCGCCGTCAGGATCTTCATCTCCGGCAGGTCTCTCTTCTCCTCGAACACCCTCAGGAGCCGGACGCAGTCTGCCACCCGCTTGAACGTCACGTCAAAATAACCGCCTTTGCGGGAGTCATGCAGGGTGAAGATCTCCGTAGCTTGGAAGCCGCACGCCTTCAACGGGATCCTCCTGGTGAAGAAGCCCCGATCCATAGGTGATCCTCCTTCGCTGTGGTTCACCGTGACTTGGACGGTGATAGGTAGCCCACGGTATGGATTTGGATTGCGATTGGTTATCGCCCTTCCATCCCGACCTTGCCTTGGCAGGACCATGGTGTCGCCCCTGCAACACTTGATCTTAGCCAAAAGGCCGAGAAGTACTTTTCTAGTTAGTCAAATGTCAAAAGAAAAATGAAAATGCCGGTTAGGCTGTTTTGCACAGCCAATACAGATAGATTCCTCTTTAAACTGACACTTCAGTGCAGCTTTATAATAAAAGCAGGTTTAACATGAAACCTAATTGTGTAGAGAAGATTCTAATCAAGTCTTCTTGAGTTGTGACATGTTTTGTTTTCCCCCTTTTCTACTGTTCTTAGCATTTGGCAGCGCGTTGGTGGCATGCAAATGAATTTCCAATGAAAGAACACTTGGTTTTTTTTACTTCTCTCTTTCAGGCAGAGGTTGGGAGGAGCGACTTGTGGTTGAATAAAAATATTGCATTTAACAGACATGAGGAAATAAGTGACAAGTGAGGACAAAAGGATATTTTCAAAAGAGTTTTTGCTTTTAATTTCGTTGCCTCCCAGTGGCAGGGCTGCTGGGGGTGGGGAGGTGGGGGGGGAGGGGGAGGGACAATCTGAGGAGGAGGGACAGCCTCACAATATTACAGACAATTAGGTACCACGTGGATAAGGAAAGGCAGGACTGAACAAATTAGATGGGTGCAGTTAAAGAAAAGCAGAGAAACTAGAAAGGAGGAGAAAAGGGATTGGTTACCATAAAGAACCAGATAACCAGAAAGAGAAAAAACATATTACAAAAACTGTAGTGGGAGAGGGAGAGTGAGCAAGTGAGAGAGACACACACACACAGCCAATCAAATAGGGAAAGAGACAACAGCTAAAGAAAGAAGAAACATTTACAGCAACAGCAGATACAGGCTAAACAAAGCAGGAAGAGAAATATTACAGAAACTGTAGAAAGCAAGAAGGAAAAGAAACACAGAAACACTAGTTAGAATATACTAGAGGACATCAGGATAAATAGTCAACAAGAAATCCAGCAGGGAATTCAGAAGAAACTTCTTTACCCAAACAGTGGTAAGAATGTGGAAGTCGCTATCACAGGGAGTGGTTGAAGCAAACAGTATAGATGCAGTTAAGGGGAAACTGCACAAGTATATGAGGGAGAAGGGAGAAGATGGTTACTATGGTAAATTTAGAGAGAAAATATAGAGGAGGCTCAAGTGGAGCATAAACACCAACATGGACTGGTTGGGCTGAATAGCCTGGTTTCTGTGCTGTATATTCTATGTAATCCTGTGTAATGAAATATAGAAATCAGAAAGAACGTACTCAAAAATGAGAGAGAAAGAATACATTAATCAGGAACATGGTCCCATCAGCAGCAGGAAACTTGGAGAAGTTTAATTTGGCGTGAGGCCAAAAATCAATTTCCCAATGGAGGGATGTACTTTTGCAATTATATTCTAGGGACTTTAAAGGCGGGTTAAAGGTAGGTTAAAGGCTTCTCGGTGAACAATGTCAAGAAGTCCTTTTCCATTAGCAAGTCATGCATGCTCATTAAAAGGCCAGCTCACCAGAATTAAGATCCCCCTCCAAATTAAGTTCCTGGCTGGTCAGAAATTAGAACATTCACATTTACGACTGCACATAAGTGGTGTGCACCTGGAGAGGTTGACTTCTTCCACAACTTTGAAGTAAGTTGCCGCTGCTTTGGCCTTCTTGGGGACCACTCACAAATGTCAGCCTCTTGATAGAGACCGGGTGCTGGGAGGCCAAGCTGCACGAAGCCTGGTCGCGGGAGCCAACACCAGTGGGGAAGGGTGAAATGGAGGCTGGACACAGGAGGCAGGATCACTGGGGGAGGATGGAGCGGAGGTTGGAGATAGGAGGCAGGACTAGTGCAGAAGGGTGGAGCAGAGACTGGACATGGGAGGCAGGACCAGTGGGGAAGGGTGAAATGGGGGCTGGACACAGGAGGCAGGATCACCGGGGGAGGATGGAGTGGAGGTTGGAGATAGGAGGCAGGACTAGTGCAGAAGGGTGGAGCAATGGCTGGACATGGGAGGCAAGCTAAGGGTGGATGGGTGGGGGGCTGTCCAGGGAAGGAAGACAGACTCTCTGGGGAAGGGAGGGAGGCAGCGAGGGAATTCAAGGGTGCAGGGATGTGGGATGAAGGGAAGGGCTTTGCTTCTTGGGTCTAGAGGATTGTGTGGTTGAGTGGGGGAGGGGGTTTTTAGGCAGGTATAGAGAGATGGTCATATAGTACCGGGTTGGTGGTGTCTTCGATGGGGTCATGGGGGTTGAACTGAGGGTACTGGGCAGCAGAGGGAACAGCCAAAGTGAGAGTAGGGGGTAGTGGGGTGTGGTCGGGTGGCAGGTCCGGGGTAATAGTCAGGTCGATAAGGGTTTCATGTGGGTGGTGGGGGTTGGGGGGTGGCCACAGAAATAGATGAAACAGGTGGCTTGGATAACAGTAGAGGTCAGGGTAGGCATGGAGACGGTAATGGGCGTAGGTTCAGAGGGGAGAGAAGGCATGTGGAGGGTGATGGTTATAGGTGCAAGGGTAATGACAGGAGATTTAAGGGTTACAGAGGGAAGAGGAACGGTTATACTTGGTAGATTAAGAGTGATGGGGGAAGTTGGTGGGTGACAGGGAGGGTAGAAGGTGGTGGAATGAGTCTGGAATTGGACGCGCACCATTGTAGTATTCATAACAAAAACAGATTACCTGGAAAAACTCAGCAGGTCTGGCAGCATCGGTGGAGAAGAAAAGAGTTGACGTTTCGAGTCCACATGATGTTTTACAACACTGTCGTTCTGAAATTGTGATTCCTCGAAGTGGGAGGAGGGTCTTTTCGAGTGGGTGGGGTTCAAGGTCAACACAATTGGCCAACTAAGGGGACACCACAATAATTATGAAGCAACTAGATGAGAACCATGCTCAGTTGTGTCACCTCTCTATGGTGAAGCCCACACGGCAGTAGGTTTGTCCCTGAACACAGCAAAATCTGGAGCTGCCATTTACTCTGTGCGATTTGCCATCTGCTGCTGTCAGAGGCAGGGATAAAGGGAGTGAAGGAAGTGGATGCCTCCAAGAGGCATGCTGGTGGATGACAGCAAACTCCCAACTCCAAACCTCCTGGGTAAATGGTCATGGCTGACAAGGGCTCCTGTGGTAAATCTTTCTATTCTGCAAAGGGAATGGTCTCTCTATAGAGTCTTGAGGGTAATGGAGGCAAGCTAAATAGTGTCTGAAGGAGGTTTCTCGCTTATGGCAGTCATCACCCTGGTAAAAGAGCAATGTCTCCATGCACAGTCACGTATGAGCGGGAGGAACACTCATCTCTGTTCTACCAAGATGGCCTTCACCTGGAAGGGGTGGGGTGGGGATGCTATGCCTAGATAGAAGCCAGGCACAGGGCTTAGCACTGGATTAGTAGTTCAGAGATGGAGGCAAATCTAAAAAGGATATGCTCACTAGATTGATTACTGCAATTCATTCACAGATCCACTGAGGCCTAGAGGATACAGGCTGTAGGCAACCCTGCCTTGCTACTGGCTCTTGTCCAGATGAGGAGGAGAAGGGACCGGCACAGATTAGCAAAGGGCCAAGAGAGCAATAGCCTGAGCAGCAAGAGATGCTGGTGACTGGAGTCCAGTGTAACAGTGAGCATTGGCCTGAACTCTGGTATATCACCGACGGTGCAGCTATCTACAGATGAGCGAAAGGCAATGCCGGAGGTGCCTTCTGATGTCCCAGAATCTGGTTACTCATATCTGCCAGCTTCTCCATGAAGAATTGTGGCCACTAGGACTTAGAGGCAATCCCATAAAGGTCACTGCTGCCTTAAACGTCTTTGTCATTGTTTCCTTCCAGAGCGCCACTGGGACTTTTGCAGCATCTCCCAGTCAGCAACACAAACAAAAGTGCATCTGGGAGGTGGCAGATGCCCTCTTCAGGGCATGTCCAATTCTGCCTGGATCCCAAAAGCCAGACTGCAGGAGTGTTGGGTTTTTCAGCAATCACAAATGCAAGAGATTATTGACTGCACACATGTGGCCTTGAGAGCTTCCTGGCAATAGCCGTCAAGTTTGTCAACAAGTAATGCATTGCATGATGTATGGCCAGGCTGCACACTCACAAACAATGGCCAGTACTTAATCATGCACATGTGGTATTATTGAGTTATCACTATATTGATAATGTGAGAGAAATTAATTTTTAGGAGTTTATTACTGGTCTCTGATGGGGGCCCAAATTCCACAACCTTAAATGCCCATGACCACTGAAGCAACTAGTAGCAAGATAGAATTCAGGATGCTTCCAAACTGTGCAAGTGAACAAATATTTACATGTTGTTTTTGTTTCAAATACTTACAATGGTTGTACACCTCTGCCACCTGTGTCCCTTCAATACTTTATCTTTCGTTTCCTATTATAACGTCTAGGTGCAGCCCCAGCATCCACAGCTGAGGAGGCAGCCTGCTGACTTCTATGCCCTGTTGACTGTGATGACTTTGGCGGACGTCCTCTGGTGGCTCAAGGCCTAGAGGGCCCCGGCCTGCTAAGTTTCTCCTGCTCAGGTGCAGGTGCACCCTCCTCGGTCTGACCTGCGGGAGGCGATGGGTTCACTGGCAGAGGGGAAGCAAAGCAGCGGGGCACCCTTGGAATATCCTGGGATGAAGCCCCTGGTGTTCCTGGCTGGTGCTCCTCCTCCCTGTGGATGTTCAATAGCACCTCACTGACTCCTTGAGGAGAAGGGGCACCTGGAGGGAGGTCAAGGTGCCCTGTCCCTATCTTGCCTTGCCACTGTTGCAATGCACCCATGGCTAGAGTGATGGAGTGCAGGTCTGAGCGCATATCCGACAGCCATTGTGCATTCTGCTGGACCGGGGTTTCCAGGGTGGCCGCCACCCTTTCCATGGATGCAGCCAAGCGCTCACATGCTGGAGCCACGAGAACAGACAGAACGTGGACGGACTCCTCCAGCCTTCAGCCCAGTCTGCACATGGCCTCTGACATCTGTCTGATGTTCCCCTGCCTGTCTCTGCATCTCTATCAGGTCTCTTATGGTTGAGTCCAGAGGCTCGTCATCTGCGTGGGGCTGAGCAGGGCCTGATCTCCAGCAGTCCTCCAAGTGTCAGAGACCACGGCTTTCACTGCCTCCGTCGACTGTGGACCTGTGTCTGTGAGGTGCTCACCAGATTGTGACCCCCAAGTCTTCTCTAGAACGTGCACCCATCGAGGTGGTTGTCCCTGCCTTGTTGGAGGATGCAGGTAAACGTCGTGACAGTGCATCCTCTGAGGCTTCTGAGGCATCATCTTCAGAGGTGGTGTTGGTTTTGGTTCTGTGGCTGGTCTCCATTTTGAGCCTCCCACTTTTCTTGTTGGTACCTGGAATGGAGAATAGAAAGATTTAGTGGATGCTTAAGCAGGCTCCCTTAGTGAAGTCAGTCTATCGGTAGATCTGACAACTTAGACTAGTGGCATCCTCACTGGCTTCCTGGCGGAGTCCAATCAGACCTTCAGCACAGGGATTGTCCTGCTCCTCCCTGGCTAGCTTGATAGCCTCCTCCTTGAAGGGGGTGAGGACTAAAATGTCCAGACTGCTGCCTCAGGTCTCGGCCCACTCCCTCCTGTTGTGCATGTTCTTATCCTGCAGGAGGCCAAAGGATTGATTGTCATCCCAATGGACAGTTTAGGAACATGCGTGTCTATTGCCAGCACCTGAGTCTTCCCCAGTAAGTGATTAACAAGCAGGATGTCCTGGTACTGATAGTTCACTGGCAGCACAGATTCAGTGCACACGTAAATGCATAGTGCATCAGTAAGGAGCGTGTGAGCAGGCAGGCAACTACGCCGGAGTAAGATGGAGACCGAGTGAGTAGCGCATTAGGTTCACGTTAGAATTAGGTGCGCGGGGGAAAGAGGTGTAGTACACTGAAGAATTATTCTAAGTTAATTAAATGAGTAATTAAATTAAGTTAACTAAATAGCATATAAACTGGAAAAATTGGAAAAATCAAATTGGTCGTAGTAGCCTGAATGAGGAGTTCATAGAATGCTTTTGAGATAGTTTCTTAGAGCAGCACATACTGGAACCAACCAGAAAGCAGATTATATCAGACTTGGTATTGTGTAATGTGACAGGATTAATTAATGACCTCAGAGTGAAGGCACCTCTAGGTAGCAGCAACCACAATATGATTGAATTTTATATGCAGTTTGAGAGGGAGAAGAGGAGGTCTAAAACCAGTATTTTAAACTTAAATAAGGGCAACTATGTGGGCATGGAAGCTGAGCTAGCTGAAGTGAACTGGGATACTAGGCTAGGGCAAAGATCAATATAAGAGCAGTGGCCGACATTTAAGGGGTATTTCAGAATACTTAGAATAAGTATATTCCTACTATAGAGAAAAATTCTAAGGGACGGACCCACCATCCGTGGTTAACTAAAGAAGTTAAGGAAAGCATCAAACTGAAGGAAAAATAATATAACTGCGCAAAGATGAGTGGCAGGTCAGATGATTGGTCAGAACATAAAGGATGGCAGAGAATGTCTAGGTTAATCAGGAGAAATAAATTATAGTATGACAGGAGAGTATTAGAGTATGACGAGTGGAATCCCGCAGGGGTCTGTGCTGGGGCCTCAGCTTTTTACAATTTATACCAATGATTTAGATGAGGCAATTGAAGGCATGGTAGCTAAATTTGCAGATGACACAAAGATAGGAGGCAAATATGTTGTGAAGAGGGCATAAGGAGGTTGCAGATGGATATAGATAGGTTGAGTGAATGGGCAAAAATCTGGCCGATGGAGTATAATGTAGGAAAATGTGAAGTTGTGCACTTTTGCAGAAAGAATTAAAAAACAGAGTATTACTTAAATGGAGGATGACTGTAGAATTCTGAGGTGCAGCGGGATCTAGGTGTTCCAGTACATGAGTCATAGAAAGTTAGTATTCCGATACAGCAAGTAATTAAGAAGGCTAATGGAATGCTATCCTTTATTACGAGAGGTATTGAACATAAAAGTAAGGATGTTATGCTTCAGTTATACAGGTTATTGGTGACACCATATCTTGAATATTGTGCACAGTTTTGGTCTCCTTATTTAAGGAAGGATGTAAATGCGTTGGATGCGGTTCAGGGGAGGTTTACTGGATTTGATGCCTCGAATGATCGGATTGTCTTATGAGGGAAGGTTAGGCAGACTGGACTTGTTTCCACTGGAGTTTAGAAGGGTGACGGGTGATTTGATTGAAGTATACAAGATCCTGAACGGTATTGACAAGGTGGCTGTCGAAAGGATGTTTCCTCTTGTGGGTGAGTCCAGAAACAGGGGCTACTGTTTTAAAATTAGGGGTTGCCCCTTTAGGACAGAGATGAGGAGAACTTTATTCTCACAGGGGGCTGTGTGACTTTGGGCCTCTCTGCTTCCAAAGGTGGTGGAGGCGTGGTCATTGAATATTTTTAAGGCAGAGCTGGATAGATTCTTGCTAGGCAAGGGAATCAAAAGTAGGTAGATGCAAACATGGAAATCGAATCACAAGAAAATCAGCCATGATCTTATTGAATGGCAGAGCAGGTTCGAGGGGCTCAATGGCCTGCTTCTGCTCCTATTTCATGTTCGTATATCCCATTTGCTGCTGAGTCCTGCAACCCAAACTCCTGCCTGACATCCCTGTGCACTCGCACACTCATGTTACCTAACGCCCTTATGAGTGCCATTTTGCAGTGGGTACATGGTGGCACTTACCCTGGCAGAGTGCTGCAGATTGTTCATCCTTTTCCTGCATTGCTGGCTGCTTCTTTTGTGGGTCCCATGGGCACTGACCTCCACTGTGACCTCTGGTCAGACGTGGTCAGATGTGAGGGCCTCCTGCTGCCATCCCTGGAAAACAGCACCTTCCGCCTTTCCTGGCCAGCCTGGAGGAGAACCTGCAGGGAGGATTCGCTGAACAGTGAGGCCACACATTGTCTGCTCTGGGACATACTGCCTGTGATGTGGAGAATCCGGAGCTCCTTGCCTGCGGTGAGTGAATGGTTGTCTGGGTGCTCTTAGAAATGGTGCCTGGACCTTTGGCCCCATGAGGTAATGGCAGGGAAGGTGATTTCCTGCTCACCCCTGCCACGAGAATTGGTGAGCTCATCAAGGGTACATATGTAATGAGCTGAACAGGGCAAGATCACACGTGGCTAGCCGTCCCACCCCCCTAATCCCCAGCGGGAAACACTCTCATTTCCACGTCTTCCACCAAACTTAAGACTCCAGAAGGGAAGATTCCAGCCAAAGTTATGCTACTTGAAGGAGCATACATGTGTGTCACCTTTGCTCCATTTTTATTCAGAAATTAATGGTCCTTTGTCACATTTTAGGCTTGTCTCTAATGACTATTTGACTACAATGCTGGTCATTTAGGCCCAGTAAATGGCAGGAACAGAGAGAGGCACAGAGCCATTATTGGGAAGGGATCTAGAGAAAGGGAAAAATAATTTCTTGAGGATCAGGTTGAGGTGGCAGAGAGCAAGCAAGAGATACAATGTGGGATGGAGAAGGGGAGAAAGGGAGAGGAAGTGATGCAACACAAGAGGGAGAGGGTTCTGCACAGCTGAAAGATAGCTTGTTGTATATGGGTTGGGGAAGGATTAGAGAGAACAAGTTGTTGAGGAAAGGATGACAGATGCAACCTGATGACAAAGGCTCCAACACAAACAAAGAATCTGTGTCATGCGGAGTGATAATAAGAGTGATACTGTTTTCTGAAGGACAGTTGAAGGGCATTACCCAATGCCAAAAACTCTGGGGGGGAGAAATAATTCCCCATCCTCTCAGTGGTTGTTCCCATGTTGATATTGATGGGAAGAGAGAGACAGTCAGGGTCCCAGTGATGGCAGGCAAGGATGGTATTGTCTTACTCTTATTCTGTTGTGAGTGCCTGCGATATTTGTTCTCAATCACACAATAAAAACAGCTAGTGCCTACTGAGCATAGAGAACTAGAGAAAAACACCCCCAACAATCCATAAGCTAATGTACCCGTCATCTTTATCTGCAAGGTCATCCATTCTCTCCACACTGCCACCAGCACGCTCCACCCCCGGGAACGCAAGCCTCCCCATGAAAATCATGGGTGAAACCTTTAGGAGTTCCGCCAGTTGGAATTGGTAAAATAGACTCCAGCCCTGGGCTCTGGAAGCACCAGGCATTTGGAGCCCTTTCCTGGATAACTAAGGTACCTGGGCCTCGTAAATCAAAACAGAAAATGCTGGAAACGCTCAGCAGGTCTGGCAGCATATGCAGAGGGGGAAACAGAGTTAACATTTTGGGCCTGTGACTTTTCATCAGAATTGGGAACAGTTAGAAATGAAATAGGTTTTGAACAAGTGAAGTGTGGTGGCAGGGAAGAACCAAAGGGAAGGCCTGTGACAGGTGGAGGGCAGGAGAGAAAAGATCCATGGTACAGAAGCCAAAGGGAATGGTAATGGGACAAGTAAAGAGCAAACTATGTGTCCAGGTGAGGTGTGAATGGCAGGATAGCAATTGCCTGAGCGCAAATTACAGGAATTAAGAAAGAAAGAGGAAAAAAACAAAACAAAATGGGGGCATAGGTTAATCTAAAATTGTTGAACTCAATGCTGAATCCAGAAGCTGTAATCTACCCCGTCCCCACCCCCAGATCACAGGCTTTCCCTTTTGTTCTTCTTTCCACCCTCCCCGCTTTCATTTGCTCATAACCTGTTGCAGTTCGAACTTATCTCGATTCCGATGAAAGATCCCGTCCTGAAAGGTTAACTCTGTTTCTCTTTCCACACCTGCTGAGTCTTTCCAATATTTTCTATTCTTAATTCAGATTTCCAGTATCCGCAGTATTTCGCTTTAGTATTATCACAACTCAAACCCAACATTAAATGAAATGCGGTCACATGCTCTGATGGATTCTTGTCCAGTTGGCTGGGCTATGAAAGCACCACATCAAATAACAAAGCTTTGTGACAGCCTTGTGTAGGTGAACATCATCCTGACTCAGCTAAGAAATAAATGCCACTAAACCCCCAAGGCATGTGATTCCCATTTCTCTTAACCTTATGACTGGGATCAACAAGAACAATGAGTTAGTTCTGCAGTGCAGAATATTATTAATATATGGGATATTTAAAATAAATGTGTCATTTTATTCCTCTGAAGGTATGGAGCAACAAAACTACACCGACACTTCGCTAAAAATATATAAGTATTCTTTGATTAAATGAAAATAAGCATATTGCTCACACTCTTCATGAGAAACACATAAGACATACACTAGTTTTTGTGGGTGCTTAGATGATGAATTCTGAGAAGGAAATGCTTTCTGGCTGTAAGAATCTCAGCCCTGTCATAAAAAGTGCCTAAAAACAAAAAACTACTACGGATGCTGGAAATCTAAAACAAAAACAGAATTACCTGGAAAAACTCAGCAGGTCTGGCAACATCGGCAGAGAAGAAAAGAGTTGACGTTTCGGGTCCTCATGACCCTTCAGCAGAACTGAGTAAAGTTAGGAGAGGGGTGAAATATAAGCTGGTTTAAGGTGGGGGGGGGGGGGGGAGGGGGGAGAGAACTTGGTGGGGGGGTGGTTGTAGGGACAAGCAAGCAGTGATAGGAGCAGATAATCAAAAGATGTCACAGACAAAAGGAACAAAGAGGTGTTGAAGGTGGTGATATTATCTAAGAAAATGTGCTAATTAAGAATGGATGGCAGGATACTCAAGGTACAGCTCTAGTGGGGGTGGGGTGGAAAGACTGACAGGGTATTACAGTTATAGATTTAAAAATAATGGAAATAGGTGGGAAGAGAAAAATCTATATAAATTATTGGAAAAAACAAAAGGGAGGGGGAAGAAACAGAAAGGGGGTGGGAGTTTAAGATCTAAAGTTGTTGAATTCAATACGCAGCCCGGAAGGCTGTAAAGTGCCTAGTCGGAAGATGAGGTGCTGTTCCTCCAGTTTGCGTTGTGCTTCACTGGAACAATGCAGCAAGCCAAGGACAGACATGTGGGCAAAAGAGCAGAGTGGAGTGTTAAAATGGCAAGCGACAGGGAGGTTTGGGTCTTTCTTGTGGACAGACCGCAGGTGTTCTGCAAAGCGGTCGCCCAGTTTGCGTTTGGTCTCTCCAATGTAGAGGAGACCGCATTGGGAGCAACGAATGCAGTAGACTAAGTTAGGGGAAATGCAAGTGAAATGCTGCTTCACTTGAAAGGAGTGTTTGGGCCCTTGGACGGTGAGGAGAGAGGAAGTGAAGTGAAAAGTTACTGCTTGGTAAACTTCGAAGAAATTTCAATGCTGGACAGGATTGACGTATTGCCATGAACTCCTCCTAACATGTCAGCACTACGGTGATCCTCTGTTTCCCCTATCGAAAACAATGATAAACCCACAGTCTTCATATCTTTGCGGAAGGTGAATTAATGTATAAAGGGTCAGTTCCTGTGGCCAAAAGTATTTGAAATATGCTTATTTTCAGACAAATTCTATAGCTATTAACAGTGCGGAGCATTAATAACATACGGAACATTTTAAACACCACCAATTCTAAAATTACTCCCAGCACTCCACTCATTGGCTGAATTTTACAGGGCACCTCAGGAGTGTGCTAGGAGGCAGGGGAGAGCCTAAAATTGGGTGGGATGGGCAGGGGGGAGGGGGTAGGGTGGGGGGAGAGGAGGGCATGACTACTGTCTTCCTACTGTCACTGGCATTTGATCAGCCACGGGGAAGGTAGCAAATGGCCATTCTGCTCTTAGCCTAATTGAGGCACTTAAGTGGCGAATTAAGGGCCATATAAGGGCCTCTTCCTGTGCACTTTTCCATATGGGGAAACCACCAGTTAAACCCTGGGGCCTCTTTGCAGGCTCAGTGAAGGGGGTCGTCCTGGTTGGGCACCCTGTGGCCCCAAATGGTCCCCTTGGTGCCAAGGGCTACATCCTCTGAAAGACTCCCCCGACCAAGACCCCCCACCATCCCCTGCCCACAACTCCCCGCCAGCACCTGCCTGAAGATCTGATCGGCCCAGCAAGCTTGACCCGACTTCCCAACTTACCTTAATTCCAGGGCCTCCTCTACGGATGCTCATCTGGGCCTCCTGCAGTACCAGCTATGGCCATGACTCATGGTGGTGGTGCTCCTGGGAATGGAGAGCTGCCGGCCATCCTGTCCAAAGGCCAATTAAGTACCTCTTCTGTCTGCCACATGGTGTACCCTGACAGCTTCCTTGCAAACTTGGGGGGGTGGTGGGGGGAGGTCTTCCTGATTGGGCATGCTGTACCCACATGGGGCCTCATCCTGGCATCAAGGACCTACCCTGCAGAAACACCACCTCGCCCTCACCAATGATGCTACCGTTCCCCTGGGCCTTCCAAAATGGCTCCAATGAGCCTGACCCCACCCACCTCCATTCTGGGGCCTGCTCCATAGCATTGCTGCTGGCTGGTTGCAGTCCCAGCAACCACCACTGTTCTCGGCAGCTCTTGGAGGTTGGATCCAAGTCCCTTAAAGGCACAGGAGTCCCAAGCTAGGTAGTTAATTGCCTGACACTCGTGAAATCTGGTGAGGGTTCCCTGAACCAGCTGAGGCAGGATTGCCCCAGACTCCCAAGCTGATGGGTGGGACCACCACCCAATTAAATTCTGGCCATGGATCACTGCTGCCCTGTTCATTTCTGGCCATGGACCACTGCTGCTCTGTTCAATTCTGGCCTTGGACCACCACTGGCCTGTTCAATTCTGGCCATTGTCTTTCACACCATTGCTCTCCATTGCCATTGGTTCAGGTCAAATTGGATTGTTTGTAACCTCAGTATCCTGCCTGACCCTGAAATGAGCATCTAACCTCATGTTCTCTCCATCAGAGGAACTATCTACTTCCCCCTCTCTAACGTCTTCCCCTTCCATCCCCTACCCCATCGGTTGCTGTCATCCAGGCCTTTGTCACTTCCATACTTGGCTATTCCAATACTCCCTACACCCCATAATCTTCAGTGCATCCAAAACTCTGCTGCTCCCTTTCTACCAATACCAGAGTGTCAACACACCGGTGGAACCAGACCCCATGTTTGTGGATGATGTAGCCATGGGGTTAGCAATTATGGAGGAGGTTCTTGAGAGGCTTCAGAGGAACAATGCAGGGACTGGAAGGCATTGTTGGAAATGCTCTCCTTAAAATTGGATAGGAGGAATGGAATTGAGTGGCCCTAATTAAGCTGGATAATAGAGAAGCAGCAATAAGAATTGTGTAATCAGCTACATCAAAGTCTGGAGAGATTGTGCACGGTGGGGAAGGAAACTATATTAAGGTGACAGTGACAGAGGATGTCAGTTGCGAGTTGAAACATTTCAGTGCGGTAGTAAGAACAGTTCTAGCTATCACGGAACAAACTTACTTGACATTTCTCTGTTCACTAACTTAACTAAGGTACCAAAAATAACAAAATAAATGGATCAATACCCCAAGTAAAATAATTGGACAGAGAAATGTCATCAAAACACATCAACTCATATCGGCAAGCGCAGCTTTGGTTCCTCATATATAACATCACATTGTAATTTGCTTCTTTTCAGAACAGAATTTAGCAAAAGTTTAGACTAGTCACAAGGATCTGATCTTTATCAAACACAAGGGTCTATCAACACACTTGCTAACTGCTCAGCCTTGTCTGTTTATGAATCTGATTTATTTTCTCTCCTTTCCTCAAGGTATTAGCTCCGTACTAGTGGATTGTTCCATGGATTCCAGCAGGCTTCCCCATGTGACCATGCATTCCTTATGTGTGACAATAACTCACCTCCTGACTCACCAAAGCCTGTCCACCATCTGCAAGGCACAAGTCAGGAGTGTGATGAAATACTCCCCACTTGCCTGGATGAGTGCAGCTCCCACAACACTCAAGGAGCTTGACACTGTCCAGGCCAAAGCAGCCGGCTTGATTGGCACCACATCCTCAAACATTCCTCCACCACCACCACCTCCCTCCACCGCCGACACACAGTAGCAGCAGTGTGAGCCTAAACTAGAAAGCATTAGCAGACTCTTGAACTGCAAGGGCATCACTGCCAAGCACAATCCTGTTCTCCCCATGTCCACCCACATGTAATTCCAGCAGAGTCCCTAGACCTTCACTAGGATTGGGAAACCTCAATGATTTTTCCTTTTTCTAGTTCAGGGGCAATTAGGTCATTTGCAGACTTGTTTGACACAACACAGATTAGAGGTTAATTTTAACTCTGTGTGAATGGGTGGGTTTTGAATGTATTAAAAGATCACCCTAAATCTGCAATTATTGCGCTAATTGACATATGTATCCACCATCTTATCAGAAAAGTTTTTGTTTCCAGGCTGATGACACTGGATAGTACAAAGGCTATGGGCCTTGACAATACTCTGGCAATAGTACAAAAGACATGTGCTCTAGAACTTGCCACGCCCCTAGCTAAGCTGTTCCAGTACAGCTACAACATTGGCATCTACCTACAATGTGGAAAATTGCCCAGGTATGTCCTGTACCCAAAGAGCAGGACAAATCCAACTCAGCCAAATATCACCCCATCAGTCTACTCTTGATCATCAGTAATGGAAGGGGTCATCAACAGTGCTATTAAGCGGCATTTACTTAGCAATAACCTGCTCACTGACGCCAGTTTGGGTTCTGCCAGTGCCACTCAGCTCCTGACTTCATTATGGCCTTGATTTAAACATGAAAAAAAGAGCTGAACTCCCGAGGTGAGGTGAGAGTGACTGCCCTTGACATCAAGGTCACATTTGACCAAGTGTAGCATCAAGGAGCCCGAGCAAAACTGGAGTCAATGGGAATCAGGGGGAAAAGTCTCCATTGGTTGGAGTCATAGCTAGCACAAAGGAAGATGGTTGTAGTTGTTGGAAGTCAGTCATCTCAGCTCCAGGACATCACTGCAGGAGTTCCTCAGGGTAGTGTCCTCAGCCCAACCATCTTCAGCTGTTTCATCAATGACCTTCCTTCCATCATAAGGTCAGAAGTGGGGATGTTTGCTGATGATTGCACAATGTTCAGCACCATTCGCGACTCCTCAGATACTGAAGCAGTCCATGTCCAAATGCAGCAAGACCTGAACAATATCCAAGCTTGGGCTGACAAGTGGCAAGTAACCTTCGCGCCACACAAGTGCCGGGTAATAAGAGAGAATCTAACCATCGTCCCTTGACATTCAATTGCATTACCATCACTGAACACCCCCACTGTCAACATCCTGGGGGTTGCCATTGACCAGGAACTGAAAACGACTAGCCATATAAATATTATGGCTACAAGAGCAGGTCAGAACCTAGGAATCGTGTGACAATAACTCACCTCCTGACTCACCAAAGCCTGTCCACCATCTGCAAGGCACAAGTCAGGAGTGTGATGGAATACTCCCCACTTGCCTGGATGAGTGCAGCTCCCACAACACTCAAGGAGCTTGACACTGTCCAGGCCAAAACAGCCGGCTTGATTGGCACCACATCCTCAAACATTCCTCCACCACCACCTCCCTCCACCACCGACACACAGTAGCAGCAGTGTGCACCATCTACAAGATATACTGCAGGAATTCACCAATGCTCCTTGGACAGCACCTTCCAAACCCACAATCACTCCCATCTAGAGGGACAAGGGCAGCAGATAAATGGGAACACCACCACCTGGAAGTTTCCCTTCAAGTCATTTGCTATCCTGACTTGGAAATATATCGCCATTCCTTCACTATTGCTGGGTCTAAATCCTGGAGCTCCCTTCCTAACAGCACTGTGGGTATACCTACACCACAGGGACTGCAGCGGTTCAAGAAGGCAGCTCACCACCACCTTCTCAAGGGCAACTAGGGATGGGCAATAAATGATGGCCTAGCCAGCGAAGCTCACGTCCTGTGAATGAATGAAAAAAATGAACAGTAAAAGCCAGGATATACAAGGATGCAGTGCTGTTTATGCTGTCAGCATGAAGTTACAGCAGGCAATCTAAATGTGCATGATTTGTGGCAATCTATTGCTTCAGCAATGGTTGTCGTGCAGTTCTCTCAGGGAACACCTTTACTGTTATATACTTATTGCGCACTTTGCAGAATATACAAACTGAATGATAAGAAGATCATAGGGCAGTAATAACATATAAAGAATAAATACAATATAATCAATATACGACACCTACAATGTAGCTCAAATGTAGGTCAATTATACATTTTGGAGATAATTGACTGGTTAAGAACCCAGTGAATGGCATGTTCGCTGGTGATGGTTGGTTGTCAAGGGAACATTTCTCCTGCAGCAGATGGTTACCGTATAAACAGCTGTTTTCTAATAAATTCCTATCTTCAATGATTTTGATGGTTAATGAAATAAAAAAGTTACATCTCATGGATTGAACAGAATAGGATCAGGAGCTTTTATTGTCTCCAGTCATGGCACAACACTTTCCTGAGCTCTGACAAATGTTCAACAGTTTCTCCGAGATGCTGCTGTACAACATGGAGGAATTTCACACTGCTATATAAGAGGGAGCATAATACCTTTTAGAATGAGCCACATGAATTCATACCCTGCTGACTGGGGACATGTTCATCCCCTGGTTTGAATTTGGCCCTCCTTTTACACCGACCCATTCCCATTCCAGGCAACATGCCAAGAATTTCCTTGGGGGGCTTCTCCTGATCGACTGTCTGTGAAAAATAAATGGAGACCCTGTTTGTGTGCCTATCCGAGGCTACTACCAAGCCTCTACTGGAGTTATGGTGGTCTATTGGGTTCCATCCCTCCACCCCCTGAGGAATTCCCTGGCTTTAGAAATGTGTTTAAGACTTGCCCATGATTCAGAGCCTGAACCTGAACAGCAGTGATAGATAGCCCAGGTATTAACGCATGGATATGCGTCCCACTCCTCCCTCCTCTCTTCACATCAACTTCCAACATAGCCAAAGGTTTCTGAAAAGCCAGCTCCTATATTGTCTAAATGTGTACTACCTACAGACCATACATGAAAAAAAGAGCCTAAATTTATAGTGTCTTTAACTACCTTAGGACTTCCCAAATTGCTTTGTAGCCAATGAAGTACTTTTGAACTGTTGTCACTGTTGAAATGTAAAGAAACATGGTGATTACTTTTTGCACAACAAGATCCCACATGGAGCAATGCAATAATGACCACGTCACCTGTTCCAGTCAAGTTGGTTGAGCTATATTGGCTAGGGCACTGGGGTGACATTCTCTGTTCTTCTTCCAAATGGTGGCATGGGATCTTTTGCACCCACTTGGAACAGCAGTCAGGGCTTTGTTTATTGTCTCATTAGAAAGTGGCATCTTGGAGGGCAGCACAGTCTCAGTTCTGCACCGAAATGTACTGAAGTGTCAAAGACTAGTTTCATACTACACACACGGATGCAGTTCAGCCCATCTTGCTTGTGCCAGCACTTTGAAACAGCTGTCCAATTAGTCCCACCTGCCCATTCTTTCCCCATTGCCCTGCAAATTTTGCCTTTTGAAGCAAATTTCCAATTCCCTTTCAAAAGTTACTGTTGAATTTGCTTGCACCACCCTTTCAGGAGCTTTGTTCCAAATCATAACCCACTGCGTAAATAAACTCGCATCACCCCTTTGATTCTTTCACCAATTTTCTTAAATCTGTGTCCTCTGGTTACCGGCCCTCCTGCCAGTGAAACAGTTTCTCTCTATTTACTCTAACAAAACCCTTCACTGCTCAAAGGAGAACAATGCCAGTTTCCATCATGTCTCCACATTACTGGTCCCTCATCCCTGGCACCATCCTAGTAAATCTCCTCTGCACCCCCTCCAAGTCCTTTACATCCTTCCGAAAGTGTGGTGCTCAGATGTGACATTGCCAATGAGAAAAACGTGGGTAATGTTGCAGCAGCTGGTGAGTTGGTTGCTGTGTTAAACAGCGAGTGGCCTGCAGACATTTTCATTCATGCACCATTTAGAAGGGCAAAAGACTTTGTGGATAACCTACCTCTCCTACCCCACCCACTTTCACTTGCCATGGCAAAATGGAATAAATGTATGTGCATTAATTTTTAAACTGCACATCATAAGAAAATTATTAATTCACGCCAGAAGCAAAAATATAACATTTTCATCTCATAAATCTTAATCCTACAAGATAACACATTTATTTGAAACATTCTAGTATGTTATAAAGACATTACAATAATCTTCTTCTGAGAAACTAGAAACTAATACTTAACTTATATCTCAAATAAATGGAGACAGTTTGTGGAACGAGGGGGGACAGAGGGATCTGGGTGTTCTGGTACATGAATCACAAATTTGTTCGTATGCAGCTGCAGCAAGTGATTCTGATGGCAAACAGAATGTTGGTGTTCATTGCAAGAGGAATGGAATATTACATTGGGGATGTTTTATTGCAGCTGTACAAGGCTTTGCTGAGACCACACCTGGACAACTGTGTACAGTTTTGGTCTCCTTATTTGAAAACGGATATAATTGAATTAGAAGCAGTTCAGAAAAGGTTCACTCGACTCATTCATGGGATGAAGGGCTTATCTCATGAAGAAAGGTTGGACACGTTGAGCATATACCTATCGGAATTTAGAAGAATGAGAGGTGATCTGATTGAAACATTAAGGATCCAGAGGGGACTTGACAGGGTAGATGCTGACAGCACGTTTTCCTTTATGACAGAGACTAGAACTAGGGGGAACAGTTCAAAAATAAGATGGAGATGAGGAGAAATTTCTACTCTCAGAAGGTTGTTAGTCTGTGGAATTCTCTTCCCCAGAAAGCATTGGAGGCTGGGTCATGTTCCTATATATATTAATCCAACAAAATCAGCAGTAACATAAATCTTGCTTGAAAAACATTGTTGTTCCTTCCCCATATGATAGCTTGTGCCACACGTATGGGAGTGGTCTAATTCTGTGACATCACACGGGTGGTGGGGATGAGGGTTCTGACCTGTTTTGCCATATGGCCCTGGCAGCCATGTTACACATCAATGACACTGCAGGAGTTCCTCAGGGTAGTGCCCTCGGCCCAACCATCTTCAGCTGCTTCATAAGACCATAAAACATAGGAGCAGAAGTAGGCCATTTGGCCCATCGAGTCTGCTCCGCCATTCAATGATATCATGGCTGATCTGATAATCTTCAACTGCACTTTCCTGCCTTTTCCCCATAACCCATGATTCCCTTACTGATTAAAAATCTGTCTATCTCAGCCTTGTATATACTTAACGACACATCCTCTACAACCCTCTGTGGTAAAGAATTCCACAGATTCACTACCCTCTGAGGGAAGAAATTCCTCCTTTTCTCTGTCTTAAATGCATGACCCCTTACTCGGAGATGATGCCATCTCGCCCAAGACACTCCCACAAGGGAAATAACCTCTCAGCATCGACCCTGTCAAGCCCCGTAAGAATCTTAAATGTTTCAATAAGGTTACCTATCATTCTTCTAAACTCCAAAGAGTACAGGCCCAACCTACTCAACCTCTCCTCAAAAGAAAATCTCTCCGTACCCGGGATCAACCTAGTGAAGCTTCTTTGGACTGCTTCCAATGCCGGTGTATCTTTCCTTAGGTAAAGGGACCAATACTGTTTGCAGTATTTTAGGTGTGGTCTAACTAGTGCCTTGTATAGTTTTAGCAAGACTTCCCTATTGTTATACACCATTCCCTTTGAAATAAAGGCCAATATTCCATTTGCCCTCCCTATTAGCTGTGGAACCTGTGTGCTAGCTTTTTGTGATTAATGCATGAGGATGCTCAAATCCCTCTGTGCTGGCAATAGTACATTCAGTTCCCTCATCCAAGTCATTAATATATATATTAATTAATAATTGGCCCAACACTGATTCCTGTGGCACTCCACTAGTTACAGGTTGCCATCCTGAAAATGCCCCCCACATCCCAACTCTTTGTTTTCTATTAGTTAGCCAATCTTCTATCCATGCTAATATACTACCCAACACCATGGGCTCTTATCTTATTAAGTCGCCTTATGTGCGGAACCTTAGCAAATGTCTTTTGGAAATCCAAATATATTACATCTACTGGGTCCCCTTTATCTATCCTGCTTGTTACCTCCTCAAAGAATTCTAATAAATTTGTCAGGCATGCTTTCCCCTTCATTAAGCAACGCTGACTCTATTTGATTATATTGTGCATTTCTAAATGCTCTCCTTTATAATAGACCCTAACATCTTCCCAATGACGGATGTTAAGCTAACTGGCCAATAGTTACCTGTTTTGTGTCTCCCTCCCTTTTTGAGTAAGGGTGTTACATTGGCAGTTTCCCAATCCTTTGGGACTTTCCCAGAATCTAAGGATTCTTGTAAGATTACTACCAGTGCATCCACTATTTGTGTAGCTACTTCCTTTAATATCCTAGGATGCAACCCTAGGGGACCTATCGGCCTTTAGCCCCATTTGTTTCCCTAGTACTTTTATGTAGTGATAGTTATTCTATTTATTTACTCCTCCCCTTTTGCTCCTTGAGTATTTAGTATGCTTGGAATGCTATTAACATCATCTACCACGAAGTATTTATTCAACTCCTCTGCCATTTCCTGGTTGCCCATTATTATATCCCCAGCCTCATTCTCTAAGGGGCCTATGTTCACTTTGGCCTCTCTCTTTCCTTTTATATATTTAAAGATGCTCTTACTGTTGTTTTTATATTACTTGCTAGTCCACCATCAAAGTTTATTTTCTCCCACTTTATTATCTTTTTGGTCATCTTTTGTTGGTTCTGAAAACTTTGCCAATCCTCTGGCTTACCACTACTCTTTGCCGCATTGTATGTTTTTCTTTCTTTAAATTTGATACTATCTAAACTTCCTTGGTTAACCATGGTTGTGTTATCCCCTTCCTAGAACCCTTCTTCCTCACTGGGATATATCTTTGTTGTGAGTCATGAACTATTTTCTTGAACTTCTGTCATTGTTCATCAACCGTCTTTTCTGCAAAACTCCTTTCCCAGTCCACTCCATCCAACTCTGCCCTCGTTTCTGTGTAATTCCCTTATTTAAGTTTAGCACAGTTGTTTCTGACCCAAACTTCTCAATCTCAAACTGAATGCTAAATTCTACCATGTTGCGGTCAGTGTTTCCTGGGGGATCTTTTACTCTGAGATCATTTATTAAACCTGCCTCATTACACATTACCAGGTCCAAAATAGCCTGATCCTTGGTTGGACCCACAACATATTGTTCTAGGAAACTGTCTCATGCACTCTATGAATTCATACTCATGTGTACCTCTGCCAATTTGATTTTCCCAATCTACATGAAGATTAAAGTCACCCAAGATTAATATACTGCCCTTTTTACATTCCCTCATTATCTCCTGATTTATTCTCTGTCCTGCAGTATAGCTACTGTTAGGAGGCCTATAGACTACTCCTACCAGCGTCTTCTTCCCCTTGTTATTTCCTACCTCCATCCATCTACATTTTCCGATCCAAGATCATTTCTTTCTATTGTACTTATTCCACCTTATAGGACAGAGTGTTTGGAAAGGGCGAGGAATCTAACTTCAAGCACATCAGATAAAGGGACGACAATGAGAAAGGGGACGGGAAATACAGGACTGAAGGTGTTGTATCTGAATGCACGCAGTATACGAAATAAGGTAAATGAGCTTGTGGCGCAGATTGAAATTGGCAGGTATGATGTGGTGGGCATCACGGGGACATGGCTGCAAGGGGATCAGGACTGGGAGCTAAATATCCAAGGATATACATCTTATCGAAAAGATAGGCAGGTTGGCAGAGGGGGTAGGGTTGCTTTGTTAGTAAGAAATGAAATTAAATCGATAGCAAGAAATGATGTAGGGTCAGATGATGTAGAATCTGTGTGGGTAGAGTTGAGGAACCGCAAAGGTAAAAAAAACATAATGGGAATTATGTACAGGCCTCCGAACAGTAGTCAGGATGTGGGGCACAAGATACACCAGGAGATCGAAAAGGCGTGTAAGAAAGGCAAGGTTACAGTGATCATGGGGGATTTCAATATGCAGATAGACTGGGAAAATCAGGTTGGTAGTGGATCCCAAGAAAAGGAATTTGTAGAATGTCTATGAGATGGCTTTTTGGAGCAGCTTGTGGTGGAGCCCAGTAGGGAACAGGCAATTCTAGATTTAGTGATGTGTAATGAGGCAGATTTGATAAGGGAGCTTAAGGTGAAGGAACCCTTAGGAGGAAGTGACCATAATATGATAGAATTTACCCTGTAATTTGAGAGGAAAAAGCTGGAATCAGATGTAACGGTATTATAGTTGAATAAAGGCAACTACAGAGGCATGAGGGAGGAGCTGGCCAGAATTGACTGGGAGATGAGCCTAGCAGGAAAGAAAATGGAACAGCAATGGCAGGAGTTTCTGGGAGTAATTTGGGAGACACAGCAAAAATTCATCCCGAGGAAGAAGAAGCATACTAAAGGGAGGACGAGGCAACCATGACTGACAAAGGAAGTCAGGGACAGCATAAAAGCTAAAGAGAAAGCATACAATGCAGCGAAGAGCAGTGGGAAACCAGGGGATTGGGAAGCCTACCAAGACCAACAGAGGACAACTAAAAAAGAAATAAGGAGGGAGAAGATTAAATATGAGGGTAAACTAGCCAGTAATATAAAAGAAGATTGCAAGAGTTTTTTTAGATATATAAAGTGTAAGAGAGAGGCAAAAGTGGACATTGGGCTGCTGGAAAATGACGCTGGAGAAGTAGTAGTGGGGAACAAAGAAATGGCGGAGGAACTGAATTTGTACTTTGCATCAGTCTTCACGGTGGAAGACACGAGTAACTTCCCCAAAGTTCAAGAGATTCGGGGGGCAGAGGTGAGTATGGTGGCCATTACCAAGGAGAAGGTGCTAGGAAAACTGAAAGGTCTGAAGGTGGATAAATCTCCTGGGCTAGATGGATTACACCCCAGAGTTCTGAAGGAGATAGCGGAAGAGATAGTGGAGGCATTAGTGCTGATCTTTCAGGAATCACTGGAGTCAGGGAGGGTCCCAGAGGACTGGAAAATCGCTAATGTAACACCCCCTGTTTAAGAAGGGAGTGAGGCAAAAGACGGGAAATTACAGGCCGATTAGCCTGACCTCAGTCATTGGTAAGATTTTAGAGTCCATTATTAAGGATGAGATTTCAGAATACTTGGAAGTGCATGATAAAATAGGGCAAAGTCAGCATGGTTTCATCAAGGGGAGGTCATGCCTGACAAATCTGTTAGAATTCTTTAAGGAGGTAACGAGTAGGTTAGACAAAGGAGACCCAAGGGATGTTACCTACTTGGACTTCCAGAAGGCCTTTGACAAGGTGCCGCACAGGAGGCTGCTCAGTAAGATAAGAGCCCATGGTGTTAGAGACAAGGTACTATCATGGATAGAAGATTGGCTGTCTGGCAGGAGGCAGAGAGTGGGGATAAGGGTGTCCTTCTCAGCATGGCGGCCGGTGACTAGTGGAGTTCTGCAGGGGTCAGTGTTGGGACCACAACTTTTCACTTTATACATTAATGATCTAGATGAAGGAACTGAGGGCATCCTGGCTAAGTTTGCAGATGATACAAAGATAGGTGGAGGGACAGGTAGTATTGAGGAGGTGGGGAGGCTGCAGAAGGATTTGGACAGGTTAGGAGAATGGGCAAAGAAGTGGCAGATGGAATATAACGTGGGGAAGTGTGAGGTCATGCACTTTGGCAGGAAGAATAGAGGCATAGACTATTTTCTAAATGGGGAGAGAATTCAGAAATCTGGAGTGCAAAGGGACTTGGGAGTCCTAGTCCAGGATTCTCTTGAGGTTAACTTGCAGGTTAGTTAGGAAGGCAAATGCAACGTTGGCATTTATTTTGAGAGGACTAGAATATAAAAAGCAGGGATGTGCTGCTGAGGCTTTATAAGGCTCTGGTCAGACCACATTTAGAATATTGTGAGCAATTTTGGGCCCTGTATCTCAGGAAGGATATTCTGGCCCTGGAGAGGGTCCAGAGGAGGTTCACGAGAACGATCCCAGGAATGAAAGGCTTAACATATGAAGAACGTTTGAGGACTCTGGGTCTATACTCGATGGAGTTTAGAAGGATGAGGGGGGATCTGATTGAAACTTACAGAATACTGAAAGGTCTGGATAAAGTGGACGTGGGGAAGATGTTTCCATTAGTAGGAGAGACTAGAACCTGAGGGCACAGCCTCAGAGTAAAGGGAAGACCTTTTAGAACAGACATGAGGAGAAACTTCTTTAGACATAGAGTGGTGAATCTATGGAATTCATTGCTGTGGAGGCCAGGTCATTGAGTATATTTAAGACCGAGATAGATAGCTTCTTGATTGGTAAGGGGATCAAAGGTTACAGGGAGAAGGCGGGAGAATGGAGTTGAAAAACGTATCAGCCATGATTGAATGGCGGAGCAGACTCGATGGGCCGAATGGCCTAATTTCTGCTTCTATGTCTTATGGTCTTGTACTAACAAAGCTACCCCACCACCCTTTCCTTCCTGCCTATCCTTTCGAAAAGTCACATACCCCTGAATATTTAGTTCCCACCTTTGATCTCCTTGTAACTATGTCTCCATAATGGCTGTAAGATCATACCCATTAACCTCTATTTGTGCTGTTAATTCATTGGCAGCAGCAATTATCTGGTCAAAGGAGAACAAACATGAAGAAAATTAGCAGAAGAAGCCTCCCAAAGCTCAGCTTGTTAAGCCAGAAACAACAGTTGGAATGCAGCTCTCACTATTTTTTTTTAAGTAGACCTAGGTCGCTTTTATGGTACTATTGTGAGACCAATATTGGGCCAAATCTTGCTGGGGAAAAAAAAAGTATGTTAATAAAACACACTTTATTGCCCAGCCATAATTACCCTTGAGAAGGTGGTGGTGGCCGTTTTAAACATCTGCAGTCCATGTGCTGAGGGTACTTGCAAAGTGCTATGCTATGTTCATGATTTGAACCCAACAACATACATCCAAGCTGTGTGTGTTTGACTTTGAGGGGAGCTTGAAAGTGGTGGTATTCCCATGCACCTTATTCCTGTGTCCTTTAGGGGTGAGCTGGGGTTGGTGGGGGGGGGGGGGTGCGAGAGCAGGGAATATTTCCCCTAATTTTCTAACATTTTTAGGCTAAAAATAAAAACTGAGAAAAGAAGAGAATAAAACGTTTTTTTTAAAATTGCTAATAAAAATTACTTTAAAAGTTCTTACGTATGGGCTTATTTGGAGAGGTTGTGTGTGGGATTATGAAGGTGATTCAGCACTGGAACCGAGGCCAGAAACTTCAGTCTAAGGCTCCAGCATTATATAAGATTTGTGTTTCATCTTAAAATATGGTCCCCTTTCATCAGAAAACAAATGAAAAATTAAATTGATGTAATTGCTGGAAACACGATTCTCTGAAAAGATTATTGAAAAGACCGCACAAGTAGCTTTGTTGCATGTGGGAATATAACACAGTAGCTGATATATAATGTTAAGTGGTTCTTTTGGCCAGCCAAGCCTTGAGAGTCACTAGTTTTTGGTTAGTTGTATTAGGCTTTAAGTGGACCAGTGTTTACTTTGAACCTGGGAAGGATGTCAGATGTGATCCTTGAAAGCATGTGCAATTGCCAACCATTTTTCATTATTCATTCTTCACATAAATATTTGAAATTACTTCATCTTTAGTTGTGATTGTATATTTTACTTCGGACAACACACATCTTCATTGTTCTCATTTCCACACTGAGAATCCCTCATGCACCCATCCCCACGATTTCTACTTTTCTCAGTTCCACCCCACAAAATGGCCGCCGAATGTTTCTACCATTATTCTTGGTATTTGTTGTCCAGTTTTTAAAAGGACCACATCATTAAAGAAAGGAACATTTTGAACAGAAAGAAATCCTACCCTGATAATCACCACACACACGCACACATAAGCATACAGACGCACACGCGCAAACAAAACATATTTTAACATTTTTGGTGTGAGATGTGTTTCAGGTACCATCATCCATTATTGTAGCAGGGACTGCAAATTCTTTTAAAAACAGGGTCACATATTCGCTTGATAAAACGTTATATTAAAGGGTTTGGGGACCAACTGGGAAAGACGGGTGAACGGGACAGTTCCTTTGGAAAAAATTCAGACTGTATCAAATGGTCTGTTTCTGTACTGTAACGTTCTATGATTCTGTGGGGATGGTGCTAATGATATGCACTCGGTATAGCGACTAAAGATCTGAAAGAGAGCAATTCTCACTGAGCCAATGTTCAAGAGCTTCTCTTCTGGGCTGGAGATTGGGCAGGAGTGCATCAGGGATTTTAAAATTCGCTGAGCGCAGAGTAGAGTGAGAGATCAGCCAGCCATTGCTGCCAGCAGGCCGGTGTGAATTGGGGCCCGGACCAATGGAGAGGGTTCTTGGCAGAAGGGGCATCCGGCTGTGAAACCACCTGCCAAATCCAGAAATGATGGTTGATATGAAGGAGTGATCAACCAGCATGTGGTGCCTCTACATAACATGGGAAATCTGAAAGAGAAAGGATGGAAGGATAGTAGAATGTAAAATGAACGGAAGAGTTAAAAATCAGACAATATCAATCAGGTAGGTTATTCTAAAAGTAGCTGATTTGTACAAACCATATGATAATGAGGGGACAGTAGGAAGGGTGGAGGTTCCTTGACATTGAAATTTCTTTTCCCAGAGGAATATTTCTTCACATGAAGCGAGATTATTATGGGTAAAACTCACCTACTGTTGTTCAACAATAATGATTTAAACATACCATCATGGCTGGAGTCCGAACTGCAGACATTGTGCCCCATCAGGGAAGGGGAAAGTTACCTCCAGGAGGCGGTCACACCCCTCAGGTTAGGTCATTCAAATTTGGTCTGTGATCAGGGACAGTGGGGTGTGACTGCAGGTGAGGCAAGTATGGGGACCCAGGGGGTAGCGTTCGAGGAGCCTTGGCCCCTGCAACAGTCCAACAGTTATGAGGTTCCTGCAAGCTGTGTGGACGAGATCGGGGACTGCAGGGAGGATGAGCGAACTGACCATGTCACCTTGGTATAGGGAGCCAATCAAGTGGGGGGAGAAAATAGGAATGTAGTAATGGTTAGGGACAGTATAATTAGGGAATTTTCTGCAGCCACGAGCATGAGTCCCGAAGGCTGTATCACCTGCCTGGTGCCAGGGTTAAAGACATCTCTTCAGGGCTAGAAAGGAACTTGGAGAGGGAGGGGAGGGATCCAGTTGTCATCACCTACATTGGTACCAACAACATTGATAGGACTAGAAAGGACGTTCTGCTAAAAGAATTTGAACAGTTAGGAGATAAATTAAAAAGCCAAACCTCCAAGCTAATAATCTCGGAATTACTTCCTGAGCCACAGGCAAACTGGCATAGGGTAAATAAAGTCAAGGAGTTAAATACATGGCTCTTGGATGAGTGTGAGAAGAATGGGTTTCAGTTCATTGGGCAGAGGCACCAGTTCTGGGGTAGAAGGGAGCTGTTCCAGTGGGACGGGCTTCACTTGAGCCATGCTGGGACCAGTGTCCTGGTGAATCAAATAACTAGGGCTGTAGAGAGGGCTTTAAACTAAATAGAGGGTGGGGAGGGTTGTGGAGAGAGGATACGTAGGCTAACAAAGTAAAAGGATCTGGCAGCATTGCAAGGCAGCTATTTAGGTATTGATACCCAGCATGTGACAGGAAGGGACAGTGTACAAACATTAAAAAAAAAACAGCAAATAGGGTCAAAAGGGGAAAAAATAGTAAAAAGGCAAAATTAATGGCTCTTTACTTAAATGCACATAGTATTTGGAACATAATAAACGAATTAATGGCACAAATAGCGGTTAATGGGCATGATCTTACAGCCATTACAGAGACGTGGTTACAAGGGCAGGCAGGAAGGAAAGGATGGTGGGGTAGCTTTGTTAGTATGAGATGGAACATGTATGATAGCAAGAAATGATTTTGGATCATAAGATGTAGAATCCATATGGGTGGAGGTAAGAAATAACAAGGGGAACAACACTGGTGGGAATAGTCTATAGGCCCCCTAAAAGTAGCTAGACTGTAGGACAGAGAATAAATCAGGAGATAATGAGGGAATGTTAAAAAAGGCAGTAAATTAATCACTGGAGACTTTAATCTTCATGTACATTGGGAAAATCAAATTGGATGAGGTAGCCATGAGCAAGAATTCATAGAGTGTATTCGGGGCGATTTCCTAGAACAATATTTTGTGGATCCAACCAGGGATCAGGCTATTTTGGATCTGGTAATGTGTAACGAGGTAGGTTTAATAAATGATCTCAGAGTAGAAGGTCCCATAGGAAACAGTGACCATAACATGGTAGAATTCAGTTTGAGAGTGAGAAACTTGGGTCAGAAACAACTGTGCTAAACTTAAATAAGGTTAATTACAAAGGAATGAGGGCAGAGTTGGCTGGAGTGGATTGGGAAAGGAGTTTAGCAGAAAAGCTGGCTGATGAACAATGGCAGATGTTTAAGAAAATAGTTTATGACTCACAACATAGATATATCCCAGTGAGAAAGAAGGATTCAAAGAAGGCGATAAACCAACCGTGGTGAACCAAGGAAGTTAAGGATAGTATCAAATTGAACGAAAAACATACAATGTGGCAAAGATTGTTGGTAAGCCAGGATTGGGAAAGTTTTTAAAATCAACAAAAGAAGACCAAAAAGATAATGAAGAGGGAGAAAACAAACTTTGATGGTAGACTAGCAAGTAATATGAAAAGAAACAGTAAGAACGTCTTTAAATATATAAGGAAGAGAGAGGTCAAAGCGAACATAGGCCCCTTAGAGAATGAGGCTGGGGAAATAATAATGGAGAACCAGGAAATGGCAGAGGAGTTGAATAAAGACTTTGCATCAGTCTTCATGGCAGAAGACACTAATAGCATTCAAAAAATACTAAATAATCGAGGACAAAAGGTAGGGGAGGAAATAAATACAATATCTATCACCAGAGAAAAAGTACTAGGGAAAATAATGGGGCTAAAGGCTGATAAGTTCCCTGGACCTGTTGGGTTGCATCCTAAGATGTTAAATTAAGTAACTACTGGTGGATACAGTGGCTGCACTAGTAGAAATCTTCCAAAAATCCTTAGATTCTGGAAAAGTCCCAGAAGATTGGAAATCTGCCAATGTAACACCCTTATTCAAAAAGGGAGGGAGACATAAAATAGGTAACTATTGGCCAGTTAGCTTAACATTCATCATTGGGAATTTGTTAGCGCTTATTATAAAGGATGTAATAGCAGAGCATTTAGAAATGCATAATATAATCAAGCAGTGTCAGCATGGCTTCATGAAGGGGAAATCAAATTTATTAGAATTCTTTGAGGGGGTAACGAGCAGGATAGATAAAGGGAAACCAGTAGGTGTAATATATTTGGATTTCCAAAAGATGTTCGATAAGGTACCGCACATAAGGCTAGTTAATAAGATAAGAGTCTATGGTGATGGGGGAGTGTATTAGCATAAAGAGAGGATTGGCTAATTAATAGAAGACAGAGAGTTGGGATGCAGGGGGCATTTTCAAAATGGCAAATTATAATTAGTGGAGTGCCACAAGGATCAGTGCTGGGACCACAATTGTTTACAATACATATTAATGACTTAGATGAGAGAAGTGAATGTACTATCACAAATTTGTGGATGACACAAAAATAGGTGGGAAGGCAAGTGGTGAGGATGACACAAAGAGTCTACAGAGGGATATAGACAGGTTAAGTGAGTGGGCAAAAATGTGGCAGATGGAATATAATGTGGGAAAATGTGAGGTTATGCATTTTGGCAGGAAGAATAGAGGAGCTGAATATTATTTACATGGAGAAAGACTACAGAAAGCTGCAGCACAGAGGGATTTGGGAGTCCTCGTGCATGAATCCCAAAAAGCTAACATGCAAGTTCAGCAGGTAATAGGGAAGGCAAATGGAATGTTGGCCTTTATTTCAAAGGGAATGGAAATAGAAAAATAGGGAAATTTTGCTAAAACTATACAAGGCACTAGTTAGACCACACCTAGAATACTGTGAACAGTTTAGATCCCCTTATCTAAGGAAAGACAAACTGGCATTGGAGGCAGTCCAGAGAAGGTTCACTAGGTTGATCATGGGTACAGAGGGATTTTCTTATGAGGAGAGGTTGAGTCGGTTGGGCCTGTACTCATTAGAGTTTATAAGAATGAGAGGCGACCTTATTGAAACATGTAAGATTCTTAGTGGGAGCTTGACAGGGTAGATGCCAAGAGATTGTTTCCCTTTGTGGGAGAGTCTAGGACCGGAGGGCATAATCTCAGAGTAAGGGGTCGCCCATTTAAGACAGAGATGAGGAGGAATTTCTTCTCTCAGAGACGAGTGAATTTGTGGAATTCTTTACTGTAGAGGGCTGTAGAGGCTGGGTCCTTAATATATTCAAGGCTGAGATGGACAGATTTTTGATCAGGAATTGAGGATTATCAGATCAGCCATGATCTCATTGAATGGCAGAGCAGACTTGATGGGCTGAATGGCCTACTTCTGTTCCTACGTCTTATGGTTTTATGGATATTTACCTACTTTGGGCACATGGGGTGCACAGGGAATGAAACTTGAGGCACCTCCAGTCTTGGGCATCAGGCTGTGTCGTAGTAAGCGGCAGATAGTAACAGGCAGCTCTAAAGGCAGTCCTTTTAAAGATTGCCTGTTAGGCCGTATGTAGGCCCAGCTTTCCTGAGTATGGTCGGAGCTGGTGCCATCTGCTTCAGGGCAAACTAATCTTGTAGTGGGTGTCTCAAATGGGCATTAGGCCTGTCATTTGTATATACAAAGGGCTTAACACAAAATAATCAGAGGGGAGCTAATCTGGAAGGCATTGCATAAAAGATGATGGATGCAGATTGAATAGTAACTTTTGAAAGGGAGCTGGAAAAATTATTAATGGTGATATAAAATGGAGTTTGGTTAGTGCGAGAAGTAAAAATAGTCAGGAATTTTTAGATGTGGTAAGGGATTATTAAAAATCCAATACGTAAGGGAAGGGGCAAGAAAACGTTAATGCACTCAATCTAATGCTGGTTAATAGACAAGACCTTACGGTGGCTGTTGAGGTGACAGAGGTGCTGGGAAATAATGAACATAAGCTAAGGAAACTGTGAAGAGCTTTGCAAAATTAAATAGGGAAAATCTATTCTCACTGGTCGCGGAGTTGCTAGCTCGGCAACATTAAGATCATCGAAAGAATAAAGGGAGAGGTCAGAAGAATTTGTATTAATGCAGAGTGCTGCTGGGCATTGACTGCCTTATCAGAAGTGGTGGTAGAGGCAGAATCCATAACACCTTTTAAAAGGGAAGTAGATGAATCTTTGAAAACAAAAATTAAAAGGTTACAGAGAAAGGACAGAGAATGAGACTAAGTTGTTTCTGACAGCTGACACTGGCACAATGAGTCAAGTGGCCTCCTCTCGTTCTGTAAAGTTTTCTAATTCTATGCACAAGGAATAGTATTAGACCAATAAACATTGAGAGAACAGACTGTCGGACAATCATAATGCCAATTTCCAAAAAAATTAACAGGGCAGTAGATGTATGTGTAACTAGATAATTAAGCAGGCAGCAATAGTGTGTGTAACTAGGAATGATAAGAAACAGAGAGAAGAAAGAACACCAGCTCAAAGAAAATAATAGATGTAAGAGATAAAGGAAGGATATTTGCATATTCTAAATGGATTGGGATAAGAATAGTGAAGTGCAGAAAGAAATAAATCTCAGACTACAGAAGGGATGTTAAAAGGATAAAGCGAACACATGAAATTTGAATTGCTAAGAAAATGAAGCTACAATTTCCCCCCAATGCCCAAGTTCATCAGGGGCAGAAATTTTCACTCGTTGGGCGGACAGTTGTGCACCCAGCCCGCTCCAGCGTGAAATGACACGTGTTGATATCGACTGAGTGTGCTGACGTCGATGCGCATCCATAACAATAATTTGGCGCCCGAGCTGGCAACGCGCCCGCCGACAATTAAAAGGCCTGTTACGGCCATGGAGTAATCAATTAAATGAATATTTCCGCTGCCTGTACAACCTAACGTTTGGCGGGCAGGCGAAAAGCTTTGCGGCCTTTGCATTTTTTGGAAACCCCATCCGTGGGCAGGATGAGGTTTCCAAAAGCAAATAAAAATAAATTTAAAAGTTTAATTTTTCATTAATACCATGTCACTGCTCAGGAGCAGGGGCATGTTATGAATGAAAAATAATGTGACAGAGTCACATGAGAGGACATGTTTCATTACATTTATAAAAAATCTTTTTCATTTCTTTTCATCTCCCTGAGGCAGCTCTGTGCCTCGGGGAGATTATGAAGCGCTCGCTCGCAGGCATGCATGAAGTTCACGCTCGGCCCGCTCGCCCTCCACTACCCCCACCCCTCCGGCACAGGCAGCGAGCCTTAATTGGCACGCCAGCGTGAAATCGCGGTCCGGTGCCGAATGTGGGCAGCGGCCGACTTCCCGCCGAGCACCCCCGCAAAGGGAAAAATTCTGCCCCAGGAGAAAGGAAATAAAGGAAGTGAAGTGAAATATAGGAACCTAGATTAGTAAAGAATTAGACGTAGCGGAAAAATGAATGAGTGTTACTTTGGCCAAAGGGTGAAAATGGGTGCTGTGCTTACAGATGCCTGTTTGAAAGTCTGGATTTAGCACACAGTTTTGGCCCTAATTCCTGATCATTTGAACTTGCAAGGAGCTGCTAAAACTGACAGCTAAAGGTACAGCACTTCAGTGCTGTTTAGATGCAATAATTGTGGCTCGTGTGAGCTTGCACCCACTTTCACTGAAGCTGTGGAGTGGGCTGACAGACTGACAGCCAGTGGCAGCAACAGGATTCGGGATGGCTCAGGGACCAAGTAAGAAACTGCTGTCCTGGTGGAGATCCCAGTGGAGGAGGTCCAGCGAAGGTGGGATGTCCTGTACCTGCCAAGAGGAAGGAGTCCGCTTTGCCTGCCTGTCTCTCTCTCTCCTGGTGCTACTCTGCCTGGCTTCATCTGCTCCTCCCATTCCTCCTGCAGACCAAGGGGAACCTTGAACAAAATGTTCACCACCAAGCACTTCCTTTCTTGGTGACTCCCATAAGGGTCCAAAAAGGTGGAGGAGCACAGTATTCAATCTCTTTGGGTGAGGTCTCAGAAAATGTTTGGATTAAATGTTGACAGAGCATCCATGAAGTCTTGACAAAGTGCCCTAGAAAGTCTTCCAATGTATTTCAAATTTCCCCTTCAAAACAACTCCAGCAGCAAGTGAACAAAGGTGATTTATATCCTCATATAGCGTTCAAAATCCTCAGCAATGTCTTGTACTCTCAATATCTAGTGAATGTTTGGAGAGGGCATTAGGTCAAGTGCAATCCACCAAAATGCTGTGCAGCCTCCTTAATAAGTGCAAGCAGGTAATTTAAGTGGCAATCAACTCCTTAACAATTCATTGGTTCTTAGCACTGGCTCCGCTCCCTTACCAAGATGGAGTCTTGCGCTAACCATGGACTCAACCCAACCTCAGAGGCTCTTTAATGCCAAAAGATTCCAGGGGAAATGACACCCTACATTTCCTCAGGTCAGTACATACGAGTGAAAAAGATAGCATAGGGATAGCAACAGAATGGACACATCAAGAGAAACAGATTGTGGAATGCAATAGAACTAACATTACTACTGAGCAAGCAGCTGGATACTTAAATAAAATCCAAATAAATAAAACACTTAGATCACTTGGAATTCAGTCAAACATTCTTTGAGAACTGAAGGGTGAACTAACACCAATGGCAGAGATATTTAGGGTGTAGTATGAAGGATTGGAGAATAGCAATTTGTCCACACACTGATTTTTTTTCCATGTGGACCATCTAGTCTAATCTCACTTTCCCACGCCCATCAAAATAGCTTTTCAAGTAACTAACCTGCTCCCTTTAAAAAAAAAGAATTCTGCTCCGACAATCATTTGTGGCAGTAAATTCAGCATTCCAACCTCCTCCAAATCAAAAGTATTTTCTAACTTTCGCTCTCGCCCATCAATGGAAAAAAATCTATTGCACTAAATACAACAATTATCATTTATACAGCGCCTTTAACATGAGTAAACAAGATGCTTCACAGAAGTGTAACCAGATGTGGATCAACGGTAAGCCATGAAAAGAGATTTAGGAGGTGCAGCCAAAGTTTTGGTCAGATAACTGGGTTTTAAGGAGGAGAGGGAGGAGAGAGGTAGAGTGATTTAAGTAGGGGTAGGTTTAAGCCTAGAGGTGTAAGCCTAGAGACTGTACCCAAGTCAACTTACCCACCTTGGTTCGATATTCCTTAATTCGCCAGGCTAGCAAAAATGGATTGATCGCAGATTTAAAAGTATTAATTGAGCTAGCATCGGCTGCTTTTTGTGGGAGAGTGTTCCACACTTCTACCACTCTTTCAATGAAGAACTGTTTTCTAACTCTCTCCTGAATGGCCTGTCTCTGATTTTAAAGTAACGTCCCCTTGTCCAAGATTCCCCATCAGCAGAACAAGTTTCTCTCTACTTACCCTATCAATTCCTTTCAAAATCTAAAACACCTTAACCAAATCATTCCGTATCCTTCAATATTCCCGGGGCATAGAGTACAAGAGCAGGGAGGCTATGCTGAATTTATATAAGACGCTTATATAAGCTCGAGTATTGTGTACAATTCTGGGTGCAAGACTATAGGAAGGATGTGAACACATTGGAGAGAGTGCAGAAGAGATTTACAAGAATGGTTCCAGGGAGGAGAAACTTCAGCTATGAGGATAGATTGGAGAGGTTGGGATAGTTCTTCTGGGAGAGAAGGCGGCTAACTGGAGATTTGATAGAGATGGGGACTGGACAGAGTAGATAAGGAGAAGCTGTTCCCACTCATAGAAGGATCAAGAACGAGAGGGCACAGATGTAACGTGATTTGCAAAATAAGTAAATGTGATGGGAGAAAAAAACGTTTTCATACAACAAGTGGTTTGGGTCTGGAATACACTGCCTGGAAGTGTGACTGAGGCAGGTTCAATTGAGGCATTCAAGAGGGCATTGGATGATTATTTGAACAGAAACAATGTGCAGGGGTACGGGGAAAAGGCAGGGCAATGGCACTAGGTCATATCGCTCATTTGAAGAGCCGGTGCAGACACGATGGGCCGAATGGCCTCCTTCTGTGCTGTTGAAATTCTGTGATTCTATGATCACCACTGGATTATGCAAATCTACACTCACCTCCAGGCACAATTTGCATTTATCTAGCATGTTTAACATAGTTAAGATAACCCAGGTATTTCATAGGTTACCCCCCAATATAGCATATCCTTGGGGAATACAGCCATCATCCACCCTGAGCACATACCCAAACCAACGAAGCCTTCTTTGTTTGATTAGCATACATGGCATGGCTGCCCTAGATAGGACTGGTTCATTGATGACTCTGAGTTTCCATGTGACACCAAGGACATGCCATGAACAACAGAGATGGAAGTCATTGAGTCTTTGGGTGGAATTTTCCGTGTCTGTTGGTGACAGGCGTGTTTGGCGGTGTGAGCGGACAATTTGGCGAGAAAGCCAAAAAACGGCAGCGTGAAGCCAGTTTGCAATCGTCTGCTCTGCTCGTCAATTGCGGGCTGTGATTCCCGCCATCAGACATCGGGAACTTCATTGTAATACATTTGCATATCATGATAAGCCCAGCTTGCCGGAATCATCCCCTCACACTGGATCAGCCGAGTACTTCACGACGACGTGTTTCATAACTGTACAGAAGCGACCTACACCTGGTGAGCTGCACATTGCTCGGGACTTTGAGGTTTGTTTGTCTACCTTGCTTTGGGCAACACTCGCAATCATCAGCGCCAGGCTTCACAGACAGCACCACATCACTTTTAGGGATGCATGGGCAGGTCTCTACCTACCAGACCAGCATAAGACTTTTCAATGGCTGCGGACCCAGGGCTTGCTTGGGGCAGTGGGAGAAGTGGCATCAGACAAGGGAAGAGGCTGCAGGGCGAGGGCTGTACTGGGGAAGGGGGATATCCCAGGGTGTGTGTGGGGCCACAAGTTGATCTGTGCAAGTGGCCTCAAGAAGGTAAGGGCTGAGGAGGCAGTCTCCAGAGGAGGTGAGGCCAGATGGAGATCTGAGGGTGTGTGTGAGAAAGTGAGTGGTGATGTCCCTTAAGCTGGCAGTGAGTGAGATGCCAGTGTAAGTGTGATGGCCTTGTAAGTGTGAGAGTTTGGAGAGATGAGGTGGTTGCCTTACCCTGGCGACACGGATGAGATCATTCATCCTCTTTCTGACCAACTTCTTCTGTGTAGCATCGGCTTTGATCACCACTGCCATCGCCTACTTAAGCCAGAATGGTGAGATTACTGGACCTCCTGCGACCAGAGTGGGGGTAGAGGACATTGGGGCAGGCCCCATCGGTGTCCAAAGGCATTCCAGAGACGTGTCACCGAATTTCGGGCTGCTCTCTTCTTGCCTTTTGGAGCCATGCTTTCTGTGCAGCAATCCTGGACTGGAAGCACTGAGAGGTGTGTGCACGGCTGCACTTTAAATGTGGCACCTGGCTGATGAAGTGGTGAGATGATGGTGTGGCAGGCAAATAAGAGCCCACCCACCATCGAAACAGCCTGTTTCCCAGGAATGCATGATTAATGAGGCGGGATTGGGATGATACGGTGTAAAAAGCCGCCATTGCGGCCTGTGCATAAGACATTCTTTTTCCACCCAGTACCGCACTTAGTGCAAATCCGGGACAAACCCGCCCTTTGTTCTTGGTAGGTGTAAACTCCACTGCCACCAAGCAATGTACTGAGGATACAGGCCTTGTAGGTAAGAACCCTGGCCCAGTAGGTCAGATTGTTGTTTTTCCATGCCCATTTTGTTAGTCAGCCAAAGTTGGTGATTGCCTTTCCAATGCATGTGCTGAGCTCTTTATCAAGAGGCAGGTTTTGTGTCACTGTACATCCAAAATAACAGAATTTACTGATGGTTTCCAGCGGCGTGTTGTTGAGTCTGATCACAGGCAGAGACACGACACCCTGTCCCATAACTACACTGTTGATACCGTTGGTGAGGGAGAACTTGACAAAAGCATGGGACAGATGATCCATGAGCCTTTGGGGCTAGTCTTCTGTCTGGGCAACCGGTGCAGCATCATCAGCATACAGAAATGCTCTGATCAGGATTTGGCACACTTTTGTCTTGGCTTTCAGTTTTCATATGTTGAGGAGTTTCCCATCTGACCATGTCCTTTTGTAATGGCAGGGAAAGCATAGGTCACTAGGACAGAGAAAAAGATACCCAATATTGTTGTGGAATATACAGGAAACGACCATAGTCTTCGATACCTTGGGCAGAATCTTCCTCTGGCAGACTACTTTCAGGATTTTGGACTAGTTGTGGCTTCTGACTCTACACAGGTCTTCAGTGCTCCCTCCAGCACGATCTTCTGGCAGGCAGCGTCCTAATTGGCCGCCTCCACATCAGTTACCCAATTAAGGACAGCAGGTAGGTTTCTGTGGCTGCAGGCTCCAATCAGAGAGCTCACAGCAATGCCAGGCCGACAGACCCACTTGGAGATGTAGGCACTGCTGAGGCAGAAAGATGGTAACCTAGGAAGCATGATAAAAACTCTGAAAATAAAGAGGCCCAAAGCTAGCCGAGCCATCTGAGTGAAGGGGAAAGCCCACCAGAGGAGTTGTTTTGGCCATGGGTCTGGCCTTTCAACCCCACCCTGTCAATGGAGCATGGAGCCTGCTACCAGGAGGTCACCTCCACAGAACTGCTAGGTTCCACATGGTGTGGGGGGGGGTCCACTTTGATGCCGGGAAATTCCTGGCAGAGTCCTCCCCATCCCCTCCATTAAAACTTCATTGGCCTAAGAGACAAAATCGTCCAGGGGCGGGAATTCATTGGCGTGCTAACCTGTCACCCTAATCTCTGACTTTGCTCCCAGTCCCGTCTTCAAACTCGCCTTTGTGGGGCCGGGAAAATTCTGCCCCTCAAGTCAGACGGTAATGCCAAATGTCTTGATGGGCACTGCGCTCAGGAAGGAATTTCCAACGAGGTTATCTGTATGTGGAGGAACTCCGATTTCTATCTGTCACCAAAACCAGCAGCGTTAAAATTGCAGATTGATAGGAAATGAAGCCTTTCCATTTTGACTGTTCGCTGTCCCTTTTTGCTGATTAGGACGAATTAAAATTGACCAGTATATTTCAGGCCTTGATGGATTGTGGATGCCTGCCAGAGTACTTGAGAGCAGTGAGTGAAGAGCCCTTTTTTAAATAGGGAGGCAGGTGATGTGGGTACTTATAGGTCACATGGTTTAATGGCTGTGCTAGAGAAAATGCTGGAGGATTTTAAGGATGACATTATTATGCATTTGGACAAAGAGAAAATGGTTAGAAATAGTCAATACAGATTTTGAAAGGGGCACTTGTACATGAGGCCTGGAGAAAGTGGCGTTGACATTTGTAGATGACACAGAGATATTGATAATATGGGACTAGGCTAAAAGATTGAAGAAGGAACTCAACTTATGTAAGTGTGTGGTGATACTTTATTTAAAAATTGCAGCAGTAGTCATATTTTAAAAGTAGTCTTAGCGATGCAAATGAACAAGATGGGGGAAATTAGGAGGATACAGATTCACAGCATCCCAGAATGATAAAACTGTTTTGAAAAAAACAACACATTTCTAGGCTTTATCTCAAGAGGTGTAAAATATATAAGCAAAGAATTCAGGATAAGCTAATATAAAACCTTAAGACGTCAGTTGGAGGAATGCATACAGAATTGGGTTCCACTGTATAGGAAGAGTATATAGGCTTTAAAGAGGGTCCAACGCAGGTTCACCAGGAAATTGTCTTTTGAGAAACTTCAAATACGAAGAAAGACTTGAAAAAATTGGGTCTTTTTTGTGAGCACAATGTAATTTATGGGGTAACATGATAAAAATGTTTAAACTGATGAAAGGATTGGGCAGGGTAGATAGAAGCGGAGTGTTTTCAGTCATTGAGGTCAAGAATGAGCAGTAATAGCTACAAGATTAAATACAAGAGAATTAGTAGAGAAGGCAAGAGAAACTTATTCATGCAGAGAGTTGAGAGGTTATGGACTTCGCTTCCAGGGTTAATGATTGAGGAAAAGACTGTGGTAACATTCAATATTAGATTGGAGGACAAGGGGTAGGGGGTGGGGTTATGGAAACAGGATACATAGACATGATTCGAACTATTTGCTTGTACGGAGAGTAAACACAGTCATGGAGTGGTCGGCCTGAATGCCTCGTTTCCATGTTGTACCTTCTATGCACTCCTGTGAGCAGAAACCTGGCATATGGTTCTCCACCCCTTTTCCTGATTAGTTTTGCTTGATAATTGGGCGTAATCAATCAGTTAATCTGGCTTCAAATTTACATGAAGGAGCAGTTTACATCTTAAACCCACTTATGCTGAGCAAAGCAATATCGCCATACTCCTAAATTTTAAATCAAGTTTTTCTTCTTTCACTTTTGCTGTTCTGTGAATCTCATATTTGACTCTACACTCACCGTATGTCGCTTGCATGCATAAACAGTACTGGCACTGCATAAGTAACCATTCTTTATCCTTTCCTTCTTGCAGCTATTAAACAAACAATGAGCTCCCTTTGTCTTGCAAATGAAGCACCTTTGTACTGTAGCAAACACAGGGAGGTCTTTGAATGTCAGGAGAAGGTGAAGTGCATATCGGTAATGAGACTTTTATTTTCAACACAGGTGCCATATGCCCGTTTTGCTGTGGCCTTAGCAAAACCAGACCTACTTTTGTGCCTTCCAAAATGCATACTCCACCCACGTGTGACTTTGCCTGGGATTTTTGTCTTTTCACACAAGGCTCAGATTCACAGTGCATTTTGCAAGCTGCAATGGAGTTCTTGAGAAGAGTGGGTGCAGAGGTGAGGCAGCGCCCAAGATTGCTTAAAGGCCCCCGACAACCCACCTTTCACCCCCCCCCCGACCTTGTCCCCCACCCACCCCACTGCCCTGCCTGTGCCCCCTCAAGACACCCATGCCATCTGATACATCCTCAGATTGCCTATGCCACCCCAAGTCCCCTCACCCCCCACCTAACTCCATGTCACCCCATGCCCTTTTAGATCCATCATGCCACCTCAATGGCCCCCAATAACCCAGTATAGAGTTCTCAGGAGCCATGCAATAACAATATGAATTATTTAAAAACTATTAGAAAAATATTAAATCTCTCACAATCTAATAAAACTATGGGCAGAGTTTAGCCCTCGGATGGCGGGCGTGCCCCACCGGTTTGGCGGCGGGTGGGCAGCTGACTCCTGCCACCGAAACGGGGACTGCCGCCATTTTGAGTGGGCGGGCCAATTAAGGCCCGCCCAGCGGCATCCCCGACGGGAAGCGCTTTGCGCTTCCTGTGCGCGGGGGGGAGGGATTCCCCAGCTGTCAAAGTGCGTTCTTTCGCACATGCGCACGAAAAAGCGCACTGCTCCCTGAGGCAAAGTCCTGTCTCAGGGAGTTTAGTAAAAGGTAAGTAAAGTCAAAAAATAGAGACATTTTAAAATTATTAACATGTCCCCCTCATGTGACAATGTCACACGAGATGGGACATGTTGATAAACTCATAAAATTTATTACATTTTTACAAAACGGTAATGAAACTTCATCCCACCAGTGGATGAAGTTTCATTAATAATCTACAGGCCGCTGGGGCTCCTGGCCTGCCCGCCAGCCTTAAGGTTGGCCGGGCAGGCATTTAACTATCTTAATGAGCCTGTCAATGGCCTCAATTGGCCGTTGACAGGTCGGCCGGCTGTCCACCTGCCTTCCTTAAGATTTAAATGGCCCGGGATGACATCGGGGATTCCTCCCGACATCGTCCCGTGTCATTTTCCCCTCAGCGAGCGGGCCCCGCCCCCAAATCGCTGAGGGGAGAATCCTGGCCTATGAATTCAAACACATTATCATTGATTTTAGAAAATAACTATTCCAGTGCAAAAAAATGTGACCCTTTAAGTGCCTGTTAGGTTTGTAAACAAACAAGAATCCACATCAAAGGCATATTTATTATTATAGCAAGTTTCAATCATCCTTGGATCAATAGATCGCTTGCTGAGCTGAAGCCATTAAAAGCTTTTGAAACCCAGCCAAACATTCCTAATGGCTGCAGCTATCGTAACAAAAGCTTCTAGTTACATTGCTTGAAACTGACCGAATGGTGTCCCATTTCCATTTCAAAGCAGAGTGCCTGCCAATCAATGGCGAGAAGCAGGTGCAGAGACTTTTTTTTCAGTTTTCAAAAGCATGTATGGCCAACAGAACAAAATTGAATCTATGGTAGTTTTCAAACAGAAAACCATGCTGAAAATCAAAATTCCTTCAAGAGTTTTTGTCCATACTCATGACCACAGTTGGATGGCTGAGGAGTGAATTTATGGATCAATACTGTGTGGAATAGGTGTCCTGGTGGCCTATGCATAGAACATGGCTTATTACTGGGGAAGGTGGTGGCATAGTGCTATTGTCACTGAGACCCAGAGTAATGCTCTGGGGACCCAGGTTCAAATCCCAACGTGGCAGATGGTGATATTTGAATTCATTAAAAATCTGGAATTAAAAGTCTGATGGTGACCAAGAAACTGACAGAATGAGAATTGTCATTAAAACCCATCTGATTCACTAATGCCCTTTAGGGAAGGAAATCTGGTGTCCTTACCTGGTTTGGCCTACATGTGACCCCACAGCAATGTGCTTGGCTCTTAAATGCCCTCTGAACAAGAACCATTAGGGATGGGCAATAAATGCTGGCCTAGTCAGCTATGCCCACATCCCATGAATGAAAATTTTAAAAAAAATGTTCAGATCCTATATAATCAATGGGATTGAGAGGCATCTGCATATAAATAACACACACATTGTGATTATACGAGGGACAGAATATTACGGGGGTGTCTACGGCTCACCACCGCCAACCCCCCCTCCATCCCCCAAAACCCCGGAACTAAAGTTGGCGTGGAGCCAACCCACTCCTTGCCAGCCTGCCCACAGTCATAACATGCTGCAGGCAGGCTAAATAGGGGTGGAGAGGAAGTCCAGTCCAATCAAATTGACCAGCAGCTCCACCAGTCCCAGCAGTGCCAAAAGCACATTATTGGCCGCTGCCGGTATTGTAACCAAGAGGAAGAAGAAAACCCAATGGATCCCACAGACAGGTAAGTCTGGACTCTTGGGCAGGGAGGGTTTGGGTAAGTTAGGGAGCAGGGATGGGGTGTCAGGGTGTTGTGTTCAATGCAGCAGGTGGGTAGGAAGAAAGGTTGGGGGGCTGGTGTTCTATCTTAGAGGTGCTGCACCTGAGCCACAAAGGACAGCCCCTGAAGATAGCGCCCTCCTCTTTCTTTCCACCATTTGAAAATATATATATTTTTTAAATCGGGCTGCCCACTCCTGCCCTATTACACATGACAGCGGGCAGCATATTACCGGGGTCAGTTGGCTAGGTACAATCCCAATCGACCCCTAATTATTTACTTAAATATTGCGGGTGGGCTGCCAATTACCCCACATATTATGGGGGTGAATTCATGGGTGGGCAGGAAGGCGGTGGGGTGGGCACCCGCTCTATTTTACATGCCTTCCCCCCCTACTGAAAGCATACCCGGTGGGGGACATGTATAATGCAGCCTAAGGGGTCCACTGTCTGTAGTTCAACCTTTGGATGTGTACCTCAGCAAGCCATTTAAGGATCATGTACACGCCGAATGGAATAGTGGATGGTCGACAGAGAAAAAATCTTCACAAAGAGTGGAAACATTCACGCTGCCCACTTGATGTTTAGCACAGTTTCACCATCAAATCATGGGATGCTATTAATACACAAACTGACAACAGATCATTCAAAAAAATAAGGAATATCCAATTCGATGGATGCAGAGGAAAATGACGTGTTGTGGAGGAATGATTCTGAAAGGGAAAGTGCCAAATCTGATCCAGAGTGGGGTGCTTAGAATGATGTCCCAGGCCAAGTCACTCAGAATGAATTTGATGAACTCTTTCTGTTGGATGCCAAAGACAATCAATTTGATGGTTTTTAAAACGTTTTGATTGTGGTTGAAGTTATCTTTGTAGAATTAATTGATTCAATAACATGTGTCATATTGATTTAATTTCAATGATCGATGTTACGTTTTCTTTCCCATTTCAAAATGGGGACCACATACACCAACACCGGCAACTCACATTCTATATCTGGCGTATCAGTCAACCCCTATTTTTGGAAGGATTTTTCGAGGCTTCAAAGCTCGACATATACACCTATGATAGGAAATAATACAGAATGTGCGGACTGAGCTCCCTGCTGATTTAGCTTACTGTAGCAAGAGACCTTTATCTGATAGCAGAAGGATCAGTCCCGCTGGTGTGATTAAGATTGTTTTCTCCTCAGCCCACATGACTCACGCACAATGTTTGGGTCGTAATGGTGTCATTTGACCATGACTTTTGCATGTTAATGAGGCCTCCTGGAGTGAGGGCCTTGCTTGTTGCTCAAAATGCACCTGCCCAAAATAGCGCAGTATGCAAATGTGGACAAGGTGAGCTGCGCTGCTGCCATTTAAGGAAAAAACAGTAAAACTTGGAAATGAATGGTACTGGTCCAATCTGGAGTTCTATTTTAAAGTATATAAAACCAATTCAGACCAGTACCAGTCATGTCCCAAGTTTTATTGTTTTTTTTCCCCCTTCATGTCCCATTTGCATGGGGGTTAAAATCATCTCTTTATTATAAGTTAGCGAGAGTCTAGCTCACATATCACAGAGATGTCGCACATTACCAACAGCAAATTCTCTGAAATATGAATCTGAGGTACTCAGGCACGAGGATGTGAACAACAATGAATTATAATGTTTGATAAAGGCATAGAGCAATATTACAAGCAGTACCTTCAACCTACTTCATATTTACAGCCTAATCATAAATCATCAGACTATCTTCAACAAATTGGCGTGGTGGCAGCCAGCAATGAGTTCTGTTGCTTAGCTGATGGGATTACTGGAGAATCTTCTATGCTAATACTGTCAAGGTCCTTCTTTTCATTAGCTATTATGCGAGCCGTTCACATATCAGGAGTTAGCTGAGCCATTCTAACTAACCAATTAATCTTTTGGACACTTATGTGCTTTTCATTTACAAAGGTGTTCACATTTGCTAACATGAAACCTCAAAAGACAGTACTGTCAGCTGTAAAGTGATTTATATCTAAGCGAATATTTCCAAAATGCGAGGATATAGTTAAATTTGGTTAATGAAATCAAAAACAATTCACAACATTTCTGAAGTAAAACACTAATTTTAAAGGGTCCTGAATTTACACTGGGGGTAATTATATCTTTTGGCAGGAGCTGTAAACAGGATGTGGCAGATGGGTTGCCCCAATATTCCACACACCCCTCCACCCAGTTTTCCATCCCTTTAAAAGGGAAGGGGTACAGCGGGCTGTCATTTCCAAACCTCCCCTTTGCTGCATCTGTCAAAAGTTAAAGTTACCCTCACTGACTGTTACTCATAACAAATTTTTTCATGAAATTTAATTTAATCCTTACGCCTACAGTTTCTCTCTGATGCCGACGTTAAATGGGTGAACATCTGTTATAATGGCAGACAGCGGAATTTCATGTATTGTTGTATATCGTACGTTCAGTAAGTCTCACAAAGACGTTATATGGTTGAACATTAAGTGTTTATTGAAAACACATAACTATGTAATTACATACAGGGTATAGCCCAAGCTGCGAGCTAACTCCATGCTTGCTCCCATCCAGGTCTCTGTCCAGCCCACAACTGATGCTAGTCTCAGGCCACGTGCCTCTTTACATCACACTGTGGGCAGTACTGTTTCCTAGTCCCACATTAACCCTTACTATGCCAGATACCCTTATACTACAGATATGTTATGTATTTGTTACCGTTATCACACCAACACGATTTTGATTTTGGTGAAGTCTCTGGAAGGCTGCAGTTGAACTGGGACTTAAGTCAGTCTGTAAGAACAAGCCTAATCAAAACTCTGTGGGGCTTACATTCAACATTGTTGAGGCAATTTCATGGTCCTAAAACAGGCACAATGACAATCAAGTTAGCAGGATAGAGACCTGTGCCTGATCTGCATTGGTGCTCAGGCCATCACTAAGTTGGTTGGGATTTTATATAGGCAGTCCTGGTGGCAACTTGGCAAGAGGATCCTCTGTTCATTTCAGACAGGGATGATTCAGTTTGTTTGCTCTAGTCCAAGTTTACTCATTGTAATCAGCAATTAGTATTTCTGGTCTTGAGTAGCATAACCAATGTTCCTTAAAGGGATCTCTGGAGGTTGTTCAGAAAGATGCCTTAAATCTCACAGGAGTGTATGCTCTTCTGGAGTTGGAAGAGCTGAGTGGGTCTCTCACTGTCCTGAAATTGGTGAGGCCTCGACTGGCAAGCTGCAATGGGGAGCCTGTTTGGCACCCACAGCCTGACTGAATTATTATTATGATGATTAAGGGTGAATCAGTTCTTGGGCATCTCTGTTCTGCACATTGCCCTTGGATATGGCATGGAATTGCGCTCAGTTCCAGTGATAACTAATTTGGGGTCTGTGTCACTTGAAACAGTTTGATATTTTAAATCAATGTATACATGACTACAGACACATTCATATTAACACTCTACATTCCTAAAACATTCCACTTTGACACAGGTAGCCCTGTCAGACAGTTGGTTAATCATGTGCAAGGGCATAACCTTAAAATTAGAAACAAAAACAGAAAACACTGGAAAAACTCAGCAGGTCTAGAAGCACTAGTGGAGAGAGAAACAGAGTTAATGTTTCGAGTCCGTATGATCCTTCTTCAGAGTAAAAGCAGGAAACACTTCTTCACACAAAGGGCAGTGGAAATCTGGAACTCTCCCCCCACCCCGGCCCCCCAGAAAGCTTTTGGATGCTAGGACAATTGGAGAGATCAAGACTGGGATCGATAGATTTTTGTTAGGTAAGGCCATCAAGGGATATGGAGCAATGGCTGGAATCCTGATTTAATTGAATGGCAGAGTAGGTCTGAAGGACTGAATGGCCTATGCCTGTTCTGAATGTTCCTGTGCTCCTAGTTTTGATTTTTGAAACTTTTTTTTTAATTCATTCATGGCATGTGGGCATCACCAACTAGGCCAGCATTTATTACGCATACCTAATTGCATTTGAGAAGGCAGTGGTAAGCTGCCATCTTGAATCGTTCGATTGTTTGGTGGTTTGATTGCGCGTATCTGGTATTTGTTCCCTGTTCTCTGCACTTAATTATGCCTGGGTGTTGTGTGTGTGTTATAATGATATAAAAGCACCAATCACTCATAAGGGATTGTGCAAACATGTTGTGGGTTCATTTATTAATTCTAGGCACATATGAACAGATATAGTTAGACAGAAAGCTTGAGGACATCAGCAATAGGGCTGTGTGTGTGCTCTATTCTACTCCAGGCTGAAGTGAGGCTGGATCTCATGACACTCTTCCCTTAAAATAATGGCATGCTGCCATCCCTTAAAGACATATTATAACATCCCCCTTTCTTTATAAAGATACTCTCCCCCCCCTTCCAAAGTAGTATAACTATTTACAATATATATTCAGATTTAGTCATCATTACAAAAGTGCATAGGACTTGGTAATCTATGAGTCTCCAAAACGTAGAGGTAATCTACTGGTATGCTCAGGTCTTGTCATGGTAACCTTGTCTGGAAGAGTCTTTAAATGCTCACAGTAATCTGTGGGATTGTCATTCTTGGATGTGTTCCTGGTTGCATTTGGGATCTTGTCCTTGATGCAATAGGACTCCACAGTGGTTGAGGAGCTGGAATGGATGTGATTTGTCCTCAGTTACGCTTCATCATTGTACCTTTGTGTGTAATGACTTCATAGGTACTTGGTTCTGAACAAATCTTTGTCACCTCGGCTGGTTGCCACGTACCTTCTGTGGGATCCTGAATGCGAACTTGTTGTCCCAACTGTAAACTTGGCAATTCTGTACCCGCATTTTTATTGTGCACGTTGGTCATCTTCTCTTGCAGTTTTAAAAGTTGCTCTCTAGTTTCTGGGAGAGTAGAATGGCTAAGAGTAAATTGGTATGCACTGGTCTGCCAAACATGAGTTCTACAGGTAATGGAATAGTTGCACTTAAAGGTGTTGCTCTCAGGTGTAACATTGCAATGTGTAGATCTTGCTTGGTCTGTCTACATTTGAGAACGAGGGATTTCACTGTGTGAATCATTCATTCAGCTAGGCAGTTAGATCGTGGGTAATGAGGAGATAAAGTAGTGTGTTCGATATTCCACTTCTCACACATGTCCTGAAATGGCTTACCAATAAATTGTGCACCATTATCTGTGATGATCTCTCTAGACACACCAAATAAACTGACAATAGCAGTTAGAGTGTGCACAACAGTTATGCTTGACATATTGTGCAGTTATTGAATGGGGTACTTAGTTGACAATGACAATGAAGTCAGTGCCATCGACATGAAAGAGGTCGGATGTGATTTTGGACCAAGGATGGGTAGGAACTTCATGTGGAATCAATGGTGCTTTTGCTGACTTGGCATATGCTTTTCACATGCCCGCATTTTTTGACGCCAACTTTGGTGTCATTGTTCATACCCGACCAATTGACTGTCTCTCTTCTGAGTCTTTTCATCTAATCTATGCTCATGTGTGAGTGATGAAGTTGTTGCAGAACATCAGATCACAAAGATTCTGGTACAATGACCTGCCTGTCTTTAAAAAGGGAAGATCCTTAGCTCATCCCTGTAAGGCTTAAATGGTCTCACTTGTTCGTGGACATGAATTGAATCAGGCCATCCTTCAATGATGGTTTTCCACAATGTCTGTAGTGTAGAATCTTTCACTATTTCTCCTTGTAGCTGCTGGCATTTGCATTGCATAAAATGTACCAGATCAGTTGACGGACCTCCATTTTCTTGTAAGTGTAGTGTTGCAACTCCCTTAAAACAGCAAATTTTGTCGAAACAGTCTGGATATTTGATTTTAGGTCCTGATGTGAGGTAATAGGGGTAGTTTGAGGTTGATCTGTCTTGTGATGTCTGACTAATTCCATGGATTGTTATGAGTGTGAGGTCACAGCATGCGGGTAGACCTGAAATTGCTGGACCAAGTTTCGTCACCACGATGTAGAATATCTGTGGCACCCGTGAGGAATAATTGGACTTGCACTCCAGGACAATGAATCTTGCACACAGAATTAATGAACCGATCATTGTACGCTGACAGTTGTGTGGTACTAGGTCTTGCCATGGCCTTCCACGCCTGTAGATACATGTATTTTAGAATTTGCAGAGATAGTATGTTGGCACTTGTCCCTGTGTCAATCTTGGCCAATAAGGAGTAGTTACCAGCTTTCTTAGGGCAGATCATTCGAATCTTGGCAAACAATTCAGATGGTGCGACAGTATCTATGTTTTCCAGGAGATTGATGGTGTGAAACGTGTGTTCACCGTCACATTGTGCACATCATCGTCATTTTCTGGTTTGTCCATCACCTCATGTATATGTTTCTGACAGGATACCGGATAATCATTCTTAGTGCTTTAAGATACCTATTTGTTATGGTCTGTTTGGATCAGTGCATAGTTCTTTGTAGCTGCATCAGCCTTTGCTCTACTGCACTGCCACTGCCTTTCTGCCACATTCTTTGCAGAATTGCTGGGAAGCTGGGCATTTGCTTGGTGCATGAAGATGATCATCCCTTCCACATGTCTTGCTAGGTTTGGGTGTTCTACTAAATGTGTCAACAATTGGGATTTTACTTAGGACCAGTAAGTTTCGTTGATCTGTGGGGATCACTTTGTACTTACATCCATCCTTGAGTAGCTCTTCGATGCTATACGTTTTTGGCTTGCCTGGCAGATCTTTCAGGAATTCTTCCATGGGAGTTGATGCAATCACGAACTCAACAATTCTGTTTGCTACTCCTGCATCCAAAAAATCACAGTGCATACCCTTTTCTCTGCATCTGCTGACAAAGTGGTTTATAGATTCTGTAGGCTGTTGGCAAAATGACATGAAGTTTAGTTGATGAGCATGGAAGCTTAACCTGATTCTGAACCGGTCTTCCAATGTTGTCCATATCTTTTGGGGATCCTTTGGCTCTTCTACTGTTAATCCTGAGGTGTTGAGCCCATGTAGATCTTCATTCCCAACGGCTGGGCGAATTTTAATGGCTTGCTTATCTGGTTCAGACACACCTGAATCAAGAAACTAAAACTCTGTAAACTGTTAAAATATTTTGAATTTGGATCTTAGGTCAACTGCATCCCAATTCAAAAGAAGGAGCTTTGTCGACATTTTGACAATATTTCTTTGACCTTCTTTCTCCCATATTACCTGGGATGAATGTCATTGTAGCTGCTTTCACATGCTTTTCTGAAGCTCCACCCATTATAATTGCAACCTTCTCTGGCCCAAGTTTTATGGTTTTTTTTTTGTTTTGTTGGACTCTCCTTTGTTTGCTATTGAAATGGCCCGTGCCCTGGTCACTCATCTTTCTCAGCTGAGCTAACCCAGTGCCGGTCCTCTCGACGAGCTGTCCCACTCACTGAACAGACAGGCTATGTGCCGCAACCTCACCAAGAAGGATCTGTCTGCTTACCAGTTCTTTATTGGAGCACTGTGTCTGCTGTGCAGCAGTGGTTCCTTCTAAATAACATGAAGCTCAGCCTGACAGCAAGATTAAGTACAGGTACAACACGGTAAACAGTTTTAGATCATGTTACATGGCATGAAACGACCCTTGACCTCTGGTCAGGCCGCAACGAAACCACAGCGCTGGAGACTCATGAGACTGCAGTGTGATGACTGCACAGGAAAGCTTTGAACACGTCAGCAGCAAAACTGTGTGTGCTGTGTTCTGTTTCAGGCTGAAGTAAAACTAAGGCTGGATCACATGACACACTTCCCTTAAAGTAATGGCATGCTGCTATCCCTTTAAGGCATATTACAACAGGTGTGGTTACTGAGAATGGGAAACTAAACCGCAGGTAAGCAGCTGGATGCATGAGAGCAGACATTTTAAAGCATTGAACAAAACTATCCAGGCATATAACTGGAGTTATATATTTCTGCATATTTCCAAGACATAGAGAAAAACAATCCCTTTAACAGTGAGCGATGTCAAGTCGACAAACAGCAGCCTTTGTATTGATGTTTCAGAGAAAGAAACCAAAAGAAACTAATTTTGAGGCAAAATGATTCTTTAGTGGAGAGCGCGGAGACTTCATTTTAATAAGAGCGTGGAGAGGGAGTAGAGTTCATTTTAAAAAGTACGTGGAGAGCGGGTAGAGCTCACTTAAAAAAGAGTGGGGAGACTTCATTTAAAAAAAGAGCAGGGAGAGTTCATGTGAGACCAGTGGTGGAGTGACGCCAAGAACCACAAAGTGATGCGAGTGCAGGGAAAGCAGATGATTGGTGAGCAGGATTTGTGAATATTTCTAGTCTTTAAAGTAAAAGTAAGGTCTTCAGTTTGTGTTTATGTCTCTAGTTTTTTTCTACTCTCTTTTTCTTAAAAATAGCTTGTTAACTATAAGATCGTTAATGGTATGAAAATTAATTATAATAAAGTGTAAAGAGCGGCGGATGCTTCAACTGTAAAGAGCAGGGATACTAGAGTAATTGATTAATAAATTAAATAAAATACGATAGTGTTGGCAGGATGGGTGGTGTGTTGCTGCTGCAGCATGTGGGAGCTGCTGGACACCATGGCGATCCAGAGCGAAAACATCTGTAGTAAGTGTTTGCAGGTCAAGGAATTTTGGATCCGAGTTGAGGAGCTGGAGTCCGAGCTGCAGATATTGAGCCACGTCAGGGAGGGGGAATGTTACCTGGACACTTTGCTCCAGGAGGCAGTCACATCGTTCAGATTAGGTCATTCAAATTTGGTCTGTGATCAGGGACAGGAGGGTGTGACCACAGGTGAGGCAAGTATGGGGGCCCAAGGGGTAGTGTTTGAGGAGCCTCAGCCCCTGCAATTGTCCAACAGTTACAAGGTTCTTAAAAGCTGCGTGGACAAGAGCAGGGACTGCAGGGAGGATGATTGAACTGACCAGGGCACCACGGTCCAGGGAGGAAATAGGAACGTAGTAGTGGTAGGGGACAGTATAATTAGGGGAATAGGTACTGTTGTCTGCAGCCATGAACGTGAGCCCCAAAGGCTATGTCGCCTGCCCAATGCCAGGGTAAGGGCATCCCCTCAGGGCTGGAGAGGAACTTGGAGTGAGAGGGGAGGGATCCAGTTGTCGTCGTCCATATTGGTACCAATGACATTGATAGGACTAGAAAGGAGATTCTGCTAAAAGAATTTGAACAGTTAGGAGCTAAATTAAAAAGCAGAACCTCCAATGTAATAATCTCGGGATTACTACCTGAGCCATGGGCAAACTGGTGTAGGGTAAATAAAGTCAAGGAGTTAAATATGTGGCTCAAAGATTGGTGTGGGAGGAATGGGTTTCAGTTCATGGGACAGTGGCACCACTTCTGGGGTAGAAGGGAGCTGTTCCGGTGGGATGGGCTTCACTTGAACCATGCTGGGACCAGTGTTCTGACAAGTCGAATAACTTGGGCTGTAAACTAAATAGGAGGGTTCTGGAGAGTGAGATACATAGGCTTACAAAGCAAAAGGATATGGCAACATTGCAGGGCAGCTATTTAGGTAATGATACCCAGGGTGTGACAGGAAATGACAGAGTGTACAGACATAAAAAATAGCAGCAAATAGGGTCAAAGGGGGAAAAATGGTAAAAAGGCAAAATTAATGGCTCTTTACTTAAATACACATAGTATTCTGAACAAAATAATGAATTAATGGCACAAATAGATGTTAAAGGTTATGACCTTATAGCCATAACGGAGACATGGTCGCAAGGAGATCAAAGCTAGGAACTAAATATTGAGGGATATGTTACTTTTTGAAAGGAGAGGCAGGAAGTAAAGGGTGGTGGGGTAGCTTTGTTAGTACGAGATGGAATAAGCACGATAGCAAGAAATGATCTCGGATCGGAACATATAGAGTCCATATGGGTGGAAGTAAGAAATAACAAGGGGAAGACAACACTAGTGGGAGTAGTCTATAGGTCCCTTAACATCAGCTATATACTGTAGGACAGAGAATAAATCAGGAGATAATGAGCGCATGTTAAAAAAAAGGCAGTACATTAACCATGGGTGACTTTAATCTTCGTGTAGATTGGGAAAATCAAATTAGATGAGGTAGCCACAAGCAAGAATTCATCGAGTGTATTCAGGACAGTTCCCTCGAACAATATGTTGTGGATCCAACCAGTGATCAGGCTATTTTGGATCTGGTAATGTGTAATGGGGCAGGTTGAATAAATGATCTCAAAGTAAAAGATGCCCTAGGAAACAGTGACCAAAGCATGATAGAATTCAGCATTCAGTTTGAGAGTGAGAAACTTGGGTTGGAAACAGCTGTGCTGAACTTAAATAAGGGTGATTACAAAGGAATGAGGGCAGATTTGGCTGGAGTGGACTGGGAAAGGAGTTTAGCAGAACAGGCGGATGATGAACAATGACAAACATTTAAGAAAATAGTTCATGACACACAGCAAAGATAGCAATCCTAGTGAGAAAGGAAGGGGATAAGCCAAGCATGGTTAACCAAGGAAGTTATAGACAGTATCAAATTGAAAGAAAAAACATAAAACGCAGTAAAAATTAATGGTAAGCCAGAGGATTGGGAAAGTTGTAAAACCAACAAAAGATGACCAAAAACATAATAAAGAGGCAGAAAATAAAGTTTGAGGGTAAACTCACAAGTAATATAAAAAACAGACAATAAGAGCTTCTTTAAATATATAAAAAGGAAGAGAGAGGCCAAAGTGAACATAGGCCCCTTAGAGAACGAGGCTGGGGAAGTAATAAAGAGGAACCAGGACATGGCATAGGAGTTGAATAAATACTTTGTATCGGTCTTCATGGTAGAAGACACTAATAGCATTCCAATACTAAATAATCAAAGGGCAAAAGGGAGGGAGGAAATAAATACAATAACTATCACTAGAGAAAATGTGCTAGGGAAACTAATGGGGCTAAAGGCCGATAAGTCCCCTGGACCTGATGGGTTGCATCCTAGGATATTAAAGGAAGTAGCTACAGAGATAGTGAATGCACTGGTAGTAATCTTCCAAGAATCCTTAGATTCTGTAAAAGTCCCAGAGGATTGGAAAATTGTCAATGTAACACCCTTATTCAAAAAGGGAGGGAAACACAAAACAGGTAACTATAGGCCAGTTAGCTTAACATCCATCACTGGGAAAATGTTAGAATCTATTATAAAGGATTTAACAGCAGAGCATTTAGAAATGCATAATATAATCATGCAAAGTCAACATGGCTTCATGAAGGGGAGATCATGCCTGACAATTTTTTTTAGAATTCTTTGAGGAGGTAACAAGCAGGATAGATAAGGGGGAACCAATAGGTGTAATATATTTGGATTTCCAAAAGGTGTTCGATAAGGACCGCACATAAGGTTACTTAATAAGATAAGAGCCCATGGTGTTGGGGTAATACATTAGCATGGATAGAGGATTGGCTAATTAATAGAAGACAAAGAGTTGGGATAAGGGGGGCATTTTCAGGATGGCAACCTACAACTAGTGGAGTGCCACAGGGATCAGTGCTGAGGCCACAATTATTTACAATATACATTAATGGCTTGGATGAGGGAAGTGAATGTACTATCGCCAAGTTTGCGGATGACACAAAAATAAATGGGAAGGCCAGTGGTAAGGATGACACAAAGAGTCTACAAAGGAACATAGACAGGTTAAGTGAATGGGCAAAAACTTGGCAGATGGAATATAACGTGGGAAAATGTGAGGTTATGCATTTTGGCAGGAAGAATGGAGGAGCTGAATGTTATTTACATGGAGAAAGACTGCAGAAAGCTGCAGCACAGATGGATTTGAGGGCCTTCGTGCATGAATCACAAAAAGCTAGCATACAATTTCAGCAGGTAATCAGGAAGGCAAATGGAATGTTGGCCTTTATTTCAAAGGAAATGGAAATATAAAAATAGGGAAGTCTTGCTAAAACTGTACAAGACACTAGTTAGACCACACCTAGAATACTCTTTGGTTTTGGTCCCCTTATCTAAGGAAAGATATACTGGCATTGGAGGCAGTCCAAAGAAGGTTCACTAGGTTGATCCCGGGTATGGAGGGATTTTCTTATGAGGAGAGGTTGAGTAGGTTGGGCCTGTACTTATTGGAGTTTAGAAGAATGGGAGGCAACCTTATTGAAACATATAAGATTCTTAGGGGGCTTGACAGGGTATATGCTGAGAGGTTGTTCCCTCTTGTGGGAGACTCTAGGACCAGAGCGCATAATCTCAGAGTAAGGGGTGGCTCATTTAAGACAGAGATGAGGAGGAATTTCTTCTGTCAGAGGGTAGTGAATCTGTGGAATTCCTCACCGCAGAGGGCTGTAGAGGCTGGGTCGTTAAGTATATTCAAGGCCGAGATAGACAGGTTTTTAACCAGTAAGGGAATCATGGGTTATGGGGAAAAGGCAGGAAAGTGGAGTTGAGGATTATGAGATCAGCCATGATCTCATTGAATGGTGTAGCAGACTCGATGGACTGAATGGCCTACTTCTGCTCCTATGTCTTATGGTTATGGTTTTATGGACATATAGATTTCACCAAGACAAAGATGGTATTTAACAGAGTAAACCAACAAGTCGAATTTAATCATATTAAGCCTTATCTTTAGATTGGTGAGTATCATAATTGACTGCTTCCTGAGGACAAAGAAGTTGCTAAATGAAATAATGATTGCTGTAATGTTTCTGTCTGTTGCCACCATAATTGTCTTCCTAGAAGAATGGATTCTTGAAGGAAATGGGATAACAAATGGAATGGGCTCCAGTGGACAACAAATCTTACAAATTCAGGAATATACTTTATTGAGGACAATGGCTCTGAGAATCCAAAATGCAGACGAGTGTTACCTGCAGAGATTCTAAAATATTTGCACAATTACTAAGAATGATGTTTAAAAGGTAGGAATACCACAGGAATCAGGATATTAAAACAATCTGAACTCACACATAGCTGTGAGTAAGGAGAACAGCAGCACCATGTTAATCAACACGCTCTGATGTCACTTGATAAAAAAAAATAGTGAAAGTTAAAGGTTTGCTACAAAGATTCATTCGAAGTACAATCAGTGCCTTCAAGTCATATTAAAAGTAAATACCAGGGAAATGTCAACTGATGTTAATTCCAAACCATTGCCCTGCAGATGGGAGGTATATCAGGGCAGGAAGGGAGGGAATGTAGAGAAGAGCAGCCAATTAAATTTAACTCAAACTGGAAAACAATTTATAGGTCTTTAGCTTCTAATCGAAAGAGGAACATTGTAAAATGGATAGACGTAAATTATCAGGAGCCTGGCAGAACTCCCAGTAAGCGCACCTGATAGGGGTAGATAATCTTTGCTGGCAGTGCTTTCTTCATTCATAGTGACCCCTCATATGTCAGTTTTATTGCCAGCAATCTCATCAGTGCTTTGAGAACCCGTGATTACTTCTTTCAAGAATTTGTACGTCTTAAAACCTCTTGGAAGAATCTTTTAATAGATGGTTACGATGGTGGGGATAGAGACATAAATATTGGGCAGGGCTAGGTTCCTTTGAAAGATTTTCTTCCCTTCACACCTTCCCAAGATGGTGGTCTCCATCACTGTGTGGCATAGATTAGCCCAGCCAAGAACTCTTCACTTGCTCACTCATTGAGCTAAATTTGAATGGAAGTGGAGGATGACATTTGAATATCATGGTTTTCTGATGATCCAAATTGTTATTACTGTCGTTAATCTTACAAAAAGAATCAGTCTGACATTTGGGATTCATGTACAGTGATAGATTTTTTTGCAAAATGATGCTTCTGGCCAAGAGCATAATTTTGTAAAATTAATTGACATAAAGTTATCAGGAGCATGCCTGGGCTCCCAGTAAGTTCTTTTGATGGTTTAGGCTCCATGCTGGGAGTGCAATTTTGTACACCTACTCCTCATATCTCACAGCTTTGTTGATAAAATGCTGTTGCTCCCTCAATTACTTGTTAGATTGACTCATGTTCTGGTTTGAGTGAGCTTTAGCTGAAGGCAGCATCAGTGGGTTGACATTTGGAATGAAGCAGAAACAAGAGGCAGTTAATTAGAAGGTATAAATTCAAAATGTCAAACCATTGGATGCCATAGTCCATCTTTCACTGTAGTGGGTACATGCACACTTTGCCCATGTCAGCAATGCTGCATATAATCCTGCCAGCTCTGCATCTCCTCCATTCTCATATTGATATGAGGCCACTTCTGGGTGGGAGCTCTGGCCACCTGTTGTGAGGATGGTCAAAGGTCACAAAATCTCAGTGCAGGGTATGTGAGTCTCACCAATTTTTATGGCACTGCTGCCCTGCTCTCAGCAGGAAAGAGGCCAGACAGCAGACGAAAATCGTCCCCTTTAACTCTCAATTTCTAGTAACTAAACCCAATTTTTCTTCAAAAAGTACTGGCAGCAGTGGATATTTGAAATCACTATTAAATTTGAGCAGCAATGAGAGCCTGATCACATCCACAAACCTTTAGGCTATCCAGCTTAATAAAAGATAAAGGAAACATCGCTGGCTCCTGTTTCATAGCAACCAGGGATTTTGCTCCACACTAACATAGCCAAAACCAAATGCATTAATGACACAGCCTTCCTAACCCTGGACAGGGAGAAGAGCTATGAATTACAGAGGCAGGGAAAAATAAGGAACTGTTTGGATTTACAGAGCAGAATATTGCACTGAATACATGCATGGCCACTGTACCCGGGGAAGACAGAGGAGCAAATATAAGAGAGGATGATCAAAGGCATCGACCTGAAATGTTAACTCTGTTTCTCTCTCCGCAGATGCTGTCTGACTTGCTGAAGGCTTTCCAGCATTTCCTGTTTTTATTTCAGGTTTACGACATCCGCAGTATTTTGCCTTTGGATCATATTATGCAGGAAAGGATGATTTGGCACATCAGATTTGCCCCTTCCACAAACTCTGCCCCACTTATGCAACCTCCCTAGCCTGAGAAAAATCAGCAAGCCATTTACTTTGACACCCATCTTAGACTAAGTTCAACTTCTCCTCTCAAGTCTCCCTGTGCCTTGGACTGGAGGGAGGGTCATCAGATATATTTCTATTGGTGCCTATCTTAAGAACCAACTACTCAGCCACTTAACCTTCTGTATGGGAATGCCTACAGCCTCCATTGGCTACATCCCCTGAACAACCTGGTTAAGACTTGGGTAAAGAAAACAAAGTGTATGGGGAGCTTCAGCTCAGATTTACCACTCCACAGCTTGGGTTGGCAGCAATTTTTAAACTCCAGTCTATTTTTGTTTGGCACAGTTTTGAGGTAGACTTCACAATGAAACAAAGCACCCTCACATACACGGTTTTTTTCCTATTCTCTTATTTCAAGACATAAATCCATCTAAGTACACCAGTGACTGCAAGCCAGAAAATGGGATAAATGTGGTTTCAAACCAGGATCAGTTTTGCAAACTGGTAACTGAAAATGCAGGTTAATTTGCTTCTGAGGCTGCACTGCTTTTTTTTTCAACTTACACGGGCTGATTACCTTAAATGGACTGCACAGGAGGGCTTCAGACTCCAACTTTTTCTATTATTTTCAAGCAGTTTTCAGATGCCAAAATTATCCAAGCTTCACAGCCTCAGGCAACAATGCTTCACCATCTCCCCACCCCCTCCACAGTTGTTGTGCTGCAGGAACCTATCTTTTGACAACGGACCATGAATTACTTTGGACAAGGTAGTTTTAAAAGAGAAATTGTTTTAACTGGTTATGGACACAAGTATGAATAAACGCTTTGTACTAAATGGTTCATAATTGTAGATGGGTCATTAATGCTTCTAATTTCTGACAGCTACCTACCTGCAGCATATTCTGCTATTTCTTTTTACCTTTGCAATGTCCCTCCCCAGCATCATTCCACAACCCATATTCACAGTCCATAGGCCTACACCAGTGTGCAACAGAGGTAAGTGGCAGAGGCAAGCATCAGTTCACCCGCTGGCTAGCTTTTCTTCACTCCACTCCTCCCCACCTGCCCTTACCCACCTTGCTACACTTCTGACCTAAACTTCACAGAACCAAAGAATGGTTACAGAACAGAAGGGTGCCATTTGGCTCACTGCGTCTGTGCCATTTCTCCAAAGGAGCAATTCACCTAGTGCCACTCAACCATCTTCTCCCTGTGACCATGCACACTCTTCCTTATCAGAGAATAATCCAACTCCCTCTTGATCGCCTCAATTGAACCTGCCTCCACTATATTCTCGGATGGTGCAATCCAGATCCTAATTGCACGCTGCATGAAAATGTTTTTCCTCATGTCTCCATTGCTTCTTTTGCCAATTATCTTAAATTGGCGCCCTCTGGTTCTCGATCTTTCCATCAATGGGAACAGATCTCCTTCTTTCCTCTGTCCAGCCCTCTCGTGATTTTGTATGCCTCTATCAAATCTCCTCTCAACCTTTTCCTCTTCAACTTCTCCAAACTATCTACATAATTGAAGTTCCTCATCCCTGGGACCATTTTCATGAATCATTTTTGCACTCTCTCTAAAGCCTTTGTATCCTTCCTGAAGTGTGGTGCCCAGAACTGGAAAAAACACTCCAGTTGTGGCCGAACCAGTTTTCTGTACAAACTTTACATAACTTACTTGCTTTTGTACTCTATGCCCCTATTCATAAAGCATCAGAATGCAGTATGCTTTATTAACCATACTCTGAACCTGTCACCTTCAATGATTTATGCACATGTACATTCATGTCCCCCTGCTCCTGCACCCCCTTTAGAACTTGCCCCAAAGGTACAAAGAACCGAGACCTCAGTGTGTTGGGGGCTGGATTGTATTTTACCACCCCACAAGGCAACATGTTAGCACCCTTGCCACTTTCAATACTTAGAAGCAGCAGGTATAAATAATGCAGAGTGTATATGAGCCTTAAAGTGAGCTTGTAGGTCATCAACTACTTGTTGACCCAAAGGCAAATCTAGTGCAAATGAGAGTGATTGGATGTGTGCATTTTCATTTCTGGTTGATTATTAACAACATGTTCTCAGGCAATTAAGTAAACCCGTTAGTTTGTTGTAAGTAACTGCCTGTGAGTGCAAGAGGGATGGATCTAGAAAGCTCCACAAATAAGGATATAGATAATAGCAATAAATAGGCTGATGAATCGCAGTGAAATAATCTGGAGGAGTTCTGTCCACAAGCTGTCCGCAAGCATTACCCAGACCTCCCTGTCGTTTGCCATTTCAATACACCACCCTGTTCTCATGCCCACATGTCCGTCCTTGGCCTGTTGCAATGTTCCAGTGAAGCTCAACGCAAACTGAAGGAACAGCACCTCATCTTCCGACTAGGCACTTTACAGCCTTCCGGACTGAATATTGAGTTCAACAACTTTAGATCATGAATAGGTTTAAGGTGAGAGGAGAAAACTATAATAGATTTAAGGTGAGAGGAGAAAACTATAGAGGAGATGTGCGGGGCAAGTTTTTTACGCAGAGGGTAGTGAGTGTCTGGAATTCGCTGCCAGAGGAGGTGGTGGAAGCAGGTACGATAGCGGTGTTTAAGAGGCAGCTTGACAAATACATGAATAGGACGAGAATAGAGGGATACGGACCCGGAAGTGCAAAATGTTTTAGTTGACAGGCAATATGATCGGCGCAGGTTTGGAGGGCCGAAGGGCCTGTTCCTGTGCTGTACTTTTCTTTGTTCTTTGTTCTAACTCTCTCCTCCATCCCCACCCCCTTTCCGATCCCCTTTTTCCAATAATTTGTATATATTTTTCTTTTCCCACCTATTTCCATTATTTTTAAATGTATTTCCATCCATTGTTTTATCTCTACCTTTTAGCCTATTTTGATCCCTTCCCCCCACCCCACCCCCACTAGGGCTATCCCTTGCTCGTCCTGCTTTCTACCTTTAATGTCACCATTAGCACATTTCTTAGCTAATATCACCACCGTCAACACCTCTTTGTCCCTTTGTCTATGACATCTTTTGGCAATCTCCACCTATCACTGGCCCTCTATCCAGCTCTACCTGTCCCAGCCCCCCTTAAACCAGCTTATATTTCACCTCTCTTCTATTTTTCCTTAGTTCTGGTGAAGGGTCATACGGACTCGAAACGTTAACTGTGTTCCTCTCCGCAGATGCTGTCAGACCTGCTGAGTTTTTCCAGGTATTTTTGTTTCGGATTTCCAGCATCCGCAGTTTTTTGCTTTTATCTGTGTGGAGGAGTTCTTACTTGGTTAAGCAGCAGGGGGGCTAGGCTGGCACTGCACTGGAACACTGGAACCGAATTACGATAGTGGGATGGTGGAAATCTTGTGAGCAGCAGCCAGATCTGGATGCAAAGTGCAGGTCAATGGCTCACGTTAAGGCTGAACATTAGGAAGAGCTCATCCATTGTGGAGTTGCGATAAAATCTAATTGTTGCTGATATCTCACCAGCTCAGTTGTTGTTTAATAAATCCGACATGAGGAATCTGGAGTGTGTGTGTTGCCCTTGATTTAAATCTGGTAGCAACAGCTGGGTTATGATATTTGTCAAGGCCTGTGCTAATGTGGCACATCAGCATGAAAAGGAATTGACACAAGGGACAAATTTAACTATTCAAATATTTACTGGATTACCATTAATACATTTGTGATTTGGCACCAATCAGTATTTACTGAAAGTATGAGAATACGAGATTGTGCTTCACATACTAAAGGGCTTTAGTGACATATTTCTCCTTTGACATGCTGACGTACACTTTGCATCAGTTAACATCACGGGAAAGTCGAATTCAGAAACTTTCTGAGGGACTAGATCTAATTTAATGTAAATCAGAAGGGGGAAGGAGGGAAATGCTCCACTTGGTCATCTAACAGATGCAACATCACCCCTGTGGACCACCATTGCCGCCCATGGCTGAGGGTAGGAGGCCCAAACCATTTTCAAATTTAGAATTATGAGGGCTTTCCTCTGCTGTGGCAGGAACTTAGAAGCAGGCAGCTAAACGTTCCTCCTGTCCCCATGAAAACATTTTTTAAAAGAAGGATCAGATCACTCAGGCCACTCTTCATTGTTTTGCAGTAGTCCCTTTAAGAAGTGCCTGTTAAGCCGCTCAACACCTAGCTGAAGAACTGGACTTGCGTGCACTTTGCATTCTCTGCCCATTCCTCTGCAAAAATTGCAATTGAGGTCATATGACCAGAGTAGGACTCTTGATTTGCATAGTTTGGTGGGAGTGTAAGGGGGGCCTGCGGGAAAATGGAATCAGGTGAACAAATTAAAAGAAGTTGGATTTATATAGCACCTTTCATGGCCTCAGGATTTCCCTTTGCACTTTACAGCCAATTAGATATTTTTGAAGTTAGTCGCTATTGTAATGCAGAAAACATGTCAGCCAGTTTGCACACAGCAAGATCCCGAAAACAGCAAGAAGATAAGAACCCAATAATCTGCTGCTTGAGATATAAATATTGGTCAAAACTCTTTTGAAATTGTGACACTGGATCTTTGATGTCCACTTGTGAAGGCAGACAAGGCCTTAGCATCCCATCTGAAAGTCCGCACCTCTGACAGTGCAGCATTCCTTCAGTACTGCAGTGGAATGTCATTGCTGGGTTTTGTGCTCTGGTCTCTGGAGTGGGACTTCTATTTGTTCATGAGATGTGAGTGTCGCTGGCACAGCCAGCATTTGTTGCCCATCCCTAATTGCCCTTGAGAAGCTAGCGATCAGCCATCTTCGTCTACATCTACAAGATGCACTGTAGCGACATGCCAACGTTCCCACAACTTGAATCCACAAGCTTCTGACTCAGAAGTGAGAGTATTATCACTTTTTTAATAAGGTTGGACAAATTATCAATGGATTATCCAGAGATTCCTCCCCCACTCACCTTCAGTGAAAGACTGATTTGTTCTATTGTCTTGTTCCTCGGCACAATTGCCACTGCTCTCTTTACACTGGAGGGCAATCAAGCTTAAAATATTTTGGAGGAAGGCATCAAGGCTGCTCTTTGACTCATTTATTTAGTGGAGTGCTTGAGCAGTTTGAGAAAGGACTTCTGTCCTGGACACTTTTTCTCATAAAATCTCTGACCAGAAAGTTATCAAATAGGTGGATCAAGAGCACTAGTGACAGTCAAGGAGTAGGATTCAAACTCAGAACTTCACC